>NW_022881603.1:0-604918 GCF_003369915.1 Drosophila miranda
TGTAGTGGCCAGTGAAGCAAACCCAGATTAAATTCCCTAATAATTTCCCAGATATAAAGCAGATTCAAATCACGCGCCAACTTGATTAGTTCGAACACCAAGGCTTTAAAAACAGCTACTTCGAATATGGAGCTTTAATTGCTCGAATGTTCTTTTTCGTCTCTCGAGACCGAATTCCATGGAAGGGTCCCGTTAAAGCTCGTCTATGCCGCTTAAGCCGACAGCGACGGTGAACACGCGGATCAATTCAATTTTTCTCCCAAAACACTTCGGTTGTGCCTGTGCCAATAGTGCCAAACTCTAGTGGAAGTTCACGTGTCCCTGTATTACATAATACATACCAAATTACATAACTGCAAGTCGGCGGAGAATCGACTAAAAAGCAAGATCAAGCTATATTGTGTGGTGAAAGTGCAAAGTGCTACGTAGAGAAAAAGAAGGTGATTATAGAGGAAAGCAGGTTTGGTACATTCACTGAATTCCGAATCTATTACAGAATCTCTTGGTCACTGGAGGTCCGCCGTGCTTTGGCGCTCTCACGCCTAACCCCCCCCACGCAACCTCCAGTGTCTTATTTTTGGCCGCTTCGAATTACCAGCGTTTCCGTTGTACGGACGATCTGTATCGACCTTTGAATGCCCTATAAGCGTGTCTTGCGAGATGCAACTCAACATCCTTGATGCGGAATCGACAACGCCTAGGAATTAAAGTGGAAATTTATGTCAGCTAAAATTGTGCAGAAGATGTGAATACAAGATCAGGAATCGGAATTTAGGGTGACCTGGGTCGTGGACAACATGTGATCATCGATTCGTGAGTACGAACATACCCGCGAAATAGCAGGGTATAACAGCGGTGCAGCGTAATGAAAGGGAGAGCGTGATAGCTCACACGCCAAGAGCGAGCTTTCGTTCGAAGAGAATTCGGACATATGCGTGCGTATGCACACGCATATAAACGTGCATTAATTTGATCATCGACATTCTCTTTGCTTTGTCTTGTTCTTTTCTTTTGCTTGCATTCCTGTGTTTGCACTTCAATTAAATTTGACTTTAAATGTAAAATCATATAAAAATATACAGTTATATTAAGGAATATCTTTCCTATAGAATTAATTTCTTTATCATATGTCTTAAGTCCTTTCCTAATCAACTCAATGTTAAGCCTTGATTCACTCTGGCAATGTCGCCAAAATATCATTCTTTAATTCTTTACTATTTTTATATAATTAATATTGTTCCACAGCTACCGAAGCAGTTCATTGGGCCCAACGAGCTCGTCAAGGAAAGTGTTTGAATTTGGTAATGATCATTAATTTCGTATTGAATGGAAATGTTGACCTTCGTGAGTAAAAAGGCTCAGTTTTGCTATGAATTGTATTTTATATTCTTAAGTTAATGAACCTTTTGTTATATATGAATCTTTTGAATCTTGATTAATAGAACTATTTTGAATTAACATGAATTTGGAATAAATAACAACCATTCTGTCTAAGTACATAATGCCAATGATGCATCGAGTGTAATAATGCAGCGGTAGTTACGTTAGGGGCCATGCCAACATCGTTCCACGCATTGCCGAAGGTAGGGAGGGTATAGAGGAACTAGTGATCTCCTACACCTAGGATCACTAAACTAAGTACGCGACTACCGGATTCCTTCTTGCCATCTATGCCGACCGGGGATTGATTACATTTGTTTTTTTTTGTTTTGATCAAAGTAGATTCTGTGTCAGTGCACTTAAATTTTTATAATATGGCGAGAACAAGGAAGTATAGGGATAGGAAAGACCCCGACCCCATCCGGCGAGCTGAGCCCAGAGCGCAGTATAGTGCACTAACCCCGATTCCCTTTCCTGCTGAGGCTGCATTGCCAACAAGATTTAACCAGCCCGTAGCCGTAACATTATAAAATGGCGCCCAACGTGGGGCCGAAGACGAAACGACGTGTTATAATCGGAAAAGTGTAGAAAAGATACGATTATTTCCAGATGAGGATAATTCCGAACGGTTGGAGTAACCTTCGTGTTTCACGGTTAAGCTCTGTTAATACATCCATTAGCCTGTTAATTAGAAAATTCGGTATATCGTGTAGACGTGTAGTCAGCTTTTGGAATGGAGATTTCAATTCGACTGAGTAGGGATTGGTCTACCAAGAAATGACGGCGTGAACTGTATAGATGTCTGAAGAAAATATTTTAGTAGAATAAAGATGTTAGTGCCGTGTATCTGAGCTGTGGAATTTGCGATTGCAATTCAGGATTTTGTATTGATCGACCCAACCAGACGCACGACCACTTTCAACTTTATAGGAACATGACTTGTTCGGTACTTGGAATGGCGGGTCTTAGAGAAAATTTGAGTTCCCGACGAGTATCAAACATAGTCTAATAGGAACCTTTAATATCCATTTAATTCAATAATCATAGAGGCAGAAGAGAGGAGTTACACATCGATGTAGAATTGGCATTTGTGGAAAAGACAGAAAATATTTTGCTGATTGAAAAAAAAAAATAAAATTAAGAGGAAATATTGCCAGTAAAGATAATAGCTTTGAAACTGCATTAAATCAGCATGGCTATTGTCGCATTTGCCACGATAAACTTGAGAAAGATCAATTGTTTGCCACGACACCGTGTCAACATCAATTTCACCATTCCTGTTTGACCGATTGGCTTAAGAGTTCACCGAGTTGTCCAACCTGTCGCGGACCATGCACTACAGAATTGTTAGTTCGGGGAAATGTTGATTTGGCGACGGAATTAAATAACGCGGACCTTGCAGAGGTAGGAGATTCGAACACCTTGAGGAGCCTGAACCAATAATATCAGCGATCATGCGTAATAAGATGTCCTGCTGGAATTGTGATAAGATAGGGCATAGATGGGATGATTGTGTGGAACCTAGAAGCATATTTTGTTACGGTTGTGGAACTAAGAATGTTTACAAGCCACGTTGCTCTAAGTGCCATCCTTCGGAAAACCGGCTGCGGGATGTGTCAACGAACCCCCTGTAGGCACATCCGTACCAAAACATAGCGAAAGCATCAGTCAGACTATAGATGAGGGTTTAGCTAAAACCGCTATGGACTCAGGATTTTTATCGGATAAACGACCAACTAGATATTTACCCTTACATGTAAGACTGTCAAATTACAAGAAAGCTAGAAATAGGATATTTGGCGATCTTTGTACCATATCAACTACGACAAAATCTAAAAGATCTACCCTTCGATTACGCAAATTTTGGAAAACAGTTGTTAGCACTCGACAATGCTTAATTGCTTCCATATTCAGTACGGGAGATAACCGTCTGTACACACCCATCACGATTGAAGACAAGGTTTACAACGCCTTGTTAGATTCTGGAGCGTCGGTTAGTTGCGTTGGCAACAATGCCGCCCGTGCTCTCCTTAACCATCCGAAATCACGTAAGTGTTCGGGAAGGGTTAAAACAGCCAGCGGAACCAAATGCTCGGTTGAGGGCATTTTCACAGCGACTATTACATATCGTAGTCTCACGGAAAGTATAGATTTTTTCATCATACCAAACTTAACCCAAGAGGTTTACTTAGGAATTGACTTTTTTAGGAAATTTAAACTTGCTGATCAACTCATGAGCGAAAGTGTCTCTGAGTTAGATATAGGTCCCACGGAGGATGAGGAAAGCTCACCCAAGTTACACAAACTTTCTAGTAAAGAGCAGGAGAGACTGCAAGGTGTCGTCGAAATTTTTCCTTCGTACGAACGAGACGGATTGGGCAGAACCAGCATTATTTCGCACTCGATCGACGTAGGTGATGCTAAGGCGATTAAAAAAAGACACTGGCCAATCTCCCCTGCGCGCGAAAAACTTATGTTTGCTGAGGTAGATACCATGTTAGCTCTCGATATCATAGAACCTTCTTGCAGTCCTTGGAGTAGTAATTGTGTTCTTGTTCAAAAAGGTGATAAGGTTCGGTTGTGTTTAGACTCTCGCGAGATCAATAAATACACGAGGAAGGATGCTTACCCCTTACCACATATTGACGGGATCTTAAGCCGCTTACCTCCAGCGCGGTATATAACTGGTCTTGATATGAAACATGCTTTCTGGCAAATACCATTGGACGAGCCATCACGACCGTATACTGCGTTTACCGTTCCGAATCGTCCACTGTACCAATATAAGGTCATGCCATTTGGTCTGACAAATGCACCTCAGACCTTATGCCGCTTAATGGACCATGTCATACCCCCACATTTACGGAATCGAGTTTTTGTATATCTCGATGACTTGCTTGTTCTATCGGATGACTTTGATTCGCACTTGATTCTTTTGCAAGAAATCGCACTATGCTTAAGAAAAGCGAATATCACCATCAACGTTCGAAAATCTAAATTCTGCATGAGAGAGATTAAATATCTCGGTTTCATAATTTCGGATGGTCAGATCAAGACTGATTCATTTAAGATTCAGGCAATCAACGACTTCCCAATTCCAACAACGGTAAAGCAGTTACGACGGTTTCTCGGTTTATCCGGATGGTATCGACGTTTCGTCGAGAATTATGCCTCCGTGAGCTATCCATTGACCGAGATGCTTAAGAAACAGAATACTTCCTTAATATGGAATGAAACCGCAACCAATGCTTTTGAAGAATTGAAACAAAGATTAACATCAGCTCCAATCCTCAGAACTCCTGATTTTTCTAAGAAATTCATCTTATTGTGTGATGCTAGTTCTTTTGGTCTCGGGTGCGTCCTAGCTCAAGAGAATGAAGAAGGCTTCGAAATGCCAATTGGATACATGTCGGTTAAGTTATCCAAAGCTCAACGGAATTATTCCGTTACAGAACTAGAATGTCTAGCAGTTATTAAGGGAATTAAGAAATTTCGAGCTTACATAGAAGGCCAGGAATTCTTAGTAATAACCGACCATGCAGCATTGCAGTGGTTGATGCGACAAAAGGATTTGTCTGGAAGGCTCGCGCAATGGGCTATACAGTTACAGGGTTTTGATTTTCGCATTGAACACCGGAAGGGTTCACAAAATGTTATTGCTGACACTCTGTCAAGGCAAAATGAATCGTCAGTAGATGAGTTTATAGATCTAGGGCCGATCATCGATTTAGAGTCCGAGCATTTCACTTCGTTGGAATATCGGGATTTAATTGAACGCATTCAGCAGAACCAAGAGAAACTTCCAGATTTAAAAATAACAGATGGCTATGTATACAAACGCACCGAAGCTTCGATTGGAGATTCTGAATCTGACCACCAGTCGTGGAAATTATGGGTACCCTCTGGCCTAGTCAGTAGTGTTATCAAACAAGCCCATGATTCTCCTAGCGCATCACATGGCGGGATGGGTAAAACCGTTGAAAAACTTAAGAGATACCTGTTCTGGCCCAAGATGTTGGTTCAAATCCGAGAGTATGTGAATAATTGTGTCATTTGTAAACAGACCAAAAGTCCCAATATAGTATTACGACCACCATTGGGAAAGCCAATGCAATCAGAGAGACCGTTTCAACGACTCTACATGGATCTGTTAGGTCCATACCCTCGTTCAAAGGCAGGGAATATCGGATTATTAATAATCGTGGATCATTGTACAAAATTCCATTTCCTCTGTCCATTGAAACGATTCACTTCCGGAAAGATTTGCGACTACTTAGAAAATTCCATTTTCTTTACGTTTGGAGTGCCGGAATCCATCTTAACGGACAATGGTTCTCAATTTCGATCAGGATTCGTTGAGGCTTTTCTAACTCGATTTTCAATTAAACATATTTGTACCGCTTTTTATTCGCCTCAAGCGAATGCAAGCGAGCGCTTAAACCGATCGGTTTTGGCGGCGATCCGTGAGTACGTGGGGAAAGATCACACTACCTGGGATCAACGACTGAATGAGATTAACGGTGCTATTCGATCCAGTCTACATACAACCACCGGATATTCTCCTTACTTCCTTACGTTTGGGCAAAACATGATTTTGAATGGCAAGGATTACGAATTGCTCAGGAAACTTAACTTGCTATCAGATGATTCTAGAGTTAATTACCCCGATGCTCTGCAGTTGGCAAGGTATGCAGCAAAGGTCAACAATGCAAAGGCTCATGCAACCAACGCGAGGGTATACAATTTGAGGAGTAGAAACATACAATTCAACGTCGGAGATCAGGTTTACGTTCGCAATTTCTCCCAAAGCAACGCGTCTAAACAATTCAGCCATAAATTAGCGCAGGTGTTTGTGACAGCAACAGTAACGAAAAAGCTAAGTCCTGTTTATTACGAATTATCGAACGAGAAAGGAAAGAAAATGGGAGTATACCACGTAAAGGATATTCAAACCCGCTAATTCACTTTCCTTCTTTTCTTTTCGATTACGATCCCTGTCGATCGCTCCGGGACATAATCTGGTGGTGGAGAGTGTAGTGGCCAGTGAAGCAAACCCAGATTAAATTCCCTAATAATTTCCCAGATATAAAGCAGATTCAAATCACGCGCCAATTTGATTAGTTCGAACACCAAGGCTTTAAAAACAGCTACTTCGAATATGGAGCTTTAATTGCTCGAATGTTCTTTTTCGTCTCTCGAGACCGAATTCCATGGAAGGGTCCCGTTAAAGCTCGTCTATGCCGCTTAAGCCGACAGCGACGGTGAACACGCGGATCAATTCAATTTTTCTCCCAAAACACTTCGGTTGTGCCTGTGCCAATAGTGCCAAACTCTAGTGGAAGTTCACGTGTCCCTGTATTACATAATACATACCAAATTACATAACTGCAAGTCGGCGGAGAATCGACTAAAAAGCAAGATCAAGCTATATTGTGTGGTGAAAGTGCAAAGTGCTACGTAGAGAAAAAGAAGGTGATTATAGAGGAAAGCAGGTTTGGTACATTCACTGAATTCCGAATCTATTACAGAATCTCTTGGTCACTGGAGGTCTGCCGTGCTTTGGCGCTCTCACGCCTAACCCCCCCCACGCAACCTCCAGTGTCTTATTTTTGGCCGCTTCGAATTACCAGCGTTTCCGTTGTACGGACGATCTGTATCGACCTTTGAATGCCCCATAAGCGTGTCTTGCGAGATGCAACTCAACATCCTTGATGCGGAATCGACAACGCCTAGGAATTAAAGTGGAAATTTATGTCAGCTAAAATTGTGCAGAAGATGTGAATACAAGATCAGGAATCGGAATTTAGGGTGACCTGGGTCGTGGACAACATGTGATCATCGATTCGTGAGTACGAACATACCCGCGAAATAGCAGGGTATAACAGCGGTGCAGCGTAATGAAAGGGAGAGCGTGATAGCTCACACGCCAAGAGCGAGCTTTCGTTCGAAGAGAATTCGGACATATGCGTGCGTATGCACACACATATAAACGTGCATTAATTTGATCATCGACATTCTCTTTGCTTTGTCTTGTTCTTTTCTTTTGCTTGCATTCTTGTGTTTGCACTTCAATTAAATTTGACTTTAAATGTAAAATCATATAAAAATATACAGTTATATTAAGGAATATCTTTCCTATAGAATTAATTTCTTTATCATATGTCTTAAGTCCTTTCCTAATCAACTCAATGTTAAGCCTTGATTCACTCTGGCAATGTCGGCCAAAATATCATTCTTTAATTCTTTACTATTTTTATATAATTAATATTGTTCCACAGCTACCGAAGCAGTTCATTGGGCCCAACGAGCTCGTCAAGGAAAGTGTTTGAATTTGGTAATGATCATTCATTTTGTGTTTACTGGAAATGTTGACCTTCGTGAGTAAAAAGGCTCAGTTTTGCTATGAATTGTATTTTATATTCTTAAGTTAATGAACCTTTTGTTATATATGAATCTTTTGAATCTTGATTAATAGAACTATTTTGAATTAACATGAATTTGGAATAAATAACAACCATTCTGTCTAAGTACATAATGCCAATGATGCATCGAGTGTAATAATGCAGCGGTAGTTACGTTAGGGGCCATGCCAACATCGTTCCACGCATTGCCGAAGGTAGGGAGGGTATAGAGGAACTAGTGATCTCCTACACCTAGGATCACTAAATTAAGTACGCGACTACCGGATTCCTTCTTGCCATCTATGCCGACCGGGGATTGATTACATTTGTTTTTTTTTGTTTTGATCAAAGTAGATTCTGTGTCAGTGCACTTAAATTTTTATAATATGGCGAGAACAAGGAAGTATAGGGATAGGAAAGACCCCGACCCCATCCGGCGAGCTGAGCCCAGAGCGCAGTATAGTGCACTAACCCCGATTCCCTTTCCTGCTGAGGCTGCATTGCCAACAAGATTTAACCAGCCCGTAGCCGTAACATTATAATGTTTAATATGTTTTCGACAATGGTGCACAAAGACCATCGTATACCAATCATCGAAAAATTCCAATATCTTCGTGGATGTCTAGATGGTGCTGCGCTGGATACGATTCGCTCCTTGGAACTTTCTGAGGAGAATTACGACAAGGCGTTGAATTTACTAATGTTGCGATTCGATAATAAACTGTTACATTTTCAGGCACACGTCAAGGCTATTTTCGGGTTGCAAGGGGTGGAGAAGGGCTCGGCTATCGGCTTGCGCGCGCTCAGCGATAAAATCAATTCGCACTTGCGTGCACTTCAGACCTTGGCGACCCCGCAGGAGATTTCCGATGGGTTGCTGATCTTCATCATAGGCACGAAATTGGACCACAAGACCAAGGAGAAATGGGAAGAGAACTTGCCGACGTCAGGATTGCCTCGGTGGTCAAGCATGGCCTCATTCTTGGAAGCAAGATGTCGGATGCTGGAAAATTTGGGATCGGCTATGGTAACAATTCCTAGCCAGCAGGTGGGAGAAAGTAAACCTAGCACCCTAATCACCTCCATTAACGATCATAATAGCTCAACATGCAAGTATTGCAAATCCTCCGATCACTACATATCCCGATGCCAGGCATTTATAGATCTCCCTGTTTTTTCTCGATACAAGGAGGTGAAGAAGCGCCATTTATGTCTAAACTGCCTCAACAAAGGCCATTCATTGCAACGCTGCAAGTCAGGGGCATGTAGAAATTGCCAAGCCAAGCATCACACAATGCTCCACATGCAGTCGGGCGCTGACGCTGAGTTGCCGTCGCCGAGCACGGAATCGACCCAGCATGATCCTGCAAGTGCCCTAGTAGCAAGCAAATATATTAGCCCTCCCCTCTCGAGTCAAAAATCTCTGCCTAGCCAAAACGTGCTGCTAGCTACTGCAATCGTTTATGTCAGGGGCCGTTTTGGATCGCTTATTCCATGTCGTGCCATTTTAGATTCCGCTTCTCAGGTTAACTTTATAACATCGAGACTCGCCAATCAGCTGCAGTTAGATCCTCACCCGTCTCACGTTCAAATCGCCGGTATTGGAGAGTCAATTCTACCATCCATCAAGGCTGTGGACATCGTCCTGCAATCTCAAGACGAAAGCTATCGCGGTTTCCTCTCTGCAACTATCACTGCCTCAATCACAGGAATGCAGCCTAACTTCGGCCTAGACGCAAAGGATTGGCCAATGCAAAATAATCTAAAACTGGCTGATCCTAATTTCGCCAAGCCCCAGCGTGTCGATCTGTTGATAGGTGCTGGTTTGTTTTTCGAATTAATGTGCGTTGGACAGATTCGACTGTCAGACCAATTGCCAACATTGCAGAAGACGAAACTTGGCTGGATAGTGTCAGGAAGTATTAAAAACTCTGAGAAAGCCCGTGCGGCGCTAGCAGCCGTTGAAGATACCCCTGTCATCTCCGCTTGCGAGACTAATTTGTGCGATATTGTAAGGCGGTTTTGGGAAGTCGATGGAGATTATTCGCCCTCATCAATTTCGGAGGAAGATGTTCATTGCGAACAGCATTTCGTCACAAACTGCATTCGCCTAGAGTCCGGAGCTTACTCCGTGCGTTTGCCAACCAAATTCAGTCTAGAGGAATTATGAGAATCGTATCAGCAGGCGCTACGTAGATTTCTCAATTTGGAGAGGAAGCTAGCAAAAAATGCACAGCTTAAGGCAAAATATATGGAGTTTCTCCAGGAGTATCGTGATTTAGGACACATGTCGCCAGCTTCGCGGCAGTCAGACCTCCCGCAGTACTTCTTGCCTCACCATTGCGTCCACAAGCAGGATAGTACAACCACCAAATTACGCGTAGTGTTCGATGGATCTGCCAAAACAGCGTCTGGAGTATCACTGAATGATGCGCTAATGGCTGGACCCACCATCCAACCTAAAAATCTGATAACTCTGCTTCGTTTCCGCTTTTTTAAAGTCGCCTTGTGTGGCGATATCTGCAAAATGTACCGCTGTGTACGCGTTTCCCATCCCGATACGCACGTGCAGTGCATCCTATGGCGCAATGACCCGAAGGAGGAGATTCAGGTGTTCAAGTTGGAGACTGTTACTTACGGAACCAAACCTGCCGCTTTCTTAGCAATTCGTGCTATGCATCCATTGGCAAATGATGAAGAGTTGCGTTTTCCGCTTGGCGCTGATGTTGTTCGAAGAGATTTCTATGTCGATGATCTCATATCTGGAGGGGACAGCATTGATTCTGTCATCAAGATTCGTCAGCAGGTAAAGGAGCTACTTTCGAAAGGATGTTTTCCCATACGTAAATGGTGTTCCAATGAACCCGCTGCTTTGGAAGGCGTATCGGAGGCGGATCGCGAAAAGTTCCTTACCTTTCATGACGGGACTGAAGTAACCAAGGCGCTTGGTCTAGTTTGGGATCCCACCACGGACAATCTTCTGTTTAGCTTCGCTCACGTCGGAACCGCTGCAGGCCCAATATCGATGCGTTCGGTCCTGTCTACACTAGCTAGGTTCTACGATCCTCTAGGTCTCATCTCTCCCATCATCACAAAAGCTAAAATATTTATGCAGTCGCTATGGAACGAAAGCCTAAAGTTGAATTGGGACGAAAGCCTGCCCCAGGATCTACATACGACTTGGATTGAGCTGACTTCGCAGTTGTCGATGGTTAAAAACTTTAAGTTTCCACGTTACGTGCTTCGGCAGCAAGCCAGATTAGACAAGCACGCGTTTTGTGATGCGAGCCAAGCAGCATATGGCGCCTGTGTATACATGCGTTCGGAAGCTCTTGGCATTGTGCAAAGTCATCTCTTATGCTCTAAATCCAGAGTCGCGCCCTTGAAAAGTATGACTATCACCAAGCTTGAGCTGTCCGCTGCCCTCGTATTAGCCGAACTAGTGTCCACCATAGTTAAGGGATTATCAGCTCCATGCCAAATACATTGCTGGTCGGATTCGTCCATAGCCCTTGCCTGGATTCGAGAATCACCATTGAATTTTAATATATTTGTTTCTAATCGAGTTCAGCGGATTCAGGAGCTCACCGCTGGAATGACTTGGCATCACGTGCCCACAAAGTTGAATCCTGCCGACATCATAACACGTGGATCCACGCCCGCTGAACTAATGTATAGCAGCCTTTGGATCTCTGGACCACCATTCTTGCGTCTTGAGAGCTCAGAGTGGCCTGCAGGCTTGCAATTGCCGACCGATGTACCAGAACGTCGTCATGCAGCATTGGTTGTTTCAAACGAAAGGGATGTATCGTACGATTGCAAATTTCAAAACTCATTCGGATCCATGCAGCGCGTCTTTGCTTACATATATCGATTCTTTATTCTCAAGGACAAAGGCATAGCGCGGTCGAAGGGTCAACTTACCGTAATCGACATCAAAAATGGTACGCATTTGCTCATAAGGGCAATACAGCAGCAACAATTTTCGGAAGAGATAAGGGCCCTCGCCAGCAAACAGGCCCTACCCCCAAAAAGCACGATGGCCTCACTGAATCCCTTTCTGGATAGCTTTCGATTGCTGCGTGTTGGAGGCCGCCTCCAAAATGCCGAATTGGACTACGACGCGAAGCACCCGATCCTGCTTCCTAAGGGACATCCTGTCACTGTCTCTATTATTATCTTCTTTCACGAAAGGTTTCTCCACGCAGGAGCTCAAGGATTGCTCGGACTGCTTCGGCAAAAATTCTGGCCTATTGGTGGACGCAAATATGTTGCGGGAATCATTCGCAAATGTGTTAGATGCTTTCGTTTGAAGCCAGTGCTGAGGGAACATATCATGGGAAACTTGCCTGCGGATCGCGTAAGGACTAATCCAGCATTCCACACAACGGGCGTTGATTTTTGCGGACCCTTTTATCACAAGTCGTAAGTCAGAAGCAGGCCTCCTATCAAATGTTACATCGCTGTCTTCGTATGCTTTAGCACCAAAGCAACTCATTTGGAAGTCGTTCGGGATCTATCTACAGAATCCTTTCTGGCAGCATTAAGGCGTTTTATAAGTCTACGTCCGAAACCTCGAATCATCTGGTCAGACAACGCTACAAATTTTGTAGGAGCAAAAAATGAGCTTTTGGAGCTTCGGCAAATGTTCCTCAGTGATCCTTATACGTCGGCTGTGTCACATCTCTGCGTTTCTAGTGGAATCGACTGGAAATTCATCCCCCCTCGCTCACCTCATTTTGGGGGTTTGTGGGAGGCGGCTGTTAAAGCAGCTAAATATCATTTTCATCGCATCGTCGGCACCTACATTTTTACTCTTGATGAAATTCAGACCTTGGCTTGTGAAATCTCTGCTTTGTTAAATTCCCGTCCGCCTTATGCAATTACAGAAAGTCCCGATGATCTAGATGTGCTCACGCCAAACCACTTTCTCAATGGAGCCCCGAAAGCTGCATTCGACGAGCCATATGTGGCGCATCTCCGGGTCAACCTACCTAGTCGATGGCAGCGGCTGTGTCAAATGAAGCAGGCGTTTTGGAGAAAATGGAGCACGGCGTATCTTTCGACATTCTTCTTTCGCTCGTCATGATCAAGGAGGAAACGCTGCCACCATTAAGGTGGCCGCTTGGCCGCATTGAGAGCGTCATCCCAGGAAAAGATGGAACCATCAGAGTAGCCGTCATCCGCACTCAAAAAGGGCTTTTCAAGAGGGCCGTTGGAAAAATAGCGGTTCTGCCCCTTCAGGATGGATCTGTTGAAAGCCTTTGCCTTCCAACGGGGGGTGAATGTTCGGAGCAGAACCCAGCCGATTAGCTGCTTGCCAAATAGCACCTAATTCTTGGCCCTCAGCCGCTTATTTTGTTTGTTACTTATGTCTATGTCACTCATTTGTTTGTTAAAGCTCTGCGCTTGCTTCCCCTGCTAAACGCTCTCTGCCAGCTCGCTCTTCGCTATCTCCGCTTTGCGTCTGCCTACCGACGTCGGCCGAGCGAAGCTGCGCTTAGCGATCGGAGCGGCAATGTAAAGGGCAGGCAAGCCACACTTGCAATTTGGATGTCACGCATTAAAGAACATATCGTAATTTTATTTCTGCGCCGAGTTTTATTTAATTCGAAATAATTAGTCGGCCGATTGGGGATAAAAAACATTATCTCCACAATCTATGATTTTGCGTTTTTAGTTTTCTCGAATCTGCAATATTGTGGATGCAACAGATTTTCGTCCTTTGTGTGGGCGGAAGAGGGTGGGACGAAATTTTGAGATATACGTTTTATAGTGAGATCTAATAGGAGTGCGGATACTAAATTTGGTTACTCTAGCGTTAATAGTCTGAGATTTGTGGATGCCCCAGATTTTCGTCCTTTGCGGGGGCGGAAGGGGGTGTGGCGAAATTTTGACACAAAACGGTCAAGGTCCGATATCACAGGAGTGTGGATACCAAATTTGGTTGCTCTAGCTCTTATGGGTTCTGAGATCCTTGAACTCATATTTTGCAATTGGCAAAACCGACCATGAAACGTGTGTGTTAGAGAGAGACAGAGCGAGAAAGAATGAAATCGTTTCCTTGATTCTGGCTATAATAATTATACGATCTGGTTCAGATTTTGCCCTCTAGAAGATATAGTCATC
This sequence comes from Drosophila miranda, assembly GCF_003369915.1. Taxonomy (NCBI): domain Eukaryota; kingdom Metazoa; phylum Arthropoda; class Insecta; order Diptera; family Drosophilidae; genus Drosophila; species Drosophila miranda. Next base: position 13,911 of record NW_022881603.1, read on the forward strand.
GTCTACGATTCTGCTGTTTTTGTTTTATCGTATCTTTAAAAATGTAGATGCCACAGATTTTCGTCCTTTGTGGGGGCGGAAGTGGGCGGGGCGAAGTTTTGAAATATACTTGTAGCAGTGACATATCACAGAAGTCTGGATCCAAACCATCGTTGCTCTAGCTCCTATAGTCTTTGAGCATTAGGCGCTTAAGGGGACGGACAGACGGACAGACGGACGGACGGACAGACGGACAGACAGACATGGCTCAATCGAATCGGCTATTGATGCTGATCAAGAATATATATACTTTATGGGGTCGGAAACGATTCCTTCTGGGCGTTACACACATCCACTTTTACCACAAATCTAATATACCCCAATACTCATTTTGAGTATCGGGTATAATAATGCCATAAATTGGATAAACAATCCAAGCACAGTTTGCCAAAAAACAGACTTTATGGACAAGCAATTAAGTTTAGTGTTTACTCTGCTCTCCTCCTCCCACGCAGCTAGAGGGTCTCTCGATCTGATCACATCACGTATTCGGGAAGGGTATGTTAAAATATCATGTGAGAATGTTATAGCAGTGTAAGACAGTACGTATATAGTATAAATTATTGACAGACGATCGGAGAAACGCGGCTGATCCTGTGCAGCTGGACATATACATATTCAGTTTATCGCGTTAAAAACTTTACATTAATCACGTCTGTCCCCCTTCTACTTACTCTTTCCGAAGTGTTGTCATTTGCTGATTTCACTTTTGCAGCTGCACCAACACAAAGAACTTTAGTAGAGGATTCGGTGTGCAACTCAGAGCCAATTTTGTTGGGCAATTTCCTAGGTCCCAGCTCTCTCAGTCTCCAAATTCCAGATGTTCCCACAGACAGAAAGAAGAACAGGGCTGAAAGGTTTATAAATATAAATTCACTCAAAGAAAAAAATGAGAAGTCGAAACAGTTTTCGAATCGCGAATGAAGATAATCTCATTATTATTTTTCTTTTAAAACTAGTAATAATGTCGTTGGACTCCCTTTCCTTTGTGACACACTTTATTCTCAAATTCCAGAGTGATACGAGTACTTTTTTTTTACCAGTGTTATAGTATATACATATGTGAGCTCCAAGAGAAGGGGGAATAAAATTCCACTCCAGACTCCATATACTCTGTGATTTCGACTGGTTTCCGTAGATGAAGCAAATGTTTAAGAGTTTAAGGGCAATTTGTGTTTTCCGAAGCTTTTCGCAATAAGTATAGATTACCTTGACTACATCAATATTTCTGAAAGTAGTGCTCTTAATTGCTAGGGTCAGATGCGACTGAGAGAGGAGTTGCTCACTTTTGAAATCGTTTGCTGTTATGTTTTCTGTTAATTATTGTGATATTACGCCATTCTGTCAACCGATGTCTTAGTAAGACTTTGGGTAGAGCTTCAGCTTGGACAAACAATGAAGTTGTTTGTCAATTGCTTGGGCAAAAACTCGTACTCAGGGGGAAAAACTGTTCAAAGTGACCGCCACGATAATTAGATATTGATCTCTAACAACACTGCGCATGTGCCCTGCTGCATATCGATGTTCTCATATCGATATTCTTCTTTCGGCGTCTGTCTTTTGCGTATGTTACTCGGAAGCACATATAATTCTGTATACTGATCTTCTGCTGTCTTACCAATAAAATAACTTTAACAGGTTATGGGCCCAGACACCAATTCACCCAGAAACAGTATAAAACAGAAACAGTGAGAAACAATAAACATTGTTTGGTGCTTAGTGAAAAGCAGTGCTAAAAAAATGGCATAGACTCATTAGTGTATGTGTGTACATAGAAAGGCAAAAGAACAAGTTGAACAAATTCAACGGAGATTCGCATTGTGTTTTTTTTATTAGAATTTTGCAGCGAATCGGACCGCTGCCGTGGTTTAAAGTCCAAAATAAAGCAGTCCCAACGGATCAAGAAACACAAAAGCGAACGGAGACTCAAGTGTGTATACCAAAAAGTGCGTATGCCAAGCCGCACAAAACCGCGAGTGTGTATACCCAAAAGTGTGTATACCAAGGCATAGAAAATCGCGAGTGTGTGTGTGTAAATAGCAACTCGGAGGGATACTTAAAAGAAAACGAAAAAAACAAAAGAAAGACACGGACAACAGTATTGTCGTCGTAGTTGCTTTGTGCATGAGACGATCGACAGTTACAAATTTTGCACTGTGGGACAGTAAGTATAAAAAATGAGTGGAAATATGAATTTCAATATTGAGAAACTGGACGAAAACAATTATAGCACATGGGAAGTTTTGATGAGAAGTGCTCTCATACAAAATGATTTGTGGCCAATCGTCAGTGGTAAAATTGAGCTTAGTGAAAGTGCAACAAATGAGCAACGTGCAGCTTTTGAACTAAAGGATCAAAAGGCGTTGTCGTCAATTTTACTTTGTGTTAAATCGACCCAACTAAACAATATTAAAAATTGTGTATCGTCGTCACAGGCATGGCAAAAGCTAAATAAAATTCACAGGCCAAGCGGACCAGCAAGGGTAGTGCTTTTAATTAAACAATTGTTGACGTTAAAAATGTCGGATGGTATAAGTGCACAGGAATATTTGCGGAAATTCAAGGTGGTACACGAGGCTTTAGCAGAGGTCAACATAAAGGTTGATGAAAAGATCTTATCAGTTGTGTTGCTAAATGGTTTGCCTAAATCGTATGAAAGTTTTGTTGTTGCGATTGAGACGCGAGATGATTTGCCGAGCTTGAGCATGCTAAAAATAAAAATTTCTGAAGAAGCGAATAGGCAGGAAGATAGCATTAGCAAGGAAATTACAAGTAGCGCGGAACTACATGTCAGTTATGACAACAACAATTTTAAGAAAAACTTTAAGAAGGGCAAAAAGTGTTTTAAGTGCGGAAAGGAAGGGCATTTTAAATCGAAATGCCGTGCTAAAAGCAGGCAGGAAGGAGCAAACAAGGGAGCGGGGAAAGATTGGGTACAATGCTTTGCGTAACCGAATATGCCAAAGTGGCACCAGAAAAATATGTACCAATCCTAAATTTAGCTAAGCCAAATGACCAGATGTTAAATGCATGGTGCATAGACAGTGGCGCAACGGCGCATCTATGTTGTGACAAGGAACGCTTTGTGTCGTTCACGGAAGATAATCAAAAAGTATTTTTAGCCGGCGGTAAATCACTTATTGCTGAAGGGCATGGAACTGTTCAAGTAAAGTTCGGTGATAGATCCGTTACGCTGGAAAATGTTATCTTGGTACCAGATTTGCAGTACAATTTTATTTCAGTCACAAAACTATTAAAACATGGAAAAAAAATTGTGTATGAGAAAAATCAAGCGATGATTTTTGAAAACGGAAAAATAGTTATAAAGGCACATCTGGAAAATGGATTGTTTATGGTTCAGGACAATCAGGAAAAGTGTATGAACATTGTAAATATTGAGGCATATGCATTCAAATGGCACAATAGGTTCGGCCATGTACATTTTGACGCATTAAAGGAAATGGTTAACAAGGAGATGGTAATAGGCCTCAAGGGCATATACAAGCCAAAACAAGTGTGTGCAAAATGCGCAAAAAGTAAAATTTGCGTGCAACCATTTCAATCGAGCACAAACAGGTCAAAGGGCGTTCTAGACTTAATACATACTGATGTATCCGGTCCAATGCAAAAGCAGTCAATGGGAGGCAATCGATATTTCGCCACATTTATTGATGATTGTTCAAGATATGTATCAGAAAGTTTCCTAAAAACCAAAGATCAGGGTTTCGAGGCTTTTAAAGAATTTAAAAGTCAAGTTGAGTGCCAAACTGGGAGAAAAGTCAAGGTTTTACGAAGCGACAATGGCCGAGAATACATATCAAACGTTTTTGATAATTACCTAAACCAAAATGGAATAAAGCGAAACTTAACAGTGCCATATACACCTCAACAAAACGGAGTTGCAGAAAGGGCCAACAGAACATTGGTAGAAATGGCAAGAAGTATGCTGCTGCATGCTGGGTTAAGTGAATGCTATTGGGCAGAAGCGATTCGAACTGCCACGTATTTGCGAAATAGAGTGGCAAGCAGCTGCTTGAGCGGGGTGACACCTTTTGAAATATGGACAGGTAGAAAGCCAGTGGTATCGCATTTAAGAGTTTTTGGCTCAGTAGCGATAGCTCTAGATAAAACAAAGAAATCAAAGTTCGCACAGAAAGGCTTAGAGTATATAATGGTGGGCTACTCGGATACGGCCAAAGCATACCGTTTGGTCAGTAAAGAATCCAGGAAACTCGTAGAGAGTAGGGATGTCATTTTTGTAGAGCCTGAAGAGGGCAAACTAGATGCATCATGTTCCAATGACATGGCATCAATTGAGGTTCAACAAAACCAGGACTCTGAACCCGAAATGGATAGCGAGGAATTTAAAGATCCAGAAAATGAGCCAGAAAATCAGGAGGAGATTAGGTCTAGTAATGACATTCTTGTAATTCCAGAACCAATAAGAAGACCAGGACGCCCAACCATAGTACGGACGGGCAAACCAGGACGACCAAGGAAGCAGTATCATGTGCTCAATGCGATACTGGCAGCAGACGTACAAGTTCCACAAAACTACGCACAAGCTGAACGGTCTACTGAAGGCGAGATATAAAAAGCATCACGTGAAGAACGGCACGTGGTCGCTTACTAAATTGCCTAGCGGGAAAAAGTCCATTGGATGCAGATGGGTTTATGCAGTTAAGTCCAATCTGGATGGAAGCGTGAACAGGCTCAAATCACGTCTGGTGGCGAAAGGTTGTAGCCAACGCTACGGGATCGACTACAAGGAAACATTTGCACCAGTTGTACGCCACGCAACTATCAGGTTGATAATTGCACTTGCAGTCGAACATGGTCTCCACCTACATCAAATGGATGTTGTCACGGCGTATCTCAACGGCGAATTGGAAGATGAGGTTTTTATGAGACAACCTGAGAGGGCTTCATCAGCGAAGTTCACCCAAATCACGTTTTGAGGCTTCACAAAAGTATATATGGCCTAAAACAATCAGGAAGAGTGTGGAACTCTACGTTGGATGCAACGCTGAGACGCATTGGTTTTATACCGACTGTCAACGAGCCCTGTCTGTATTGTAAGCCAGGTAAAAATATGTGTCTAATAGCTGTCTACGTAGATGACATTATTTTGGCGTGTAAGGACCTAGATGATATATCTGATATCAAGATAAAGATCGCAGCAGAATTTGATGTGGTTGACATCGGGCCTATGCAATACTTTTTAGGTATTGAGGTGAAACGTGAAGGCAGTACGGGTGCGATTTCAATCAGCCAGCGGAAGTATATTAGAGAGTTGCTCGAACAGTACAATTTGAAAGATTGTCGACAGACGTCCACGCCTCTTGACGCTGGTTACCAGGTGGCATGCAACAAAGAGGACTGCCGCAGGGTCGACATCACATCGTTCCAAAAGCTAATTGGAGAGTTATCTTATCTTGCTGTTATGACTCGTCCGGACATTGCGCATTCGGTGAACAAATTAGCACAACGTAACAAGGATCCTCATTCCGAGCATGAAGCGGCAGCCAAGCACATCCTTAGGTATTTGGCAAAAACTATCGACTGGGAGATATGCTACACAAAGCAAGGAAAGGCAATTGAGTGTTTTGTTGATGCAGATTGGGCAAGTGATATGACGAACCGAAAGTCATTCACTGGCTATGTATGCATGTTGGCAGGAGAAGCGGTTTCTTGGGAGTCAAGAAAGCAATCGACGGTTGCCCTCAGTTCCACGGAGGCAGAGTACATAGCCTTATCATCTGCAGCAAAAGAGGCGATATACTTTCGCAGCCTACTGATTGACTTGAAGCTGATGTCCAAGGAGTCAGCTATTCAGATGTACGGCGACAACATTGGAGCACAGCAGCTTGCTAGAAACCCCATGTTTCATGCACGTACAAAGCACATCGACGTCAAGATACATCATATTCGAGCGGTTCTCAAGAGAGGTGAAGTCAACATTGCGTATCTGCCAACCGATAAGATGATAGCAGATGTCCTCACAAAGAACTTAGCCAAGGTTATGCACCATAAATTTGTATTCGCATTTGGTTTAAAAGATCGTTTATAAGTGCTTGACATGTTATTGAATATTAGTTAAGTATATTTAAAGTTTGTAAACATGCGTTGTGTTGAGGAGGAGTGTTCAAAGTGACCGCCACGATAATTAGATATTGATCTCTAACAACACTGCGCATGTGCCCTGCTGCATATCGATGTTCTCATATCGATATTCTTCTTTCAGCGTCTGTCTCTTGCGTATGGTACTCGGAAGCACATATAATTCTGTATACTGATCTTCTGCTGTCTTACCAATAAAATAACTTTAACAAAAACAAATACCAGAATGGGGAAGAGGTTAAGATGGGAGACAAGAAAATATCAAATAAAGGGCCAATTAAGGAAGGTGATTGTGCGATTCTGTTTATCTTATCAACGACCAATTTTGACCCCTGGGGCGTCATTTACAATCCTCAATTTGTTTGCATACTAAAGAAACATTAGCCGAAGAGCTAATTCCCAATTCGTAGGCTATTGATAAACAATCAGTGGGGGAATATTCAAATTAGCCAGGTCTCATGTGTGATTAGCCGATTTCTCACACATTTCAAGCATCAAAGCAGACAGCAGACAGACGGAACAGAACAGAACAGAACACAACAGAGCGGAGAAGACGTTGAGCTGACTGCTGGAGGGATCAGATCCCACAGAAGAAGCCGCCTTGAAATTTACGAAAAGAGCCGCCTATAAATCGCAAGATTTCAGCACTGCCCAGGGCTTTATGTAAAGCTCCATTCGGAACAGTATTCAAAGCATAAAGCGTAACAAATTGATTGCTAATTGATATTGATGTGTACATTATTTTATGATTATTCTTTATGATCGTTAAATTTTGATATACCAAAAGGCGAGCGAGATCGAACACCAAACTTGATTCAAATTTGTAGATCACTTTGAACATTCAAGCCACTCCCTGAGTACTTCTCAGGCCTTGTCTTACCATGTCTTCAGTTGGATTGTTATAATTTAATAACTACACGGGAGGGCAAATTAAGTCTGTAGTTCGGGTACCACAAAAACCACTTAAAGACGCTTTCTTTAACTGCCCCCAAAACGAAGATTTGGTTTTTATTTTTCGAGAAACCTGTGGGGTAGCTTTCGGCTGCGGATGTGGCTGTGACTGTGGCTCTGACTGTGGCTCTGCCTCCAGCTGCTGGCCAGCTCCATGGACAGACAGTCATTTGTGTGAAAATCATCGTAGCATGAAGCGTTGTCAAATACCGTTTGTTGCGGGGGTCGGTCCACTCTCATGCTTTTGTTTCGGCAATTTCAAGGTCTGTACAGAAACCGTCTGTTGGGTCAGACCTCCCTCCATTGACCAGAGCAGAGCTCTAACAATGCGGGTTCTGGCATCATTTTCATAGAAACGGCATTAGAAGTTACTCATACGCAGCGTGGGTTGGATAAGATTAACGAAAGCCCACATAGACATAGCTCATCCTCCCCATTCTCACTTGATTCTTTGCAGACAGCAGAATGAGCTCTAACAACTGCGGTTTCATCGATCCGCATGGCCAGTTGAGCGCAGCCCTCGCTAATCGGGACATACGGGAATTCCCCACTGCCCTGGACAGCGGTGCCCAGGCCAGGACGATCGAATGCCTCTCAGGTGGGCTAATAGAAAGATTGAGGCAGGCACTAAGCTGGAGCTGATCCGACTTTTCCTGAAACAACCACAGTTGGACATTGACAGCTATCGGAACGGGCAGGTACGCCAGATGCTGAGGGATCAGTATCCGGAACTGCCGTTGCCGGAGCTGCGCGAGGCCGGAGCAGAGATCGACTGCGAGCGACTCCTCCGCACGCTGCGGGTCGGAGACGAGAACCAGTTCGAGCAACAGTTCGCGGAGTACCACCAGAACGTCAGCGGAAACGCAGACAACCAATGCAATGCCAACCAGGAGGAGTATCAGTCCCTGCTGGCGGAGAGTATCAAGCGGGGCAAGCAGCGAGCCTTTGAGGCCATCCTCGAGACGGGCATCAACATTAATCCTTCAAAATTGAGCGACATCAGCCCCGTGGAGTTGGCCGTAATCTGGGGCAACCACAGGGCGCTAGAGAAGCTGTTGAAGCATCCGCAGCTGAGGCTGACATCGCATTCCAAGCTGCTGAACGCGGTTATCAGTCGCCTGGGTGAGCAGCCGCTGGACGACTTCTGTGACCACCAGCGCTGCTTCCAGCTGCTGCTCGAGAGCGATCGTGTGGACATCAATGAGGCGGACAAGGCTGGCCTGGTGCCACTCTCCTATGCGGTCAAGTATCGCAACACAAAGGTGGCACAGGAGCTTCTACGGCAGGGAGCGTACATCGGGGCGAGAAGCGCGTTCGGAGATCTTCCCATACAGGAGATGGACCCGAAAGTGCTGGAGGAGCACTTCGATTCCTGCATCACCACCAACGGGGAGAAGCCCGGTGACCAGAGTTTCGAGATCATCATCAACTACAAGAATCTGATGAGACGCCAGCGAGAGCCCGGGCAGTCGGACAAGCGGAGCATTGGCCATCCTCACCAATTGGAGGACGAGATGACTCCAATCGCATACATCGCCGATTCCAAGGAGCTGCGTTACCTGCTGCAGCACCCGCTAATCTCGAGTTTCCTCTTCCTCAAGTGGCACCGCCTCTCGGTGATCTTCTATCTGAACTTTCTACTTTACTCTCTCTTCACTGCCTCCATTATCACGCATACGCTCCTTAAGTTCCACGAAAGCGACCACACGGGCCTGACTGCCCTCTTCGGCCTGTTCTCTTGGATAGGGATTGTGTATCTCATGATCCGAGAGGTCATACAGCTTGCCATGTCGCCGCTGCTGTACTTCAGGTCCATCACGAACCTGTTGGAGGGGCTCTCATTGTCTTGTCGATCCTAACATGCATGGAAGCCAGCTACGACAAGGAGACGCAGCGCATACTGGCCGTCTTCACCATTCTGCTGGTGTCCGTGGAGTTCTGCCTGCTGGTTGGCTCCCTTCCAGTACTCTCAACTTCGACGCACATGCTCATGCTGCGCGCCGTCTCCAGCAGCTTCATCAAGAGCTTTGCTCTCTACTCGATCTTTGTGCTTACGTTTAGTCTGTGCTTCTACATACTGTTTGGCAAGCCCCAGGTGGATTCCTCCTCTCCGAAGGACAGCACGCCAGAGCCAGCAAAGGAGGGAGAAGATGATGGTCACTTCAACACATTCTCCGTGCCCATCGAGGCGCTCATCAAGACGATTGTGATGCTCACGGGAGAATTTGATGCCGGTGACATAAAGTTTGACAGCGTCTACACTTACCTGATCTTCCTGCTCTTTGTGTTCTTCATGACCATTGTGCTGTTCAATCTCCTGAATGGTCTGGCTGTCAGCGATACTCAGGTGGGTTTATATTTCCTTTTCTTCCTCGGCTTTATCCAACTGTTTTCTCCCCTCTCTTTTCCCACAGGCCATCAAGGCCCAGGCGGAACTGAACGGCGCCATTGTCCGCACCAATCTGCTGACCCGCTACGAGCAAGTTCTCACTGGCCGAGATGGACACGCTCAGACCTCATCGTCCCAGTTGAACAAAGGCAGTCGGTTCGCTCGAGGAAAACCATGAGTCACCGGTTCAATCGTAATTTTCTTCATGCTTTTCTTGAGTTTCACGCCCTCGTGACTTTTCCCACACTTTGGACCCCACTAGGCAGAAAAGCGAAAGGAGAGAAAATCTTCACTGATGAATCGCCTGATCGGATCGGATGGGCTGTTATATACTCACAACACATACTCATTGGCCGCATTTGCGAATCGCTGGGCTGTGAACAAGCTTGAATTGAAAGAGTGTCGGCACTTCGGTGTGCCAAAGATACATATCTTTACCCCTTGAATCAGCTCGTGTTGATTTTTCTGCCGTGCATTGCACTTTTGAGCTCAGGTCCTAAACGAGAGTCACACACCACACACATGCACATTATTATCATTATCATCATCACTATGATGACTGTGAGCGAACGAATGCTGATGAAGCCTCATTGTCAATGTCGAAAGTTATGGGATTGGTTAAGGAAACCCAAGGTGGGATATGAAAAGTATTGCGTTCTGCTCTGGCATAGGATCCCAGCTTTAATATTAGGGGGATTCCCCTTCCAAGCAACGATGCGACAATCAACGGACATTGATTAACAACTGTATGTACATATGCATCTACAGTGCAGGCCAGCGCCGAGCAGCGTAGACACCCAGTACCCTGCCACCCTCCGAGGGAAACAGAGAGCGATGAAGGGGGATCTGTGTGTGCGTATCCAATGAATTAATATTTCATTCTAGAACGCAGTTGTCTGCGTTAGTTGGGCACACACACACATAGTACATATATGCTGGCAGCGTTCCCATTCAATCTACTCGACGGCTGATGCACGCCAGTAGCCCCCGCTGGAAACTTCCGCAGATTCTGGAACGCAGAGGATGCGGGCTATCGGCGACAGGGGAATACTACTAAGCAGAAAGAGAAGGCGAGTTCATATTATTGCCAATTTAATGCAAGAAAAATAAAGAGAGTGGAGTGGGCGATGCCAAAGGCAGAAGAAAGAAAGGCCGTAAACCAAAAGAAGAAGGCCTGTCTCGCTCTCTCTCGTGGGAATTTACTTTGAATTTCGAATATTTCGGTATCTATTTTCATTGCGGCCAAAAACGGAGAGACGATTCCGTGTATTGCGATGCCAGCATCAACGAAAATAGATGCCCAAATGGAAGTGCAAACATCTCTGTGGGGAGGGGTGGAGTGTCGGGCGTGTGGCCGTGTGTCTTCTGTCAGTGTGTGATTGGATACTGCTTGCTGCTTTCTGCTCGATGGCTGCCCCTAGAGCACGAGGTGCAGGCGTATCTGGAACACCAGCTGCTCGACGGTCTTCTTCAGGAGCGCCGCCAGGGACAGGATGAATCCCAGGAGGCTGAGGGAGAACAGCCAGGGCGTGGTCATGAGCACGGCAAAGAAGACGAGCGTCTCGTCGCCCCGGGCATTGGCCATGCGCCACAGCAACTGGCGCTGGATGGTGCGCAGCTTGAACTTGCTGTTCCACAATCGGTGGCGCTTCGAGCCGACGTTTTCGTTGAAGCCCACGGTCTTCTCGACCAGCCAGAACACCGCGCAGCACAGCAGTTGCAGCACCAGCAGCACGACCTTGACGAGGTGGTACAAGGCCACAATGCGCTGACGGTGCTCCGGCTGCATTGTGGAGAGCACGACTGCGCCGAGGGACTCCAGCGGGGAGACCCTGGGGGAAGGGCCGTCGGAGAGCTCCTCCCACTCCGAGTCCGACTCGGTGCGCTCTATCGACCTGAACTCGCTCTGGCTCTGACAGGTCTGGCTCTGACAGGAGCACGACTCCTCCTCTTGGTCCTCCTCGGTGGGCATCGAGTAGTCGCCCTCGTAGTCGCCCTCGTAGCGACAGTCGGAGTACTCTTTGTGGGGGTCGTCGTAGTAGTCTCCGCGGCTGTCCGGTGAAGCGCCGCCTGTCCAGAGGGAGCTCAACACGGGTGGTGGTCCCATCGAAGCCATCTGTGGCACAGCATTGAATCTGCAGCGGAGCCGGGGGTAAGTTATGTCCTGGGGGGAAGGGGAGTCTGGGCTGCTGCCGCTCACCCATCTGAATCCCCCATCGGAGGGAAGGTGGGGGGGTGAGCGTGTCCTATTGGGTCCTATTGGACCCATTGGGCGGGACAACAGAGGACTGGTGTGGATTTGGCCTAGGAAGGGCATCGCATTGAGTCCATTCTTGTCGGCGGAACCTTCGGGGGGACCTGCAGCCCCGGCTGCTGCTGCTGCTGCTGGTCGGTAAAGACGAAGGATCCCATGGATCCGAAAATACACCGCGAGCGGGTGAATGGGGAACGTGGATTGTTAATAGTTGGATTCATCTTATTCCAGCACCTGTGAGGAAATATTCGTTCATGGGCTTTGTTTTGTATTTGTATTTTTATTTACTTTATGTTCCCTGTGCTTTCGATATTTGCTGCCGTTCTCTGTGTTGTGCCGCTCTCTCCAGATATTCGTACTGAATGATTTCCAGAGCCAGTTCTGAACGGCTCCAAGTGATAGATCAGGGCCCACTTCGAATCACAGGTCAGGTGACGTACTTTCCCTGGGCAGAGCTGCGACTTGCAATAGTTGATCGGCTTTGTTGGTTTGGGATAGGACTTGCGATAAATACCATGCCACCATACTCCTTGGTGTGGCCGAAATGTTGGCTAACATTCTGGGATTAAGGAGTTAAGGGTTAAGGAGAGTGGGGGAGGGGGGGTATATTTTTGCTTGGCTTTACATCTTCCTTAAGCTGCTGTTTTGTGTCACAGCCAACCTGTCATTTGTACATTGAATTGCTGCTCGAGAGGTCTCTTTGAAGTCCTCTGTTCCCCGTGTACAAATTTACATAAAATCACAGGAAGCACTTAGGATTAATAGGGGGCACTCATCCCCCTCTACCCCTCTCCCCCTTTTGGTGGTGTCATGGGTTAAGCATTTGCTGTGTTCGGCATTCAATTTGTGGCTTGATTTCTTACCTTTTATGATGCGCTATACGGCTGTAATCCATGGACATGCACTTTGTTTATCCATTCAAAGGCGCTAAAGAGGGTAGTCCTGTAATCCAAAAGGGCATCCAGTATATCCAGAGCGAAGGTTAATCCATTCGATGGAGCGCTCAAGCAGACCAGCCAGGCGGTTGACCAGAAGCTTAACGAGGCTTAAAATTTCCAAGAGGCCGCCAGACGGCAAGTGTCATTGCAGTTCCTCCAGTCGACTCCACTCCAGTCCAGTTTTTTCCCAAACTGTGCGACGTGAATAACTTTGATGATTTCTTGGCCCAAAGGCGCCCACACAATATAAATACTCCTCCCGTGTCTGTCAATAAGTTTATTTTCAGTCGTTACATTTACGAATAACAGGCGAGTTTTTCTACTCAAATCAAATATTAAAATTAAAAAACGAAACAGTTATTGGTTGATGTCCTTCAGCTTCTCTGGATCAGTCTACTCAAGCCAAATCAAATATTAAAATTAAAAAACGAAACAGTTATTGGTTGATGTCCTTCAGCTTCTCTGCATCCGTCTTGGCGGCCGACAAGCGGCACCCAATTTTTTATAGTCATCGCTGCACATGACTATCGCCCTCAAATACTCGGCCGGCACCCCAGTTTCCTCTGATAGTCTTAACATGGTCACTTTTTTTTCCTTAAAAACGGCAGCAATTTTTTGCATTGTCTTCGAATTCCTTGAAACCATACCTCTTATTGCTGTGTAATGTTGGTTCATTACGTGGTTTCCCAAGGTGCTCAACCTTCCAATCATTTTGCCGCATAGTTTGCACTTGCCGCCATGCACGGGGGGCGAAGCCTTAGGGGAAATCGGTGTTTTCAAATTGTCCTTTCCACTTTCAGTACTAAGAATGTCTTCAGTAAACATGTCTGGAGAATTAGGAAGTTATTATATGTATTTTTTTTAAATTTTACTTATTTACTTAAGTCCGGATCCTCCCGAACCTCCTGCTCCTGCTTCTCCTCCACGTGGTGCACTGGCTCAGACGAATCATATATTTCATCAGAAATAGTACACTCCATATCATTGACTGTATAATCAGAAATATTCTGAATATTGTCAGAAATGTTGTCAATATTCTCCTCAATATCGTGAGTTATGGCCGACTCCTCCGTATGACCGTGCATATTGTTTTCAATATCCTCAATATCCTGAGTTGTGGCCGACTCCTCCGTATCACCGTGCATATTGTCAATATCCTCAATATCGTGAGTTGTGGCCGACTCCTCCGTATGACCGATCATATTGTTCTCAATATCCTGAGTTGTGGCCGACTCCTCCGTATCACCGTGCATATTGTCAATATCCTCAATATCCTGAGTTGTGGCCGACTCCTCCGTATCACCGTGCATATTGTCAATATCCTCAATATCGTGAGTTGTGGCCGACTCCTCCGTATGACCGTTCATATTGTTGTCAATAACCTCAATATCCTGAGTTGTGGCCGACTCCTCCGTATCACCATGCATATTGTCAATATCCTCAATATCCTGAGTTGTGGCTGACTCCTCCGTATCACCGTTCATATTGTTGTCAATATCAATATCCTGAGATATCATCAGAACAGAAATATTCTGCACCGGAGTAACGGGCTCAGCATACTTCGCGTGCGTCGTCCCCGCTGAATGGAATACATTATTAGAAGAATATAAAATAAATGTAACTAATTTACTTACCCTTACGTTGATGGTCCAGGAAAAACAACTACAAATTAATCACTCCTGCTGCACTTATGTCGCAAACTTGGGCTCCACCGAACGACAACGTCATGTTGGTAATTTCCTGTGCTTTCGGGCTTTGCACTTTCCGGCCTTGCAGATGGTCCCAGTATATCCCGCATAATACATTAACAAGGGCACTGTCCACCCCGTCAATTCTTACACCTCCCAAATTAATGTACATCTTTGTCTTATTTTGTGTTCTTTATTTATTAGTTTTTAAATAACGGGGCATGTATGGTTTTGGTATTTACTCATCGATAGTATTATAAGAAATGCCAATGTACTCGATATGCCAACACACATTTATTCGAATACGACGATCAAGAAGGAAGAACGTTTACAGATATTTTGTTGCTATACGATACGAAAAGATAAATATCACATAATTCCGCGTCTAGTTTCCTGATTTCAACATGTATAAAAATAAAAATAAAATAATTGTAAGGCAACATATATTAACCCTAACCGATCGAGATATTATACTGCAATTAGTTTTATGCGATATTATACTGCGATATGATACTGCGATAGGTTTTATGCGATATTATACTGCGATAAGTCTGAGGCGAGTTATTCGACGATCGACAAAAATAGAGAAAAGAGTGAAATAAGTTAATAAGAGTAACCTAAGAACCGCGCCAAGATGGATAAAAAGATAGATTCAGAAATGCATAAATTGTCGTGTTTCGATGAGGACATAAATGAACTCAATCTGTTGGAGCCGTCGCAATTGTCGTGTTTCGATGAGGACATAAATGAACTCAATCTGTTCGAGCCGTATCAGGACAAAGAGGCAGAGGAACATCTGCCGTGTGGACCGCTGGACCGGCTGGTTAGTACATTGCCTATGGATGTTGACGACGACGACACTGAAGGTGAGTAGATTGTGGCAATTACATTGGAGCAGGTGAATCAGAATTTTCTTCCTCCAGGTATCGTCGGTAACGATGATCTGGTCAACGATATTGGTCGCCTTCAAGCGAGCAATGAATTGCACAAAGGTACAGGCCCCCGAAAATCTGGTAACGGACGGATTGGAAGAACTGAAAATGCAAGGAAACATAATGAATGGACGCATTAACATGACTGTAAATTTACAGAAACTAAGCGACTCAGAATTTTCCATTTACATGGATGAGTATCACATGCCGTGGTACCTGTGGAGATAATGTTTTTTATCCCCAATCGGCCGACTAATTATTTCGAATTAAATAAAACTCGGCGAAGAAATAAAATTACGATATGTTCTTTAATGCGTGACATCCAAATTGCAAGTGTGGCTTGCCTGCCCTTTACATTGCCGCTCCGATCGCTAAGCGCAGCTTCGCTCGGCCGACGTCGGTAGGCAGACGCAAAGCGGAGATAGCGAAGAGCGAGCTGGCAGAGAGCGTTTAGCAGGGCAAGCAAGCGCAAAGCTTTAACAAACAAATGAGTGACATAGACATAAGTAACAAACAAAATAAGCGGCTGAGGGCCAAGAGTTAGGTGCTATTTGGCAAGCAGCTAATCGGATGGGTTCTGCTCCGAACATTCACCCCCGTTGGAAGGCAAAGGCTTTCAACAGATCCATCCTGAAGGGGCAGAACCGCTATTTTTCCAACGGCCCTCTTGAAGATGCTTGCTTGGGCTCAGCTGGCGGCTACGCTGGGATGATCGTCGAACGCAGCAATCGGCGCTTCTTTACGAAGGCGGCTTGTCGTGATTACGTCTTGATCATCGGGAACCTCTGTAATTGCATAGAATGGCAGGAAATTTGGCAATGTAGAAATTGTTGAAAGTTGAATTTCATTTAGCGTGGATATGTAGGTTTTTAATATATGGAAAAGTTCGCCCTGCAGTTCCTGATTCTCCGATCGCAGTTTTTCCACTTGCACCTGGCACTCGAGCAGCTGCTTCCTGCATTGCTGCTCTAAGTTTTGGTACTCCAGCGTTGTGGGTCGAAAATCGTCAATAGAGATGCACGAGGAATTTTCAAAAGCGGCTAAAGCTGCACGCTTATTCTCCGAGCTATCAATGCTTCCTGATACTAACCAACCAAGTTTTGTCTCCTGCAATGTTGGCAATTGGTCTGATAGTCGAATCTGTCCGACGCACATTAAATCGAAGAACAAACCAGAACCTATCAACAGATCGATACGTTGGGGCTTGGAGAAATTAGGATCAGCTAGTTTTAGATTATTCGGCCAAAATGGCACGACATGGGATAAGTGCTTCATAACGATCTGTTACATGGACGAGGGCAGTAGGTAGCAACACGTTCTGGCTAGGCTGAGATTTCTGGATCGAGGGGGGAGGGCTAGAACACCCGCTTGCTAGAAGCACAGTCGCGGCCTCTTGCTGGATCGATTCCTCGGCCGGTGAAGAGGAAGATGAAGCACCAGTTCCCGATGGAATGTGGAGGAGGGTGTGATGTTTGGCCTGGCAATGCCTGCAAAGTCCTGACCTGCACCTCTGCAATTCATGGCCTTTGTTGAGGCAGTTCAAACACAAGCGGCTCTTCTTTGCTTCTTTGTATCGTTCAAACGCAGAGAGATTCAGGAATGCCTGACATCTAGATATGTAATGCTCGGAGGAATTGCAATGGTTACATATGGGGTTAGGATGGTCGTTACTGGAGGTGATATGGGTGACAGGTTTGTCTTCTCCCACCTTCTGGCTAGGAATTGTTACCATAGCCGATCCCAAATTTTCCAGCATCCGACATCTTTCTTCCAAGAATGAGGCCATGCTTGACCACCGAGGCAATCCTGACGTCGGCAAGTTCTCTTCCCATTTCTCCTTGGTCTTGTGGTCCAATTTCGTGCCTATGATGAAGATCAGCAACCCATCGGATATCTCCTGCAGGGTCGCCAAGGTCTGAAGTGCACGCAAGTGCGAATTGATTTTGTCGCTGAGCGCGCGCAAGCAGATAGCCGAGCCCTTCTCCACCCCTTGCAGCACGAAAATAGCCTTGACGTGTGCCTGAAAATGTAACAGTTTACTATCGAATCGAAACATTAGTAAATTCAACGCCTTGTCGTAATTCTCCTCAGAAAGTTCCAAGGAACGAATCGTATCCAGCGCAGCACCATCTAGACATCCACGAAGATATTGGAACTTTTCGATGATTGGTATACGATGGTCTTTGTGCACCATTTTCGAGAACATCGAGTGGAATTCTGGCCAATCCATGTAGCTCCCACCGAATCGCGGAAGCTGCAACTCAGGCATTCGAGAACGGCCTATACTATTATAGGCGAACAACGACGAATTCCCCTCGAGAGTATGCCGAGCCGTTGAATTGGCAACATTTACCGTGCGAGCAGCCATCAACTCCCGCGACAGCCTGGACCTAACCTTGACATAAACATTCGAAAAGTCCAGCTGGGCATCATGGGCTAACTACAGGAAATCCAGCCTTTCAAGGCTCGTTTGAGCGGCATCGAAATCCGCATTCATTCGCTCGATCTGCTCTAAGCGAGCTTGAAGTTCTGCCTCATCTAACTCGGCAAGCTCTTCCTTGGTGAGAAAGCGATCCATGGCCTTTAGTTGGCGCGCGATGGACTCGGCCTTGTGCTTGTAGAAATCTACATCACTCGGCATTGCTGCGTTCGCGACATTGGTAGGCTCAGGTGCTGCCATGTTGAGGTTTTAAAAGAGTCACTCAGCACGACCGAAAAAGACACCCTGTATACGTATAAACGTGGGAACCGAAAGCAAAGGGATTACACCTAATGCCTTTAGCTGTGCGGCTGTGCGAGCTGTCCGATTCCGCTTTGTACTCCGCTTGTGTGTATTAGTGAGTTCGCTGCACTGCCTACCGCACTGCACTGACCGAATTGTCGCGACAGAGAAATTAATAGCCAGCAATGCGTGTACGTAGGTGTATGTAAGTGTGTTTTAGCACCGAATTGTGCTTAACCGCCGAAATTTTGCTAGGGCTAACGAATGTCGATCGCGAATGATTATTAATTGACACTGCAACTCAGAGATCACGTCGGGGTCACCAAATTTTATGTGGAGATAATGTTTTTTATCCCCAATCGGCCGACTAATTATTTCGAAATAAATAAAACTCGGCGCATAAATAAAACTACGATATGTTCTTTAATGCGTGACATCCAAATTGCAAGTGTGGCTTGCCTGCCCTTTACATTGCCGCTCCGATCGCTAAGCGCAGCTTCGCTCGGCCGACGTCGGTAGGCAGACGCAAAGCGGAGATAGCGAAGAGCGAGCTGGCAAAAAGCGTTTAGCAGGGCAAGCAAGCGGAGAGTGACATAGACATAAGTAATAAACAAAATATGCGGCTGAGGGCCAAGAATTAGGTGCTATTTGGCAAGCAGCTAATCGGCTGGGTTCTGTCCGAACAGTACCAATATGCAAAAAAAGGACCGGTACATAAGTGGAAAATTCTTGCAGTCGCTGCAATCCCAATTAACGGGAATGAAATTCATTATTTGTATTTCCACATTTGTCCCGTTTCCAAAACATCTGCACTAGGCAGGAATGCGGTCAACGAAGGACTCGATTTAGTATTGAGGGAGGTTGAGAGTGGGGGCATGTCAAGTCAACTGTTGGCAGTTGGATCCGACCACTGCTTGGCAAATTTCATGCCGTGCAAAAGTGTAAGGGGAAAATTCCCCATATTGTGGGATCTGCCCCACCTCAAAAAGGTTATCCTAAAAAATGATATACATGAGTATGTGTTGTTGTCAAATATGTATGTCAAGGAATACAGGAAAGAAAATTACAAGAGTATCTTTGAGGCTACGAAGTCGGTAGACAACTTGCCCGACTACCTAATGTCTGATAAAGTTAAAGAAATCATTAAAAATGAAATAATGAACTTATTACGCGCTGTTGAAAAACATTTCGAATTTAGAAACGAACCAATATGTTTTAACAACATGAACAGCAATACCTTCGAGGAACGTGGCAAGCATTTATCAACAATTTTTATAAACATAATGAAAGTATCGTTTAAAGAAGATTTCAACAGAAACCCAGTATATTATGCTACAACTGTAGAGTTCATGGCTCTCCAAATAATGGACCAAAAAATTAAATTATTAAATAAGACGTTAGAAAATATTTTGTAGTATGTAGTATAATTATATTAATTTTAATAAAAATAATAACTTAATGTATTTTCAGCTGTAGAAATATTCAGCCTGTACAAGATTTTCAGCTGTAGAATGAAGAATATTTCAGCCTGTACAAGATTTTTAGTTGTAGAAGCCTGTACAAGATTTTCAGCTGTAGAATGTAGAATATTTTCAGCCTGTACAAGATTTTCAGCTGTAAAATGTAGAATATTTCAGCCTGTACAAGATTTTCAGCTGTAGAACGTAGAATATTTCAGCCTGTACAAGATTTTCAGCTGTAGAAGCCTGTACAAGATTTTCAGCTGTAGAATGTAGAATATTTTCAGCCTGTACAAGATTTTCAGCTGTAGAATGTAGAATATTTCAGCCTGTACAAGATTTTCAGCTGTAGAAGCATGTACAAGATTTTTAGCTGTAGTGTTCAATTTTTGTTTGTTGTTTGATTGATTTTTGAATTGATTGTTGTTGTTTGATTGATTTTGTTGTTCTGAAGGCTTGATCCACCGGTGACCAGGGACGCAGGATGGCTCTAAGCTATAGTATTTATTGTACGAGTAATAATCAACTAGCACAGCACTAGCATTTAACCCGTATTCAGAGCAGACTGTAAGTTGAAGTTAGTCTGAAATTGTTTTTATTAACATACGAATAATGAAATTGAACAAAACCCTTAATTGTATAAACGAATATCTTTACTGTATGTACCATTTTGTACCAGAGTAAATATTTTGTAATTGCAAATGTTAGATTTATGCATTCTTGAATTTTCATTTCTTTTTCTTTTCGTTATAATAGTTTTATTATCTTTAATTGGTTTTCTGTTTTCTGTTTTCTGTTTTCGTTTTGTTTTTTTTTGCATTTGATATGATTCGGTTCAAAATGTGTGTGTTGTTTACGCACATTTTTTTATTTATTTATTAAATTAACAAATTATCTGTTAATAATGGTACTTCGTTACTAAAGGCGGAAAAGGATAAGTTAAAAGTTAGCTAAATTTAAATGATTATAAATATTGCATGCAATTAGTTTAAGAGACAGTTCAGGGGATAGGGTTTGACAGAGGGAGTTATAATTATGGCATAAAACCGTAAAAGGTTCATGATCAGCATAATTAGACCTACATATGGGTAGAAGGATAG
The DNA here is from genome assembly GCF_003369915.1 of Drosophila miranda. Lineage (NCBI taxonomy): Eukaryota > Metazoa > Arthropoda > Insecta > Diptera > Drosophilidae > Drosophila > Drosophila miranda. The sequence continues at coordinate 34,504 of NW_022881603.1, forward strand.
GCCTAAAAGTACGGGTAGGTCTGGATGGAACGGCCAAGTCAATCTGACCCAAGAGAGTTTGGGAGTCAACAGTCCCAAGAAGGAGCTTGTGCACGAACATTACGCCATTGCATATTCTGCGATGGTGCAACGACGGCAGGTCAATAAGATTTAGCCTAGACCGGTAGGGTGGCAAGATTCTACCCGAGTCCCAGTTAAAGTTCCGAAGGGCAAAAATTAAAAATTGCTTTTGCACGGATTCAATAACAGCCTGCTGCTCTTTATACTGCGGGCTCCACACACAAGAACAATACTCCAATATAGGACGTACTAACGAGATGTACAGTTGTTTCGTAACGTAACTCCTTGGACCAACGCTTGATGAACGCTAAAACACCCTTAGCTTTATTTACAGTTGCAGCTATATGGGTGTTGAAACACATCTTATGATCAAAAAGGACTCCGAGGTCATTTGAACTCGAAATTCGCTCAAGGACATGATTTCCTAGAACATATGAGACAAAATGAGGAGCGCGACGGTAAAATGTCATAAGTTTGCATTTGGAAAGGTTCAGAAAAAGAAGATTAGTTGAACACCACAATAGTAGTTCACTTAGATCAAGTTGAAGGCGTGTGTGCAAATACCAATCAGAGTAAGAAAGACAGATTTTGACATCATCAGCATACATTAGTGTAGTAGAGTATGTTATAACTTGAGGAAGGTCGTTCACAAATAAAATAAACAGAAGCGGGCCCAGATGACTTCCCTGTGGCACACCTGAAGTAACATTAACAGTATTTGACAACACGTTAGAAAACAAAACACGTTGAGTACGGTTAGAGAGATAGGACAAAATCCAATCTATAAGATTCGTTGGGAACCCTAATAAAGAGAGCTTTTGAATAAGCAGAGCATGGTTCACAGAATCGAATGCCTTGCTGAAGTCCGTAAAAACTACATCCGTCTGCAAACCAATTTGAAAACCACGGTGGATTAGGTTAGAAAACTCAAGAAGGTTAGTCGATGTTGAACGATGTCTGAAAAAACCGTGTTGCGACGGAGATATCAAGCTGCAACAAAGATGTTGCAGTTGCCGGGTGACCAGGAACTCAAGAAGCTTCGGGATGGCGGAAAGCTTTGCGATACCACTATAGTTTTCAATGTTTGATCTTGAACCTTTTTTGTGAAGCGGAATGATGTAGGACTCATTCCAAATTACTGGGAGACAAGAGAGAGGTTGAAGAGAAAGGTCAAGGGTTTGCAAAGGGACTGGGCACAGTGTTTTAAGATGCAACTTGGTACTTTATCTGGACCCGCAGAAAACGATATGTCCATAGATGACAAACCTTCCAGAACAACGCTTTCCTCGAAAAAGGGCAGAAAAATGCTGTTAGCTTGAGGTAGCTGGTACGGATTGTAGTGGCCAGTTGTGACTCTAAAACTCCAGAGAAAAGCTTGGGAAGTACGGCCCTCGCGATTAACATTAACTCTGCTCTTTACAAAAACAAGATAAGAGATCAATTACAAGAGAGCAGTAGTTAAAGCTTCCATTGAAGAGCTTAATGTCTAATTTAGAGAAGCAGCGTGGATCTGTGGGAGTTATGTTTTAAAGCTTTACTAGAAATCATACGATTACTCCGTTAGTCGTGGAAGCTATGTGTAAGCTTTGCTTAGCATCGTTCGATTACTCCGTTATCAAGGGAAGCAAGGTGTAAGCTTTGTCTAGAATCGTACGATTACCCCGTTGGTTGTGGAAGGTAAAGTTCCGATCGTAAGGGCTAATGCAAGTAATAGAACTTCTGGCTAGATCATTGCTATAGTGAAGCTGTGCGAATTCGGATGTGTCTTTTTATACAAATATATAGATCCAAGTGAATTTGAAAACGTTGTGCAATCAAACACGTGCCAAGTAAATTGAAGTTCTGGTGGACTACATTATTCCTTTTGGATTAAGAAAAAATAAAAGGTATTTGGACCTTACAATAGTGACACAGCTTTAACAGTCTCGTATCATAGGGCTGGAAATCTTACTACGTTCGACACTGGGAAAGAAAAACCAATTGACCCCCCCTCCAAGAACGAGGTCGTCAAAGTCCATCGATTTCTTAGTAGATCTGGGAAAGACCTCGGATTTCCCAGGAACCAGCATCTACATAAACCAACGATAACTACAACCAAATAAACCAGAAAGAGCCGTCCGAAGATATACTAGAGTGAAACCCGAAGTTATGTGGAGGCATACTTGAGCTGAAGTACATTTTGGAGTAAGACGAGAAGAATAGTTTTCTTACGAATTCGGAGAAACTAATATGCCGCACTCGTCACCCTTCTCGCTTATGAATTAAGCGCGCGGCTAAGGCTTTCGCATGTAGTTCTTCGCAATGTGTGGAGTGGCTCTCAAACTGTGAAAATAAAACATTATTCTGCGGCGATCCACACTGCCGTTTAATAGTCGTCGTGTGAAAATGTACCAAAGTATTAGTTTTGAGTCTCGTCATGAGATTTTCCATTTATTAAAGATTAGGCTACGCACTAACTATTTTTGTATTGTCTAGATTTAAAAAGAAAAAAAAAAACCAATAATGTATATAATTACCCATAATTAGAAATTAGCGCAAATGAAAACCACATTTTTTTAAGATCCGCCGTTGAGTGGCAAATCGTCGTCGTACGGGTATGGAAATGGAAAGAAAATCGGTGTTTCATCCGAATTAGAAGTGAAGACCTGTATATTCATAATTTTTCTCCCTTCCTCAGAATATGTTCCTACGTCGCCCCTTGAGCTCAACGGACACGCCGGATAATTCGTATAAAGTATGAGTGAGTTACGAAACTTCCTTAAACGGAATTCTCGAGTATTTTCGAAATATGTATCTGTCTTATAAAACTTCTATCCCGGTATATAAAACAACCATATCCGTGCCATAATTTAAAGCGGATCGGCTACTAATTTTTCTTTCACGTTTGCCTTCTAGTTATATAATTATCATATTTTTATCTTCTTTCCAATTTAATTTCTTTTACGCCATATTCTCTACACATAAGTCCTATATACATATATACATATAACTAGGTATAACTATTTCCTCCTTCTTTATTTAATTACTTTATGCTAAGTTTATACTTATCTGGAAAACCATGAAGTCCAAACCCTTAAATTTTGAATTATTAAATAATAATTAGTAGATAATAATGGAACATTAAACCTTTCGTGTTTGTCCTGAGTAGAGCCTGAGGAAGTCCAATGATCAAATAGAGATGCGCTCGATTAGGGTTATGCTGTCGATTAAACGGCATACAAAGGTAGGGAGGGTAGAGAAGGGGTCAAAGTCATCTGAGTTCCCCAAGAGCGACGGAATATAGCCTGACTATTTGTCGGTAGTCGGTTAAACAGTTAGTTAAAATTCACATTCTTTTCTTTTTGATTTCTTTTGTAGAGTTCCTTTTGAACATTAAATCAAGTGTACCTAAAAAATCTTTGCGAATGTGTTCGTATAGCAGATAGGAGAGTAGGAAAGATCCCACGACATTCCGGCGAGCTAGTTAGAGCATAGCTAGAGGTACACGTTCCGAAATCCTGCTATACTATTGGTGTCTGACCGTCAAAAAAAGTATGTACAACCTACATCCGTACATACAATCTCACACCTCTACGAATATGAATTTCTGGCACATTAAATAGATTGGCGCCCAACGTGGGGCCAGAGTACGAGTTACTACTGGTTAAAACCCCCAAAAACTTTGCTCGTTGCAATTTTAAATTCCACATTAAAATTAATACTTCCCGTCCAACTACTGTGACGGAGGATATTGATGGAATTTTGGGTTTAGGATTCTGAGTTTCGGAATACCTAACCAAATAGAATCCGCCAGGTAGCAAGGGATGGAAACTGATTTTTTTTTGTTACCAGAATTAATTTGCGAATATACGACAGCTATTCACAAAGGCGGATAGGTCGGCCAAATTATAATAGGATAACCCCAAAAGAGTTTATGAGGGAAGAGTATCGATGGCTTTCGGAAGTCTAATTTTCTAGATATAGATTTGGAAATTAGCCATTGCCAAGGTTACTGACCACATAAACATACCATAGACCAAATTAGATTTCATTGAGGTTATATTCCGGCGACAAGAGAAAGCGTATATCGGACGGAGTCAAGCTCGAAAAGGACAAATATTGGGTATTTAGGAAAATTTTGTAGAACTTATTGAAGCTTTGGTCCTATAATTAGGGATTTCCACATTTAGTGATCAGAACTCGTATTACTGGGTTACCTTAACATGTCACCAGTACAACGTACCCCAGGGGGCAAGGCGTCGGGTGACGTGGACGCCCAGATCTGTGGTATATGTCAAGAAGCCATAAGAAGAAGTCAACTAATATGTACTGCATCTTGTGGGCACAGGTATCATGATACTTGCATGAAAGAATTCGTGAAAAATAACAGAAATTGCCCCGTATGTAGGGCGGAGTTGAATCCGGAGGAACTTTCGTTTGATGAGAATACTCTAGCAGCCGAATTACCACCCGACATGGGTTCGGGTATAGTGCCGTTAGAAGGGGGATCCAACCCGGAGTCAAACGCTTCAGAGAGAGGACATCAAAAGTCAAGAGGGGCTAGGCCTAAACAGGGACGGGGAACTACATCGCGCAGAGGGATGCATACTAGGTTGCAGTCTCAACAATTTCGGGATAATTCTTTGGGCAGTATCAGCCATAGGTCGGGCGAAGGAGATATGCCGGAAAGAACCCTTGAGGTTATACAAGCCCTGATAAAAGGTGAGCAGAAAGATATGATGGTGCAACTAAGTTCATTCGTTAAGAATTTGATCGAAGAAAATCTACGCGGACAATTAGGTAGGATGACTATAGCTTCAGATAGCACGCCTGTGCAAGCGACAAGGCAAAATCACGAGCCTAATATAACAGGAAACTCGTTGTCTTCAGAAAATGAAAGGGAAAGGGGATTACCACATCCAAATGTCTCTAACAGGGCAATAGCTCCTGGGAAGGCCGCTAATATCTTAGCCAGTTGGCGACTAAAGTTTGACGGATCCAAAGACGCTATGCACGTCGACGAATTCCTGTACAGGGTTCGTTCACTTACATCCTCCACTTTAAATAACGATTACGAATTACTCTGTGACAATATGCATCTGCTTTTCTCGTCTAAAGCCAGCGATTGGTTTTGGAACTTCCATAGAAAGAACCCACAGTTTTCTTGGCAAACTTTTTCTGCCTCATTTAGACAACGATTCGATGATGCTAAAGATGATTTCGACTTGTGGGAGTTGATTAGAAAACGCCGTCAGAGAGAGGGTGAATCGTTTGACGATACCAGACGGCCGTCGAAGAATTAGTGTCCAGGATCTCACACGAGGTTAGCGAAAATAAGTTAGTAGACATTTTAAAACGTAACGCAAAAACGGCCCTCAGATATGAACTCTTGCATCTCAAAATCAGCGATCGAACTGGCCTGAGAGAAGAAGTTCGCAAGCATGAAAACTTCTGTAAAGACAACCATAACCCTTTTCCACGAAGTAAATTCAGCAAACCGAATGTAGCAGAAATACTAACGGACAATGAAGATATGGAGGAAGAAGACGTTTCGCAGATTTATCGTAAGAAACTGGTATGCTGGAACTGCGACCAGGAAGGGCATCGTTTTGATGATTGTTTAGGAGAAAGGCGAATTTTCTGCTATGGTTGTGGTGCTAAGGATATTTATAAACCTCGATGCGTCAAATGTAACCCAGCGAAAAACTTGAAACGGGATGTACCGACCGGAGCCCAGTCAGTACATCCGACCAAGAACAGCAACTAAACGAAAGTAAACCAACTACCTTAAGAGGGCTTTCCGAAGGGGTAGTTGACGTAAAACCGGATATGATACTACACCAAATTTGTACAGGTATAGATGTAGCGACTCAAACGATGGAGAGCAAAGAGTTAGATTCAGAAAATGTGAATACGTGGTTTAAATTGATAGTTAAGCCCAAACGATCGACGGTCCGGAGACGAGCGTTCTGGAAAAAGGTCCAATCTGTTCGAAAACGTTTAGTCTCAGCAGTTATTCTGAGTTCAGATAACCGATTGTACACGGAGGTAATGATCGAAGGGCAAACTTATAAGGCTTTGCTGGATTCAGGAGCAACCATTAGTTGTTTGGGTGGGAGAGCAGCAACCTTTTTAGCACATCACCCACAGTCTCAGAAGTGTTTGGGAACCATACGCGCTGCCAGCAACGAAGCTTGTGTCCAAATTGGTGGTCCCGATTGAATTCCGTAAAATAGTTAAGGAAGTAGAGTTCTTTATCATACCAGATTTAAAGCAAGATGTTTATTTAGGAGTTGACTTTTGGAAAGATTTCGGTCTTCTATCCCAATTATTGACCCGAGAAGGAACTGTGAGCTGTTTGGAGAATAGAGACGACACGATTATGAAGGAAACGCCTAAAATGCATTCCCTACATGAAGAACAAAGGAACCAATTAGAGGCGGTAATAAGAACCTTCCCGTCATATGAATGCGACGGACTAGGTCGTACACACCTAATACAACATTCTATGGTAATCAATGCCGAAGTACCCGTCAAACAACGACATTGGCCCATTTCCCCCGCGAAAGAGAAAGTGATGTTCGAAGAAGTAGAGAAGATGATTAAGCTGGGCGTGATAGAACCTTCAAATAGTCCATGGAGTAGCAATTGCGTCCTAGTAAAGAAAGGGAACAAGAATAGGTTATGCCTTGATTCTCGAGAGATCAACAAATATACCCGAAAAGATGCATACCCCCTTCCCCATATAGATGGGATACTCAGTCGATTGCCACCTGCCAAATACATAACGGGACTCGATATGAAGCATGCTTATTGGCAAATTCCCCTAGAGGAGTCTTCACGCCAATACACCGCGTTTACCATACCTAACCGACCGCTGTATCAATACAAAGTTATGCCTTTTGGTCTAACCAATGCCTCACAAACCCTCTGTCGTTTAATGGATAAGGTAATCCCTGCTAACTTGCGTACGAGAGTGTTTGTTTACCTCAATGACTTACTAATTTTATCAGACGATTTCGAATCCCATTTAATGTTACTGAGAGAAGTTGCAGTACACTTACGAAAGGCTAATCTTACGATAAACATTGCCAAGTCGCACTTTTGCATGCGTGAGATTAACTATCTGGGGTTCATCATTGGATACGGACAGGTAAAAACGGATCCGAGTAAAATTGAAGCTATTAAAGAATTCCCCGTTCCCAAGACGGTAAAACAATTGCGACGATTCCTTGGTCTTGCTGGGTGGTACCGTCGTTTCGTTGCAATTGCAACGGTAAGTTGCGCCCTCACAGAACTATTAAAGAAACCGAAAGCGTATGCGTGGAACCCTTTGGCCAATCAGGCATTTGAAAAACTTAAACAGTGCCTGACGTCAGCTCCCATTTTGTCTACTCCTGATTTCTCAAAACCCTTTTTGCTGTTATGTGATGCTAGTACTGTAGGAATTGGTTGTGTGTTAGCTCAGAAAAACGAAGAAGGAGAAGAATTACCCGTAGCATTCATGTCCGAGAAGCTATCTAAAGCTCAGAAAAACTACTCAGTCACGGAATTAGAATGTTTAGCGGTGATAAAGGGAATTAAAAAGTTTCGTGCTTATGTAGAAGGTCAGGCATTCGAGGTGATAACCGATCATGCCTCATTACAATGGCTTATGCGTCAGAAGGAGTTGTCTGGTAGATTAGCTCGATGGGCCATAAAACTACAGGGATTCTCTTTTGAGATAACGCACCGGAAGGGCTCACTAAACGTGGTAGCGGATGCCCTATCGCGTAAAGAGGAAATTACTGTTTCTGAAATGGAAGAGCAGGGTCCGATAGTTGATCTGTCTGCCGCAGAATTTAAATCACCAGAATATATGACCTTAATTGATAACATTCGCGCTAAGCAAGACAAATTACCAGACTTGAAGATTCTCAATGATTTTGTCTACAAAAGAACCGAACCTGATCAGGGAAATAATGGTGTAGATAATCTATCTTGGAAATTGTGGATTCCTAGGGAACTCACCCAAGGTGTAATCTCGCGGGCTCATGATCCGCCCAATGCCGCTCACAGTGGAGTAGGGAAAACCATCGAAAAGATTAAAAGATATTTGTTTTGGCCAAAAATGAACAAGCAAATACGTGAGTATGTAACTCATTGTGAAGTGTGTCGTCACACCAAACACCCGAACACCGTGTTGAAACCACCCATGGGAAAACCAATGGTGTCTGATCGTCCGTTTCAAAAGCTTTATATGGATTTGCTGGGTCCATATCACCGATCCAAGAAAGGGCATATTGGTTTACTTATTATCGTAGATCACTTCACAAAATTTCATTTCCTATGCCCCTTAGGGTGTTTACTTCCAATCGGGTGTGCGATTACCTCGAAAATTATTTGTTCTGTACATTTGGAGTCCCCGAGGTGATATTAACAGATAACGGATCTCAATTCGTTTCTGGAGCCTTTCAGGCTTTTCTAACCCGCTTTGGGATACAACATATTCGTACGGCGATATATTCACCACAGGCGAATGCCAGTGAGAGACTCAATAGATCGGTGTTAGCAGCTATAAGAGCTTACATAAGCCGGGATCATTCCACTTGGGATACCAAATTACCGGAAATCAGTGCTGCTCTCAGATCCAACATTCACCAAAGCACCGGGTACTCGCCCTATTTCCTAACCTTTGGACAAAATATGATTCTGAATGGCAAAGACTATGAGTTGCTTCGCCGCTTAAGACTCTTATCGGAGGATAGCCGCATTAGTTATCCGGAAGCACTACAAATTATTCGCGAATCGGCAAAGAAAAAGGTGATAGAGTCACATGAACAAAATGCTAGGCGATATAATCTACGCTGTCGGAAAGTAGAGTTTAAGGTTGGAGAGCCAGTACTTGCCCGCAATTTCTGCCAAAGCAATGCTATTAAAAAGTTCAATGCAAAGTTAGCGCCGGTTTTTATTTCAGCCGTGGTATCTAGACGACTTGGCTCATCCTATTATCAACTGAAGAACGAACAGGGTAAAAACTTAGGAATATTTCACCTCAAAGACATACAAGTGAAACACTAGGCAACTGTCCTTTTTCCGTTTAGGCTTCGCCAGTTAAAACTAGCGCTTCCTCAACTGTGGTGTAGTGGCCAGTTGTGACTCTAAAACTCCAGAGAACAGCTTGGGAAGTACGGCCCTCGCGTTTAACATTAACTCTGCTCTTTACAAAAACAAGATAAGAGATCAATTACAAAAGAGCAGTAGTTAAAGCTTCCATTGAAGAGCTTAATGTCTAATTTAGAGAAGCAGCGTGGATTTGTGGGAGTTATGTTTTAAAGCTTTACTAGAAATCATACGATTACTCCGTTAGTCGTGGAAGCTATGTGTAAGCTTTGCTTAGCATCGTACGATTACTCCGTTATCTAGGGAAGCAAGGTGTAAGCTTTGTCTAAAATCGTACGATTACCCCGTTGGTTGTGGAAGGTAAAGTTCCGATCGTAAGGGCTAATGCAAGTAATAGAACTTCTGGCTAGATCATTGCTATAGTGAAGCTGTGCGAATTCGGATGTGTCTTTTTATACAAATATATAGATCCAAGTGAATTTGAAAACGTTGTGCAATCAAACACGTGCCAAGTAAATTGAAGTTCTGGTGGACTACATTATTCCTTTTGGATTAAGAAAAAATAAAAGGTATTTGGACCTTACAATAGTGACACAGCTTTAACAGTCTCGTATCATAGGGCTGGAAATCTTACTACGTTCGACACTGGGAAAGAAAAACCAATTGACCCCCCCTCCAAGAACGAGGTCGTCAAAGTCCATCGATTTCTTAGTAGATCTGGGAAAGACCTCGGATTTCCCAGGAACCAGCATCTACATAAACCAACGATAACTACAACCAAATAAACCAGAAAGAGCCGTCCGAAGATATACTAGAGTGAAACCCGAAGTTATGTGGAGGCATACTTGAGCTGAAGTACATTTTGGAGTAAGACGAGAAGAATAGTTTTCTTACGAATTCGGAGAAACTAATATGCCGCACTCGTCACCCTTCTCGCTTATGAATTAAGCGCGCGGCTAAGGCTTTCGCATGTAGTTCTTCGCAATGTGTGGAGTGGCTCTCAAACTGTGAAAATAAAACATTATTCTGCGGCGATCCACACTGCCGTTTAATAGTCGTCGTGTGAAAATGTACCAAAGTATTAGTTTTGAGTCTCGTCATGAGATTTTCCATTTATTAAAGATTAGGCTACGCACTAACTATTTTTGTATTGTCTAGATTTAAAAAGAAAAAAAAAAACCAATAATGTATATAATTACCCATAATTAGAAATTAGCGCAAATGAAAACCACATTTTTTTAAGATCCGCCGTTGAGTGGCAAATCGTCGTCGTACGGGTATGGAAATGGAAAGAAAATCGGTGTTTCATCCGAATTAGAAGTGAAGACCTGTATATTCATAATTTTTCTCCCTTCCTCAGAATATGTTCCTACGTCGCCCCTTGAGCTCAACGGACACGCCGGAAATTTTGGATAAAGTATGAGTGAGTTACGAAACTTCCTTAAACGGAATTCTCGAGTATTTTCGAAATATGTATCTGTCTAATAAAACTTCTATTCCGGTATATAAAACAACCATATCCGTGCCATAATTTAAAGCGGATCGGCTACTAATTTTTCTTTCACGTTTGCCTTCTATTTATATAATTATCATATTTTTCTCTTCTTTCAAATTTAATTTCTTTTACGCCATATTCTCTACACATAAGTCCTATATACATATATACATATAACTAGGTATAACTATTTCCTCCTTCTTTATTTAATTACTTTATGCTAAGTTTATACTTATCTGGAAAACCATGAAGTCCAAACCCTTAAATTTTGAATTATTAAATAATAATTAGTAAATAATAATACAACATTAAACCTTTCGTGTTTGTCCTGAGTAGAGCCTGAGGAAGTCCGATGATCAAATAGAGATGCGCTCGATTAGGGTTATGCTGTCGATTAAACGGCATACAAAGGTAGGGAGGGTAGAGAAGGGGTCAAAGTCATCTGAGTTCCCCAAGAGCGACGGAATATAGCCTGACTATTTGTCGGTAGTCGGTTAAACAGTTAGTTAAAATTCACAATATTTTCTTTTTGATTTCTTTTGTAGAGTTCCTTTTGAACATTAAATCAAGTGTACCTAAAACATCTTTGCGAATGTGTTCGTATAGCAGATAGGAGAGTAGGAAAGATCCCACGACATTCCGGCGAGCTAGTTAGAGCATAGCTAGAGGTACACGTTCCGAAATCCTGCTATACTATTGGTGTTTGACCGTCAAAAAAAGTATGTACAACCTACATCCGTACATACAATCTCACACCTCTACGAATATGAATTTCTGGCACGTTACAGGATACGGAGTGGATGCGTTGTAAATATGAGACGAGTACGTTGTTTGGAAAAAGTTAGCGAATAAATTTGCAATACCAACAGCAGAAGCTTCTGTTTTGTTCTGGTAATGAAGGGACGGAGGAAAAACGTTTGACTTGCGCTTAGAATTAACGAACGAATAGAATTTTTTAGGATCACTACGAAAGTTACTACTACATTGTGAAAGGTAATGATTATAACACTGACTATTGACGGCAAGGAACAGAGAGCGAGCGGAGGAGTATAGAGCTAAGGCCAACGTGGAGCCCGACTTCTGGTACTTTTTATAGAGCCGGGATTTATTATTTTTTAAGTATGACAAATACTTGGAGAACCAGGGAGGCTTGGACGATACAGGTACAGTGATATCTGGAACAAACGTATTAAGGGCGGAGTAAATAGAACTATAAAACGAGTTAACAGTTGCATCTATGTTCGGTAATGAATAAAGAAACGACCAATCAACACGCGAGAGATGTAGATCTAAATCAATAAAGTTTGTTTTGCGAAAACACTTTATGTGACAAGGAGCCATGGAACTGTCAGCACCTCCAGATTGTGTACACTCCAGTGATATCAACAAAGTTGGATGGTAAGGATCTTCAGGGAGAGATATTGGGCTTGCTCTAGATACAGTAGCAAGAGAACCATCGTTAACAAAAACGAGGTCAAGATGTCTGTCCCTAATGTTTTTAACGGCATTAATTTGGACAAGGGAAATATCCGTTAACCCATTGATAAAGTCATTATGGCAATTGGGAAACAACAGGTTAGCGTCATTACAAGGCAGCCAAGAAAGAAATGGGAGGTTAAAGTCCCCCATGACAATAATTCGATCATTGCACCCTAATGTAGAAACAACATTATTAATTGCTGAAAGGTGGTGTAAGTAAAGCTCAGCATCAGACCTGGGAGGAATGTAAGAGCAGGTTAAATAGAAAAATGCGGAGCCAACACGAACTTTGACTGCAACAAATTCAATTCCATGAATGTTACTGAATGGGAATAACTTAGATGAGAAAACAGATTTAACTGCAATCAGAACCCCACCTGCAAAAGATGGGCGGTCCATTCTATAAATAGTGTAACTATCAATGAAAATTTCGTGATCATTGACAGAGGAGTTAAGCCAGGTTTCGGTAAACGCGATGGCATCGAAATCAAAGGACGCGCTATTAGTATGAATTTGACGCAACTTTCCCAGCAAACTGCGAACGTTCTGATAGTGCATGGAAAAATAGTACATCAGTTTTTTGGAGCATGTTCGGTAATTCTTGGATTCGAGCTCGAATCTTTGAGAAGGAACTCATGCACAATTGTATGCTCAGGCCATATTGACGGTTCTAGAGAACAGGATAGTAAAGAATCAGGGAGAAGAATTTTAAAGGATGATATGTTGCGCTTATGTTTAAATGTAAATTTAGTCACAACTATATCAACAGGCGAAGTGTTAATTTTAGCGGCAAGATGTTGTTTAACATCCTCCGTTGTAGCCTCAGGAATAAGACGAGAAACAAATATTGCTTTCCGAGGGACCACTGCTTTAAGTTGAAGTCCCGAGCGAGATCGAGATGGTGGAGCCACTCCTAAAAGAGATCTCGGTACAAGGGCAGAGGAATTGGCAGCAATGGCTGTAGCAGGAATTGGAGTAGGAATTGCAGCAGGAATTGGAGCAGGAATTGGAGCAGGAAGTGGAGCAGGAATTGGCAAGACGTCGTCAGCAACCAGCACACCCGCACTAGGAGCACTCACCGCGTCAGAAGTGACGGCCACAGAAACTGCAGGGATGGGATTGATGATGTTGGGGAGTTGGGTGCTCGAAGGAAGCACATTGCTCGGTGTAAAGAACTCCGGAGCCACCGTTGGCGGATTTACAGACAACGGCGTGGCATGCCTACACGGAAATGCTTCCGATGGATGAAGGTGGGAGGCAGGCGTACCAATCGGATTAGGTTGCAAGAGATTGGTATCATTATGCGGAATTTTCCGTCTAGGCGGTTCGCTCAAGAGTTTGAGCCCAAGAAACTGTGATTCAAGGGCAAGAAATTTCTCGTTGAGAGCCACAAATTGTTTCCGGACATCCAGAAACCCAGTTCGAGTCTGTCTCATAAATGTGCGCATTTCGGCCTCAATCTCCCGACAAGCCAGACATGACCAAGACAGGCCCATGCGTTTCGAGATCAGATCATTCAGCCGGCCAAAATTTCCACCACCAGCACATTTTATGTGGGCAAAATTGTCGCACAGCCAGCAGCTAAGAAATGAATCACCAATGCTAACACCACCGAATTCACATTTCTTTGCACTACAAACGATTGCCATTATTGACAGCAGTAGAATCACTGTGCACGAATAATAAGAGAACGGAGTGAGATCGCAGGTAAAGTAGGAGAGCAGACAGCAGAGCGAGCCAGACAATCAGCTGCAGCGGCAATAATTCAAAGCAGATGATCCAACGAAGTGCAGAAAACGAGCAGTAAACTCACCAAAGCAGAGACACAAAAGAAAAGTCCTCAGAGAGGGAGAGTATAGGCAATCCAGAGAGAGTGAGAGCAACAATGCGAGAAGCCCGCGTATGCTCACGAGAGAGTGTGGGCGATGCAAACGCTGATGCGCGAGAACAGTGCACACCGAAGAAGCGATAACGAAAAGCAGACTGGGCAAAAAACAATAACAAATTGCCTGCACGAGTCCGATGTGTTACGTTGCAATATTGAATTTATATTTAACACTTGTTTACAAACAAAACACTGGTGGTTAACACAAAGTAGAATCAAATTAAAGAGATGCGATAATAAATCAAAACAAAGACACAACAATGTTGTATGATATTTAGGCAAAGGGCGGAGAATGCGGGAGCAAGAAAAAAAAACACAACCGGCTTAAGCAAGAGCTAGAAGCGAATTGGTTAATGGTTCTTAATCTTGTTCGTTACTCTTTTATTACCCTTTTTTTATATCTTTTGTTTTATAAATTAATCTTTAGCTAAGCTGAGGAGCGTAGCGTATCGGATCAAATCAATCAAAAGTTGATGGGTCTAAGGGGCTAGCTAACGAGGCAGTCAATGGCAATGGCAATGGAAATCCAAATGGAAATTTATGCAAACCAAGCGGCAAAACTAAAAAAAAAACTAAACTAAAAACGCAGAATCATAGACGAGGGGGAACGTTGTGAGTTGCTGCGGACACCGCAACTCTACAGTTATACCCGATACTAAGTCAGTATGGCTCTCCTCCGGCAGACGCCTCTACAGAAAATCAGTCTGAGCGTGACGTCGGGCGCTGCGTAGCCACTGCAAATTGATTTGTTCCTTTTGGCTATAAAAATTATCTGATCTAAACCAGATTCAGCAATCTGATAGATATGGTCGTTATCTATGATTCTGCGTTTTTAGTTTTCTCGAATGTGCAATATTGTGGATGCAACAGATTTTCGTTCTTTGTGGGGGCGGAAGGGGGTGGGGCGAAATTCTGAGATAAACGTTTTATAGTGAGATCTAACAGAAGTGCGGATACCAAATTTGGTTACTCTAGCCTTAATAGTCTCTGAGAGTTGTGGATGCCACAGATTTTCGTCCTTTGCGGGGGCGGAAGGGGGTGTGGCGAAATTTTGACACAAAACGGTCAAGGTCCGATATCACAGGAGTGTGGATACCAAATTTGGTTGCTCTAGCTCTTATGGGTTCTGAGATCCTTGAACTCATATTTTGCAATTGGCAAAACCGACCATGAAACCTGTGTGTTAGAGAGAGACAGAGCGAGAAAAAATGAAATTGTTTTCTTGATTCTGGCTATAATAATTATACGATCTGGTTCAGATTTTGCACTCTAGAACATATAGTCATCCTCTACGATTCTGGTCCTCTTTTTGGTTTTCTCGTATCTTTAAAATTGTGGATGCCACAGATTTTCGTCCTTTGTGGGGGCGGAAGTGGGCGGGGTGAAGTTTTGAAATATTCTTGTAGCAGTGACATATCACAGAAGTCTGGATCCAAACCATCGTTGCTCTAGCTCCTATAGTCTTTGAGCATTAGGCGCTGAAGGGACGGACAGACGGACGGACGGACAGACAGACAGGGCTCAATCGACTCGGCTATTGAGCTGATCAAGAATATATATACTTTATATATATACACTCAAACTGTGACATCATCGCCAGAACGAACGAGAGTTTTTGAAAAACGATTTTCGAATGTGGGCCGGCAATGGTCACGATCACTTTTTTGATGCCCTAAAAGGAAACGCCGAAGGTGACTCGTTTTCTCAAGTGTCTATTGTTTCTTTCAAGAAAAGAAAATAAATAAGAAATAAACGAAATAATCGTGCCTGACCGTCAGTCGATCCCCTCAGATAGTGTGCAACAGCAGTAAACGGAGTCCAGTTCCATGTTTACCCAATCGGGTTCGGGAGTAATCCAAACCTCGCTTCATTTGCATGGACTTTTGGCGTCGAGTGCTTCCGTCCTCACATACTACATTACACATGTACCGAGAGCTGAATTTGCATTTCTTATAACCAATTACAATTAAATAATCCATCGATTAGGCGATATGTGGAGAGTCGAGCGACCAGGTCTCAGTTTCCCTCCCTCCCCATATACGACTACTACCTAAATCGTTGGCTGGATTCATTCGTTTGCCGATCTGGCTCCGCCCACAAAGCTTTTGTTTATTCGTTTTCTACTTTTAGCGGGACACAAGGGCGTAGTCCCAAAAGGGGTGCTAAATCAAAGTGATCTTTAATTAATTTTTTTTTGAAAATCTTGCCATTTTCAGGGCTTTTGGAAGTTCCGGGGAGAATCGTGAAAGTCCCAGTACTGCCGCCTCGTCTGGGCTTAATTAAATTATTCGAAATTATCGAAACGTGCGGGGCACTGACTGACATCCCCCCCAATTCTCCCACTCCACACATACCCCCCTCAAATCTTTTGTTGTGTGTTGTACGAGTACATGATGTAGGCCAGCCAATTTTTTATGAAGTGCACAGCGAGTACGAGTAGTACATATGTATATACCCAATATAGAGCATGTATATGCGATGCATGTGTGTGTATCCACTTTAGATAAGTTAAGCATGTGTCCATGTGTTTGTGAGCAGTCCGTATTTCGGTGCCAGCTAAACATTTCTTGTATACAACTATATTTTGTTGCTTTTTATCTGCGGATGCCACTCGGAGGCGGTTCAGCATGAACTCATGCTTGGTCTCAGCTCCAGCCCCATCTCCTCACGTATTCATCTTAATTACGAAGTTTTTATGATGACAATTTCGTTTCACTACAAGTCAAGTATATATTTCACTGTAAAAAAACTTCATTTGTAGATCAAGATTGTAGTTTTTTTCTGCCACACCGAGTACTTTTTTCTTCATACTAGAATTTTCGGTTATTTCCCTTTGTTTTTCCAGTTTTAATGCCAAGTGTAAACAAAGCGTCTCGGGCCAGACCATCGCCTGTTGTTCATTAAGTGCAGCAAAACGCTGAGAATGCATAAAAAAAACGAGGGGGAACGTTGTGAGTTGCTGCGGAGACCGCAACTCTACATTTATACCCGATACTGCAAATTGATTTCTTGCTTTTGGCTACAAAAATGATCCGATCTGATCCAGATTCAGCAATCTGATAGATATGGTCATTATCTATTGTTCGGAGCAGAACCCAGCCGATTAGCTGCTTGCCAAATAGCACCTAAATATTGGCCCTCAGCCGCTTATTTTGTTTGTTACTTATGTCTATGTCACTCATTTGTTTGTTAAAGCTCTGCGCTTGCTTGCCCTGCTAAACGCTCTCTGCCAGCTCGCTCTTCGCTATCTCCGCTTTGCGTCTGCCTACCGACGTCGGCCGAGCGAAGCTGCGCTTAGCGATCGGAGCGGCAATGTAAAGGGCAGGCAAGCCACACTTGCAATTTGGATGTCACGCATTAAAGAACATATCGTAATTTTATTTCTGCGCCGAGTTTTATTTAATTCGAAATAATTAGTCGGCCGATTGGGGATAAAAAACATTATCTCCACATAAAATTTGGTGACCCCGACGTGATCTCTGAGTTGCAGTGTCAATTAATAATCATTCGCGATCGACATTCGTTAGCCCTAGCAAATTTTCGGCGGTTAAGCACAATTCGGTGCTAAAACACACTTACATACACCTACATACACGCATTGCTGGCTATTAATTTCTCTGTCGCGACAATTCGGTCAGTGCAGTGCGGTAGGCAGTGCAGCGAACTCACTAATACACACAAGCGGAGTACAAAGCGGAATCGGACAGCTCGCACAGCTAAAGGCATTAGCTGTAATCCCTTTGCTTTCGGTTCCCACGTTTATACGTATACAGGGTGTCTTTTTCGGTCGTGCTGAGTGACTCTTTTAAAACCTCAACATGGCAGCACCTGAGCCTACCAATGTCGCGAACGCAGCAATGCCGAGTGATGTAGATTTCTACAAGCACAAGGCCGAGTCCATCGCGCGCCAACTAAAGGCCATGGATCGCTTTCTCAGCAAGGAAGAGCTTGCCGAGTTAGATGAGGCAGAACTTCAAGCTCGCTTAAAGCAGATCGAGCGAATGAATGCGGATTTCGATGCCGCTCAAACGAGCCTTGAAAGGCTGGATTTCCTGCAGTTAGCCCATGATGACCGGCTGGACTTTTCGAATGTTTATGTCAAGGTTAGGTCCAGGCTGTCACGGGAGTTGATGGCTGCTCGTACGGTAAATGTTGCCAATTCAACGGCTCGGCATACTCTCGAGGGGAATTCGTCGTTGTTCGCCTATAATAGTATAGGCCGTTCTCGAATGCCCGAGTTGCAGCTTCCGCGATTCGGTGGGAGCTACATGGATTGGCCAGAATTCCACGCGATGTTTTCGACAATGGTGCACAAAGACCATCGTATACCAATCATCGAAAAATTCCAATATCTTCGTGGATGTCTAGATGGTGCTGCGCTGGATACGATTCGTTCCTTGGAAATTTCTGAGGAGAATTACGACAAGGCGTTGAATTTACTAATGTTGCGATTCGATAATAAACCGTTACATTTTCAGGCACACGTCAAGGCTATTTTCGGGCTGCAAGGGGTGGAGAAGGGCTCGGCTATCGGCTTGCGCGCGCTCAGCGATAAAATCAATTCGCACTTGCGTGCAGTTCAGACCTTGGCGACCCCGCAGGAGATTTCCGATGGGTTGCTGATCTTCATCATAGGCACGAAATTGTACCACAAGACCAGGGAGAAATGGGAAGAGAACTTGCCGACGTCAGGATTGCCTCGGTGGTCAAGCATGGCCTCATTCTTGGAAGCAAGATGTCGGATGCTGGAAAATTTGGGATCGGCTATGGAAACAATTCCTAGCCAGCAGGTGGGAGAAAGTAAACCTAGCACCCTAATCCCCTCCATTAACGATCATAATAGCTCAACATGCAAGTATTGCAAATCCTCCGATCACTACATATCCCGATGCCAGGCATTTATAGATCTCCCTGTTTTTTCTCGATACAAGGCGGTGAAGAAGCGCCATTTATGTCTCAACTGCCTCAACAAAGGCCATTCATTGCAACGCTGCAAGTCAGGGGCATGTAGAAATTGCCAAGCCAAGCATCACACACTGCTCCACATGCAGTCGGGCGCTGACGCTGAGTTGCCGTCGCCGAGCACGGAATCGACCCAGCATGATCCTGCAAGTGCCCTATTAGCAAGCAAATATATTAGCCCTCCCCCCTCGAGTCAAAAATCTCTGCCTAGCCAAAACGTGCTGCTAGCTACTGCAATCGTATATGTCAGGGGCCGTTTTGGATCGCTTATTCCATGTCGTGCCATTTTAGATTCCGCTTCTCAGGTTAACTTTATAACATCGAGACTCGCCAATCAGCTGCAGTTGGAGCTCCGGTATTGGAGAGTCAATTCTACCATCCAGCAAGGCTGTGGACATCGTCCTGCAATCTCAAGACGAAAGCTATCGCGGTTTCCTCTCTGCAATTATCACTGCCTCAATCACAGGAATGCAGCCTAACTTCGGCCTAGACGCAAAGGATTGGCCAATGCAAAATAATCTAAAACTGGCTGATCCTAATTTCGCCAAGCCCCAGCGTGTCGATCTGTTGATAGGTGCTGGTTTGTTTTTCGAATTAATGTGCGTTGGACAGATTCGACTGTCAGACCAATTGCCAACATTGCAGAAGACGAAACTTGGCTGGATAGTGTCAGGAAGTATTAAAAACTCTGAGAAAGCCCGTGCGGCGCTAGCAGCCGTTGAAGATCCCCCTGTCATCTCCGCTTGCGAGACTAATTTGTGCGATATTGTAAGGCGGTTTTGGGAAGTCGATGGAGATTATTCGCCCTCATCAATTTCGGAGGAAGATGTTCATTGCGAACAGCATTTCGTCACAAACTGCATTCGCCTAGAGTCCGGAGCTTACTCCGTGCGTTTGCCAACCAAATTCAGTCCAGAGGAATTAGGAGAATCGTATCAGCAGGCGCTACGTAGATTTCTCAATTTGGAGAGGAAGCTAGCAGGAGTATCGTGATTTAGGACACATGTCGCCAGCTTCGCGGCAGTCAGACCTCCCGCAGTACTTCTTGCCTCACCATTGCGTCCACAAGCAGGATAGTACAACCACCAAATTACGCGTAGTGTTCGATGGATCTGCCAAAACAGCGTCTGGAGTATCACTGAATGATGCGCTAATGGCTGGACCCACCATCCAACCTAAAATTCTGATAACTCTGCTTCGTTTCCGCTTTTTTAAAGTCGCCTTGTGTGGCGATATCTGCAAAATGTACCGCTGTGTACGCGTTTCCCATCCCGATACGCACGTGCAGTGCATCCTATGGCGCAATGACCCGAAGGAGGAGATTCAGGTGTTCAAGTTGGAGACTGTTACTTACGGAACCAAACCTGCCGCTTTCTTAGCAATTCGTGCTATGCATCAATTGGCAAATGATGAAGAGTTGCATTTTCCGCTTGGCGCTGATGTTGTTCGAAGAGATTTCTATGTCGATGATCTCATATCTGGAGGGGACAGCATTGATTCTGTCATCAAGATTCGTCAGCAGGTAAAGGAGCTACTTTCGAAAGGAGGTTTTCCCATACGTAAATGGTGTTCCAATGAACTCGCTGCTTTGGAAGGCGTATCGGAGGCGGATCGCGAAAAGTTCCTTACCTTTCATGACGGGACTGAAGTAACCAAGGCGCTTGGTCTAGTTTGGGATCCCACCACGGACAATCTTCTGTTTAGCTTCGCTCACGTCGGAACCGCTGCAGGCTCAATATCGATGCGTTCGGTCCTGTCTACACTAGCTAGGTTCTACGATCCTCTAGGGCTCATCTCTCCCATCATCACAAAAGCTAAAATATTGAATTGGGACGAAAGCCTGCCCCAGGATCTACATACGACTTGGATGGACTACGTTCCATAGCACTTCGCAGTTGTCGATGGTTAAAAGCTTTAAGTTTCCACGTTACGTGCTTCGGCAGCAAGCCAGATTAGAAATGCACGTGTTTTGTGATGCGAGCCAAGCAGCATATGGCGCCTGTGTATACATGCGTTCGGAAGCTCTTGGCATTGTGCAAAGTCATCTCTTATGCTCTAAATCCAGAGTCGCGCCCTTGAAAAGTATGACTATCACCAAGCTTGAGCTGTCCGCTGCCCTCGTATTAGCCGAACTAGTGTCCACCATAGTTAAGGGATTATCAGCTCCATGCCAAATACATTGCTGGTCGGATTCGTCCATAGCCCTTGCCTGGATTCGAGAATCACCATTGAATTTTAATATATTTGCTTCTAATCGAGTTTAGCGGATTTAGGAGCTCACCGCTGGAATGACTTGGCATCACGTGCCCACAAAGTTGAATCCTGCCGACATCATATCACGTGGATCCACGCCCGCTGAACTAATGGATAGCAGCCTTTGGATCTCTGGACCACCATTCTTGCGTCTTGAGAGCTCAGAGTGGCCTGCAGGCTTGCAATTGCCGACCGATGTACCAGAAAGACATAATGAAGCATTGGTTGTTTCAAACGAAAGGGATGTATCGTACGATTGCAAATTTCAAAACTCATTCGGATCCATGCAGCGCGTCTTTGCTTACATATATCGATTCTACATTCTCAAGGACAAAGGCATAGCGCGGTCGAAGGGTCAACTTACCGTAATCGACATCAAAAATGGTACGCATTTGCTCATAAGGGCAATACAGCAGCAACAATTTTCGGAAGAGATAAGGGCCCTCGCCAGCAAACAGGCCCTACCCCCAAAAAGCACGATGGCCTCACTGAATCCCTTTCTGGATAGCTTTCGATTGCTGCGTGTTGGAGGCCGCCTCCAAAATGCCGAATTGGACTACGACGCGAAGCACCCGATCCTGCTTCCTAAGGGACATCCTGTCACTGTCTCTATTATTATCTTCTTTCACGAAAGGTTTCTCCACGCAGGAGCTCAAGGATTGCTCGGACTGCTTCGGCAAAAATTCTGGCCTATTGGTGGACGCAAATATGTTGCGGGAATCATTCGCAAATGTGTTAGATGCTTTCGTTTGAAGCCAGTGCTGAGGGAACATATCATGGGAAACTTGCCTGCGGATCGCGTAAGGACTAATCCAGCATTCCACACAACGGGCGTTGATTTTTGCGGACCCTTTTATCACAAGTCGGAAGTCAGAAGCAGGCCTCCTATCAAATGTTACATCGCTGTCTTCGTATGCTTTAGCACCAAAGCAACTCATCTGGTCAGACAACGCTACAAATTTTGTAGGAGCAAAAAATGAGCTTTTGGAGCTTCGGCAAATGTTCCTCAGCGATCCTCATACGTCGGCTGTATCACATCTCTGCGTTTCTAGTGGAATCGATTGGAAATTCATCCCCCCTCGCTCACCTCATTTTGGGGGTTTGTGGGAGGCGGCTGTTAAAGCAGCTAAATATCATTTTCATCGCATCGTCGGGACCTACATTTTTACTCTTGATGAAATTCAGACCTTGGCTTGTGAAATCTCTGCTTTATTCAATTACAGAAAGTCCCGATGATCTAGAAGTGCTCACGCCAAACCACTTTCTCAATGGAGCCCCGAAAGCTGCATTCGACGAGCCAGATGTGGCGCATCTCTGTGTCAAATGAAGCAGGCGTTTTGGAGAAAATGGAGCACGGCGTATCTTTCGACATTCTTCTTTCGCTCGTCATGATCAAGGAGGAAACGCTGCAACCATTAAGGTGGCCGCTTGGCCGCATTGAGAGCGTCATCCCAGGAAAAGATGGAACCATCAGAGTAGCCGTCATCCGCACTCAAAAAGGGCTTTTCAAGAGGGCCGTTGGAAAAATAGCGGTTCTGCCCCTTCAGGATGGATCTGTTGAAAGCCTTTGCCTTCCAACGGGGGGTGAATGTTCGGAGCAGAACCCAGCCGATTAGCTGCTTGCTAATTGGCCCTCAGCCGCTTATTTTGTTTGTTACTTATGTCTATGTCACTCATTTGTTTGTTAAAGCTCTGCGCTTGCTTGCCCTGCTAAACGCTCTCTGCCAGCTCGCTCTTCGCTATCTCCGCTTTGCGTCTGCCTACCGACGTCGGCCGAGCGAAGCTGCGCTTAGCGATCGGAGCGGCAATGTAAAGGGCAGGCAAGCCACACTTGCAATTTGGATGTCACGCATTAAAGAACATATCGTAATTTTATTTCTGCGCCGAGTTTTATTTAATTCGAAATAATTAGTCGGCCGATTGGGGATAAAAAACATTATCTCCACAATCTATGATTTTGCGTTTTTAGTTTTCTCGAATCTGCAATATTGTGGATGCAACAGATTTTCGTCCTTTGTGTGGGCGGAAGGGGGTGGGACAAAATTTTGAGATATACGTTTTATAGTGAGATCTAACAGGAGTGCGGATACTAAATTTGGTTACTCTAGCGTTAATAGTCTGAGATTTGTGGATGCCCCAGATTTTCGTCCTTTGCGGGGCGGAAGGGGGTGTGGCGAAATTTTGACACAAAACGGTCAAGGTCCGATATCACAGGAGTGTGGATACCAAATTTGGTTGCTCTAGCTCTTATGGGTTCTGAGATCCTTGAACTCATATTTTGCAATTGGCAAAACCGACCATGAAACCTGTGTGTTAGAGAGAGACAGAGCGAGAAAGAATGAAATTGTTTTCTTGATTCTGGCTATAAAAATTATACGATCTGGTTTAGAATTTGCCCTCTAGAAGATATAGTCATCCTCTACGATTCTGCTGTTTTTGTTTTATCGTATCTTTAAAAATGTAGATGCCACAGATTTTCGTCCTTTGTGGGGGCGGAAGTCGGCGGGGCGAAGTTTTGAAATATACTTGTAGCAGTGACATATCACAGAAGTCTGGATCCAAACCATCGTTGCTCTAGCTCCTATAGTCTTTGAGCATTAGGCGCTTAAGGGGACGGACAGACGGACGGACGGACAGACGGACGGACGGACAGACGGACAGACAGACATGGCTCAATCGAATCGGCTATTGATGCTGATCAAGAATATATATACTTTATGGGGTCGGAAACGATTCCTTCTGGACGTTACACACATCCACTTTTACCACAAATCTAATATACCCCAATACTCATTTTGAGTATCGGGTATAATAATGCCATAAATTGGATAAACAATCCAAGCGCAGTTTGCCAAAAAACAGAGTTTATGGACAAGCAATTTAGTTTAGTGTTTACTCTGCTCTCCTCCTCCCACGCAGCTAGAGGGTCTCTCGATCTGATCACATCACGTATTCGGGAAGGGTATGGTAAAATATCATGTGAGAATGTTATAGCAGTGTAAGACAGTACGTATATAGTATAAATTATTGACAGACGATCGGAGAAACGCGGCTGATCCTGTGCAGCTGGACATATACATATTCAGTTTATCGCGTTAAAAACTTTACATTAATCACGTCTGTCCCCCTTCTACTTACTCTTTCCGAAGTGTTGTTATTTGCTGATTTCACTTTTGCAGCTGCACCAACACAAAGAACTTTAGTAGAGGATTCGGTGTGCAACTCAGAGCCAATTTTGTTGGGCAATTTCCTAGGTCCCAGCTCTCTCAGTCTCCAAATTCCAGATGTTCCCACAGACAGAAAGAAGAACAGGGCTGAAAGGTTTATAAATATAAATTCACTCAAAGAAAAACATGAGAAGTCGAAACAGTTTTCGAATCGCGAATGAAGATAATCTCATTATTATTTTTCTTTTAAAACTAGTAATAATGTCGTTGGGCGACCTTTCCTTTGTGACACCCTTTATTCTCAAATTCCAGAGTGATACGAGTACTTTTTTTTTACCAGTGTTATAGTATATACATATGTGAGCTCCAAGAGAAGGGGGAATAAAATTCCACTCCAGACTCCATATACTCTGTGATTTCGACTGGTTTCCGTAGATGAAGCAAATGTTTAAGAGTTTAAGGGCAATTTGTGTTTTCCGAAGCTTTTCGCAATAAGTATAGATTACCTTGACTACATCAATATTTCTGAAAGTAGTGCTCTTAATTGCTAGGGTCAGATGCGACTGAGAGAGGAGTTGCTCACTTTTGAAATCGTTTGCTGTTAAGTTTTCTGTTAATTATTGTGATATTACGCCATTCTGTCAACCGATGTCTTAGTAAGACTTTGGGTCGAGCTTCAGCTTGGACAAACAATGAAGTTGTTTGTCAATTGCTTGGGCAAATACTCGTACTCAGGGGGAAAAACTGTTCAAAGTGACCGCCACGATAATTAGATATTGATCTCTAACAACACTGCGAATGTGACCTGCTGCATATCGATGTTCTCATATCGATATTCTTCTTTCGGCGTCTGTCTCTTGCGTATGTTACTCGGAAGCACATATAATTCTGTATACTGATCTTCTGCTGTCTTACCAATAAAATAACTTTAACAGGTTATGGGCCCAGACACCAATTCACCCAGAAACAGTATAAAACAGAAACAGTGAGAAACAATAAACATTGTTTGGTGCTTAGTGAAAAGCAGTGCTAAAAAAATGGCATAGACTCATTAGTGTATGTGTGTACATAGAAAGGCAAAAGAACAAGTTGAACAAATTCAACGGAGATTCGCATTGTGTTTTTTTTATTAGAATTTTGCAGCGAATCGGACCGCTGCCGTGGTTTAAAGTCCAAAATAAAGCAGTCCCAACGGATCAAGAAACACAAAAGCGAACGGAGACTAAAGTGTGTATACCAAAAAGTGCGTATGCCAAGCCGCACAAAACCGCGAGTGTGTATACCCAAAAGTGTGTATACCAAGGCATAGAAAATCGCGAGTGTGTGTGTGTAAATAGCAACTCGGAGGGATACTTAAAAGAAAACGAAAAAAACAAAAGAAAGACACGGACAACAGTATTGTCGTCGTAGTTGCTTTGTGCATGAGACGATCGACAGTTACAAATTTTGCACTGTGGGACAATAGGTATAAAAAATGAGTGGAAATATGAATTTCAATATTGAGAAACTGGACGAAAACAATTATAGCACATGGGAAGTTTTGATGAGAAGTGCTCTCATACAAAATGATTTGTGGCCAATCGTCAGTGGTAAAATTGAGCTTAGTGAAAGTGCAACAAATGAGCAACGTGCAGCTTTTGAACTAAAGGATCAAAAGGCGTTGTCGTCAATTTTACTTTGTGTTAAATCGACCCAACTAAACAATATTAAAAATTGTGTATCGTCGTCACAGGCATGGCAAAAGCTAAATAAAATTCACAGGCCAAGCGGACCAGCAAGGGTAGTGCTTTTAATTAAACAATTGTTGACGTTAAAAATGTCGGATGGTATAAGTGCACAGGAATATTTGCGGAAATTCAAGGTGGTACACGAGGCTTTAGCAGAGGTCAACATAAAGGTTGATGAAAAGATCTTATCAGTTGTGTTGCTAAATGGTTTGCCTAAATCGTATGAAAGTTTTGTTGTTGCGATTGAGACGCGAGATGATTTGCCGAGCTTGAGCATGCTAAAAATAAAAATTTCTGAAGAAGCGAATAGGCAGGAAGATAGCATTAGCAAGGAAATTACAAGTAGCGCGGAACTACACGTCAGTTATGACAACAACAATTTTAAGAAAAACTTTAAGAAGGGCAAAAAGTGTTTTAAGTGCGGAAAGGAAGGGCATTTTAAATCGGAATGCCGTGCTAAAAGCAGGCAGGAAGGAGCAAACAAGGGCGCAAACAGTAAAAGCGGGGAAAGATTGGGTACAATGCTTTGCGTAACCGAATATGCCAAAGTGGCACCAGAAAAATATGTACCAATCCTAAATTTAGCTAAGCCAAATGACCAGATGTTAAATGCATGGTGCATAGACAGTGGCGCAACGGCGCATCTATGTTGTGACAAGGAACGCTTTGTGTCGTTCACGGAAGATAATCAAAAAGTATTTTTAGCCGGCGGTAAATCACTTATTGCTGAAGGGCATGGAACTGTTCAAGTAAAGTTCGGTGATAGATCCGTTACGCTGGAAAATGTTATCTTGGTACCAGATTTGCAGTACAATTTTATTTCAGTCACAAAACTATTAAAACATGGAAAAAAATTGTGTATGAGAAAAATCAAGCGATGATTTTTGAAAACGGAAAAATAGTTATAAAGGCACATCTGGAAAATGGATTGTTTATGGTTCAGGACAATCAGGAAAAGTGTATGAACATTGTAAATGTTGAGGCATATGCATTCAAATGGCACAATAGGTTCGGCCATGTACATTTTGACGCATTAAAGGAAATGGTTAACAAGGAGATGGTAATATGTCTCAAGGGCATATACAAGCCAAAACAAGTGTGTGCAACATGCGCAAAAAGTAAAATTTGCGTGCAACCATTTCAATCGAGCACAAACAGGTCAAAGGGCGTTCTAGACTTAATACATACTGATGTATCCGGTCCAATGCAAAAGCAGTCAATGGGAGGCAATCGATATTTCGCCACATTTATTGATGATTGTTCAAGATATGTATCAGAAAGTTTCCTAAAAACCAAAGATCAGGGTTTCGAGGCTTTTAAAGAATTTAAAAGTCAAGTTGAGTGCCAAACTGGGAGAAAAGTCAAGGTTTTACGAAGCGACAATGGCCGAGAATACATATCAAACGTTTTTGATAATTACCTAAACCAAAATGGAATAAAGCGAAACTTAACAGTGCCATATACACCTCAACAAAACGGAGTTGCAGAAAGGGCCAACAGAACATTGGTAGAAATGGCAAGAAGTATGCTGCTGCATGCTGGGTTAAGTGAATGCTATTGGGCAGAAGCGATTCGAACTGCCACGTATTTGCGAAATAGAGTGGCAAGCAGCTGCTTGAGCGGGGTGACACCTTTTGAAATATGGACAGGTAGAAAGCCAGTGGTATCGCATTTAAGAGTTTTTGGCTCAGTAGCGATAGCTCTAGATAAAACAAAGAAATCAAAGTTCGCACAGAAAGGCTTAGAGTATATAATGGTGGGCTACTCGGATACGGCCAAAGCATACCGTTTGGTCGGTAAAGAATCCAGGAAACTCGTAGAGAGTAGGGATGTCATTTTTGTAGAGCCTGAAGAGGGCAAACTAGATGCATCATGTTCCAATGACATGGCATCAATTGAGGTTCAACAAAACCAGGACTCTGAACCCGAAATGGATAGCGAGGAATTTAAAGATCCAGAAAATGAGCCAGAAAATCAGGAGGAGATTAGGTCTAGTAATGACATTCTTGTAATTCCAGAACCAATAAGAAGACCAGGACGCCCAACCATAGTACGGACGGGCAAACCAGGACGACCAAGGAAGCAGTATCATGTGCTCAATGCGATACTGGCAGCAGACGTACAAGTTCCACAAAACTACGCACAAGCTGAACGGTCTACTGAAGGCGAGATATAAAAAGCATCACGTGAAGAACGGCACGTGGTCGCTTACTAAATTGCCTAGCGGGAAAAAGTCCATTGGATGCAGATGGGTTTATGCAGTTAAGTCCAATCTGGATGGAAGCGTGAACAGGCTCAAATCACGTCTGGTGGCGAAAGGTTGTAGCCAACGCTACGGGATCGACTACAAGGAAACATTTGCACCAGTTGTACGCCACGCAACTATCAGGTTGATAATTGCACTTGCAGTCGAACATGGTCTCCACCTACATCAAATGGATGTTGTCACGGCGTATCTCAACGGCGAATTGGAAGATAAGGTTTTTATGAGACAACCTGAGAGGGCTTCATCAGCGAAGTTCACCCAAATCACGTTTTGAGGCTTCACAAAAGTATATATGGCCTAAAACAATCAGGAAGAGTGTGGAACTCTACGTTGGATGCAACGCTGAGACGCATTGGTTTTATACCGACTGTCAACGAGCCCTGTCTGTATTGTAAGCCAGGTAAAAATATGTGTCTAATAGCTGTCTACGTAGATGACATTATTTTGGCGTGTAAGGACCTAGATGATATATCTGATATCAAGATAAAGATCGCAGCAGAATTTGATGTGGTTGACATCGGGCCTATGCAATACTTTTTAGGTATTGAGGTGAAACGTGAAGGCAGTACGGGTGCGATTTCAATCAGCCAGCGGAAGTATATTAGAGAGTTGCTCGAACAGTACAATTTGAAAGATTGTCGACAGACGTCCACGCCTCTTGAAGCTGGTTACCAGGTGGCATGCAACAAAGAGGACTGCCGCAGGGTCGACATCACATCGTTCCAAAAGCTAATTGGAGAGTTATCTTATCTTGCTGTTATGACTCGTCCGGACATTGCGCATTCGGTGAACAAATTAGCACAACGTAACAAGGATCCTCATTCCGAGCATGAAGCGGCAGCCAAGCACATCCTTCGATATTTGGCAAAAACTATCGACTGGGAGATATGCTACACAAAGCAAGGAAAGGCAATTGAGTGTTTTGTTGATGCAGATTGGGCAAGTGATATGACGAACCGAAAGTCATTCACTGGCTATGTATGCATGTTGGCAGGAGAAGCGGTTTCTTGGGAGTCAAGAAAGCAATCGACGGTTGCCCTCAGTTCCACGGAGGCAGAGTACATAGCCTTATCATCTGCAGCAAAAGAGGCGATATACTTTCGCAGCCTACTGATTGACTTGAAGCTGATGTCCAAGGAGTCAGCTATTCAGATGTACGGCGACAACATTGGAGCACAGCAGCTTGCTAGAAACCCCATGTTTCATGCACGTACAAAGCACATCGACGTCAAGATACATCATATTCGAGTGGTTCTCAAGAGAGGTGAAGTCAACATTGCGTATCTGCCAACCGATAAGATGATAGCAGATGTCCTCACAAAGAACTTAGCCAAGGTTATGCACCATAAATTTGTATTCGCATTTGGTTTAAAAGTTAAGTATATTTAAAGTTTGTAAACATGCGTTGTGTTGAGGAGGAGTGTTCAAAGTGACCGCCACGATAATTAGATATTGATCTCTAACAACACTGCGCATGTGCCCTGCTGCATATCGATGTTCTCATATCGATGTTCTCATATCGATGTTCTCATATCGATATTCTTCTTTAGGCGTCTGTCTCTTGCGTATGTTACTCGGAAGCACATATAATTCTGTAAACTGATCTTCTGCTGTCTTACCAATAAAATAACTTTAACAAAAACAAATACCAGAATGGGGAAGAGGTTAAGATGGGAGACAAGAAAATATCAAATAAAGGGCCAATTAAGGAAGGTGATTGTGCGATTCTGTTTATCTTATCAACGACAAATTTTGACCCCAGGGGCGTCATTTACAATCCTCAATTTGTTTGCATACTAAAGCAACATTAGCCGAAGAGCTAATTCGCAATTCGTAGGCTATTGATAAACAATCAGTGGGGGAATATTCAAATTAGCCAGGTCTCATGTGTGATTAGCCGATTTCTCACACATTTCAAGCATCAAAGCAGACAGCAGACAGAACGGAACAGAACAGAACAGAACACAACAGAGCGGAGAAGACGTTGAGCTGACTGCTGGAGGGATCAGATCCCACAGAAGAAGCCGCCTTGAAATTTACGAAAAGAGCCGCCTATAAATCGCAAGATTTCAGCACTGCCCAGGGCTTTATGTAAAGCTCCATTCGGAACAGTATTCAAAGCATAAGGCGTAACAAATTTATTGCTAATTGATATTGATGTGTACATTATTTTATGATTATTCTTTATGATCGTTAAATTTTGATATACCAAAAGGCGAGCGAGATCGAACACCAAACTTGATTCAAATTTGTAGATCACTTGGAACAAACAAGCCACTCCCTGAGTACTTCTCAGGCCTTGTCTTACCTTGTCTTCAGTTGGATTGTTATAATTTAATAACTACACGGGAGGGCAAATTAAGTCTGTAGTTCGGGTACCACAAAAACCACTTAAAGACGCTTTCTTTAACTGCCCCCAAAACGAAGATTTGGTTTTTATTTTTCGAGAAACCTGTGGGGAAGCTTTCGGCTGCGGATGTGGCTGTGACTGTGGCTCTGACTGTGGCTCTGCCTCCAGCTGCTGGCCAGCTCCATGGACAGACAGTCATTTGTGTGAAAATCATCGTAGCATGAAGCGTTGTCAAATACCGTTTGTTGCGGGGGTCGGTCCACTCTTATGCTTTTGTTTCGGCCATTTCAAGGTCTGTACAGAAACCGTCTGTTGGGTCAGACCTCCCTCCATTGACCAGAGCAGAGCTCTAACAATGCGGGTTCTGGCATCATTTTCATAGAAACGGCATTAGAAGTTACTCATACGCAGCGTGGGTTGGATAAGATTAACGAAAGCCCACATAGACATAGCTCATCCTCCCCATTCTCACTTGACTCTTTGACTCGGGACATACGGGAATTCCACACTGCCCTGGACAGCGGTGCCCAGGCCAATCGCCAGGACGATCGAATGCCTCTCAGGTGGGCTCCTGCATTCAGCTGCTGCTCGAGTACGGAGCCTCTCCGAATTTGGTGGATCAGGGCGAGTTCAAGCCGCTCCACCATGTGCTGAAGAATAGAAAGATTTAGGGAGGCACTAAGCTGGAGCTGATCCGACTTTTCCTGAAACAACCACAGTTGGACATTGACAGCTATCGGACGCCAGATGCTAAGGGATCAGTATACGGAACTGCCGTTGCCGGAGCTGCGCGAGGCCGGAGCAGAGATCGACTGCGAGCGACTCCTCCGCACGCTGCGGGACGGAGACGAGAACCAGTTCGAGCAACAGTTCGCGGAGGACCACCAGAACGTCAGCGGAAACGCAGACAACCAATGCAATGCCAACCAGGAGGAGTATCAGTCCCTGCTGGCGGAGAGTATCAAGCGGGGCAAGCAGCGAGCCTTTGAGGCCATCCTCGAGACGGGCATCAACATTAATCCTTCAAAATTGAGCGACATCATCCCCGTGGAGTTGGCCGTAATCTGGGGCAACCACAGGGCGCTAGAGAAGCTGTTGAAGCATCCGCAGCTGAGGCTGACATCGCATTCCAAGCTGCTGAACGCGGTTATCAGTCGCCTGGGTGAGCAGCCGCTGGACGACTTCTGTGACCACCAGCGCTGCTTCCAGCTGCTGCTCGAGAGCGATCGTGTGGACATGAGGCGGACAAGGCTGGCCTGGTGCCACTCTCCTATGCGGTCAAGTATTGCAACACAAAGGTGGCACAGGAGCTTCTACGGCAGGGAGCGCGTTCGGAGATCTTCCCATACAGGAGATGGACCCGACAGTGCTGGAGGAGCACTTCGATTCCTTCATCACCACCAACGGGGAGAAGCCCGGTGACCAGAAATTCGAGATCATCATCAACTACAATCTGATGAGACGCCAGCGAGAGCCCGGGCAGTCGGACAAGCGGAGCATTGGCCATCCTCACCAATTGGAGGACGAGATGATTCCAATCGCATACATCGCCGATTCCAAGGAGCTGCGTTATCTGCTGCAGCGCCCGCTAATCTCGAGTTTCCTCTTCCTCAAGTGGCACCGCCTCTCGGTGATCTTCCATCTGAACTTTCTACTTTACTCTCTCTTCACTGCCTCCATTATGACGCATACGCTCCTTAAGTTCCACGAAAGCGACCACACGGGCCTGACTGCCCTCTTCGGCCTGTTCTCTTGGATAGGGATTGTGTATCTCATGATCCGAGAGGTCATACAGCTTGCCATGTCGCCGCTGCTGTACTTCAGGTCCATCACGAACCTGATGGAGGTGGCTCTCATTGTCTTGTCGATCCTAACCTGCATGGAAGCCAGCTACGACAAGGAGACGCAGCGCATACTGGCCGTCTTCACCATTCTGCTGGTGTCCGTGGAGTTCTGCCTGCTGGTTGGCTCCCTGCCAGTACTCTCAATTTCGACGCACATGCTCATGCTGCGCGCCGTCTCCAGCAGCTTCATCAAGAGCTTTGCTCTCTACTCGATCTTTGTGCTTACGTTTAGTCTGTGCTTCTACGTACTGTTTGGCAAGCTCCTCTGCTCCTCTCCGAAGGACAGCACGCCAAAGCCAGCAAGGGAGGGAGAAGATGATGGTCACTTCAACACATTCTCCGTGCCCATCAAGACGATTGTGATGCTCACGGGAGAATTTGATGCCGGTGACATAAAGTTTGACAGCGTCTACACTTACCTGATCTTTCTGCTCTTTGTGTTCTTCATGACCATTGTGCTGTTCAATCTCCTGAATGGTCTGGCTGTCAGCGATACTCAGGTGGGTTTATATTTCCTTTTCTTCCTCGGCTTTATCCAACTGTTTTCTCCCCTCTCTTTTCCCACAGGCCATCAAGGCCCAGGCGGAACTGAACGGCGCCATTGTCCGCACCA
The DNA here is from genome assembly GCF_003369915.1 of Drosophila miranda. NCBI lineage: Eukaryota > Metazoa > Arthropoda > Insecta > Diptera > Drosophilidae > Drosophila > Drosophila miranda. Next base: position 67,686 of record NW_022881603.1, read on the forward strand.
ATCTGCTGACCTGCTACGAGCAAGTTCTCACTGGCCGAGATGGACACGCTCAGACCTCATCGTCCCAGTTGAACAAAGGCAGTCGGTTCGCTCGAGGAAGACCATGAGCTTGTCACCGGTTCAGTCGTAATTTTCTTCATGCTTTTCTTGAGTTTCACGCCCTCGTGGCTTTTCCCACACTTGGGACCCAACTAGGCAGAAAAGCGAAAGGAGAGAAAATCTTCACTGATGAATCGCCTGATCGGATCGGATGGGCTGTTATATACTCACAACACATACTCATTGGCCTCATTTGCGAATCGCTGGGCTGTGAACAAGCTTGAATTGAAAGAGTGTCGGCACTTCGGTGTGCCAAAGATACATATCTTTACCCCTTGAATCAGCTCGTGTTGATTTTTCTGCCGTGCATTGCACTTTTGAGCTCAGGTCCTAAACGGGAGTCACACACCACACACATGCACATTATTATCATTATCATCATCATTATGATAATGACTGTGAGCGAACGAATGCTGATGAAGCCTCATTGTCAATGTCGAAAGTTATGGGATTGGTTAAGGAAACCCAAGGTGGGATATGAAAAGTATTGCGTTCTGCTCTGGCATAGGATCCCAGCTTTAATATTAGGGGGATTCCCCTTCCAAGCAACGATGCGACAATCAACGGACATTGATTAACAACTGTATGTACATATGCATCTACAGTGCAGGCCAGCGCCGAGCAGCGTAGACACCCAGTACCCTGCCACCCTCCGAGGGAAACAGAGAGCGATGAAGGGGGATCTGTGTGTGCGTATCCAATGAATTAATATTTCATTCTAGAACGCAGTTGTCTGCGTTAGTTGGGCACACACACACATAGTACATATATGCTGGCAGCGTTCCCATTCAATCTACTCGACGGCTGATGCACGCCAGTAGCCCCCGCTGGAAACTTCCGCAGATTCTGGAACGCAGAGGATGCGGGCTATCGGCGACAGGGGAATACTACTAAGCAGAAAGAGAAGGCGAGTTCATATTATTGCCAATTTAATGCAAGAAAAATAAAGAGAGTGGAGTGGGCGATGCCAAAGGCAGAAGAAAGAAAGGCCGTAAACCAAAAGGCCTGTCTCGCTCTCTCTCGTGGGAATTTACTTTGAATTTCGAATATTTCGGTATCTATTTTCATTGCGGCCAAAAACGGAGAGACGCTTCCGTGTATTGCGATGCCAGCATCAACGAAAATAGATGCCCAAATGGAAGTGCAAACATCTCTGAGGGGAGGGGTGGAGTGTCGGGCGTGTGGCCGTGTCTTCTGTCAGTGTGTGATTGGATACTGCTTGCTGCTTTCTGCTCAATGGCTGCCCCTAGAGCACGAGGTGCAGGCGTATCTGGAACACCAGCTGCTCGACGGTCTTCTTCAGGAGCGCCGCCAGGGACAGGATGAATCCCAGGAGGCTGAGGGAGAACAGCCAGGGCGTGGTCATGAGCACGGCAAAGAAGACGAGCGTCTCGTCGCCCCGGGCATTGGCCATGCGCCACAGCAACTGGCGCTGGATGGGGCGCAGCTTGAACTTGCTGTTCCACAATCGGTGGCGCTTCGAGCCGACGGTTTCGTTGAAGCCCACGGTCTTCTCGACCAGCCAGAACACCGCGCAGCACAGCAGTTGCAACACCAGCAGCACGACCTTGACCACAGCGGTCTCCAAGACGAGGTGGTACAAGGCCACCATGCGCTGACGGTGCTCCGGCTGCATTGTGGAGAGCACGACTGCGCCGAGGGACTCCAGCGGGGAGACACTGGGGGAGGGCCGTCGGAGAGCTCCTCCCACTCCGAGTCCGACTCGGTGCGCTCTATCGACCTGAACTCGCTCTGGCTCTGACAGGAGCACGACTCCTCCTCTTGGTCCTCCTCGGTGGGCATCGAGTAGTCGCCCTCGTAGTCGCCCTCGTAGCGACAGTCGGAGTACTCTTCGTGGGGGTCGTCGTAGTAGTCTCCGCGGCTGTCCGGTGAAGCGCCGCCTGTCCAGAGGGAGCTCAACACGGGTGGTGGTCCCATCGAAGCCATCTGTGGCACAGCATTGAATCTGCAGGGGAGCCGGGGGTAAGTTATGTCCTGGGGGAAGGGGAGTCTGGGCTGCTGCCGCTCACCCATCTGAATCCCCCATCGGAGGGAAGGTGGGGGGTGAGCGTGACCTATTGGACCCATTGGGCGGGACAGCAGAGGACTGGTGTGGATTTGGCCTAGAAAGGGCATCGCATTGTGTCCATTCTTGTCGGCGGAACCTTCGGGGGGACCTGCAGCCCCGGCTGCTGCTGCTGCTGCTGGTCGGTAAAGACGAAGGATCCCATGGATCCGAAAATACACCGCGAGCGGGTGAATGGGGAACGTGGATTGTTAATAGTTGGATTCATCTTATTCCAGCACCTGTGAGGAAATATTCGTTCATGGGCTTTGTTTTGTATTTGTATTTTTATTTACTTTATGTTCCCTGTGCTTTCGATATTTGCTGCCGTTCTCTGTGTTGTGCCGCTCTCTCCAGATATTCGTACTGAATGATTTCCAGAGCCAGTTCTGAACGGCTCCAAGTGATAGTTCAGGGCCCACTTCGAATCACAGGTCAGGTGACGTACTTTCCCTGGGCAGAGCTGCGACTTGCAATAGTTGATCGGCTTTGTTGGTTTGGGATAGGACTTGCGATAAATACCATGCCACCATACTCCTTGGTGTGGCCGAAATGTTGGCTACCATTCTGGGATTAAGGAGTTAAGGGTTAAGGGTTAAGGAGTGTGTGGTGTGTTGTGTCACAGCCAACCTCGAGAGGTCTCTTTGGAGTCCTCTGTTCCCCGTGTACAAATTTACATAAAATCACAGGAAGCACTTAGGATTAATAGGGGGCACTCATCCCCCCTCTACCCCTCTCCCCCTTTTGGTGGTGTCATGGGTTAAGCATTTGCTGTGTTCGGCATTCAATTTGTGGCTTGATTTCTTACCTTTTATGATGCGCTATACGGCTGTAATCCATGTAGGACATGCACTTTGTTTATCCATTCAAAGGCGCTAAAGAGGGTAGTCCTGTCATCCAAAAGGGCATCCAGTATATCCAGATCGAAGGTTAATCCATTCGATGGAGCGCTCAAGCAGACTAGCCTGGCGGTTGACCAGAAGCTTAACGAGGCTTAAAATTTCCAAGAGGCCGCCAGCCGGCAAGTGTCATTGCAGTCCCTCCAGTCGACTCCACTCCAGTCCAGTTTTTTCCCAAACTGTGCGACGTGAATAACTTTGATGATTTCTTGGCACAAAGGCGCCCACACAATATAAATACTCCTCCCTTTTTTGTCAATAAGTTTATTTTCAGTCGTTACATTTACGAATAACAGGCGAGTTTTTCTACTCAAATCAAATATTAAAATTAAACGAGGTGGAACGTTGTGAGTTGCTACGGACACCGCAACTCTACAGTTATACCCGATACTAAGTCAGTATGGCTCTCCTCCGGCAGATGCCGCCAATATTGAACCACACGACAAAGAGTGCGTGCGAGAGAGACAGAAAATCAGTCTGAGCGTGACGTCGGGCGCTGCGTAGCCACTGAAAATTGATTTCTTGCTTTTGGCTACAAAAATGATCCGATCTGATCCAGATTCAGCAATCTGATAGATATAGTCATTATCTATGATTCTGCGTTTTTAGTTTTCTCAAATGTGAAATATTGTGGATGCAACAGATTTTCGTTTTTTGTGGGGGCGGAAGGGGGTGGGGCGAAATTCTGAGATATACGTTTTATAGTGAGATCTAACAGAAGTGCGGATACCAAATTTGGTTACTCTAGCCTTAATAGTCTCTGAGATTTGTGGATGCCCCAGATTTTCGTCCTTTGCGGGGGCGGAAGGGGGTGTGGCGAAATTTGGACACGAAACGGTCAAGGTCCGATATCACAGGAGTGTGGATACCAAATTTGGTTGCTCTGGCTCTTATAGGTTCTGAGATCCTTTAACTCATATTTTGCAATTGACAAAACCGACCATGAAACCTGTGTGTTAGAGAGAGACAGAGCGAGAAAGAATGAAATTGTTTTCTTGATTCTGGCTATAATCATTTTACGATCTGGTTCAGATTTTGCACTGTAGAAGATATGGTCATCCTCACCGATTCTGCGTTTTTGGTTTTATCGTATCTTTAAAAATGTGGATGCCACAGATTTTCGTCTTTTGTGGGGGCGGAAGTGGGCGGGGCGAAGTTTTGAAATATTTTTGTAGCAGTGACGTATCACAGAAGACTGGATCCAAAACATCGTTGCTCTAGCTCTTATAGTCTTTGAGCACTAGGCGCTGAAGGGGACGGACGGACGGACGGACGGACGGACGGACGGACGGACGGACGGACGGACGGACGGACAGACGGACAGACAGACAGGGCTCAATCGACTCGGCTATTGATGCTGATCAAGAATATATATACTTTATGGGGTCGGAAACGATTCCTTCTGGACGTTACACACATCCACTTTTACCACAAATCTAATATACCCCAAGACTCATTTTGAGTATCGGGTATAAAAACGAAACAGTTATTGGTTGATGTCCTTCAGCTTCTCTGGATCAGTCTACTCAAGCCAAATCAAATATTAAAATTAAAAAACGAAACAGTTATTGGTTGATGTCCTTCAGCTTCTCTGCATCCGTCTGCACCCAATTTTTTTATAGTCATCGCTGCACATGACTATCGCCCTCAAATACTCGGCCGGCACCCCAGTTTCCTCTGATAGTCTTAACATGGTCACTTTTTTTTTCCTTAAAAACGGCAGCAATTTTGCATTGTCTTCGAATTCCTTGAAACCATACCTCTTATTGCTGTGTAATGTTGGTTCATTACGTGGTTTCCCAAGGTGCTCAACCTTCCAATCATTTTGCCGCATAGTTTTCACTTGCAGCCATGCACGGGGGGCGAAGCCTTAGGGGAAATCGGTGTTTTCAAATTGTCCTTTCCACTTTCAGTACTAAGAATGTCTTCAGTAAACATGTCTGGAGAATTAAGAAGTTATTATATGTATTTTTTTTAAATTTTACTTATTTACTTAAGTCCGGATCCCCCCGAACCTCCTGCTCCTGCTTCTCCTCCACGTAGTGCACTGGCTCAGACGAATCATATATATCATCAGAAATAGTACACTCTATATCATTGACTGTATAATCAGAAATATTGTGAATATTGTCAGAAATGTTGTCAATATTCTCCTCAATATCGTGAGTTGTGGCCGACTCCTCCGTATGACCGTGCACCCCGTCAATTCTTACACCTCCCAAATTAATGTACATCTTTGTCTTATTTTGTGTTCTTTATTTATGTTTTAAATAACGGGGCATGTATGGTTTTGGTATTTACTCATCGATAGTATTATAAGAAATACCAATGTACTCGATATGCCAACACACATTTATTCGAATACGACGATCAAGAAGGAAGAACGTTTACAGATATTTTGTTGCTATACGATAAGGACCGATAAATATCACATAATTCCGCGTCTAGTTTCCTGATTTCAACATGTATAAAAATAAAAATAAAATAATTGTAAGGCAACATATATTAACCCTAACCGATCGAGATATTATACTGCAATTAATTTTATGCGATATTATACTGCGATATGATACTGCGATAGGTTTTATGCGATATTATACTGCGATAAGTCTGAGGCGAGTTATTCGACGATCGACAAAAATAGAGAAAAGAGTGAAATAAGTTAATAAGAGTAACCCAAGAGCCGCGCCAAGATGGATAAAAAGATAGATTCAGAAATGCATAAATTGTCGTGTTTCGATGAGGACATAAAGGAACTCAATCTGTTCGAGCCGTATCAGGACATAGAGGAAGATATGTTCGAGCCGTCGCAATTGTCGTGTTTCGATGAGGACATAAATGAACTCAATCTGTTGGAGCCGTCGCAATTGTCACACACATAGTACATATATGCTGGCAGCGTTCCCATTCAATCTACTCGACGGCTGATGCACGCCAGTAGCCCCCGCTGGAAACTTCCGCAGATTCTGGAACGCAGAGGATGCGGGCTATCGGCGACAGGGGAATACTACTAAGCAGAAAGAGAAGGCGAGTTCATATTATTGCCAATTTAATGCAAGAAAAATAAAGAGAGTGGAGTGGGCGATGCCAAAGGCAGAAGAAAGAAAGGCCGTAAACCAAAAGGCCTGTCTCGCTCTCTCTCGTGGGAATTTACTTTGAATTTCGAATATTTCGGTATCTATTTTCATTGCGGCCAAAAAACGGAGAGACGCTTCCGTGTATTGCGATGCCAGCATCAACGAAAATAGATGCCCAAATGGCAGTGCAAACATCTCTGAGGGGAGGGGTGGAGTGTCGGGCGTGTGGCCGTGTCTTCTGTCAGTGTGTGATTGGATACTGCTTGCTGCTTTCTGCTCAATGGCTGCCCCTAGAGCACGAGGTGCAGGCGTATCTGGAACACCAGCTGCTCGACGGTCTTCTTCAGGAGCGCCGCCAGGGACAGGATGAATCCCAGGAGGCTGAGGGAGAACAGCCAGGGCGTGGTCATGAGCACGGCAAAGAAGACGAGCGTCTCGTCGCCCCGGGCATTGGCCATGCGCCACAGCAACTGGCGCTGGATGGGGCGCAGCTTGAACTTGCTGTTCCACAATCGGTGGCGCTTCGAGCCGACGGTTTCGTTGAAGCCCACGGTCTTCTCGACCAGCCAGAACACCGCGCAGCACAGCAGTTGCAACACCAGCAGCACGACCTTGACCACAGCGGTCTCCAAGACGAGGTGGTACAAGGCCACCATGCGCTGACGGTGCTCCTGCTGCATTGTGGAGAGCACGACTGCGCCGAGGGACTCCAGCGGGGAGACACTGGGGGAGGGCCGTCGGAGAGCTCCTCCCACTCCGAGTCCGACTCGGTGCGCTCTATCGACCTGAACTCGCTCTGGCTCTGACAGGTCTGGCTCTGACAGGAGCACGACTCCTCCTCTTGGTCCTCCTCGGTGGGCATCGAGTAGTCGCCCTCGTAGTCGCCCTCGTAGCGACAGTCGGAGTACTCTTCGTGGGGGTCGTCGTAGTAGTCTCCGCGGCTGTCCGGTGAAGCGCCGCCTGTCCAGAGGGAGCTCAACACGGGTGGTGGTCCCATCGAAGCCATCTGTGGCACAGCATTGAATCTGCAGGGGAGCCGGGGGTAAGTTATGTCCTGGGGGGAAGGGGAGTCTGGGCTGCTGCCGCTCACCCATCTGAATCCCCCATCGGAGGGAAGGTGGGGGGGGTGAGCGTGACCTATTGGACCCATTGGGCGGGACAGCAGAGGACTGGTGTGGATTTGGCCTAGAAAGGGCATCGCATTGTGTCCATTCTTGTCGGCGGAACCTTCGGGGGGGACCTGCAGCCCCGGCTGCTGCTGCTGGTCGGTAGACGAAGGATCCCATGGATCCGAAAATACACCGCGAGCGGGTGAATGGGGAACGTGGATTGTTAATAGTTGGATTCATCTTATTCCAGCACCTGTGAGGAAATATTCGTTCATGGGCTTTGTTTTGTATTTGTATTTTTATTTACTTTATGTTCCCTGTGCTTTCGATATTTGCTGCCGTTCTCTGTGTTGTGCCGCTCTCTCCAGATATTCGTACTGAATGATTTCCAGAGCCAGTTCTGAACGGCTCCAAGTGATAGTTCAGGGCCCACTTCGAATCACAGGTCAGGTGACGTACTTTCCCTGGGCAGAGCTGCGACTTGCAATAGTTGATCGGCTTTGTTGGTTTGGGATAGGACTTGCGATAAATACCATGCCACCATACTCCTTGGTGTGGCCGAAATGTTGGCTACCATTCTGGGATTAAGGAGTTAAGGGTTAAGGGTTAAGGAGTGTGTGGTGTGTTGTGTCAAAGCCAACCTCGAGAGGTCTCCTTGGAGTCCTCTGTTCCCCGTGTACAAATTTACATAAAATCACAGGAAGCACTTAGGATTAATAGGGGGCACTCATCCCCCTCTACCCCTCTCCCCCTTTTGGTGGTGTCATGGGTTAAGCATTTGCTGTGTTCGGCATTCAATTTGTGGCTTGATTTCTTACCTTTTATGATGCGCTATACGGCTGTAATCCATGTAGGACATGCACTTTGTTTATCCATTCAAAGGCGCTAAAGAGGGTAGTCCTGTAATCCAAAAGGGCATCCAGTATATCCAGAGCGAAGGTTAGTCCATTCGATGGAGCGCTCAAGCAGACCAGCCAGGCGGTTGACCAGAAGCTTAACGAGGCTTAAAATTTCCAAGAGGCCGCCAGCCGGCAAGTGTCATTGCAGTCCCTCCAGTCGACTCCACTCCAGTCCAGTTTTTTCCCAAACTGTGCGACGTGAATAACTTTGATGATTTCTTGGCACAAAGGCGCCCACACAATATAAATACTCCTCCCTTTTTTGTCAATAAGTTTATTTTCAGTCGTTACATTTACGAATAACAGGCGAGTTGTTTTTCTACTCAAATCAAATATTAAAATTAAACGAGGTGGAACGTTGTGAGTTGCTACGGACACCGCAACTCTACAGTTATACCCGATACTAAGTCAGTATGGCTCTCCTCCGGCAGATGCCGCCAATATTGAACCACACGAAAAAGAGTGCGTGCGAGAGAGACAGAAAATCAGTCTGAGCGTGACGTCGGGCGCTGCGTAGCCACTGAAAATTGATTTCTTGCTTTTGGCTACAAAAATGATCCGATCTGATCCAGATTCAGCAATCTGATAGATATAGTCATTATCTATGATTCTGCGTTTTTAGTTTTCTCGAATGTGCAATATTGTGGATGCAACAGATTTTCGTCTTTTGTGGGGGCGGAAGGGGGTGGGGCGAAATTCTGAGATATACGTTTTATAGTGAGATCTAACAGAAGTGCGGATACCAAATTTGGTTACTCTAGCCTTAATAGTCTCTGAGATTTGTGGATGCCCCAGATTTTCGTCCTTTGCGGGGGCGGAAGGGGGTGTGGCGAAATTTGGACACGAAACGGTCAAGGTCCGATATCACAGGAGTGTGGATACCAAATTTGGTTGCTCTGGCTCTTATAGGTTCTGAGCTCCTTGAACTCATATTTTGCAATTGACAAAACCGACCATGAAACCTGTGTGTTAGAGAGAGACAGAGCGAGAAAGAATGAAATTGTTTTCTTGATTCTGGCTATAATCATTATACGATCTGGTTCAGATTTTGCACTGTAGAAGATATGGTCATCCTCACCGATTCTGCGTTTTTGGTTTTATCGTATCTTTAAAAATGTGGATGCCACAGATTTTCGTCTTTTGTGGGGGCGGAAGTGGGCGGGGCGAAGTTTTGAAATATTTTTGTAGCAGTGACGTATCACAGAAGACTGGATCCAAAACATCGTTGCTCTAGCTCTTGTAGTCTTTGAGCACTAGGCGCTGAAGGGACGGACGGACGGACGGACGGACGGACGGACGGACGGACGGACGGACAGACGGACAGACAGACAGGGCTCAATCGACTCGGCTATTGATGCTGATCAAGAATATATATACTTTATGGGGTCGGAAACGATTCCTTCTGGACGTTACACACATCCACTTTTACCACAAATCTAATATACCCCAAGACTCATTTTGAGTATCGGGTATAAAAACGAAACAGTTATTGGTTGATGTCCTTCAGCTTCTCTGGATCAGTCTACTCAAGCCAAATCAAATATTAAAATTAAAAAACGAAACGAAATTCAATTCGCTTCTAGCTCTTGCTTAAGCCGGTTGTGTTTTTTTCTTGCTCCCGCATTCTCCGCCCTTTGCCTAAATATCATACAACATTGTTGTGTCTTTGTTTTGATTTATTATCGCATCTCTTTAATTTGATTCTACTTTGTGTTAACCACCAGTGTTTTGTTTGTAAACAAGTGTTTAATATAAATTCAATATTGCAACGTAACACATCGGACTCGTGCAGGCAATTTGTTATTGTTTTTTGCCTAGTCTGCTTTTCGTTATCGCTTCTTCGGTGTGCACTGTTCTCGCGCATCAGCGTTTGCATCGCCCACACTCTCTCGTGAGCATACGCGGGCTTCTCGCATTGTTGCTCTCACTCTCTCTGGATTGCCTACACTCTCCCTCTCTGTGGACTTTTCTTTTGTGTCTCTGCTTTGGTGAGTTTACCGCTCGTTTTCTGCACTTCGTTGGATCATCTGCTTTGAATTATTGCCGCTGCAGCTGATTGTCTGGCTCGCTCTGCTGTCTGCTCTCCTACTTTACCTGCGATCTCACTCCGTTCTCTTATTATTCGTGCACAGTGATTCTACTGCTGTCAATAATGGCAATCGTTTGTAGTGCAAAGAAATGTGAATTCGGTGGTGTTATCATTGGTGATTCATTTCTTAGCTGCTGGCTGTGCGACAATTTTGCCCACATAAAATGTGCTGGTGGTGGAAATTTTGGCCGGCTGAATGATCTGATCTCGAAACGCATGGGCCTGTCTTGGTCATGTCTGGCTTGTCGGGAGATTGAGGCCGAAATGCGCACATTTATGAGACAGACTCGAACTGGGTTTCTGGATGTCCGGAAACAATTTGTGGCTCTCAACGAGAAATTTCTTGCCCTTGAATCACAGTTTCTTGGGCTCAAACTCTTGAGCGAATCGCCTAGACGGAAAATTCCGCATAATGATACCAATCTCTTGCAACCTAATCCGATTGGTACGCCTGCCTCCCACCTTCATCCATCGGAAGCATTTCCGTGTAGGCATGCCAAGCCGTTGTCTGTAAATCCGCCAACGGTGGCTCCGGAGTTCTTTACACCGAGCAATGTGCTTCCTTCGAGCACCCAACTCCCCAACAGCATCAATCCCATCCCTGCAGTTTCTGTGGCCGTCACTTCTGACGCGGTGAGTGCTCCTAGTGCGGGTGTGCTGGTTGCTGACGACGTCTTGCCAATTCCTGCTCCAATTCCTGCTCCAATTCCTGCTGCAATTCCTACTCCAATTCCTGCTACAGCCATTGCTGCCAATTCCTCTGCCCTTGTACCGAGATCTCTTTTAGGTGTGGCTCCACCATCTCGATCTCGCTCGGGACTTCAACTTAAAGCAGTGGTCCCTCGGAAAGCAATATTTGTTTCTCGTCTTATTCCTGAGGCTACAACGGAGGATGTTAAACAACATCTTGCCACTAAACTTAACACTTCGCCTGTTGATATAGTTGTGACTAAATTTTCATTTAAACATAAGCGCAACATATCATCATTTAAAATTCTTCTCCCTGATTCTTTACTATCCTGTTCTCTAGAACCGTCAATATGGCCTGAGCATACAATTGTGCATGAGTTCCTTCTCAAAGATTCGAACTCGAATCCAAGAATTACCGAACATGCTCCAAAAAACTAATGTACTATTTTTCCATGCACTATCAGAACGTTCGCAGTTTGCTGGGAAAGTTGCGTCAAATTCATACTAATAGCGCGTCCTTTGATTTCGATGCCATCGCGTTTACCGAAACCTGGCTTAACTCCTCTGTCAATGATCACGAAATTTTCATTGATAGTTACACTATTTATAGAATGGACCGCCCATCTTTTGCAGGTGGGGTTCTGATTGCAGTTAAATCTGTTTTCTCATCTGAGTTATTCCCATTCAATAACATTCATGGAATTGAATTTGTTGCAGTCAAAGTTCGTGTTGGCTCCGCATTTTTCTATTTAACCTGCTCTTACATTCCTCCCAGGTCTGATGCTGAGCTTTACTTACACCACCTTTCAGCAATTAATAATGTTGTTTCTACATTAGGGTGCAATGATCGAATTATTGTCATGGGGGACTTTAACCTCCCATTTCTTTCTTGGCTGCCTTGTAATGACGCTAACCTGTTGTTTCCCAATTGCCATAATGACTTTATCAATGGGCTAACGGATATTTCCCTTGTCCAAATTAATGCCGTTAAAAACATTAGGGACAGACTTCTTGACCTCGTTTTTGTTAACGATGGTTCTCTTACTACTGTATCTAGAGCAAGCCCAATATCTCTCCCTGAAGATCCTTACCATCCAACTTTGTTGATATCACTGGAGTGTACACAATCTGGAGGTGCTGACAGTTCCATGGCTCCTTGTCACATAAAGTGTTTTCGCAAAACAAACTTTATTGATTTAGATCTACATCTCTCGCGTGTTGATTGGTCGTTTCTTTATTCATTACCGAACATAGATGCAACTGTTAACTCGTTTTATAGTTCTATTTACTCCGCCCTTAATACGTTTGTTCCAGATATCACTGTACCTGTATCGTCCAAGCCTCCCTGGTTCTCCAAGTATTTGTCATACTTAAAAAATAATAAATCCCGGCTCTATAAAAAGTACCAGAAGTCGGGCTCCACGTTGGCCTTAGCTCTATACTCCTCCGCTCGCTCTCTGTTCCTTGCCGTCAATAGTCAGTGTTATAATCATTACCTTTCACAATGTAGTAGTAATTTTCGTAGTGATCCTAAAAAATTCTATTCGTTCGTTAATTCTAAGCGCAAGTCAAACGTTTTTCCTCCGTCCCTTCATTACCAGAACAAAACAGAAGCTTCTGCTGTTGGTATTGCAAATTTATTCGCTAACTTTTTCCAAACAACGTACTCGTCTCATATTTACAACGCATCCACTCCGTATCCGTACCAGCTACCTCAAGCTAACAGTATTTTTCTGCCCTTTTTCGAGGAAAGCGTTGTTCTTGAAGGTTTGTCATCTATGGACATATCGTTTTCTGCGGGTCCAGATAAGGTACCAAGTTGCATCTTAAAACACTGTGCCCAGTCCCTTTGCAAGCCCTTGACCTTTCTCTTCAACCTCTCCTTGGAACAGTCTTGTCTCCCAGTAATTTGGAATGAGTCCTACATCATTCCGCTTCACAAAAAAGGTTCAAGATCAAACATTGAAAACTATCGTGGTATCGCAAAGCTTTCCGCCATCCCGAAGCTTCTTGAGTTCCTGGTCACCCGGCAACTGCAACATCTTTGTTGCAGCTTGATATCTCCGTCGCAACACGGTTTTTTCAGACATCGTTCAACATCGACTAACCTTCTTGAGTTTTCTAACCTAATCCACCGTGGTTTTCAAATTGGTTTGCAGACGGATGTAGTTTTTACGGACTTCAGCAAGGCATTCGATTCTGTGAACCATGCTCTGCTTATTCAAAAGCTCTCCTTATTAGGGTTCCCAACGAATCTTCTAGATTGGATTTTGTCCTATCTCTCTAACCGTACTCAACGTGTTTTGTTTTCTAACGTGTTGTCAAATACTGTTAATGTTACTTCAGGTGTGCCACAGGGAAGTCATCTGGGCCCGCTTCTGTTTATTTTATTTGTGAACGACCTTCCTCAAGTTATAACATACTCTACTACACTAATGTATGCTGATGATGTCAAAATCTGTCTTTCTTACTCTGATTGGTATTTGCACACACGCCTTCAACTTGATCTAAGTGAACTACTATTGTGGTGTTCAACTAATCTTCTTTTTCTGAACCTTTCCAAATGCAAACTTATGACATTTTACCGTCGCGCTCCTCATTTTGTCTCATATGTTCTAGGAAATCATGTCCTTGAGCGAATTTCGAGTTCAAATGACCTCGGAGTCCTTTTTGATCATAAGATGTGTTTCAACACCCATATAGCTGCAACTGTAAATAAAGCTAAGGGTGTTTTAGCGTTCATCAAGCGTTGGTCCAAGGAGTTTGACGACCCGTACGTTACGAAACAACTGTACATCTCGTTAGTACGTCCTATATTGGAGTATTGTTCTTGTGTGTGGAGCCCGCAGTATAAAGAGCAGCAGGCTGTTATTGAATCCGTGCAAAAGCAATTTTTAATTTTTGCCCTTCGGAACTTTAACTGGGACTCGGGTAGAATCTTGCCACCCTACCGGTCTAGGCTAAATCTTATTGACCTGCCGTCGTTGCACCATCGCAGAATATGCAATGGCGTAATGTTCGTGCACAAGCTCCTTCTTGGGACTGTTGACTCCCAAACTCTCTTGGGTCAGATTGACTTGGCCGTTCCATCCAGACCTACCCGTACTTTTAGGCCTATCCGTCTACCCATATGTAGGTCTAATTATGCTGATCATGAACCTTTTAGGGTTTTATGCCATAATTATAACTCCCTCTGTCTAACCCTATCCCCTGAACTGTCTCTTAAACTAATTGCATGCAATATTTATAATCATTTAAATTTAGCTAACTTTTAACTTATCTTTTTCTGCCTTTAGTAACTAAGTACCATTATTAACAGATAATTTGTTAATTTAATAAATAAATATCCGGGCAAACAGTTATTGGTTGATGTCCTTCAGCTTCTCTGCATCCGTCTGCACCCAATTTTTTTATAGTCATCGCTGCACATGACTATCGCCCTCAAATACTCGGCCGGCACCCCAGTTTCCTCTGATAGTCTTAACATGGTCACTTTTTTTTTCCTTAAAAACGGCAGAAATTTTGCATTGTCTTCGAATTCCTTGAAACCATACCTCTTATTGCTGTGTAATGTTGGTTCATTACGTGGTTTCCCAAGGTGCTCAACCTTCCAATCATTTTGCCGCATAGTTTTCACTTGCAGCCATGCACGGGGGGCGAAGCCTTAGGGGAAATCGGTGTTTTCAAATTGTCCTTTCCACTTTCAGTACTAAGAATGTCTTCAGTAAACATGTCTGGAGAATTAAGAAGTTATTATATGTATTTTTTTTAAATTTTACTTATTTACTTAAGTCCGGATCCCCCGAACCTCCTGCTCCTGCTTCTCCTCCACGTAGTGCACTGGCTCAGACGAATCATATATATCATCAGAAATAGTACACTCTATATCATTGACTGTATAATCAGAAATATTGTGAATATTGTCAGAAATGTTGTCAATATTCTCCTCAATATCGTGAGTTGTGGCCGACTCCTCCGTATGACCGTGCACCCCGTCAATTCTTACACCTCCCAAATTAATGTACATCTTTGTCTTATTTTGTGTTCTTTATTTATGTTTTAAATAACGGGGCATGTATGGTTTTGGTATTTACTCATCGATAGTATTATAAGAAATACCAATGTACTCGATATGCCAACACACATTTATTCGAATACGACGATCAAGAAGGAAGAACGTTTACAGATATTTTGTTGCTATACGATAAGGACCGATAAATATCACATAATTCCGCGTCTAGTTTCCTGATTTCAACATGTATAAAAATAAAAATAAAATAATTGTAAGGCAACATATATTAACCCTAACCGATCGAGATATTATACTGCAATTAATTTTATGCGATATTATACTGCGATATGATACTGCGATAGGTTTTATGCGATATTATACTGCGATAAGTCTGAGGCGAGTTATTCGACGATCGACAAAAATAGAGAAAAGAGTGAAATAAGTTAATAAGAGTAACCCAAGAACCGCGCCAAGATGGATAAAAAGATATATTCAGAAATGCATAAATTGTCGTGTTTCGATGAGGACATAAAGGAACTCAATCTGTTCGAGCCGTATCAGGACATAGAGGAATATATGTTCGAGCCGTCGCAATTGTCGTGTTTCGATGAGGACATAAATGAACTCAATCTGTTGGAGCCGTCGCAATTGTCGTGTTTCGATGAGGACATAAATGAACTCAATCTGTTCGAGCCGTATCAGGACAAAGAGGCAGAGGAACATCTGCCGTGTGGACCGCTGGACCGGCTGGTTAGTACATTGCCTATGGATGTTGACGACGACGACACTGAAGGTGAGTAGATTGTGGCAATTACATTGGAGCAGGTGAATCAGACTTTTCTTCCTCAAGGTATCGTCGGTAACGATGATCTGGTCAACGATATTGGTCGCCTTCAAGCGAGCAATGAATTGCACAAAGGTACAGGCCCCCGAAAATCTGGTAACGGACGCATTGGAAGAACTGAAAATGCAAGGAAACATAATGAATGGACGCATTAACATGACTGTAAATTTACAGAAACTAAGCGACTCAGAATTTTCCATTTACATGGATGAGTATCACATGCCGTGGTACCAATATGCAAAAAAAGGACCGGTACATAAATGGAAAATTCTTGCAGTCGCTGCAATCCCAATTAACGGGAATGAAATTCATTATTTGTATTTCCACATTTGTCCCGTTTCCAAAACATCTGCACTAGGCAGGAATGCGGTCAAGGAAGGACTCGATTTAGTATTGAGGGAGGTTGAGCGTGGGGGCTTGTAAAGTCAACTGTTGGCAGTTGGATCCGACCACTGCTTGGCAAATTTCATGCCGTGCAAAAGTGTAAGGGGAAAATTCCCCATATTGTGGGATCTGCCCCACCTCAAAAAGGTTATCCTAAAAAATGATATACATGAGGATGTGTTGTTGTCAAATATGTATGTCAAGGAATACAGGAAAGAAAATTACAAGAGTATCTTTGAGGCTACGAAGTCGGTAGACAACTTGCCCGACTACCTAATGTCTGATAAAGTTAAAGAAATCATTAAAAATGAATTAATGAACTTATTACGCGCTGTTGAAAAACATTTCGAATTTAGAAACGAACTAATATGTTTTAACAACATGAACAGCAATACCTTCGAGGAACGTGGCAAGCATTTATCAACAATTTTTATAAACATAATGAAAGTATCGTTTAAAGAAGATTTCAACAGAAACCCAGTATATTATGCTACAACTGTAGTGTTCATGGCTCTCCAAATAATGGACCAAAAAAATAAATTATTAAATAAGACGTTAGAAAATATTTTGTAGTATGTAGTATAATTATATTAATTTTAATAATAATAACAATAATAATAATAATTTGTTTTTTATTTTATTTATTTTATGTAGTATGTATTATACATGTACTATACATAATTAATGTATTTTCAGCTGTAGAATGTAGAATATTTTCAGCCTGTACAAGATTTTCAGCTGTAGAATGTAGAATATTTCAGCCTGTACAAGATTTTCAGCTGTAGAAGCCTGAACAAGATTTTCAGCTGTAGAATGTAGAATATTTTCAGCCTCTACAAGATTTTCAGCTGTAGAATGTAGAATATTTCAGCCTGTACAAGATTTTCAGCTTTAGAAGCCTGTACAAGACTTTCAGCTGTAGAATGTAGAATATTTTCAGCCTGTACAAGATTTTCAGCTGTAGAATGTAGAATATTTCAGCCTGTACAAGATTTTCAGCTGTAGAAGCCTGTACAAGATTTTTAGCTGTAGTGTTCAATTTTTGTTTGTTGTTTGATTGATTTTTGAATTGATTGTTGTTGTTTGATTGATTTTGTTGTTCTGAAGGCTTGATTCACCGGTGACCAGGGACGCAGGATGGCTCTAAGCTATAGTATTTATTGTACGAGTAATAATCAACTAGCACAGCACCAGCATTTAACCCGTATTCAGAGCAGACTGTAAGTTTAAGTTAGTATGAAATCATTTTTATTAACATACGAATAATGAAATTGAACAAAACCCTTAATAATTTGTTGTCAGTAAGTAAGTAGTATATATTGGTTATATAGACAGTAAATATTGTATAAACGAATATCTTTACTGTATGTGCCATTTTGTACCAGAGTAAATATTTTGGTTTTCTCGTACCGTCGAAATTGTGGATGCCACAGATTTTCGCCCTTTGTGGGGGCGGAAGTGGGCGGGGCAAAGTTTTGTAGCAGTGACATATCACAGAAGTCTGGATCCAAAACATCGTTGCTGTAGCTCTTACAGTCTTTGAGCACTAGGCGCTGAAGGGGACGGACAGACGGACAGACGGACGGACGGACAGACGTACAAACAGACATGGCTCAATCGACTCGGCTATTGATGCTGATCAAGAATATATATACTTTATGGGGTCGGAAACGATTCCATCTGGACGTTACACACATCCACTTTTACCACAAATCTAATATACCCCAATACTCATTTTGAGTATCGGGTATAAAAACCCTCCGCTCTCCAGTACATTCTTGGTAACGGTGACCTAACTTCCCACAATTCCAACAGTTAAGGGTCATGGCATCAATACTTGCATCATCTACACCATCAGCATCGTCATCCGTCTCACTGAACGTTTGATGGATCTCATTAATATGTCGTTTAGACGCAGCACGCTGCAAAATTGTCGTAGATTTGGACAAGTTCTGCAAGAATCGCTTGCGAGTACGAACTATATGACGTAGCTCTGCGATACTCTTGATGGGTACATACAAGATTTCGTGTTGAATTTCTGGAACTAAATTGGCTTTAAGAGCTTCTAACAGATAGGTCTCAGTCATTGGCTGTACTAGTTTGTCTGCCAATGCGACTATTGCTTCATAAAATAAATCAAACGGTTCATTTGGCTTCTGTTTCCGCTGCGTGATCGCTGAGCGGATATCCAAGTTGGTACGTCCGTCTTTGAATTGAGTCTTGAGTGCTACGCACAGGTCGGACCATCGGATGAGGGGGATTTTTTTGTGGTATCGCCAGAACCATTCACTGGCACTGCCCTCAAACAGGTTGCTCGCATATCTGGCTGACAGTTCAAAATTTCCATTTAAGGATTGGTTGGTCATGGCATTTACCCTATAAATGAAGTCGTCCACGCCAATAGAGGAATGACCTGAAAACCGTATTTTCCAATATGAAATGATTTGGCTTATTCTATCAGCTCGTAGCTCTGAGACTGGCGGGGTCCCTCCTAGACTATATCTAGTTGGTGGCTCTCTGGCCGTCTGTCTTTCCGAACAACCCCCGAACAGTTGTTGAAACGTTTGTTGTTCTACTTCGTCGATGGTTTGTGTATTGATTGGTTGTGAACGAACACTTTCAATACTTTCACGGGACGACGTTTGCTAAATTGATAATTTCTGCAGGCCAGTTTCTATGGTATGCGCTAATATGTTGGTTTGAGCCTGCATTGCAGCTGCCAAAGCATCGGCAATAACCTGGTGTAGACCTGCATTGGTCGAAGCGGCATTTGCTTCCATTTGTACTTCCGAGCTAGTCTCACTAACAGTTGACCCGCTTGGGGCGTCTGCGTTGGGATCGGTTGCCCTACCCTTAGACCTAGTCTGGTGCATGGTTGTGCTGGGGTCTTGGCTTGCAGTCTGGACTGCGGCAATCTCCTCAGCTAAATTCAAAGCCGATGCATGCAAGCTAACGTGGCAGACAGGACAAATCTTTTTGGCTCCAGCTTTACGGTTAAAACAGACTCGGTGGAATTGGTGTCCACAGCTGGTGGTAATTAACTGAGCTAGGTAGTCAACTTCCTTGGCGCACGTGCTACAAATTATTCCCTGATTCTCTATTTGAGCGAAATTCTCGGGACTACGACTTAGGGGCATGATTATCGAACAAAATCTGTTACCCAACGATTTTTTATAGATAATAACGACACTAAATACGGACTAATTTATATATAAAGGCAAAGGAATAGAAATGACAAAATGTTTTTAAATAAAAGGATCATGATTCTGCTTCGATGCACATAAGAGATAGACTGAATCTCGTTCGCTATCTAATCTCACTGTCTAAGAGACGAATTCGTGTAGAAAACAAAGATACTGAGTCGGATAGGTTCTTCCTACCGCGAGACAGGCGATAGCTTTTTGCTATACATGTGGCCCCGGATTTTCCGTAGTTATACTTTAGTCCAGGACGCCAGGTTTTATTATAATTAGTCTTTATTTATGAATATTATTTAAGATTAGTTCTGATTACAATGGTCGCTGTGCTTTAGATTAATAACAATATTTGCGCTCGTAATTTGCGTGTGGCTGAGTGAGACTTTGGCACCGAATTAAATGGCGTCGATCGTTGAGGCTGTGTTCTCTCCTCTCCTTGTTCGACGGCCGCTTCTAGTCTCTCTCTCTGTTACTTCCTCTGTTATCTCTACAGACTCTGTTGCTCTCCCACCAAATCCCACATTCGGACCTCCTGACATAGAGTTCGCCCCGAACTCCTTCATAAATCCGGCCCCCGTCGATGTTTTAAAAGGGCCTTCTCCTTCACCCACTCTTTCTACATCATACCGGCCGTGCTTGTGAATCTTGACCACAGTATAGGGCCCTATAAACTTTCCCTTCAACTTCAATCCAACACCATATTGGGTCCGCCTGATTGCAACTAAGTCATTGATCTTGTACGGCTTTTCATCCTTTCTCTTTTTATCAAAGGCTCGCTTATTTTCTTCCTGCAACGACTGAATATTGTCCCTAGCCTCTTTCCTTAACTGCTCACGATCTTCGTCTAGCTCACCTATGAGAGACTGCTGTACCAATTCTCTCAATTCAGCTATGTCAGTTATACGCATGTCTACTCCTGTTAGGAGTTTAAATGGGGCGACTTTGGTACTCCTAGGTTCGACATTGTTAATTATCTGTTGCACTCTACCCACGTGCCACCAATTTCCTGGATTTTCTAAGCTCATCTTTGACAGCATCGGTACTACTATTTTGTGCATTCTCTCGACCTGTCCATTGCCTCTAGGTACGCCTGTAGCTATTAACAAATGTTGTATCTTCTGCTTGTCACAGTACTCTTTGAATAAGTGCGATGTGAAAGCTGCGCCACGATCAGTAACAATTCTGAATGGGTTACCAAATGATACTGCTTGCCTTTCTAAACAGTTCAGCACCTCCTCTACTCCGGTACTACGTGTGGGGTACAACCAAACGAATTTTGAAAATGCATCAACAACTACCAAAATGTAATTATATCTTTTCTTTGTAATCTCCATCGGCCCCACGTGGTCTAAGTGATAGGTAACTAATGGTTTATCACCCTTGTCAATGGGAGTTAGGTACCCTTCTTGCCTGCCCGCTTTTGTATTAACTAAGATACACTGCACGCAACCGCCTACCGCTCTTTCTACTTTATTTCTTAGTTTAGGGATAAAGTAAGATTTCTCTACCAGATCCTGTGTTTTCTTCACCGAAAAATGTCCCTGCCTGTGGGCGATCTGTATTATTTCGGTTTCCATTTGAGATGGAACAACTATTAACTCTCGGTTTAGATCTTTGAATAAGATTTGGTTTGGCATATAATAATCCTCGTATCCCTGCTTTTCCACCAGAATTTTGACCACCCTTGTCCATTCCTCTGCACACTGCGCATTCCTAAGCCTGTGCATAACACTCTCTGTTAATACTTTACAAGCAACTCGACTGAGAGCGTCTACGTGTGGCATCTTCGATCCTGAACGATGTTCTATTTCGTAATCGTAGTCCTGCAGATACATTGCCCACCTAGCTACTCTTAATGGAACGTCTTTCTTTTTCATCGTCATGGCAAACGCATTACAGTCCGTAATGATTTTAAATTTCAGTCCGAGAACATACACACGCCATTTAGTCAATGCTCCTATTACTGCTAGCACTTCAAGTTCGTATGAATGATAGTTTTCCTCACATGGCTTTGTTTTCTTACTCATATACATCACTGGATGCAGCTGACCATCTTCTGGATCCTTTTGTAACAAGACAGCCCCGAAACCTAACTTAGAAGCATCCGTGTGTATCTCCGTAGATAATTTAGGATTGTACAATC
This sequence comes from Drosophila miranda, assembly GCF_003369915.1. Classification (NCBI taxonomy): domain Eukaryota; kingdom Metazoa; phylum Arthropoda; class Insecta; order Diptera; family Drosophilidae; genus Drosophila; species Drosophila miranda. The sequence continues at coordinate 89,193 of NW_022881603.1, forward strand.
GTAAAACTGGTTTCCTAGTGAGAGCGGCTTTCAATTGCTCGAATGCTAATCGCTGCAACTCCTTGAACTCGAACTTAGAATGCTTTCTCAACGAATTTGACAATGGCCTGGCTATGACTGCGTATCCTTCAATGAATTGCCTGAAATAAGAAGTCAGCCCAATGAATCGTTGTATAGCTTTTTTATCCTTTGGGATCGGAAAGTTTGCTGCACACTGTGTTTTCTCCTTACCGGGTGTTATGGTACCATTTTGTATAACATACCCCAAGAAATCTACCTTACTTTGCAAAATTTGACCTTTACTCCAGTTTATCTTCAAACCATTCTTTCCTGCCACTTCTAGCACTCTTTTCAACTTCTGTAAGCCTTCCTTAACATCCTTACTTGGTATAATGATATCATCCATATATACTACAGCGTCACTCTTCTGAACCAATTCTCTCATTACCGCAACTATGAAACGTGTGAAGATTGCTGGCGAATTCGAAATCCCAAACGGTACAAATAGGAACTCATATTGTCCTTTCTGCGTTACAAATGATGTATACTTTTGTGACTGAACTTCAACTGGTACGTGGAAATAACCGTTAGTCAAATCTAATGTCGTAAAAATCAAAGCTCCTTGCAATTTCTCAATAACATCCTGAATCTGTACCATCGGAAAGTTATCTCGCACTATTTTCTCATTTAACTTGCGATAATCGCAGCATAGACGTTTCTGTCCATTCTTCTTTGGTACTAATACAATCGGAGAGGCATATTCTGATGTACTGGGCTTTATTATCTTTTGTGCTAACCACTCGTTGACCTGCTCGTCTACTATGTTCTGCTCACTATAAGCCATACGCCTAGGATGCTGATACACAGGTAAATCATCCGTTAGTACAATTTTCATCTCTATAGGGCAATGCACATTTCGACTCGGCTTGTATTCCTCAATTATCTTTCTTATTTGATCTCTCTCTAAATAGGGCAAATGTGACAAATCAATATTTATAGCTTCACTCTGCTCTAAGTTCACCATACACAAACTCTGAAACTCATTCAGCAACTCCGTACATGAATTAACATTTTCCCTTTCATCTCTATGTTCTGGAACATTGCGCCTAGTACTTACTTGACTGCCTGATCTGAGGACTAGTGCTGTTCCATCTCTTGTTACCTTCATGTCTACCCAATATAGCATCAAATCCCATGTCCTCGTCCGCAATTACGTGAAATTCTACAATTAAGTCAATGTCATCAATCTGCACAGGTATTGTGATACTACCGAAAGTCTTAATTTGGCTTTCACCAATTCCCGTTAAACATTTACTACGTCCTGCCAGTTTTCCTCTACCAAGCTTCAAAAACACATTTCTGCTTAGAAGACACAAATCTGCACCTGTATCGACCAATCCTTTAAGCACAACTTTTCCGTAGTTTACCGATTTCAACTCTAATCCTGACGAAGTGAACGTGCTTGATGGCTTTGTCCTACCATTCTTCAGAACTAGATTGGTTGCTTTCTCCTGTTTAATTGCCATGTCGACCTTGCATTGAGCAGCTCTATGTCCTAGCTGGTTGCATCTGAAACACCTGTTATCTCTTTTTGGACAATCCCGTTTAATATGCGACTCATCTCCGCAGTTAAAACACTTTTTAAACTTTTCCGCTGATTTCACTAACTCTTTTTCTCCTTTATTGAAGTGTGAGTCAAACTTACCTTGTGATCTCACCTTGTGATACAGTAAAGCCTTGTTTGTACTAGAATCTGGAATCCCGCTGACAAAATATTCAATTAAACTTTCGTCATCCATCTCGATGGGCTTCGCCAACTCCATCAGAGCGTACAGATACTCGTGCAACGTTTCGTTCTTCCTCTTCTGCCGCTTCCCTAGCCTACGATGTATCTCAGCTGATGACACCTTCACCCCAAATTCGTCGATCAATGCACCCTTTAAAACATTCCAATCACGAATATCGCGTTGACTTCGAATAAAAAGCTTCGCTGCCCCACTGAGCAATTGTTTGGCATAAATGAACACCTGTAATTGGTTCCATTCCACCGTGAGTGCACACTCCTCGAGTTCTTCGATCCACTGATTAATGTCTGGTGAACTTGTACCCGAAAACTGTGACACACTGCCTTCTACATCTTTCAACGTAAACCATGACCTTCCTGAATTAGAACTGTCTGCTTGCCGCCTCTGACCAGATCCAATTGGATTTTCATCTCGCCTTTCATTTCCCCTTGCTTGTTCATTAGTTGAGGCCACTGTTCTAAATGATAACTCTTCATTAATCTCATCTGCAGTCTCTCCCTCATCCCTAACTTCTTCATCGTTTTGATCGGTTTGAAAACCATAGTGAGCCAGCAGTCTGTTTTGCAATTCAACTTTTCTTCCGGTTCTATTTAAACCTATCTCGGCCAATTTATCGCGCAAATCTGCCACCAACAGTGCCAAAATCTCATCTCTATTCATTTTTACAAACTTGTATGAAATATAATAGAATAAGAAATGGATCTATGCCGCTCGTTCGACAAAATACAGTTTTAGAATCCAGTTCCTCTCAGTCCTTACAATAATTTACAGTATTCCGCTCTTTAAACTTGATGTTATGTTATTGAAAATGTAAACTTAACACTATGTTAATTACCACTGCTACCGCCGTTCTTGTCTGTCTGCTTCTTTGCAATATTTCGCTTGCACTCACCAACAACAACCAATTCCAAAATGTTTTCTGTCGTCGTCACACCAACACAGCTCCAGAATTTTCTGTCGTCGTCACACCAACACAGCTCCAGAATTTTCGTCGTGACTAGCCGCCTTTTTTGCCGTACAGTACTTGCGAACCACTAGCTACCTTCTCTGCTCCACGCCTTTCTCCTTGTCCAGATGATGTCCACCGCCAACGATCCTGCCTATTGCACGTTGCTGACCATCTACCAAGTCTTACGTTGCCTTCAGATTGGGTACTGGGTCTCTTTATCGCCGTCTCTGCTGTTTACGCCGTTCCTCTCTTTTCCTCTGCTTTTACAGTTACTGACTGCTGCGTCTCGTTTCCACGCACTCACTGCCTTGTCAACTTTCTCATCGTCTTCTTGCTGCAGACTTTTTGCGTTGACCAGCTGCCTTTTTCGCCGTACAGTACTTGCGAACCACTAGCTACCTTCTCTGCTCCACGCCTTTCTCCTTGTCTCGATGATGCTCGCCGCCAACGATCCTGCCTATTGCACGTTGCTGACCATCCACCAAGTCTTGCGTTGCCTTCAGATTGGGTACTGGGTCTCTTTATCGCCGTCTCTGCTGCTTACGCCGTTCCTCTTGATTCGGTTTGCTTCGGTTTTTCTTCTCCTTTTTACCGTAGCTGCTTGCTGCCGTCTTGCTCACTCTCGCGCTGCTTTGCCAATTGCCTTTTGTTTGAATTTTCGCGACGCAGAGTTTTTGCAGATTTCTTCCAGAATGTTCCAAACAACGCCACCACAATTCACCGAGTTCTCGCAATATTTGTAAAACACAACTTTAGTTTGATGACTTTCCGTTTGTAATCGTTCAAATCCCTGTTGAGCCCACAAAAATTGTGGCCCCGGATTTTCCGTAGTTATACTTTAGTCCAGGACGCCAGGTTTTATTATAATTAGTCTTTCTTTATGAATATTATTTAAGATTAGTTCTGATTACAATGGTCGCTGTGCTTTAGATTTATAACAATATTTGCGCTCGTAATTTGCGTGTGGCTGAGTGAGACTTTGGCACCGAATTAAATGGCGTCGATCGTTGAGGCTGTGTTCTCTCCTCTCCTTGTTCGACGGCCGCTTCTAGTCTCTCTCTCTGTTACTTCCTCTGTTATCTCTACAGACTCTGTTGCTCTCCCACCAAATCCCACATACATACACCTGATTTCTATCAACGGCTGAATCCTATCACAAAAACTGGACCAAGTAGGTCTTACTTTGCATCAACTGCACCAAGAGCTTATTCTAAAAGCTTCAGGATTTCGACAGTCGACAACGCTCTTTATAGTTGGGAGGATAGATAGATAGTTGGGAAAATAGAAAAAGCTGCAAATAAACTTCCTTGCGTATACTCTCAACTCCGCGAGATAGGTTATAGCTTGTCGCCATAAACTAACCCAATTTCGATCGACGGAGGGAATATCTACTTGCACTCGATCGATATACCGGCAGTGGTTAAGTCAGATGCAGCTTAAGTGGACTGGACCAAGAGCTTAATGGAAAACATCAGGAAAACGTCCCGCAGCGTGCGGAGGAGTCGCTCGCAGTCGATCTCTGCTCCGGCCTCGCGCAGCTCCGGCAACGGCAGTTCCGGATACTGATACCTCAGCATCTGGCGTACCTGCCCGTTCCGATAGCTGTCAATGTCCAACTGTGGTTGTTTCAGGAAAAGTCGGATCAGCTCCAGCTTAGTGCCTGACTCAATCTTTCTATTCTTCGTACTCGAGCAGCAGCTGAATGCAGGAGCCCACCTGAGAGGCATTCGATCGTCCTGGCGATTGGCCTGGGCACCGCTGTCCAGGGCAGTGTGGAATTCCCGTATGTCCCGATTAGCGAGGGCTGCGCTCAACTGGCCCTGCCGATCGATGAAACCGCAGTTGTTAGAGCTCATTCTGCTGTCTGCAAAGAGTCAAGTGAGAATGGGGAGGATGAGCTATGTCTATGTGGGCTTTCGTTAATCTTATCCAACCCACGCTGCGTATGAGTAACTTCTAATGCCGTTTGCCAGAACCCGCATTGTTAGAGCTCTGCTCTGGTCAATGGAGGGAGGTCTGACCCAACAGACGGTTTCTGTACAGACCTTGAAATGGCCGAAACAAAAGCACGAGAGTGGACCGACCCCCGCAACAAACGGTATTTGACAACGCTTCATGCTACGATGATTTTCACACAAATGACTGTCTGTCCATGGAGCTGGCCAGCAGCTGGAGGCAGAGCCACAGTCAGAGCCACAGTCACAGCCACATCCGCAGCCGAAAGCTACCCCACAGGTTTCTCGAAAAATAAAAACCAAATCTTCGTTTTGGGGGCAATTAAAGAAAGCGTCTTTAAGTGGTTTTTGTGGTACCCGAACTACAGACTTAATTTGCCCTCCCGTGTAGTTATTAAATTATAACAATCCAACTGAAGACAAGGTAAGACAAGGCCTGAGAAGTACTCAGGGAGTGGCTTGATTGTTCAAAGTGATCTACAAATTTGAATCAAGTTTGGTGTTCGATCTCGCTCGCTTTTTGGTATATCAAAATTTAACGATCATAAAGAATAATCATAAAATAATCGACACATCAATATCAATAAGCAATCAATTGGTTACGCTTTATGCTTTGAATACTGCTCCGAATGGAGCTTTAGATAAAGCCCTGGGCAGTGCTGAAATATTGCGATTTATAGGCGGCTCTTTTCGTAAATTTCAAGGCGGCTTCTTCTGTGGGATCTGATCCCTCCAGCCGTCAGCTCAACGTCTTCTCCGCTCTGTTGTGTTCTGTTCTGTTCTGTTCCGCTCTGTCTGCTGTCTGCTTTGAATCTTGAAATGTGTGAGAAATCGGCTAATCACACATGAGACCTGGCAATTTGAATATTCCCCCACTGATTGTTTATCAATAGCCTACGAGTTGGGAATCAGGAAACATCGTCTTTTCTTTTGTAGGCAGCTCTTCGGCTAATGTTGCTTTAGTATGCAAAGAAATTGAGGATTGTAAATGACGCCCCTGGGGTCAAAATTTTTCGTTGATAAGATAAACAGAATCGCACAATCACCTTCCTTAATTGGCCCTTTATTTGATATTTTCTTGTCTCCCATCTTAACCTCTTCCCCATTCTGGTATTTGTTTTTCCACCTGAGTACGAGTATTTGCCCAAGCAATTGACAAGCACCTTCATTGTTTGTCCAAGCTGAAGCTCGACCCAAAGTCTTACTAAGACATCGGTTGACAGAATGGCGTAATATCACAATAATTAACAGAAAACTTAACAGCAAACGATTTCAAAAGTGAGCAACTCCTCTCTCAGTCGCATCTGACCCTAGCAATTAAGAGCACTACTTTCAGAAATATTGATGTAGTCAAGGTAATCTATACTTATTGCGAAAAGCTTCGGAAAACACAAATTGCCCTTAAACTCTTAAACATTTGCTTCATCTACGGAAACCAGTCGAAATCACAGAGTATACGGAGTCTGGAGTGGAATTTTATTCCCCCTTCTCTTGGAGCTCACATATGTATATACTATAACACTGGTAAAAAAAAAGTACTCGTATCACTCTGGAATTTGAGAATAAATTGTGTCACAAAGGAAAGGGAGTGCAACGACATTATTACTAGTTTTAAAAGAAAAACGAGGTGGAACGTTGTGAGTTGCTGCGGACACCGCAACTCTACATTTATACCTGATACTAAGTCAGTATGGCTCTCCTGCGGCAGACGCCGCTAATATTGAACCACACGACAAAGAGTGCGTGCGAGAGAGACAGAAAATCAGTCTGAGCGTGACGTCGGGCGCTGCGTAGCCACTGAAAATTGATTTCTTGCTTTTGGCTACAAAAATGATCCGATCTAATCCAGATTCAGCAATCTGATAGATATAGTCATTATCAATGATTCTGCGTTTTTAGTTTTCTCGAATGTGCAATATTGTGGATGCAACAGATTTTCGTCTTTTGTGGGGCGGAATGGGGTGGGGCGAAATTCTGAGATATACGTTTTATAGTGAGATCTAACAGATGTGCGGATACCAAATTTGGTTACTCTAGCCTTAATAGTCTCTGAGATTTGTGGATGCCCCAGATTTTCGTCCTTTGCGGGGGCGGAAGGGGGTGTGGCGAAATTTGGACACAAAACGGTCAAGGTCCGATATCACAGGAGTGTGGATACCAAATTTGGTTGCTCTGGCTCTTATAGGTTCTGAGATCCTTGAACTCATATTTTGCAATTGACAAAACCGACCATGAAACCTGTGTGTTAGAGAGAGACAGAGCGAGAAAGAATGAAATTGTTTTCTTGATTCTGGCTATAATCATTATACGATCTGGTTCAGATTTTGCACCGTAGAAGATATGGTCATCCTCACCGATTCTGCGTTTTTGGTTTTATCGTATCATTTAAAATGTGGATGCCACAGATTTTCGTCCTTTGTGGGGGCGGAAGTGGGCGGGGCGAAGTTTTGAAATATTTTTGAAGCAGTGACATAACACAGAAGTTTGGATCCAAGACATCGTTGCTCTAGCTCTTATAGTCTTTGAGCACTAGGCGCTGAAGGGGACGGACGGACGGACGGACGGACGGACGGACAGACGGACAGACAGACAGGGCTCAATCGACTCGGCTATTGATGCTGATCAAGAATATATATACTTTATGGGGTCGGAAACGATTCCTTCTGGACGTTACACACATCCACTTTTACCACAAATCTAATATACCCCAATACTCATTTTGAGTATCGGGTATAATAATAATGAGATTATCTTCATTCGCGATTCGAAAACTGTTTCGACTTCTCATTTTTTTCTTTGAGTGAATTTATATTTATAAACCTTTCAGCCCTGTTCTTCTTTCTGTCTGTGGGAACATCTGGAATTTGGAGACTGAGAGAGCTGGGACCTAGGAAATTGCCCAACAAAATTGGCTCTGAGTTGCACACCGAATCCTCTACTAAAGTTCTTTGTGTTGGTGCAGCTGCAAAAGTGAAATCAGCAAATGACAACACTTCGGAAAGAGTAAGTAGAAGGGGGACAGACGTGATAAATGTAAAGTTTTTAACGCGATAAACTGAATATGTATATGTCCAGCTGAAGAGGATCAGCCGCGTTTCTCCGATCGTCTGTCAATAATTCATACTATATACGTACTGTCTTACACTGCTATAACATTCTCACATGATATTTTACCATACCCTTCCCGAATACGTGATGTGATCAGATCGAGAGACCCTCTAGCTGCGTGGGAGGAGGAGAGCAGAGTAAACACTAAACTAAATTGCTTGTCCATAAAGTCTGTTTTTTGGCAAACTGTGCTTGGATTGTTTATCCAATTTATGGCATTATTATACCCGATACTCAAAATGAGTATTGGGGTATATTAGATTTGTGGTAAAAGTGGATGTGTGTAACGTCCAGAAGGAATCGTTTCCGACCCCATAAAGTATATATATTCTTGATCTGCATCAATAGCCGAGTCGATTGAGCCATGTCTGTCTGTCCGTCTGCCCGTCCGTCCGTCTGTCCGTCCCTATTAGCGCCTAGTGCTCAAAGACTATAAGAGCTAGAGCAACGATGTTTCGGATCCAGACTTCTGTGATATGTCACTGCTACAAAAATATTTCAAAACTTCGCCCCACCGCCTTCCGCCCCCGCAAAGTACGAAAATCTGTTGCATCCACAATATTGAGGATACGAGAAAACTAAAAACGCAGAATCATAGATAATGATCATATCTATCAGATTGCTGAATCTGGATCAGATCAGATCAGATTTTATAGCCAAAAGGAACAAATCAATTTGCACTGGCTACGCAGCCCCCGACGTCACGCTCAGACTGTTTTTCTGTCTCTCTCGCACGCACTCTTTGTCGTGTCGTTCAAATTAGCGGCGTCTGCCGGAGTGGCTCTCTCTCCTACTGACTTATATCTCAAAATTTCGCCCCACCCCGTTCCGCCCCCACAAAGGACGAAAATCTGTTGCATCCACAATATTGAGGATACGAGAAAACTAAAAACGCAGAATCATAGATAATGATCATATCTTTAAGATTGCTGAATCTGGATCAGATCAGATCAGATTTTATAGCCAAAAGGAACAAATCAATTTGCACTGGCTACGCAGCCCCCGACGTCACGCTCAGACTGATTTTCTGTCTCTCTCGCACGCACTCTTTGTCGTGTCGTTCAAATTAGCGGCGTCTGCCGGAGTGGCTCTCTCTCCTACTGTCTTAGTATCGGGTACAACTGTAGAGTTGCTGTGTCCGCTGCAACTCACAACGTTCCCCCTCGTTTGTTATGGGTGTTTGTAGTGGGGCGGATCGAAGCTCAACTCTCCCACAACGCAATTGCTGTAGCCGTCATAAGAAATGAAAGCCGTTATGTTTAGTGGTATATATATAATTATGTGTGTGTATTTGGTTGGACGGTCGGGCGGTAGATCGGCCGTCTGAAGCGGGGGTGAAATCGTTACTGCTCAACTCTATGCCTTATGGCCTATAGCTGGGCGTACGCGATTCATCCCAAAAAAGGCGCTCTGGACTTGACAAGGACGTCGACTCAGTGTCGCTCCACGGTCGGATAGGCGTTAGGATGCGCAAAACGGGGGTTGCTCTTGAGGAATCTGTGGATGGCGCCGTGGTTCCTACGACGGGGCGGCTCGCGGGGAGACGAGTGTGTCGTTCGTCGTGAGCCGATGTAGATGGCGACGGTACAGTCGCGGCTGAGCGGGCTGGACGACGAGGGCGGCGTTTTGCATGGTTCGATTTAGATGGCGACGATGCTCCCGAGGCTGAGCGGGCCGGACGACGAGACGTGGGTACGTGGAGTAGCGTGTGGTTGTTTTTGCCGGAGTGTTGGTGAGCCAGGCAGTTCCCGCAATACTGGTTGATAAGGACAGCTCGTAGTTTCTCTTCGGGGCTCAGGAGAAGAAATTGGTGGTAGGTCCGTAGCGGATGGACTCCTTGGCATATTCGGCAACGGTAGGAGCCAATTTCCCGAGAACGTCGGTTCTCCCTGGTGCGGTTGGCGCGGGGACGTGGGGCCATATCTGGGTGCGGAGAACTAAATTGAAATAAAGGCGTCGAAGACACATTAGTAACGATCTTGGAACGGGTGAGAGGCACATTTAAGATATTGGAAATTGCCGCCCGGTTACATAGTCTGGTGAGGCTATGTTGATCTAAGGACGGATTCACCTTCGAGTTCAGGCTTGAATTCGGACCGGAGCGTAGAGCTTTCATACAGTGCATATTTTGGAAATATTTCCGTCGGTCAGGAGACCGTTCGAAAACTTCTGCGGAGGGAGCTGGAAGGAAATTGCTGTCGTAAAAAGAGCCCGAGTCTTCTACCAGTGTGATAGGTCGTCTGGAAATTTGACTCGAGAACGATGAGATTTGATTCATCACCTGAGGCACTGGACCTGTGAGTACCCAGACGAAAATGGTCTCCTGCCCGAGGGGAGAGCCACAGATGTTGGTCAGTGAGCCACTTAACTGAATGGACGGAAGGATATCCGCTCCAATCAGGATATCTATTTGTGAACTCTCATAGAAGGTCGGATCCGCCCATGAGAGGTTCGGCAGGTCTCTCAAGAACCCTTGCGAGATCGGATGCGATGGAATATTCGCGGCCAATTCCGGAATAACGTAGGCTGTGGCATTTAGTTGTAAGCCCGGCTTAGTCGGAGAACGGATGGAAAAACTGCAGAGCTTCTTTGACTGAGCGGATACGGCATTATTTAGGCCGGAGACCTGTGCCTGGATACGTTGGAATGGAAATTTGATCATGTCCACAAGACGTTCTGTAATGAACGTCGCCTCTGAGCCAGAGTCGATCAGAGCGCGGGCGTGGGAAGTTTTTCCCAGGGGGCAAATATTAACGATGGCCGTGCCTAGGGGGGCAGCACTCGTGCCGGAGGCGAAATATGACTGAACGTTTGGCTGGGCTTCGGACGAACTTGGATTTTGTACGCTTGGTACTCGTAGATGTAGCTCGGGCCACGCTGAGGAATTTTGTGCCGTTGTGGAAATCGCCTCGCTGGAGTTTGCTGGATTGCTACGGTGCAGAAGCGTATGGTGCCGGTCTCCACAAATTATGCAATTGTGGGCGCTTTGGCATGCTCGTATCTGGTGGCCCCTTGCAAAGCAGTTCAAACAAAGCTGCTTTTGCTTAATGTAGTCGGAGTGAGCGCCAGCGGGCATTTGAAGGAAGTAAGGGCATAACCGGATTGGATGATACTCTTTGGAGCAGAGATCACACGTGCTCCTCGTTTGATTCACTGTGGTCTCGAACGAGTGGGCACTCCTAGGATAAGGACTTCCTTGAGACCGAAACGGATTGCTTCTCGAATTGTCTGCAGTGCGTATGCTCGACCTGGAGTGGGCCTGAGTCTCCATGCCTGGATGGTCGTCCTCGGTCACTTCGAGAGACAGGTACCGCTCCGCCAGGAACTTGTCCATGGCGTGCCAGGTGGGAATTTCGGACTTGTGCGTCACGGATTGCTCCCAAAGCTCTAAGGTCGTCTTTGGCAGCTTAGCGGAAATGAGGTACACTAAAGCTCCGTCAGCGAAAACGCTGTCTGTGGAGACCTCGGAATGGGTGAGTGTCGTGAGGCACTTGTGGACGGCCCTCTGGAGCTCTTTTAGCGCTGCTGCTGACTCGGTACGGATTTGGGGCAGACTGAAAAGGATCTTCAGCTGGGCCTTGAGTATCAGCCTCTTGTTTTGGAAACGCTCACGGAGGGCGTTCCATGCGGACGCGAAACCCTCGTTCGTAAGTGGAGCCTGTGCCACTATGTCGTGGGCTTCACCGCTTGTCTTTTTGTTGAGGTGGAACAGTTTTTCCACTGGAGCCAACCTTGGGTTTTCTATGTAGATGGCGGTGAACAGGTCTCGGAACGTGGGCCACTGCTGGTAGTCCCCACTGAAAACTTCAGTGTCACATGGAGGGAGGCGGCAACCGCCGGAAGTCGGCACTTGAACGGCCAGTTGCGGCGTGTGAGGGACAGTCGGGGGCTCGAGCTGATCGTTCAGTTCGGCCAGGCATTGCGCGTAGACCGCGTAGCAGTCATCGTACATCTCTTGGACATAAGCTACACCCTCTGGATCCTCTTCCGCCATCGTCACCGAACAGGCCGCGAACTCCGCGTCCACCTTTGCCCACAGGCTTCGGAGTTGTTCTCGATGGACTTGGGAGAGCGAGCGGGTTGGTGTGCTAGCATCTGGAGCGCTGAGCTTCTGGTCGAAGCGGGTCAGTCTGCTTGCGGCCAAGGCAAACTTAGACTGTGCGGAACTGGCGGCCATAGTGCTAGGAGCCGTGCGAGGGACTCCCGAGGGGAGCAACAAATCCTCGAAGGCATGTGGTGCGTGAGCCCTGGACGTGGTGGGACCTCGCTCAGCTGGGGCCGGACGGGAAGATGTGGGCGTAGTGGCTGAGCCGTTGGAGCTGGGTGGATGGGTCAAACTCAGCGAACTCACCCGCTTAAACTTCTTGCGAGATTTCTTCTCAACAGTGGGCATGTTTTGCTGATGGATCTGCGATAACGCGTAGTAGGTAGGTGAGCGGAAAAGGCGACGTGGAATTTCAGAACTACGAACCGTGGATATGTGGTTTTGGTGGAATTTATTGCGAGTATTCAAATTATGGAAATAGTACACCGTGGCCGGAATATATAGATATAAATACTACGAATGAACAACGGTTGAAAACAATATACTCTCGAAATGCAGGGTAGCGCGTCACTTGGCGTTCCGTTACAGTCAAGCGCGGCACCGAAAAATTTTCTCCCAACAACTACAACGCAGGCAAACGGTGGAGAAGCGAAAGCGAAAAGAATGCACCGCTGCTGCTGCTTGTATGTGTGTATGTATGGCTGTAAGTGCTATGTACCGCGGCTTGGGTTGGTTGTCAAACAACGGGTAAAACGGTGGATAACCGTTTTATATACAATATGTATATAATATATAGATGTGCAAGAATATGCTAATTTAAAATGCGTATGTATAGATATGTAAGATTAAAACATACATATGTATGTAAGATTAATAATAATGTATCGTTTATTAATAGTGTTTTTCGAAAAAGAGTACAAAGTGTATGATTTAAGATGTGCAATTAATGAGTCTGTTCTTCCGACTTTTTGTTCAACTTTCTGCTTCTACTTCCAACAACCGACTCCCGTATCGATAACCCCTTATCGGTTACGTCTTTTAAACATCGGTTAAGTCTGGTTATATCGGTTAGGTCTTATCGATGGTATCTTAAGTTCAAATGTTAATTTAGATGGGATAGTGCTAACTGTTTGATACACTGTCCTTTACATTCGGCCCTCCTGCTCATCTTCATCTGTCCCAGATGATAATATATCATCGTTCTCTGAGACAAAACGCCATAGCTTCATATTGTCACTGCTCGTTGCTGTGATATTTGGCCCCTCGACTTGAGCAACCTTTCTGACGTCGTAGCGACCGTTCCGCTTTACCTTGGTGACTTCATATGGGCCTAGATACTCGCTGGCCAACTTGCGTCCTGCGACGAACTGCGTCCTCTTGATCGCGACCATGTCTCCTAGTCTGTAGCCGTGCTCAGGTCGTCGTTTTTTATCATAATAGCGCTTGTACACCTTTTGCGCCTTCTGAATGTTTTGTTTCGCTTGGTCACGCAGTTCTTGGCGCTCGTTGTTAAACTGCGTAACCAACTCCTCGTTGAGCACCTCCAATAGTCGACTTTCAGCTTGTCTGTGGATCTTTGTCCCAAACATGACCTCGAATGGCGACGACTTCAACGTAGAATGCACATGCGAATTAATCGCCATCTGGACCTGTGGCACATGCTTGTACCACTTCGTTGACTCCTGAGCTGAGAGCTTTGCGATGATACCCAAAATTGAACGGTTCACCCGCTCAATCTGACCGTTGCCTCTCACCACACCTGTCGTTGTACACACATGTTCGACTTTGTTCTCGTTGAGAAACTCGCTGAATGCGTTGGATGTAAACGCTGCTCCTCTGTCGCTGACTATGCGCTTGGGAAAACCAAACACAAATGACCAATCTCTCAGCCTCTTCACAACTTCTTCGTGACCTGTTGACTTAGTTGGGAACAGCCACACATACTTGGAGAATGCATCTACCACAGCAAAAATGTACTTGTATTGCTTGGCTGTCGCATCCATTGGTCCCAAATGATCAACGTGCAGCGTGTATAGTGGTGTTTCACCCTTGTCAATGCAATGAAGATAGCCTTCTTGTTTGCCCACCTTTTTGCTGAAAATTATACAACTGATACAATTAGTAATCAACTTATTTACTTTCCGTTCAAGGTGCGGAATCCAGTATTGCTGCTGAACTGAGTGCATTGTCTTCGCTGTGGAGAAATGACCAACTTCATGCGATCCTTGAATGATTTCCCTTTCCATCAGCCTTGGAACCACCAATACGTCATTGCCATTTACAGATTTGAAGAGAAGACCTCCTTTAAGCTTGTAGTCTTGATATGGGTGCTGCTTCAGGATCTCAACTGTGGCTTTGATGAAATCGTCATCCTGCTGTGCTTTCTTTATCCGAGCTGTTAGCTCCGTCGTCACGAACATGCATGTCTGCGGAAAACGACTGAGACAGTCCACGTGTCTCATTCTGTCCCCTGGGCGGTGTACTGCTTTGAATGTAAAGTCCTCCATATACAGAATCCACTGGGAAACTTCTCTGGGTATATCTGCTTTCGTTGTTGTCTGCTTAAACGCCGCACAGTCAGTGGCAAGATCAAATTTGATCCCCAACAGGTAGTGACGAAACTTCTTGAGTGCGAGGTATGCAGCTTTGACCTCCAAATAGTAACTGTGACGTTTGGACTCGGCTTGTGTAGTCTTTTTACTCCAATAGTAAATCGGGTGGAAATTGCCATCAGACTGCTGCAACAGAACTGCTCCAAAACCTTCTTTGGATGCATCCGTGTGAAGTTCCGTTGGCGCTACTCGTGAGTATAAATGTAATAAAGGTGCGATTACAAGCAGATTCTTTAAGGTTTGTAGCGATTGTTGCTCTGCTTCGCCAATGTTGAAAACTGCTTCCTTCCTGAGTAGATTCGTGAGCGGCCGGGCAACTTGTGCATAGCCAGGGATGAACTTTCTGAAAAAGCCTGTGAGTCCCAGAAATGCTTGAACTGCTTTAATGTCTTTGGGCGTAGCAAACCGACTGACAGCTGCTGTCTTCTCTTTGCCGGGCCAGATTCTCCCGTCCTCAATGATATGGCCCAGAAAGCTAATGCGTGGCTGCATGAAGCTACATTTCTTCCACTTGATCTTTAGGCCAAACTGCGCAGCTGTCTTCAGGACCAACTTCGTCTTCCTCATGCATACCTCGGGCGACGCGGCGTAAACAATTATGTCGTCCATATAAAGCTGCATAATGTCAGAGTTGATTAATTCTTGAAAAATATAGCTTACGAACCGAATGAACGCAGCTGGCGAGTTCTTGAATCCGAAAGGCGCATTATTCAACTCGAATAATCCCTCCTTTGTGACGAAGGCCGTATACGACTTGCTTTGTTCTTCCATAGGCACATGGAAAAATCCGTTTTCAAGGTCCATTATGGTAAACCACTTAGCCGACTGCAGCTTTTCCAAGACTTCCTCCATGATCGGGACTGGGAAGCAGTCCAGCAATACCATGCTGTTTAACTTCCTGTAGTCTACGCAAACTCTAAGTGTACCATCTTTTTTCTTCACGACGACAACTCTGCTCGCTACATTTGAAGACGACTTGCGCACGATTCCTTGCTCGATCCATTCTTCGACTTGCTTCTTTACGGCACTGGCTTCGTCTGTTGATAAACGACTCGGTGAGTGATGAAACGGCTTGATTAATCCGTCGGGAACTATCTTCAGTTGGATTGGAGACTGCTTTGCAACTTCTGTGGGCATTTGGTAACTGTTTCTTATCATCTGTTCAACGTCTTTTCGATATTGCGGCGGAGCTACAAAGGATGACTCTTCAGTTACATTATATATAAGAGCATGCTCATCTGTTGGCACAGGATCTGCGTCATGCTTCAAAAACGTGTATCCTTGCATATCAGCGACGAAACGGAACTTTTTAATGAAATCATGCCCCAAAAGTGCGTCGAAATCAATCTGGCTACTGGGGACTACTAAAAACTTCTGTGTGGTCTGCAACTTATCCACGGTAACTTCTGCATTAAAGTATCCAACAGGCTTTGTTGATATCTGACCCAGACCGCGCAACATAGTTGTGCACATCAAAAGTTTAACGTTTTTCATGGTCTTCAACATACTCTCTTTGATTAGGGTTACATCTGACCCTGTATCCACAAGACAGTCAACAACAATGCCGTTTATTTGAATTTTTTTCATGCGACTGCGATCCAAAATGACGCGAACTTTATCAACTTTATCAGCTTCATAAGGACAGTTACGCGAAATGTGACCATTCTGATTGCACTTAAAACACTTTGTTTCGGCTTTGCAGTCTTTGCGTTTGTGTTCTCCTGATCCACAGTTATAGCAATATTCTTTTTTACCGCTTTGCCCACTTTGCTGCTTGAAACTCGTTTTATGCTGTTCGTTATTGCCCTTCTTCTCCGATATGTTCAAACGATCATAGATATCGAACTCTTCTTTCAAGGCCCTGAAGGTCTTACAGCGATACATGGCATACTTATACTCGTTTCTTATGTCCAGACCGTTTACAATATGGCTTATAACAGCCGCGTGTTCAACATGTCCGACTGCTGCTATTTTTCTCATCTGCAGCAAGTACTCGTGCATCGACTCACTACTCTTCCTCTTTCTTTCTTGCAGCAGCTTATGAATGTCTGCACTGTTATAGCTACATGTGAATTCATCCAATAATACGTTCTTGAGTTCCTCATAGGTGCACACGCATTCAGCTTCAAGGAAAAGCTTAGCTGCACCGGTCATTTTTCCTCTGGCCTGCACATATGTACTTTTGCTTTTCAGTAAGCTCATATGCGTCGGCATTTTTTTCGAATATCTCAAACCATTTTCTATGGGAACCGATTTTCCATCACAATCGCTCACAACTTTTGTAAAATTATCTGGAGCGATCTTCATTTCTCGTTGCTCATCGCAAAGCAGTTTCAATTTTAGCAACTTTATCATTTGATCAATCTTGTCATCACTATTGTTTTCTGCATTTTCTAAATCTTCCATCTCGTTTGCACTCGGGCGCGACGTTCCTGGTACAGCTTCTTCCTTCTCTCTCTCTTTCCAGTGCAACGGCGGCGGTTTTTGCATCATTTTGCGGCTCTTTTCGACTTGTGTCTGTGTACCCGACGAGTGCTTGTCTTTTCTGTTTATAAGTGTGTATCACACACAACGTGTCTGTGCGTGTTTTTTCTGCTTGCGTACGTACTGCGCACGGACAAGGCGACGCTGCGGCGCGACAATGAATTTCACAATTTTCCAACCGAATTAAACGACCGATCTTTTATTAAACTCCGTGTCTACTGTTAGGCTCACAGAATTTGGATTGTTCAACTTAATGTTTATAGCCACCAACAACAACTTTACAACTTTATGTAGCTACAAACAACAACTTTAACAACTTTTCAACAATCATCTTCTTGCATCAGCTTCTGCTTTCTTCTGTTTTTCTTTTTCACACACTCCGAGCTCTGTATTCGACGCGGACGAGCCCCCAAATGTAAGATTAATAATAATGTATCGTTTATTAATAGTGTTTTTCGAAAAAGAGTACAAAGTGTATGATTTAAGATGTGCAATTAATGAGTCTGTTCTTCCGACTTTTTGTTCAACTTTCTGCTTCTACTTCCAACAACCGACTCCCGTATCGATAACCCCTTATCGGTTAGGTCTTTTAAACATCGGTTAAGTCTGGTTATATCGGTTAGGTCTTATCGATGGTATCTTAAGTTCAAATGTTAATTTAGATGGGATAGTGCTAACTGCTTTATACACTGTCCCTTACATGTATGTGCAGTATGTATGGATCGTTATTTTGTTGGTAGTATAATTAGTTAAATAAGGAGGCGCAGTGATTTGTTATTTTATTTCCTTATAAAACCGACAAACTATGGAACGTTGAGCATGCACGGAATAAACCACAAAAATAATTGCTAGAACTATGCCTTTATGTTTGTTGCCAGCCGCTTGGATTGCGTTGCGATGTGTACATATGTGCATGCATGTATGTATGTATGTTAGCAACGAAAGCTCAGCTGGTAGCTGGAGAGGTAAGAATATTATTTACACTGGATCGGAAGCTGAACGCAAGAGTTAGCTCGGATCAAATTAAACCTTTGGAGAAGTAGGAAGCCACAACCGTTGGCAGAACGAAGTATGGTTTAATTTGGAGCTAGAGCGAGAAATAAATACATACACATGCATGTACATATGCCACGGGAACTCGGACTGGGATGGAAAACTCGCACAAAATCACTGCACTGTTGTTAGGCACAATCGAAGAGTACTTATCTTGAACTTGGAGCGATCCGCCGATGCTGGCTGGGGTGAGCTTCTCCTTATGTGGAAGGCGAAGATCCGGCTCGAAGGACCAATGTTTGTAGTGGGGCGGATCGAAGCTTAACTCTCCCACAACGCAATTGCTGTAGCCGTCATAAGAAATGAAAACCGTTATGTTTAGTGGTATATATATAATTATGTGTGTGTATTTGGTTGGACGGTCGCGCGGTAGATCGGCCGTCTGAAGCGGGGGTGAAATCGTAACTGCTCAACTCTATGCCTTATGGTGCTTTTTCTGCCGTGAGCGCCGTGTGGATCGTGGATTGTGGATCCGAGCGCCCCTCCGAGCGCGCGAGAGCGAGTTGGGACCGGGGCGCACGGAGTTGGCACAGTGCGCGGAAATTGTTTACGGCTGGCCTGAACAATGGGTGTGGGAAAGCTGACACTTACAAGCCCTCTTGTAGAAAATGCAATCCAAAAAACTTGGCAGCTCGTGCACCGTTGATCAGTGCACGCAGACAGATGGTATCGAAAGCCACCAATACGGAGTAACGAGTTCAAAAACAAACTCGCTACCACTTCAACCGGCCATGTCACAAATACCAGACTTCCCAACCAGGACAGAGATAGAGAATGGTAGCCAACGCTCCCTACGAATGAAGTTGCGTAGATGTGCGTATAATGTAGCACGAAAGCAAGAACGAAAAGTCTTGTTATCCGCCGTAGTTGGGAATGCGCAGGACATAAGACCGTATGCAAGGGTCCAACTATTGGGGAGAACAGTCACTGTTCTTTTGGATACAGGAGCAACAATCAGTTGTATAGGAGGGGAGTTAGCGTTGAAAGTTAGTCATGCGACCGTCAAAACCGTTAATACATCTGTGCGAACTGCTGATGGAGCTGCGCAGAAAATTGTAGGCAAGATCTCCACTCCCGTGCTGTTTCGAAATGAAACTAAACCCATAACATTGTATTTAGTACCATCACTTGCTCAAGAATTATACCTTGGCATGGACTTTTGGGCTGCATTTAAATTGTTACCTCCAGGTGTAGTAACCCAGAATGCCAAGCCCGAAGTTGCTGCCTTAGCCAAGGATGACCATATGCATATAAGCCTAACGGATTTGCAACAGGCCATGTTGTCAGAGGCTATCCAAAAGTTCCCGTCATTCGCCAAAGAAGGTCTAGGTCGAACCAGCTGGATAAGTCACGATATCGATATAGGGGATGCAAAGCCAATTAAACAGCGGCACTATTCGGTATCTCCTGCCGTCAAAAAGGTCATGTTTGAGGAAGTAGATAGAATAATAGCGCTTGGCGTTATTGAGGAGTCCGATAGTCCATGGTCGTTACCAGTCGTTCTCGTTAGGAAACCTGGAAAGGTGAGAATATGTCTCGATAGCCGTAAGGTCAACGAAGTCACAGTAAAGAGCGCATATCCCATGCCTTTGATCGATGGAATATTAAGCCGACTACCAAAAGCTGAATATATTTCCAGCATCGACCTGAAGGATGCCTATTGGCAGATCCCATTGACTTCAGACGCTCGCGAAAAGACCGCGTTCACCGTCCCGGGGAGACCCCTGTATCAATACACAGTGATGCCATTTTGACTAACCAACGCTCCACAAACCATGTGTAAATTAATGGATAAAGTTATACCCTCTCAGTTACGACATGAAGTGTTCGTCTATCTAGATGATTTGCTCGTTGTATCTTCTACTTTCGAAATCCATGTGCGTGTTTTATCCGAGTTAGCATCTCGGTTAAAACAAGCTGGGTTAACAATTAATGTCGAAAAAAGTAAATTTTGTTTGTAGGAAGTAAGATACCTTGGCCATGTCATTGGGGATGGAACTATCAGCCATTCGGGAATTCCCAACACCTCGTTCAGTCAAACAGGTACGAAGGTTTTTAGGAGTAACTGGCTGGTATCATAAATTCATTAAAATTATGCCGGTCTGGCCGCTCCATTGTCGGACACGTTGAAACAGAAACTTAAGTTTGAATGGACGAATGATGCCCAACTTGCATTTGAAGACCTGAAAAGTAAACTTTGCAGTGCTCCCGTTTTGCATAGTCCAAATTTTCGGATGCCATTCGCTATTCACTGCGATGCGAGTCATACTGGCGTGGGCGGAGTACTTATGCAAAAAGATGTAGAAGGTAACGAGGTTCCGATCGCATATATGTCTATAAAGCTAAATCAATGCCAACGAAATTACTCGGTTACAGAAAAAGAGTGTTTAGCAGCTGTACTGTGTGTTAAAAAGTTTCGCGCCTACATCGAAGGGCATGAATTTGTCATTATTACCGATCATGCTTCGTTAAAATGGCTTATGAGTCAAGCGGATTTGAGCTCTAGACGCGCCAGCTGGTCGTTAAAATTACAAGGTTTTGACTTCCAAATTCATCACCGAAAAGGAGTCAACAACAGAGTGCCAGACGCCCTGTCCCGAGCCTATACTGAAGACCTGTCCGAGCTCCAAATGGACAGTCTGCTAGATCTCAGTTCACCACAGTTTCACTCAGTTGAGTATGAGAATCTAAAAACCAAAATAACCGCCAACCAGACGAAAATGCCTGAGGTCAAAGTAATTGATGGTTTCATTTATCGTCGTGCTGAACATACAGTAGGAGAAAAAGTATCCGATGACCTCTGCTGGAAGTTATGGGTACCATCCGCCCTAACGTCCGTTGTGCTGAGGCAAGCACACGAACATCCTCTCTCCTCACACGGTGGTATCCACAAAACGCTGGAGCGAATACGGCGATACTACTATTGGCCGAATTTGGTCACCGATGTGAAGGCATATGTTAATCAGTGCGAGGTATGCAAATGCTCGAAACATCCAAGTTATTGTTTACGACCTCCCATGGGAAAAACTCAGGGAACTAACAGATTCTTTCAGAAACTGTATGTAGATTTCTTGGGACCGTATCCGCGTAGTAAGTCAGGGAACATAGGAATCTTTATAGTCCTGGATCATTTCGCCAAATTCCCAATTCTCAAACCCGTAAAAAAGCTTACAGCGGATTCGATCATCCGACTTATCGAGGAAGAGTTGTTTCACTGCTTCGGCGTACCCGAGACGGTAGTATCGGATAATGGAGTCCAGTTTAAATCACAGGTATTCCAGAGCTTGCTGCAAAACTACGGTGTCAAACATATGTTTACAGCCGTGCATGCACCCCAAGCAAATGCGTCATAACGTGTGAATCGTTCGGTCATTGCCGCGATAAAGGCCTATATAAAACCAGACCAATCCAATTGGGATGAAAAGTTGAGCCATATTGCCTGTGCACTACGTTCGAGCACACATACCGCCATTAATTCGACCCCATACAGAATAGCGTTTGGTCAACATATGGTTACCAATGGCTCTAGCTATCAGCTATTAAGACAGTTAGAAATGCTGGAGGATCGAACAGTACAGTTCTCGCGAGACGATTCGTTCAATATCATTCGGCAAAAAGCTATGCATTCAGCTCAACAGCAGCATAGTCGCAACGAAAAAGTATATAATTTGCGTAGTCGAGACGTCTCGTTGTCGTTGGTCAGGAAGTGTATAAAAGAAACTTCCAGCAAAGTAACTTTAGCAGAGGCTTTAATGCCAAGCTGGCACCTACTTTCGTGAAAGCCCGGGTGAGGAAAAGACTTGGTAATAGTTACTACGAACTCGAGGACCTACAAGGACGAATCCTAGGGAAATTCCATGCTAAAGATATAAAACAATGAGGTTTCAGGCGTGGATCACTCTTTTCATTGTATCACTGCCAAGTGTGATCTTGGTAGGGGGGTGTTGTAGTGGCGGATAACCGTCCCACGGTTTCCCCTTCCCTTAGACATGCACCTTGCACCTTTTGGGCAGTTACGCGCAAGAAAAAAATGACATAAGTTAACAGCGGCTACTGTCAAGGTGTGGTGAGAAAAGGGGAATGAGAGAACCAAGGGCTCAAGCGGAAGGAGAGTGGCTTGGGCATGTTCTTTCCAATTTTACTCGCGATCCCAGACGGACGTCTGAGGAAAATACTCAAGTAGTGCAGTGAAAGGAAAAATTCTAACCTCGACCGTAAATACCGCGTGTCCATCGTGGCTAAGATCTAGTCAAAAGATCAGCCGACCATTCCTACGTTTATTAAGCGAAGGCCGAACCCATCGGGTGAGTGAAAATTGTACCCCAACTGCCGGCCAACAGAAAATTAAAGTTCGTTTTTATACCCGATACTCAAAATGAGTATTGGGGTATATTAGATTTGTGGTAGAAGTGGATGTGTGTAACGTCCAGAAGGAATCGTTTCCGACCCCATAAAGTATATATATTCTTGATCAGCATCAATAGCCGAGTCGATTGAGCCCTGTCTGTCTGTCCGTCTGTCCGTCCGTCCGTCCGTCCGTCCGTCCGTCCGTCCGTCCGTCCGTCCCCTTCAGCGCCTAGTGCTCAAAGACTATAAGAGCAAGAGCAACGATGTTTTGGATCCAGACATCTGTGATATGTCACTGCTACAAAAATATTTCAAAATTTTGCCCCGCCCACTTCCGCCCCCACAAAGGACGAAAATCTGTGGCATCCACATTTTTAAAGATACGATAAAACCAAAAACGCAGAATCGTAGAGGATGACTATATGTTTTAGAGTGTAAGCTCTCAACCAGATCGTATAATTATTATAGCCAGAATCAAGAAAACAATTTCATTCTTTCTCGCTCTGTCTCTCTCTCTAACACACAGGTTTCATGGTCGGCTTTGCCAATTGCAAAATATGAGTTCAAGGATCTCAGAACCTATAAGAGCCAGAGCAACCAAATTTGGTATCCACACTCCTGTGATATCGGACCTTGACCGTTTCGTGTCCAAATTTCGCCACACCCCCTTCCGCCCCCGCAAAGGACGAAAATCTGGGGCATCCACAAATCTCAGAGACTATTAAGGCTAGAGTAACCAAATTTGGTATCCGCACTTCTGTTAGATCTCACTATAAAACGTATATCTCAGAATTTCGCCCCACTCCCTTCCGCCCCCACAAAGAACGAAAATCTGTTGCATCCACAATATTGCACATTCGAAAAACTAAAACTCGCAGAATCATAGATAATGACTATATCTATCAGATTGCTGAATCTGGATCAGATTGGATCATTTTTGTAGCCAAAAGCAAGCGCCCGACGTCACGCTCAGACTGATTTTCTGTCTCTCTCGCACGCACTCTTTGTCGTGTGGTTCAATATTAGCGGCGTCTGCCGCAGGAGAGCCATACTGACTTAGTATCGGGTATAACTGTAGAGTTGCGGTGTACGCAGCAACTCACAACGTTCCCCTCGTTTTTCTTAAAAACCTAACCATAGGTTTGGCCGTACGTAATACCGTACGAAACGCCGGTCGTAGTGCCGTAAGCCGTACCCGCTACAGTCTCGTCACCTTACCACACATATAAATACCCAGCGTCCCGATCGACTACAGTATGTGTTAGCCGTCTTCGCCCCCAAATCTTCTTTCGGCGTGGCGTCTGCATACATGTGAGCATCACTGTATTTACCGCAGCGTGTACCGGCGTGGGTCCACACACATACAAGCCTTGCTCGGCCTACACCAGTGAAAAACGGTCGATGGGCTTTTATCTACGCGTGCAGTGACATATGTACATATGGTCATATGTGTGAAATTGACTATTCCCTCTTCAGTGACTTTCGTCATTGCTACGTCGCGCTAAAGGAGAAGACATTTACCGGTGCCGAAATACTGTTTGCGTTGCTGATGAAGTCATTCGGTGTCTCGATCATGATGGCTATGCCCATGCATTTCTTCATATTAGAATAAAACTTTGGAACCCCACTATTGTACTGACCCTAGGATTAACATTAAAAGTTAAATTCGTGTGATTCGGTTTGTTTGGCTTATCATAAAGAAATGTGCAGCTAGAAGGAAAGGAACTAAAACTAATACTCGCGCGTATCGCCTATCTACTCTGACACACTGATATTTACAAGTTTTCAGCCACCCTCATAGACCACTTGAAGCGCTTTCATCGTTGGATTTGATCGTAATGTGAGTGATAACCTGTGAACGTCTGCTATATGTGAATTCAAAATTTTACGCAAGTCGAAGCAACATTAAAGATTCCATGCCTCGACCGTAAACTACCCAGCCGTACTGTAACGCTGACCAATCCAATTGTTCACGTGTTTGTTTTGTTCTGCTCTTTCGCAAGCAATGTAACTTTCTGCAATTCCGAATCTATCGACAACCGAACTTATGATTGGGATTACCCCACAAGCAATTGCTGTGCAGTTTAAAGATGCACCCATCCGTCCCTTGTTTTTGCATTTAAACTGAAAACCATTCGAATATATTTCTATTTGTGTAACGTAATTACCATTAATTACTCAGCCTATTTGGACCGGTGCGATCAAGGAAGGGTGGGCATACCGAGTTGCAATGACGCCGCAAGCAACTCCCGCTCGAATTAGTTCCGCTGACTCATCTCCCTACACTGTCATTGCTCTGTAAATTTCTTCCGTCTGAACCTTGAACCGCACGCGAAACTTATTTTTATTGTCTTTGCTCCTAATGCTCGAGCTCGTGACGCGATCTCTCCCTACCCCACCCCCTCTCTACCCGACTTACCATGAGACCGGCAGCAACGCGTGCATGGATCTTGATCATACCCTCCATCTGCTCGTCTACCGTTTCAGATCCTAGCCTCCTGCTTCGTTATCTGTTACATGCTTCCGTCCTCACATACCACATTACACATGTACCGAGAGCTGAATTTGCATTTCTTATTACCAATTACAATTAAATAATCCGTCGATTAGGCGATATGTGGAGAGTCGAGCGACCAGGTCTCAGTTTCCCTCCCTCCCCATATACGACTACTACCTAAATCGTTGGCTGGATTCATTCGTTTGCCGATCTGGCTCCGCCCACAAAGCTTTTGTTTATTCGTTTTCTACTTTTAGCGGGACACAAGGGCGTAGTCCCAAAAGGGGTGCTAAATCAAAGTGATCTTTAATTATTTTTTTTTTGAAAATCTTGCCATTTTCAGGGCTTTTGGAAGTTCCGGGGAGAACTGTGAAAGTCCCAGTACTGCCGCCTCGTCTGGGCTTAATTAAATTATTCGAAATTATCGAAACGTGCGGGGCACTGACTGACATCCCCCCAATTCTCCCACTCCACACACACCCCCCTCAAATCTTTTGTTGTGTGTTGTACGAGTACATGATGTAGGCCAGCCAATTGTTTATGAAGTGCACAGCGAGTACGAGTAGTACATATGTATATACCCAATATAGAGCATGTATATGCGATGCATGTGTGTGTATCCACTTTAGTTATGTTAAGCATGAGTCCATGTGTTTGAGAGCTGTCCGTATTTCGGTGCCAGCTAAATATTTCTTGTATACAACTATATTTTGTTGCTTTTTATCTGCGGATGCCACTCGGAGGCGGTTCAGCATGAAGTCATGCTTGGTCTCAGCTCCAGCCCCATCTCCTCACGCATTCATCTTAATTACGAAGTTTTTATGATGACAATTTCGGGGCTGCGTTTCACTACAAGTCAAGTATATATTTCACTGTAAAAAAACTTCATTTGTAGATCAAGATTGTAGTTTTTTTCTGCCACACCCGAGTACTTTTTCTTCATACTAGAATTTTTGGTTATTTCCCTTTGTTTTTCCAGTTTTAATGCCAAGTGTAAACAAAGCGTCTCGGGCCAGACCATCGCCTGTTGTTCATTAAGTGCAGCAAAACGCTGAGAATGCATAAAAAAAACGAGGGGAACGTTGTGAGTTGCTGCGGAGACCGCAACTCTACATTTATACCAGATACTGAAAATTGATTTCTTTCTTTTGGCTACAAAAATGATCCGATCTGATCCAGATTCAGCAATCTGATAGATATGGTCATTATTTTTAGTTTTCTCGAATCTGCAATATTGTGGACGCAACAGATTTTCGTTCTTTGTGTGGGCGGAAAAGGGTGAGATCTAACAGGAGTGCGGATACTAAATTTGGTTACTCTAGCGTTAATAGTCTCTGAGATTTGTGGATGCCCCAGATTTTCGTCCTTTGCGGGGCGGAAGTGGGTGTGGCGAAATTTTGACACAAAACGGTCAAGGTCCGATATCACAGGAGTGTGGATACCAAATTTGGTTGCTCTAGCTCTTATGGGTTCTGAGATCCTTGAATTCATATTTTGCAATTGGCAAAACCGACCATGAAACCTGTGTGTTAGAGAGAGAGAGCGAGAAAGAATGAAATTGTTTTCTTGATTCTGGCTATAATAATTATACGATCTGGTTCAGAATTTGCCCCCTAGAAGATATACTCATATTCTACGATTCTGCGTTTTTGGTTTTCTCGTATCGTCGAAATTGTGGATGCCACAGATTTTCGCTCTTTGTGGGAGCGGAAGTGGGCGGGGCAAAGTTTTGAAATTTTTTTGTAGCAGTGACATATCACAGAAGTCTGGATCCGAAACATCGTTGCTCTAGCTCTTATAGTCTTTGAGCACTAGGCGCTAATAGGGACGGACAGACGGACAGACGGACGGACGGACAGACGGACAGACAGACATGGCTCAATCGACTCGGCTATTGATGCTGATCAAGAATATATATACTTTATGGGGTCGGAATCGATTCCTTCTGGACGTTACACACATCCAGTTTTACCACAAATCTAATATACCCCAATACTCATTTTAAGTATCGGGTATAATAATGCCATAAATTGGATAAACAATCAAAGCACAGTTTGCCAAAAAACAGAGTTTAAGGACAAGCAATTTAGTTTAGTGTTAACTCTGCTCTCCTCCTCCCGCGCAGCTAGAGGGTCTCTCGATCTGATCACATCACGTATTCGGGAAGGGTATGGTAAAATATCATGTGAGAATGTTATAGCAGTGTAAGACAGTACGTATATAGTATAAATTATTGACAGACGATCGGAGAAACGCGGCTGATCCTGTGCAGCTGGACATATACATATTCAGTTTATCGCGTTAAAAACTTTACATTTATCACGTCTGTCCCCCTTCTACTTACTCTTTCCGAAGTGTTGTCATTTGCTGATTTCACTTTTGCAGCTGCACCAACACAAAGAACTTTAGTAGAGGATTCGGTGTGCAACTCAGAGCCAATTTTGTTGGGCAATTTCCTAGGTCCCAGCTCTCTCAGTCTCCAAATTCCAGATGTTCCCACAGACAGAAAGAAGAACAGGGCTGAAAGGTTTATAAATATAAATTCACTCAAAGAAAAAATGAGAAAATAAGAAACAGTTTTCGAATCGCGAATGAAGATAATCTCATTATTATTTTTCTTTTAAAACTAGTAATAATGTCGTTGGACTCCCTTTCCTTTGTGACACACTTTATTTTTTTTACCAGTGTTATAGTATATACATATGTGAGCTCCAAGAGAAGGGGGAATAAAATTCCACTCCAGACTCCATATACTCTGTGATTTCGACTGGTTTCCGTAGATGAAGCAAATGTTTAAGAGTTTAAGG
Organism: Drosophila miranda; assembly: GCF_003369915.1. NCBI lineage: Eukaryota > Metazoa > Arthropoda > Insecta > Diptera > Drosophilidae > Drosophila > Drosophila miranda. The sequence continues at coordinate 116,855 of NW_022881603.1, forward strand.
GCAATTTGTGTTTTCCGAAGCTTTTCGCAATAAGTATAGATTACCTTGACTACATCAATATTTCTGAAAGTAGTGCTCTTAATTGCTAGGGTCAGATGCGACTGAGAGAGGAGTTGCTCACTTTTGAAATCGTTTGCTGTTAAGTTTTCTGTTAATTATTGTGATATTACGCCATTCTGTCAACCGATGTCTTAGTAAGACTTTGGGTCGAGCTTCAGCTTGGACAAACAATGAAGTTGTTTGTCAATTGCTTGGGCAAATACTCGTACTCAGGGGGAAAAACTGTTCAAAGTGACCGCCACGATAATTAGATATTGATCTCTAACAACACTGCGCATGTTCTCATATCGACACATACAAGCCTTGCTCGGCCTACACCAGTGAAAAACGGTCGATGGGCTTTTATCTACGCGTGCAGTGACATACATATGGTCATATGTGTGAAATTGACTATTCCCTCTTCAGTGACTTTCGTCATTGCTACGTCGCGCTAAAGGAGAAGACATTTACCGGTGCCGAAATACTGTTTGCGTTGCTGATGAAGTCATTCGGTGTCTCGATCATGATGTCTATGCCCATCCATTTCTTCATATTAGAATAATACTTTGGAACCCCACTATTGTACTGACCCTAGGATTAACATTAAAAGTTAAATTCGTGTGATTCGGTTTGTTTGGCTTATCATAAAGAAATGTGCAGCTAGAAGGAAAGGAACTAAACCTAATACTCGCGCGTATCGCCTATCTACTCTGACACACTGATATTTACAAGTTTTCAGCCACCCTCATAGACCACATGAAGCGCTTTCATCGTTGGATTTGATCGTAATGTGAGTGATAACCTGTGAACGTCTGCTATATGTGAATTCAAAATTTTACGCAAGTCGAAGCAACATTAAAGATTCCATGCCTCGACCGTAAACTACCCAGCCGTACTGTAACGCTGACCAATCCAATTGTTCACGTGTTTGTTTTGTTCTGCTCTTTCGCAAGCAATGTAACTTTCTGCAATTCCGAATCTATCGACAACCGAACTTATGATTGGGATTACCCCACAAGCAATTGCTGTGCAGTTTAAAGATGCACCCATCCGTCCCTTGTTTTTGCATTTAAACTGAAAACCATTCGAATATATTTCTATTTGTGTAACGTAATTACCATTAATTACTCAGCCTATTTGGACCGGTGCGATCAAGGAAGGGTGGGCATACCGAGTTGCAATGACGCCGCAAGCAACTCCCGCTCGAATTAGTTCCGCTGACTCATCTCCCTACACTGTCATTGCTCTGTAAATTTCTTCCGTCTGAACCTTGAACCGCACGCGAAACTTATTTTTATTGTCTTTGCTCCTAATGCTCGAGCTCGTGACCCGATCCCTCCCTACCCCCCCCCCCCTCTCCCCGACTTACCATGAGACCGGCAGCAACGCGTGCATGGATCTTGATCATACCCTCCATCTGCTCGTCTACCGTTTCAGATCCTAGCCTCCTGCTTCGTTATCTGTTACATGCTTCCGTCCTCACATACCACATTACACATGTACCGAGAGCTGAATTTGCATTTCTTATTACCAATTACAATTAAATAATCCGTCGATTAGGCGATATGTGGAGAGTCGAGCGACCAGGTCTCAGTTTCCCTCCCTCCCCATATACGACTACTACCTAAATCGTTGGCTGGATTCATTCGTTTGCCGATCTGGCTCCGCCCACAAAGCTTTTGTTTATTCGTTTTCTACTTTTAGCGGGACACAAGGGCGTAGTCCCAAAAGGGGTGCTAAATCAAAGTGATCTTTAATTAATTTTTTTTTGAAAATCTTGCCATTTTCAGGGCTTTTGGAAGTTCCGGGGAGAACTGTGAAAGTCCCAGTACTGCCGCCTCGTCTGGGCTTAATTAAATTATTCGAAATTATCGAAACGTGCGGGGCACTGACTGACATCCCCCCCAATTCTCCCACTCCACACACACCCCCCTCAAATCTTTTGTTGTGTGTTGTACGAGTACATGATGTAGGCCAGCCAATTGTTTATGAAGTGCACAGCGAGTACGAGTAGTACATATGTATATACCCAATATAGAGCATGTATATGCGATGCATGTGTGTGTATCCACTTTAGTTATGTTAAGCATGAGTCCATGTGTTTGAGAGCTGTCCGTATTTCGGTGCCAGCTAAATATTTCTTGTATACAACTATATTTTGTTGCTTTTTATCTGCGGATGCCACTCGGAGGCGGTTCAGCATGAAGTCATGCTTGGTCTCAGCTCCAGCCCCATCTCCTCACGCATTCATCTTAATTACGAAGTTTTTATGATGACAATTTCGGGGCTGCGTTTCACTACAAGTCAAGTATATATTTCACTGTAAAAAAACTTCATTTGTAGATCAAGATTGTAGTTTTTTTCTGCCACACCCGAGTACTTTTTCTTCATACTAGAATTTTTGGTTATTTCCCTTTGTTTTTCCAGTTTTAATGCCAAGTGTAAACAAAGCGTCTCGGGCCAGACCATCGCCTGTTGTTCATTAAGTGCAGCAAAACGCTGAGAATGCATAAAAAAAACGAGGGGAACGTTGTGAGTTGCTGCGGAGACCGCAACTCTACATTTATACCAGATACTGAAAATTGATTTCTTTCTTTTGGCTACAAAAATGATCCGATCTGATCCAGATTCAGCAATCTGATAGATATGGTCATTATTTTTAGTTTTCTCGAGTCTGCAATATTGTGGACGCAACAGATTTTCGTTCTTTGTGTGGGCGGAAAAGGGTGGGACGAAATTTTGAGATATACGTTTTACAGTGAGATCTAACAGGAGTGCGGATACTAAATTTGGTTACTCTAGCGTTAATAGTCTCTGAGATTTGTGGATGCCCCAGATTTTCGTCCTTTGCGGGGGCGGAAGTGGGTGTGGCGAAATTTTGACACAAAACGGTCAAGGTCCGATATCACAGGAGTGTGGATACCAAATTTGGTTGCTCTAGCTCTTATGGGTTCTGAGATCCTTGAATTCATATTTTGCAATTGGCAAAACCGACCATGAAACCTGTGTGTTAGAGAGAGAGAGCGAGAAAGAATGAAATTGTTTTCTTGATTCTGGCTATAATAATTATACGATCTGGTTCAGAATTTGCCCCCTAGAAGATATACTCATATTCTACGATTCTGCGTTTTTGGTTTTCTCGTATCGTCGAAATTGTGGATGCCACAGATTTTCGCTCTTTGTGGGAGCGGAAGTGGGCGGGGCAAAGTTTTGAAATTTTTTTGTAGCAGTGACATATCACAGAAGTCTGGATCCGAAACATCGTTGCTCTAGCTCTTATAGTCTTTGAGCACTAGGCGCTAATAGGGACGGACAGACGGACAGACGGACGGACGGACAGACGGACAGACAGACATGGCTCAATCGACTCGGCTATTGATGCTGATCAAGAATATATATACTTTATGGGGTCGGAAACGATTCCTTCTGGACGTTACACACATCCACTTTTACCACAAATCTAATATACCCCAATACTCATTTTGAGTATCGGGTATAATAATGCCATAAATTAAATAAACAATCCAAGCGCAGTTTGCCAAAAAACAGAGTTTATGGACAAGCAATTTAGTTTAGTGTTTACTCTGCTCTCCTCCTCCCGCGCAGCTAGAGGGTCTCTCGATCTGATCACATCACGTATTCGGGAAGGGTATGGTAAAATATCATGTGAGAATGTTATAGCAGTGTAAGACAGTACGTATATAGTATAAATTATTGACAGACGATCGGAGAAACGCGGCTGATCCTGTGCAGCTGGACATATACATATTCAGTTTATCGCGTTAAAAACTTTACATTTATCACGTCTGTCCCCCTTCTACTTACTCTTTCCGAAGTGTTGTCATTTGCTGATTTCACTTTTGCAGCTGCACCAACACAAAGAACTTTAGTAGAGGATTCGGTGTGCAACTCAGAGCCAATTTTGTTGGGCACTTTCCTAGGTCCCAGCTCTCTCAGTCTCCAAATCGCAGATGTTCCCACAGACAGAAAGAAGAACAGGGCTGAAAGGTTTATAAATATAAATTCACTCAAAGAAAAAATGAGAAAATGAGAAACAGTTTTCGAATCGCGAATGAAGATAATCTCATTATTATTTTTCTTTTAAAACTAGTAATAATGTCGTTGGACTCCCTTTCGTTTGTGACACACTTTATTCTCAAATTCCAGAGTGATACGAGTACTTTTTTTTTTACCAGTGTTATAGTATATACATATGTGAGCTCCAAGAGAAGGGGGAATAAAATTCCACTCCAGACTCCATATACTCTGTGATTTCGACTGGTTTCCGTAGATGAAGCAAATGTTTAAGAGTTTAAGGGCTATTTGTGTTTTCCGAAGCTTTTCGCAATAAGTATAGATTACCTTGACTACATCAATATTTCTGAAAGTAGTGCTCTTAATTGCTAGGGTCAGATGCGACTGAGAGAGGAGTTGCTCACTTTTGAAATCGTTTGCTGTTAAGTTTTCTGTTAATTATTGTGATATTACGCCATTCTGTCAACCGATGTCTTAGTAAGACTTTGGGTCGAGCTTCAGCTTGGACAAACAATGAAGTTGTTTGTCAATTGCTTGGGCAAATACTCGTACTCAGGGGGAAAAACTGTTCAAAGTGACCGCCACGATAATTAGATATTGATCTCTAACAACACTGCGAATGTGCCCTGCTGCATATCGATGTTCTCATATCGACACATACAAGCCTTGCTCGGCCTACACCAGTGTAAAACGGTCGATGGGCTTTTATCTACGCGTGCAGTGACATACATATGGTCATATGTGTGAAATTGACTATTCCCTCTTCAGTGACTTTCGTCATTGCTACGTCGCGCTAAAGGAGAAGACATTTACCGGTGCCGAAATACTGTTTGCGTTGCTGATGAAGTCATTCGGTGTCTCGATCATGATGGCTATGCCCATGCATTTCTTCATATTAGAATAATACTTTGGAACCCCACTATTGTACTGACCCTAGGATTAACATTAAAAGTTAAATTCGTGTGATTCGGTTTGTTTGGCTTATCATAAAGAAATGTGCAACTAGAAGGAAAGGAACTAAAACTAATACTCGCGCGTATCGCCTATCTACTCTGACACACTGATATTTACAAGTTTTCAGCCACCCTCATAGACCACATGAAGCGCTTTCATCGTTGGATTTGATCGTAATGTGAGTGATAACCTGTGAACGTCTGCTATATGTGAATTCAAAATTTTACGCAGGTCGAAGCAACATTAAAGATTCCATGCCTCGACCGTAAACTACCCAGCCGTACTGTAACGCTGACCAATCCAATTGTTCACGTGTTTGTTTTGTTCTGCTCTTTCGCAAGCAATGTAACTTTCTGCAATTCCGAATCTATCGACAACCGAACTTATGAATGGGATTACCCCACAAGCAATTGCTGTGCACTTTAAAGATGCACCCATCCGTCCCTTGTTTTTGCATTTAAACTGAAAACCATTCGAATATATTTCTATTTGTGTAACGTAATTACCATTAATTACTCAGCCTATTTGGACCGGTGCGATCAAGGAAGGGTGGGCATACCGAGTTGCAATGACGCCGCAAGCAACTCCCGCTCGAATTAGTTCCGCTGACTCATCTCCCTACACTGTCATTGCTCTGTAAATTTCTTCCGTCTGAACCTTGAACCGCACGCGAAACTTATTTTTATTGTCTTTGCTCCTAATGCTCGAGCTCGTGACGCGATCTCTCCCTACCACACCCCCACTCTACCCGACTTACCATGAGACCGGCAGCAACGCGTGCATGGATCTTGATCATACCCTCCATCTGCTCGTCTACCGTTTCAGATCCTAGCCTCCTGCTTCGTTATCTGTTACATGCTTCCGTCCTCACATACCACATTACACATGTACCGAGAGCTGAATTTGCATTTCTTATTACCAATTACAATTAAATAATCCATCGATTAGGCGATATGTGGAGAGTCGAGCGACCAGGTCTCAGTTTCCCTCCCTCCCCATATACGACTACTACCTAAATCGTTGGCTGGATTCATTCGTTTGCCGATCTGGCTCCGCCCACAAAGCTTTTGTTTATTCGTTTTCTACTTTTAGCGGGACACAAGGGCGTAGTCCCAAAAGGGGTGCTAAATCAAAGTGATCTTTAACTAATTTTTTTTTGAAAATCTTGCCATTTTCAGGGCTTTTGGAAGTTCCGGGGAGAATCGTGAAAGTCCCAGTACTGCCGCCTCGTCTGGGCTTAATTAAATTATTCGAAATTATCGAAACGTGCGGGGCACTGACTGACATCCCCCCCAATTCTCCCACTCCACACACACCCCCCTCAAATCTTTTGTTGTGTGTTGTACGAGTACATGATGTAGGCCAGCCAATTGTTTATGAAGTGCACAGCGAGTACGAGTAGTACATATGTATATACCCAATATAGAGCATGGATATGCGATGCATGTGTGTGTATCCACTTTAGTTAAGTTAAGCATGTGTCCATGTGTTTGTGAGCTGTCCGTATTTCGGTGCCAGCTAAATATTTCTTGTATACAACTATATTTTGTTGCTTTTTATCTGCGGATGCCACTCGGAGGCGGTTCAGCATGAAGTCATGCTTGGTCTCAGCTCCAGCCCCATCTCCTCACGCATTCATCTTAATTACGAAGTTTTTATGATGACAATTTCGGGGCTGCGTTTCACTACAAGTCAAGTATATATTTCACTGTAAAAAAACTTCATTTGTAGATCAAGATTGTAGTTTTTTTCTGCCACACCCGAGTACTTTTTTCTTCATACTAGAATTTTTGGTTATTTCCCTTTGTTTTTCCAGTTTTAATGCCAAGTGTAAACAAAGCGTCTCGGGCCAGACCATCGCCTGTTGTTCATTAAGTGCAGCAAAACGCTGAAAATGCATAAAAAAAACGAGGGGGAACGTTGTGAGTTGCTGCGGACCCCGCAACTCTACATTTATACCCGATACTGAAAATTGATTTCTTTCTTTTGGCTACAAAAATGATCCGATCTGATCCAGATTCAGCAATCTGATAGATATGGTCATTATTTTTAGTTTTCTCGAATCTGCAATATTGTGGATGCAGCAGATTTTCGTTCTTTGTGTGGGCGGAAGGGGGTGGGACGAAATTTTGAGATATACGTTTTACAGTGAGATCTAACAGGAGTGCGGATACTAAATTTGGTTACTCTAGCGTTAATAGTCTCTGAGATTTGTGGATGCCCCAGATTTTCGTCCTTTGCGGGGGCGGAAGTGGGTGTGGCGAAATTTTGACACAAAACGGTCAAGGTCCGATATCACAGGAGTGTGGATACCAAATTTGGTTGCTCTAGCTCTTATGGGTTCTGAGATCCTTGAACTCATATTTTGCAATTGGCAAAACCGACCATGAAACCTGTGTGTTAGAGACAGAGAGCGAGAAAGAATGAAATTGTTTTCTTGATTCTGGCTATAATAATTATACGATCTGGTTCAGAATTTGCCCACTAGAAGATATACTCATATTCTACGATTCTGCGTTTTTGGTTTTCTCGTATCGTCGAAATTGTGGATGCCACAGATTTTCGCCCTTTGTGGGAGCGGAAGTGGGCGGGGCAAAGTTTTGAAATTTTTTTGTAGCAGTGACATATCACAGAAGTCTGGATCCGAAACATCGTTGCTCTAGCTCTTATAGTCTTTGAGCACTAGGCGCTAATAGGGACGGACAGACGGACAGACGGACAGACGGACGGACGGACAGACGGACAGACAGACATGGCTCAATCGACTCGGCTATTGATGCTGATCAAGAATATATATACTTTATGGGGTCGGAAACGATTCCTTCTGGACGTTACACACATCCACTTTTACCACAAATCTAATATACCCCAATACTCATTTTGAGTATCGGGTATAATAATGCCATAAATTGGATAAACAATCCAAGCGCAGTTTGCCAAAAAACAGAGTTTATGGACAAGCAATTTAGTTTAGTGTTTACTCTGCTCTCCTCCTCCCGCGCAGCTAGAGGGTCTCTCGATCTGATCACATCACGTATTCGGGAAGGGTATGGTAAAATATCATGTGAGAATGTTATAGCAGTGTAAGACAGTACGTATATAGTATAAATTATTGACAGACGATCGGAGAAACGCGGCTGATCCTGTGCAGCTGGACATATACATATTCAGTTTATCGCGTTAAAAACTTTACATTTATCACGTCTGTCCCCCTTCTACTTACTCTTTCCGAAGTGTTGTCATTTGCTGATTTCACTTTTGCAGCTGCACCAACACAAAGAACTTTAGTAGAGGATTCGGTGTGCAACTCAGAGCCAATTTTGTTGGGCAATTTCCTAGGTCCCAGCTCTCTCAGTCTCCAAATTCCAGATGTTCCCACAGACAGAAAGAAGAACAGGGCTGAAAGGTTTATAAATATAAATTCACTCAAAGATTAAATGAGAAAATGAGAAACAGTTTTCGAATCGCGAATGAAGATAATCTCATTATTATTGTAAGATATGAATATTAGTTTAAGATTTACTCATCGATAGTATTATAAGAAATACCAATGTACTCGATATATCGATACTTGTCGAGGACAAGTATCGATATGCCAACACACATTCATTCGAATACGCCGATCAAGAAAGAAGAACATATAATAAAACCGTGCTATTAAAAGTTTACATATCAGGTGTGGGGCTTGCCCAAAAAAAAAAAAAAAACTGCGATGAACAATGCAGACATAAGAGCGAAAACCAAAAGTGAACTTAGCGACATATTGCGTAGCGACATAACGTATATTTTGATCAAGATGCCAACATACACCAATTACGTACAGCAGTGAAAAAAATCATGGAAGACACGCATGAGCTAGGAAATACGGCGCCAAGCGCAGACGAGACTATGCAGGCAGACATTTTTGCAGTCCCGGTTGAGCGCGAGATAGATAGAGACAACCGTAGTGCACAACACGCAGTAAAAGCGGCGCCAGAAGAATATGGTGAAAATGTGCAGAAGGCTCGAGAAGCATTCATGCCGCGACAAGACAACGCTTGTTCGAAATTGACCATGCGATCAGATGAATACGAAGAAGAATCGCGCCGTTTGCAGCAGTTGGAACAATTGTACGTTTCTCGCAAGCGCTTAGCTGATCTCAAATTAAGCATATTGAAAACGGAGAAAGAGGCTATGGAGTTGGAAACGCCGAGAGATTGCATCGACTTGACACACATTGAGGCGTTGATGCGTCCATTTTCTGGAGATGACGACCAGGCTGTAACCAGTTGGATAAGTAACTTTGAGGACATTATGAATTTCCATGGTGTATCCGAGTCCAAATGCTGGATATTAGCGAAGCGGCTGCTAGGCGGATCGGCGAAGGCGTACATCGACCATGTGGCGCCTTTGACTTGGCAATTGATGCGAGCAGAATTGCTCAACGTCTTTGAGCAGACAGTGACAGCGTGGGACATTGGAAAGCGACTGGAGGCACGGAAAATTGCAAATAATGAAAGCGCATTGCAATATTTCGTCGCAATGTGCAGCATAGCGTCGCAAGCAGACATGGCCACGAGCGATGTGGTCAAATTCATCGTAGAGGGACTGCAGGACAAGACGGGCATGCCAGCATCCATGCTATATTGCAGCACACTCAACGAGTTGCGTGACAAGATGGTCACCTATGATAAGGTCAGAAGAGCTCCTGGCGTCGTAGCAATTCGTAGCGAAGGTATGACAAAGGGAAAACTAAATGTGAGTATGGCAGTTGGGCAGCAGCAAGGTGGTGGCTCAATGCGTTGCTACAACTGTCGGCAATTTGCGCACGTTATGAAGGAATGCAGTCAGCCAAAGAGACCGGATGGGGCATGTTTTAACTGTTGGAGTACCAGCCACCTATATTCGCAGTGCCCGAAACGAAAGATGGCCACTAGGGTAGCTGCAGTTCAAGATGAGGAGCGACCAGGAGAAAAAAACAACGACGATTTAGCGGCTGTCCAGTTAATCACTTTATGACTTCCGTTTGGTGAACAAAGAGGCGTCAGTATTTTTAGTCTATTTGATACAGGTAGCCCTGTAAGTTTTATTCATAAGTCTTTGATACCGAAGTCGGCTATAGTTGAAGCCTATAATGAAGTTAGGAAATACTATGGACTAGGAGGACAACCAATTCCCATATGGGGAAAATTTAAGTGCCATATTGAATTTTGCACAAAGAAATATATCGTTTTATTAAACATCGTAGATGATAACATGCTGCCTTTGCCGGTATTGTTGGGACGCGATGCCCTTAAAGTTATTGAAGTAAAATTAGTTCATAAGAAAAATATCAATGCGAAGCAACACACATCATTAAGTTCGTTAAAGCAAAAAGCTATTAGTTTAACCTGCGCGTCTTTATTCACCGAACGTAAAAATAATATTAACATAAGACTATATGATAAGTTAGATGGTAATCAATCAGAAAGAAGCGAGCTAATCAAACGTTCTAATCCATTTAAAAATCAGACACAAGAAAACTCAAGGAATGACAAAATGGCCATCGAGAATATGAATCAAGGCGACGAATTCAGTAACTTTTGTGCGTCGGTAGAGATTGATGAAGAGGAACATATTAACGTAGGTTTCGAATTTGGCCTCACTCTTGCAGAAAAGTGTAGGGAAGTTATTAAGACATACTATTTACACAAAGAATTTGACTTTAAAGCACCACCAAAGTATCAGATGCAGATTCGTGTAACAGAAACAACACCATTTCATTGTACTCCGCGTCGTTTATCCTACCATGAGAGAGAGAAAGTAGCTGAAATAGTAGATGATCTGTTAGAAAAGAAAGTAATCCGTCATAGTGAGTCTCCTTATGCTTCCCCGTTGGTCCTAGTAAAAAAAAAATCAGGAGAACTTCGAATGTGTGTCGATTACCGTGGTCTGAACAAACGAATTGTTAAAGATAATTTCCCATTGCCCCTTATTGAGGACTGTCTTGAGTTTTTAGAAAACAAGTGCTGTTTTTCCATTATAGATTTGAAAAGTGGGTATCATCAAATAGGCGTAGAAGAAAAATCAGTTCCGTATACATCGTTTGTGACACCGCAAGGACAGTATGAGTACTTGAGAATGCCCTTTGGGTTAAAAAATGGATCCGCTATTTTTCAGAGATTTATTTCGGAGCTCTTGAGAGACTTTATTAGGAACAAAAGCATTGTAGTGCACATGGATGATATATTAGTAGCGACTAAAACAGTTGAAGAACACATGGATATATTAAAAAGACTATGCATTCGGTTTAGCGAGCAAAATTTAGAGATAAATCTAAAAAGGAGTAGGTTTGTCAATCGAAACATCGATTTCCTGGGGTATAAAGTTAATCAAAACGGAATAGTTCCTAGTGATTCCCATATTGAGGCCTTGAAAAAATACCCAGTCCCTCAAAATGTAAAAGCACTGCACTCATGCTTGGGATTCTTTTCGTATTTTCGACGTTTCATGTTGTCATTTGCGACGACAGCTAAGCCCTTGGTGCAGTTGTTAAAAGAAGGTGGTCCGTTTCCCATGAATAGAGAACAGGTGAAGACGTTTGAAACTCTTAAGAATGCGTTGGCAAATCCTCCGGTATTAGCCATTTTTAGCCCAAATAGAGAAACGGAATTACATACAGACGCAAGTTCATACGGTTATGGCGCAATACTGATGCAAAGACAAGATGATGGGAAGATGCACCCTGTGTCCTATTATTCCGGCAAAACAACAGAAAGAGAATCACGTTATCATAGTTTCGAACTAGAGACATTGGCTATAATTTATGCATTGAGGCGTTTTAGAGCATATTTGGAGCATAGGTCCTTTAAAATAATCACGGATTGTAATTCGTTAGTACAGACGTTAACCAGAAAGTCAATTAGTCCTAAGATAGCACGGTGGTCCCTAGAGTTAGAGAACTATGATTACTCCATTATGCACAGACCTGGGGCCAGTATGACGCACGTTGATGCGCTGAGCAGACAAGATCAAGTGACGAATATGTTAGAGGATGGTTATAGAGTCAAATACGGTTTAGAAAAGTCTAATTTAGAAAAAGATGAGAGTAGAAAGCAATATACAAGGAATAGTGTAAGTAGAGACAACACTGGTAGTGAGCATAGAGGTACCGTAGAGAACCCTGTGATTAAGTGTAGAGAATTAAATATCAATAGAGAGCGTAGTAGTAGCGTAGAGAACCCTGCGATTGAGTGTGGAGAATCAAGTGCAGTAGGAAGTAGATTGGGAAATAGGTGGAAGTCTTATGATAGAGAGAACCTTGGTGGTGATTGTAGAGATAACATAGAGAATAGTGAATATAGGGAAAAGGATGGATGGAAGATTGAAATTAGAGATTTGAGCCAATGTAGAGGAAGCGTTAACGATGTGGAGGGGGGAGTAAAGTACATTAGTAGTAGGAATTCAGATAAAGAGAAAAAATGTGTTGAGGATACAGTAGAGAGGGACAAGTTAGAGTTTCAGGAGGAAAGATTACTAAAATCATTGATAGTTGGGGTAGTAGGTGCAACGCCAGAAGATGTTGATTTGATATTGCAAACAGAACAGATGCGAGACAAGGAAGTACTTAGGATTCGAAAAATGCTAGAGGATGGAATTGAAGTAGATTTTGAAATGATAGATGGTATTGTTTACAAGAGGAGTTGTGAAAACAAACTATGTTTCTATGTACCAATGTGTATGGAAGAGCAGTTGATAAGGCGGTCACACGAAAAACTAGGACATCTCGATGCCTAAAACAATCCATAACAGAACGCTCCATAGTATCCCAAAGTCGTGTGTTCCTTTTCATACCCTACATGTTGATCATTTGGGTCCGTTGCCGAGTATTAGATCTAAGCGAAAACACCTCCTTGTGGTAATAGATGCATTCACTAAGTTTGTCAAATTGTTCCCGGTTAATAGTACCAGCACGCGGAAAGCGAAGGATGCCTTAAGTAAATATTTTGATTTCTATAGTCGCCCTACTAGGATAATATCAGATCGTGGGACCTGTTTCACCTCGTTAGAGTTCTCTAGTTTTCTGCAGGAGAGAGGGATAGAGCACATTAAGGTAGCTACAGGTGCACCGCAGGCCAATGGCCAAGTGGAGCGGGTGAATCGTGTTCTTACTCCTATGTTAGGAAAACTGTCAGAGCCCCTTGAGCAAGCCGATTGGTATAGGTTGATGAGCAAGGTAGAGCACGCCATTAATAACTCCGTTAACAGCAGTACGAAAAAGACACCTAGCACATTGTTATTTGGAATACCCCAGAAAGGACCCGTTGTAGATGAATTAACCGAATACCTAGAGGAGAAGTTAGCGTCAGAACTTAGAGAGTTGGAAACTATAAGAGAAATAGCAAGTGAGAACATACGGTTGTCGCAGAAAAGAAATGAGAAGATGTATGCCCATAAACATAGAGCCCCATTAAAGTATGAACCTGGTGACTATGTAGCAGTCCGGCATGTGGACACAACACCGGGGATCAATAAGAAGTTCGCACCAAAGTATCGAGGACCGTACAGGATCAATAGAGTATTGGATAATGATCGTTATGAGGTTGTCGACATTGAGGACTGTCAGTTGACGCAAATGCCATTCCGAAGTATATTAGAGCCAGCAAGGCTTAAACCCTGGGTAGAGTGTAAGGATAAAACCATGGTCTCATGTTGTTAATCGATGAAATAGTATGTTAAGTAAGACAATACCGAATAAGAAATTTTTAACCAACTGTATGCCTTAGTGTGTAGATCGTGGGCGATCTGTAGTGAGGTTGCCCGAATGTAAGATATGAATATTAGTTTATAAGATTTGAATATTAGTTTAAGATTTACTCATCGATAGTATTATAAGAAATACCAATGTACTCGATATATCGATACTTGTCCTCGACAAGTATCGATATGCCAACACACATTCATTCGAATACGCCGATCAAGAAAGAAGAACATATAATAAAACCGTGCTATTAAAAGTTTACATTATTTTTCTTTTAAAACTAGTAATAATGTCGTTGGACTCCCTTTCCTTTGTGACACACTTTATTCTCAAATTCCAGAGTGATACGAGTACTTTTTTTTTTACCAGTGTTATAGTATATACATATGTGAGCTCCAAGAGAAGGGGGAATAAAATTCCACTCCAGACTCCATATACTCTGTGATTTCGAGTGGTTTCCGTAGCAAATGAAGCAAATGTTTAAGAGTTTAAGGGCAATTTGTGTTTTCCGAAGCTTTTCGCAATAAGTATAGATTACCTTGACTACATCAATATTTCTGAAAGTAGTGCTCTTAATTGCTAGGGTCAGATGCGACTGAGAGAGGAGTTGCTCACTTTTGAAATCGTTTGCTGTTAAGTTTTCTGTTAATTATTGTGATATTACGCCATTCTGTCAACCGATGTCTTAGTAAGACTTTGGGTCGAGCTTCAGCTTGGACAAACCATGAAGTTGTTTGTCAATTGCTTGGGCAAATACTCGTACTCAGGTGGAAAAACAAATACCACAATGGGGAAGAAGTTAAGATGGGAGACAAGAAAATATCAAATAAAGGGCCAATTAAGGAAGGTGATTGTGCGATTCTGTTTACCTTATCAACGACAAATTTTGACCCCAGGGGCGTCATTTACAATCCTCAATTTGTTTGCATACTAAAGCAACATTAGCCGAAGAGCTACCTACAAAAGAGAAGACGATGTTTCCTGATTCCCAATTCGTAGGCTATTGATAAACAATCAGTGGGGGAATATTCAAATTGCCAGGTCTCATGTGTGATTAGCCGATTTCTCACACATTTCAAGATTCAAAGCAGACAGCAGACAGAGCGGAACAGAACAGAACAGAACACAACAGAGTGGAGAAGACGTTGAGCTGACGGCTGGAGGGATCAGATCCCACAGAAGAAGCCGCCTTGAAATTTACGAAAAGAGCCGCCTATAAATCGCAATATTTCAGCACTGCCCATGGCTTTATCTAAAGCTCCATTCGGAACAGTATTCATAAGCATAAAGCGTAACCAATTGATTGCTAATTGATATTGATGTGTCGATTATTTTATGATTATTTTTTATGATCGTTAAATTTTGATGATGATGTAGGCCAGCCAATTGTTTATGAAGTGCACAGCGAGTACGAGTAGTACATATGTATATACCCAATATAGAGCATGGATATGCGATGCATGTGTGTGTATCCACTTTAGTTAAGTTAAGCATGTGTCCATGTGTTTGTGAGCTGTCCGTATTTCGGTGCCAGCTAAATATTTCTTGTATACAACTATATTTTGTTGCTTTTTATCTGCGGATGCCACTCGGAGGCGGTTCAGCATGAAGTCATGCTTGGTCTCAGCTCCAGCCCCATCTCCTCACGCATTCATCTTAATTACGAAGTTTTTATGATGACAATTTCGGGGCTGCGTTTCACTACAAGTCAAGTATATATTTCACTGTAAAAAAACTTCATTTGTAGATCAAGATTGTAGTTTTTTTCTGCCACACCCGAGTACTTTTTCTTCATACTAGAATTTTTGGTTATTTCCCTTTGTTTTTCCAGTTTTAATGCCAAGTGTAAACAAAGCGTCTCGGGCCAGACCATCGCCTGTTGTTCATTAAGTGCAGCAAAACGCTGAGAATGCATAAAAAAAACGAGGGGGAACGTTGTGAGTTGCTGCGGAGACCTCAACTCTACATTTATACCAGATACTGAAAATTGATTTCTTTCTTTTGGCTACAAAAATGATCCGATCTGATCCAGATTCAGCAATCTGATAGATATGGTCATTATTTTTAGTTTTCTCGAATCTGCAATATTGTGGACGCAACAGATTTTCGTTCTTTGCGTGGGCGGAAAAGGGTGGGACGAAATTTTGAGATATACGTTTTACAGTGAGATCTAACAGGGGTGCGGATACTAAATTTGGTTACTCTAGCGTTAATAGTCTCTGAGATTTGTGGATGCCCCAGATTTTCGTCCTTTGCGGGGGCGGAAGTGGGTGTGGCGAAATTTTGACACAAAACGGTCAAGGTCCGATATCACAGGAGTGTGGATACCAAATTTGGTTGCTCTAGCTCTTATGGGTTCTGAGATCCTTGAATTCATATTTTGCAATTGGCAAAACCGACCATGAAACCTGTGTGTTAGAGAGAGAGAGCGAGAAAGAATGAAATTGTTTTCTTGATTCTGGCTATAATAATTATACGATCTGGTTCAGAATTTGCCCCCTAGAAGATATACTCATATTCTACGATTCTGCGTTTTTGGTTTTCTCGTATCGTCGAAATTGTGGATGCCACAGATTTTCGCTCTTTGTGGGAGCGGAAGTGGGCGGGGCAAAGTTTTGAAATTTTTTTGTAGCAGTGACATATCACAGAAGTCTGGATCCGAAACATCGTTGCTCTAGCTCTTATAGTCTTTGAGCACTAGGCGCTAATAGGGACGGACAGACGGACAGACGGACAGACGGACGGACGGACAGACGGACAGACAGACATGGCTCAATCGACTCGGCTATTGATGCTGATCAAGAATATATATTCTTTATGGGGGCGGAAGCGATTCCTTCTGGACGTTACACACATCCACTTTTACCACAAATCTAATATACCCCAATACTCATTTTGAGTATCGGGTATAATAATGCCATAAATTGGATAAACAATCCAAGCGCAGTTTGCCAAAAAACAGAGTTTATGGACAAGCAATTTAGTTTAGTGTTTACTCTGCTCTCCTCCTCCCGCGCAGCTAGAGGGTCTCTCGATCTGATCACATCACGTATTCGGGAAGGGTATGGTAAAATATCATGTGAGAATGTTATAGCAGTGTAAGACAGAAGGTAGATAGTATAAATTATTGACAGACGATCGGAGAAACGCGGCTGATCCTGTGCAGCTGGACATATACATATTCAGTTTATCGCGTTAAAAACTTTACATTTATCACGTCTGTCCCCCTTCTACTTACTCTTTCCGAAGTGTTGTCATTTGCTGATTTCACTTTTGCAGCTGCACCAACACAAAGAACTTTAGTAGAGGATTCGGTGTGCAACTCAGAGCCAATTTTGTTGGGCCCTTTCCTAGGTCCCAGCTCTCTCAGTCTCCAAATCGCAGATGTTCCCACAGACAGAAAGAAGAACAGGGCTGAAAGGTTTATAAATATAAATTCACTCAAAGAAAAAATGAGAAAATGAGAAACAGTTTTCGAATCGCGAATGAAGATAATCTCATTATTATTTTTCTTTTAAAACTAGTAATAATGTCGTTGGACTCCCTTTCGTTTGTGACACACTTTATTCTCAAATTCCAGGGTGATACGAGTACTTTTTTTTTTACCAGTGTTATAGTATATACATATGTGAGCTCCAAGAGAAGGGGGAATAAAATTCCACTCTAGACTCCATATACTCTGTGATTTCGACTGGTTTCCGTAGATAAAGCAAATGTTTAAGAGTTTAAGGGCAATTTGTGTTTTCCGAAGCTTTTCGCAATAAGTATAGATTACCTTGACTACATCAATATTTCTGAAAGTAGTGCTCTTAATTGCTAGGGTCAGATGCGACTGAGAGAGGAGTTGCTCACTTTTGAAATCGTTTGCTGTTAAGTTTTCTGTTAATTATTGTGATATTACGCCATTCTGTCAACCGATGTCTTAGTAAGACTTTGGGTCGAGCTTCAGCTTGGACAAACAATGAAGTTGTTTGTCAATTGCTTGGGCAAATACTCGTACTCAGGGGGAAAAACTGTTCAAAGTGACCGCCACGATAATTAGATATTGATCTCTAACAACACTGCGAATGTGCCCTGCTGCATATCGATGTTCTCATATCGACACATACAAGCCTTGCTCGGCCTACACCAGTGAAAAACGGTCGATGGGCTTTTATCTACGCGTGCAGTGACATACATATGGTCATATGTGTGAAATTGACTATTCCCTCTTCAGTGACTTTCGTCATTGCTACGTCGCGCTAAAGAAGAAGACATTTACCGGTGCCGAAATACTGTTTGCGTTGCTGATGAAGTCATTCGGTGTCTCGATCATGATGGCTATGCCCATGCATTTCTTCATATTAGAATAATACTTTGGAACCCCACTATTGTACTGACCCTAGGATTAACATTAAAAGTTAAATTCGTGTGATTCGGTTTGTTTGGCTTATCATAAAGAAATGTGCAACTAGAAGGAAAGGAACTAAAACTAATACTCGCGCGTATCGCCTATCTACTCTGACACACTGATATTTACAAGTTTTCAGCCACCCTCATAGACCACATGAAGCGCTTTCATCGTTGGATTTGATCGTAATGTGAGTGATAACCTGTGAACGTCTGCTATATGTGAATTCAAAATTTTACGCAGGTCGAAGCAACATTAAAGATTCCATGCCTCGACCGTAAACTACCCAGCCGTACTGTAACGCTGACCAATCCAATTGTTCACGTGTTTGTTTTGTTCTGCTCTTTCGCAAGCAATGTAACTTTCTGCAATTCCGAATCTATCGACAACCGAACTTATGAATGGGATTACCCCACAAGCAATTGCTGTGCACTTTAAAGATGCACCCATCCGTCCCTTGTTTTTGCATTTAAACTGAAAACCATTCGAATATATTTATATTTGTGTAACGTAATTACCATTAATTACTCAGCCTATTTGGACCGGTGCGATCAAGGAAGGGTGGGCATACCGAGTTGCAATGACGCCGCAAGCAACTCCCGCTCGAATTAGTTCCGCTGACTCATCTCCCTACACTGTCATTGCTCTGTAAATTTCTTCCGTCTGAACCTTGAACCGCACGCGAAACTTATTTTTATTGTCTTTGCTCCTAATGCTCGAGCTCGTGACGCGATCTCTCCCTACCACACCCCCACTCTACCCGACTTACCATGAGACCGGCAGCAACGCGTGCATGGATCTTGATCATACCCTCCATCTGCTCGTCTACCGTTTCAGATCCTAGCCTCCTGCTTCGTTATCTGTTACATGCTTCCGTCCTCACATACCACATTACACATGTACCGAGAGCTGAATTTGCATTTCTTATTACCAATTACAATTAAATAATCCATCGATTAGGCGATATGTGGAGAGTCGAGCGACCAGGTCTCAGTTTCCCTCCCTCCCCATATACGACTACTACCTAAATCGTTGGCTGGATTCATTCGTTTGCCGATCTGGCTCCGCCCACAAAGCTTTTGTTTATTCGTTTTCTACTTTTAGCGGGACACAAGGGCGTAGTCCCAAAAGGGGTGCTAAATCAAAGTGATCTTTAACTAATTTTTTTTTGAAAATCTTGCCATTTTCAGGGCTTTTGGAAGTTCCGGGGAGAATCGTGAAAGTCCCAGTACTGCCGCCTCGTCTGGGCTTAATTAAATTATTCGAAATTATCGAAACGTGCGGGGCACTGACTGACATCCCCCCAATTCTCCCACTCCACACACACCCCCCTCAAATCTTTTGTTGTGTGTTGTACGAGTACATGATGTAGGCCAGCCAATTGTTTATGAAGTGCACAGCGAGTACGAGTAGTACATATGTATATACCCAATATAGAGCATGGATATGCGATGCATGTGTGTGTATCCACTTTAGTTAAGTTAAGCATGTGTCCATGTGTTTGTGAGCTGTCCGTATTTCGGTGCCAGCTAAATATTTCTTGTATACAACTATATTTTGTTGCTTTTTATCTGCGGATGCCACTCGGAGGCGGTTCAGCATGAAGTCATGCTTGGTCTCAGCTCCAGCCCCATCTCCTCACGCATTCATCTTAATTACGAAGTTTTTATGATGACAATTTCGGGGCTGCGTTTCACTACAAGTCAAGTATATATTTCACTGTAAAAAAACTTCATTTGTAGATCAAGATTGTAGTTTTTTTCTGCCACACCCGAGTACTTTTTTCTTCATACTAGAATTTTTGGTTATTTCCCTTTGTTTTTCCAGTTTTAATGCCAAGTGTAAACAAAGCGTCTCGGGCCAGACCATCGCCTGTTGTTCATTAAGTGCAGCAAAACGCTGAAAATGCATAAAAAAAACGAGGGGGAACGTTGTGAGTTGCTGCGGACCCCGCAACTCTACATTTATACCCGATACTGAAAATTGATTTCTTTCTTTTGGCTACAAAAATGATCCGATCTGATCCAGATTCAGCAATCTGATAGATATGGTCATTATTTTTAGTTTTCTCGAATCTGCAATATTGTGGATGCAGCAGATTTTCGTTCTTTGTGTGGGCGGAAGGGGGTGGGACGAAATTTTGAGATATACGTTTTACAGTGAGATCTAACAGGAGTGCGGATACTAAATTTGGTTACTCTAGCGTTAATAGTCTCTGAGATTTGTGGATGCCCCAGATTTTCGTCTTTTGTGGGAGCGGAAGTGGGCGGGGCAAAGTTTTGAAATTTTTTTGTAGCAGTGACATATCACAGAAGTCTGGATCCGAAACATCGTTGCTCTAGCTCTTATAGTCTTTGAGCACTAGGCGCTAATAGGGACGGACAGACGGACAGACGGACGGACGGACAGACAGACATGGCTCAATCGACTCGGCTATTGATGCTGATCAAGAATATATATACTTTATGGGGTCGGAAACGATTCCTTCTGGACGTTACACACATCCACTTTTACCACAAATCTAATATACCCCAATACTCATTTTGAGTATCGGGTATAATAATGCCATAAATTGGATAAACAATCCAAGCACAGTTTGCCAAAAAACAGAGTTTATGGACAAGCAATTTAGTTTAGTGTTTACTCTGCTCTCCTCCTCCCGCGCAGCTAGAGGGTCTCTCGATCTGATCACATCACGTATTCGGGAAGGGTATGGTAAAATATCATGTGAGAATGTTATAGCAGTGTAAGACAGTACGTATATAGTATAAATTATTGACAGACGATCGGAGAAACGCGGCTGATCCTGTGCAGCTGGACATATACATATTCAGTTTATCGCGTTAAAAACTTTACATTTATCACGTCTGTCCCCCTTCTACTTACTCTTTCCGAAGTGTTGTCATTTGCTGATTTCACTTTTGCAGCTGCACCAACACAAAGAACTTTAGTAGAGGATTCGGTGTGCAACTCAGAGCCAATTTTGTTGGGCAATTTCCTAGGTCCCAGCTCTCTCAGTCTCCAAATTCCAGATGTTCCCACAGACAGAAAGAAGAACAGGGCTGAAAGGTTTATAAATATAAATTCACTCAAAGAAAAAATGAGAAAATGAGAAACAGTTTTCGAATCGCGAATGAAGATAATCTCATTATTATTGTAAGATATGAATATTAGTTTAAGATTTACTCATCGATAGAAACATAAGAAATACCAATGTACTCGATATATCGATACTTGTCCTCGACAAGTATCGATATGCCAACACACATTCATTCGAATACGCCGATCAAGAAAGAAGAACATATAATAAAACCGTGCTATTAAAAGTTTACATTATTTTTCTTTTAAAACTAGTAATAATGTCGTTGGACTCCCTTTCCTTTGTGACACACTTTATTCTCAAATTCCAGAGTGATACGAGTACTTTTTTTTTTACCAGTGTTATAGTATATACATATGTGAGCTCCAAGAGAAGGGGGAATAAAATTCCACTCCAGACTCCATATACTCTGTGATTTCGACTGGTTTCCGTAGATGAAGCAAATGTTTAAGAGTTTAAGGGCAATTTGTGTTTTCCGAAGCTTTTCGCAATAAGTATAGATTACCTTGACTACATCAATATTTCTGAAAGTAGTGCTCTTAATTGCTAGGGTCAGATGCGACTGAGAGAGGAGTTGCTCACTTTTGAAATCGTTTGCTGTTAAGTTTTCTGTTAATTATTGTGATATTACGCCATTCTGTCAACCGATGTCTTAGTAAGACTTTGGGTCGAGCTTCAGCTTGGACAAACAATGAAGTTGTTTGTCAATTGCTTGGGCAAATACTCGTACTCAGGGGGAAAAACTGTTCAAAGTGACCGCCACGATAATTAGATATTGATCTCCAACAACAATGCGCATGTGCCCTGCTGCATATCGATGTTCTCATATCGATGTTCTCATATCGATATTCTTCTTTCGGCGTCTGTCTCTTGCGTATGTTACTCGGAAGCACATATAATTCTGTATACTGATCTTCTGCTGTCTTACCAATAAAATAACTTTAACAGGTTATGGGCCCAGACACCAATTCACCCAGAAACAGTATAAAACAGAAACAGTGAGAAACAATAAACATTGTTTGGTGCTTAGTGAAAAGCAGTGCTAAAAAAATGGCATAGACTCATTAGTGTATGTGTGTACATAGAAAGGCAAAAGAACAAGTTGAACAAATTCAACGGAGATTCGTATTGTGTTTTTTTGATTAGAATTTTGCAGCGAATCGGACCGTTGCCGTGGTTTAAAGTCCAAAATAAAGCAGTCCCAACGGATCAAGAAACACAAAAGCGAACGGAGACTCAAGTGTGTATACCAAAAAGTGCGTATTCCAAGCCGCACAAAACCGCGAGTGTGTATACCCAAAAGTGTGTATACCAAGGCATAGAAAATCGCGAGTGTGTGTGTAAATAGCAACTCGGGACACACAACAGATACTTAAAAGAAAACGAAAAAAACAAAAGAAAGACACGGACAACAGTATTGTCGTCGTAGTTGCTTTGTGCATGAGACGATCGACAGTTACAAATTTTGCACTGTGGGACAATAAGTATAAAAAATGAGTGGAAATATGAATTTCAATATTGAGAAACTGGACGAAAACAATTATAGCACATGGGAAGTTTTGATGAGAAGTGCTCTCATACAAAATGATTTGTGGCCAATCGTCAGTGGTAAAATTGAGCTTAGTGAAAGTGCAACAAATGAGCAACGTGCAGCTTTTCAACTAAAGGATCAAAAGGCGTTGGCGTCAATTTTACTTTGTGTTAAATCGACCCAACTAAACAATATTAAAAATTGTGTATCGTCGTCACAGGCATGGCAAAAGCTAAATAAAATTCACAGGCCAAGCGGACCAGCAAGGGTAGTGCTTTTAATTAAACAATTGTTGACGTTAAAAATGTCGGATGGTATAAGTGCACAGGAATATTTGCGGAAATTCAAGGTGGTACACGAGGCTTTAGCAGAGGTCAACATAAAGGTTGATGAAAAGATCTTATCAGTTGTGTTGCTAAATGGTTTGCCTAAATCGTATGAAAGTTTTGTTGTTGCGATTGAGACGCGAGATGATTTGCCGAGCTTGAGCATGCTAAAAATAAAAATTTCTGAAGAAGCGAATAGGCAGGAAGATAGCATTAGCAAGGAAATTACAAGTAGCGCGGAACTACACGTCAGTTATGACAACAACAATTTTAAGAAAAACTTTAAGAAGGGCAAAAAGTGTTTTAAGTGCGGAAAGGAAGGGCATTTTAAATCGGAATGCCGTGCTAAAAGCAGGCAGGAAGGAGCAAACAAGGGCGCAAACAGTAAAAGCGGGGAAAGATTGGGTACAATGCTTTCCGTAACCGAATATGCCAAAGTGGCACCAGAAAAATATGTACCAATCCTAAATTTAGCTAACCCAAATGACCAGATGTTAAATGCATGGTGCATAGACAGTGGCGCAACGGCGCATCTATGTTGTGACAAGGAACGCTTTGTGTCGTTCACGGAAGATAATCAAAAAGT
Source organism: Drosophila miranda (assembly GCF_003369915.1). Lineage (NCBI taxonomy): Eukaryota > Metazoa > Arthropoda > Insecta > Diptera > Drosophilidae > Drosophila > Drosophila miranda. Next base: position 140,535 of record NW_022881603.1, read on the forward strand.
ATTTTTAGCCGGCGGTAAATCACTTATTGCTGAAGGGCATGGAACTGTTCAAGTAAAGTTCGGTGATAGATCCGTTACGCTGGAAAATGTTATCTTGGTACCAGATTTGCAGTACAATTTTATTTCAGTCACAAAACTATTAAAACATGGAAAAAAAATTGTGTATGAGAAAAATCAAGCGATGATTTTTGAAAACGGAAAAATAGTTATAAAGGCACATCTGGAAAATGGATTGTTTATGGTTCAGGACAATCAGGAAAAGTGTATGAACATTGTAAATGTTGAGGCATATGCATTCAAATGGCACAATAGGTTCGGCCATGTACATTTTGACGCATTAAAGGAAATGGTTAACAAGGAGATGGTAATAGGTCTCAAGGGCATATACAAGCCAAAACAAGTGTGTGCAACATGCGCAAAAAGTAAAATTTGCGTGCAACCATTTCAATCGAGCACAAACAGGTCAAAGGGCGTTCTAGACTTAATACATACTGATGTATCCGGTCCAATGCAAAAGCAGTCAATGGGAGGCAATCGATATTTCGCCACATTTATTGATGATTGTTCAAGATATGTATCAGAAAGTTTCCTAAAAACCAAAGATCAGGGTTTCGAGGCTTTTAAAGAATTTAAAAGTCAAGTTGAGTGCCAAACTGGGAGAAAAGTCAAGGTTTTACGAAGCGACAATGGCCGAGAATACATATCAAACGTTTTTGATAATTACCTAAACCAAAATGGAATAAAGCGAAACTTAACAGTGCCATATACACCTCAACAAAACGGAGTTGCAGAAAGGGCCAACAGAACATTGGTAGAAATGGCAAGAAGTATGCTGCTGCATGCTGGGTGAAGTGAATGCTATTGGGCAGAAGCGATTCGAACTGCCACGTATTTGCGAAATAGAGTGGCAAGCAGCTGCTTGAGCGGGGTGACACCTTTTGAAATATGGACAGGTAGAAAGCCAGTGGTATCGCATTTAAGAGTTTTTGGCTCAGTAGCGATAGCTCTAGATAAAACAAAGAAATCAAAGTTCGCACAGAAAGGCTTAGAGTATATAATGGTGGGCTACTCGGATACGGCCAAAGCATACCGTTTGGTCAGTAAAGAAACCAGGAAACTCGTAGAGAGTAGGGATGTCATTTTTGTAGAACCTGAAGAGGGCAAACTAGATGCATCATGTTCCAATGACATGGCATCAATTGAGGTTCAACAAAACCAGGACTCTGAACCCAAAATGGATAGCGAGCAATTTAAAGATCCAGAAAAAGAGCCAGAAAATCAGGAGGAGATTAGGTCTAGTAATGACATTCTTGTAATTCCAGAACCAATAAGAGGACCAGGACGCCCAACCATAGTACGGACGGGCAAACCAGGACGACCAAGGAAGCAGTATCATATGCTCAATGCGATACTGGCAGCAGACGTACAAGTTCGAGATATGGAAAGCATCAATGAAGGACGAGTACGAATCTCTCGTGAAGAACGGCACGTGGTCGCTTACTAAATTGCCTAGCGGGAAAAAGTCCATTGGATGCAGATGGGTTTATGCAGTTAAGTCCAATCCGGATGGAAGCGTGAACAGGCTCAAAGCACGTCTGGTGGCGAAAGGTTGTAGCCAATGCTACGGGATCGACTACAAGGAAACATTTGCACCAGTTGTACGCCACGCAACTATCAGGTTGATAATTGCACTTGCAGTCGAACATGGTCTCCACCTACATCAAATGGATGTTGTCACGGCGTATCTCAACGGCGAATTGGAAGATGAGGTTTTTATGAGACAACCTGAGGGCTTCATCAGTGAAGTTCACCCAAATCACGTTTTGAGGCTTCACAAAAGTATATATGGCCTAAAACAATCAGGAAGAGTGTGGAACTCTACGTTGGATGTAACGCTGAGACGCATTGGTTTTATACCGACTGTCAACGAGCCCTGTCTGTATTGTAAGCCAGGTAAAAATATGTGTCTAATAGCTGTCTACGTAGATGACATTATTTTGGCGTGTAAGGACCTAGATGATATATCTGATATCAAGATAAAGATCGCAGCAGAATTTGATGTGGTTGACATCGGGCCTATGCAATACTTTTTAGGTATTGAGGTGAAACGTGAAGGCAGTACGGGGGCGATTTCAATCAGCCAACGGAAGTATATTAGAGAGTTGCTCGAACAGTACAATTTGAAAGATTGTCGACAGACGTCCACGCCTCTTGAAGCTGGTTACCAGGTGGCATGCAACAAAGAGGACTGCCGCAGGGTCGACATCACATCGTTCCAAAAGCTAATTGGAGAGTTATCTTATCTTGCTGTTATGACTCGTCCGGACATTGCGCATTCGGTGAACAAATTAGCACAACGTAACAAGGATCCTCATTCCGAGCATGAAGCGGCAGCCAAGCACATCCTTCGATATTTGGCAAAAACTATCGACTGGGAGATATGCTACACAAAGCAAGGAAAGGCAATTGAGTGTTTTGTTGATGCAGATTGGGCAAGTGATATGACGAACCGAAAGTCATTCACTGGCTATGTATGCATGTTGGCAGGAGGAGCGGTTTCTTGGGAGTCAAGAAAGCAATCGACGGTTGCCCTCAGTTCCACGCAGGCAGAGTACATAGCCTTATCATCTGCAGCAAAAGAGGCGATATACTTTCGCAGCCTACTGATTGACTTGAAGCTGATGTCCAAGGAGTCAGCTATTCAGATGTACGGCGACAACATTGGAGCACAGCAGCTTGCTAGAAACCCCATGTTTCATGCACGTACAAAGCACATCGACGTCAAGATACATCATATTCGAGCGGTTCTCAAGAGAGGTGAAGTCAACATTGCGTATCTGCCAACCGATAAGATGATAGCAGATGTCCTCACAAAGAACTTAGCCAAGGTTATGCACCATAAATTTGTATTCGCATTTGGTTTAAAAGTTAAGTATATTTAAAGTTTGTAAACATGCGTTGTGTTGAGGAGGAGTGTTCAAAGTGACCGCCACGATAATTAGATATTGATCTCTAACAACACTGCGCATGTGCCCTGCTGCATATCGATGTTCTCATATCGATGTTCTCATATCGATGTTCTCATATCGATATTCTTCTTTCGGCGTCTGTCTCTTGCGTATGTTACTCGGAAGCACATATAATTCTGTATACTGATCTTCTGCTGTCTTACCAATAAAATAACTTTAACAAAAACAAATACCAGAATGGGGAAGAGGTTAAGATGGGAGACAAGAAAATATCAAATAAAGGGCCAATTAAGGAAGGTGATTGTGCGATTCTGTTTATCTTATCAACGACAAATTTTGACCACAGGGGCGTCATTTACAATCCTCAATTTGTTTGCATACTAAAGCAACATTAGCCGAAGAGCTAATTCCCAATTCGTAGGCTATTGATAAACAATCAGTGGGGAAATATTCAAATTAGCCAGGTCTCATGTGTGATTATCCGATTTCTCACACATTTCAAGCATCAAAGCAGACAGCAGACAGAACGGAACAGAACAGAACAGAACACAACAGAGCGGAGAAGACGTTGAGCTGACGGCTGGAGGGATCAGATCCCACAGAAGAAGCCGCCTTGAAATTTACGAAAAGAGCCGCCTATAAATCGCAAGATTTCAGCACTGCCCAGGGCTTTATCTAAAGCTCCATTCGGAACAGTATTCAAAGCATAAAGCGTAACAAATTGATTGCTAATTGATATTGATGTGTACATTATTTTATGATTATTCTTTATGATCGTTAAATTTTGATATACCAAAAGGCGAGCGAGATCGAACACCAAACTTGATTCAAATTTGTAGATCACTTTGAACAATCAAGCCACTCCCTGAGTACTTCTCAGGCCTTGTCTTACCTTGTCTTCAGTTGGATTGTTATAATTTAATAACTACACGGGAGGGCAAATTAAGTCTGTAGTTCGGGTACCACAAAAACCACTTAAAGACGCTTTCTTTAATTGCCCCCAAAACGAAGATTTGGTTTTATTTTTCGAGAAACCTGTGGGGTAGCTTTCGGCTGCGGATGTGGCTGTGACTGTGGCTCTCATTGTGGCTCTGCCTCCAGCTGCTGGCCAGCTCCATGGACAGACAGTCATTTGTGTGAAAATCATCGTAGCATGAAGCGTTGTCAAATACCGTTTGTTGCGGGGGTCGGTCCACTCTCATGCTTTTGTTTCGGCAATTTCAAGGTCTGTACAGAAACCGTCTGTTGGGTCAGACCTCTCCCTCCATTGACCAGAGCAGAGCTCTAACAATGCGGGTTCTGGCATCATTTTCATAGAAACGGCATTAGAAGTTACTCATACGCAGCGTGGGTTGGATAAGATTAACGAAAGCCCACATAGACATAGCTCATCCTCCCCATTCTCAGTTGACTCTTTGCAGACAGCAGAATGAGCTCTAACAACTGCGGTTTCATCGATCCGCATGGCCAGTTGAGCGCAGCCCTCGCTAATCGGGACATACGGGAATTCCACACTGCCCTGGACAGCGGTGCCCAGGCTAATCGCCAGGACGATCGAATGCCTCTCAGGTGGGCTAATAGAAAGATTGAGGCAGGCACTAAGCTGGAGCTGATCCGACTTTTCCTGAAACAACCACAGTTGGACATTGACAGCTATCGGAACGGGCAGGTACGCCAGATGCTGAGGGATCAGTATCCGGAACTGCCGTTGCCGGAGCTGCGCGAGGCCGAAGCAGAGATCGACTACGAGCGACACCTCCGCACGCTGCGGGACGGAGACGAGAACCAGTTCGAGCAACAGTTCGCGGAGTACCACCAGAACGTCAGCGGGAACGCAGACAACCAATGCAATGCCAACCGGGAGGAGTATCAGTCCCTGCTGGCGGAGAGTATCAAGCGGGGCAAGCAGCGAGCCTTTGAGGCCATCCTCGAGACGGGCATCAACATTAATCCTTCAAAATTGAGCGACATCAGCCCCGTGGAGTTGGCCGTAATCTGGGGCAACCACAGGGCGCTAGAGAAGCTGTTGAAGCATCCGCAGCTGAGGCTGACATCGCATTCCAAGCTGCTGAACGCGGTTATCAGTCGCCTGGGTGAGCAGCCGCTGGACGACTTCTGTGACCACCAGCGCTGTTTCCAGCTGCTGCTCGAGAGCGATCGTGTGGACATCAATGAGGCGGACAAGGCTGGCCTGGTGCCACTCTCCTATGCGGTCAAGTATCGCAACACAAAGGTGGCACAGGAGCTTCTACGGCAGGGAGCGTACATCGGGGCGAGAAGCGCGTTCGGAGATCTTCCCATACAGGAGATGGACCCGAAAGTGCTGGAGGAGCACTTCGATTCCTGCATCACCACCAACGGGGAGAAGCCCGGTGACCAGAGTTTCGAGATCACCATCAACTACAAGAATCTGATGAGACGCCAGCGAGAGCCCGGGCAGTCGGACAAGCGGAGCATTGGCCATCCTCACCAATTGGAGGACTAGATTACTCCAATCGCATACATCGCCGATTCCAAGGAGCTGCGTTACCTGCTGCAGCACCCGCTAATTTCGAGTTTCCTCTTCCTCAAGTGGCACCGCCTCTCGGTGATCTTCTATCTGAACTTTCTACTTTACTCTCTCTTCACTGCCTCCATTATCACGCATACGCTCCTTAAGTTCCACGAAAGCGACCACACGGGCCTGACTGCCCTCTTCGGCCTGTTCTCTTGGATAGGGATTGTGTATCTCATGATCTGACCTCTCGGCTTGCCATGTCGCCGCTGCTGTACTTCAGGTTTATCACGAACCTGATGGAGGTGGCTCTCATTGTCTTGTCGATCCTAACCTGCATGGAAGCCAGCTACGACAAGGAGACGCAGCGCATACTGGCCGTCTTCACCATTCTGCTGGTGTCCGTGGAGTTCTGCCTGCTGGTTGGCTCCCTGCCAGTACTCTCAATTTCGACGCACATGATCATGCTGCGCGCCGTCTCCAGCAGCTTCATCAAGAGCTTTGCTCTCTACTCGATCTTTGTGCTTACGTTTAGTCTGTGCTTCTACATACTGTTTGGCAAGCCCCAGGTGGATTCCTCCTCTCCGAAGGACAGCACGCCAGAGCCAGCAAAGGAGGGAGAGGATGATGGTCACTTCAACACATTATACGTGCCCATCGAGGCTCTAAACAAGACGATTGTGATGCTCACGGGAGAATTTGATGCCGGTGACATAAAGTTTGACAGCGTCTACACTTACCTGATCTTCCTGCTCTTTGTGTTCTTCATGACCATTGTGCTGTTCAATCTCCTGAATGGTCTGGCTGTCAGCGATACTCAGGTGGGTTTATATTTCCTTTTCTTCCTCGGCTTTATCCAACTGTTTTCTCCCCTCTCTTTTCCCACAGGCCATCAAGGCCCAGGCGGAACTGAACGGCGCCATTGTCCGCACCAATCTGCTGACCCGCTACGAGCAAGTTCTCACTGGCCGAGATGGACACGCTCAGACCTCATCGTCCCAGTTGAACAAAGGCAGTCGGTTCGCTCGAGGAAGACCATGAGCTAGTCACCGGTTCAATCGTAATTTTCTTCATGCTTTTCTTGAGTTTCACGCCCTCGTGGCTTTTCCCACACTTGGGACCCCACTAGGCAGAAAAGCGAAAGGAGAGAAAATCTTCACTGATGAATCGCCTGATCGGATCGGATGGGCTGTTATATACTCACAACACATACTCATTGGCCTCATTTGCGAATCGCTGGGCTGTGAACAAGCTTGAATTGAAAGAGTGTCGGCACTTCGGTGTGCCAAAGATACATATCTTTACCCCTTGAATCAGTTCGTGTTGATTTTTCTGCCGTGCATTGCACTTTTGAGCTCAGGTCCTAAACGAGAGTCACACACCACACACATGCACATTATTATCATTATCATCATCATTATGATAATGACTGTGAGCGAACGAATGCTGATGAAGCCTTATTGTCAATGTCGAAAGTTATGGGATTGGTTAAGGAAACCCAAGGTGGGATATGAAAAGTATTGCGTTCTGCTCTGGCATAGGATCCCAGCTTTAATATTAGGGGGATTCACCTTCCAAGCAACGATGCGACAATCAACGGACATTGATTAACAACTGTATGTACATATGCATCTACAGTGGGTACACAGCAAGGCAGGCGCGATTAGATACAGGCCAGCGCCGAGCAGCGTAGACACCCAGTACCCTGCCACCCTCCGAGGGGAACAGAGAGCGATGAAGGGGGATCTGTGTGTGCGTATCCAATGAATTAATATTTCATTCTAGAACGCAGTTGTCTGCGTTAGTTGGGCACACACACACATAGTACATATATGCTGGCAGCGTTCCCATTCAATCTACTCGACGGCTGATGCACGCCAGTAGCCCCCGCTGGAAACTTCCGCAGATTCTGGAACGCAGAGAATGCGGGCTATCGGCGACAGGGGAATACTACTAAGCAGAAAGAGAAGGCGAGTTCATATTATTGCCAATTTAATGCAAGAAAAATAGAGAGTGGAGTGGGCGATGCCAAAGGCAGAAGAAAGAAAGGCCGTAAACCAAAAGAAGGCCTGTCTCGCTGTCTCTCGTGGGAATTGACTTTGAATTTCGAATATTTCGGTATCTATTTTCATTGCGGCCAAAAACGGAGAGACGATTCCGTGTATTGCGATGCCAGCATCAACGAAAATAGATGCCCAAATGGAAGTGCAAACATCTCTGTGGGGAGGGGTGGAGTGTCGGGCGTGTGGCCGTGTGTCTTCTGTCAGTGTGTGATTGGATACTGCTTGCTGCTTTCTGCTCAATGGCTGCCCCTAGAGCACGAGGTGCAGGCGTATCTGGAACACCAGCTGCTCGACGGTCTTCTTCAGGAGCGCCGCCAGGGACAGGATGAATCCCAGGAGGCTGAGGGAGAACAGCCAGGGCGTGGTCATGAGCACGGCAAAGAAGACGAGCGTCTCGTCGCCCCGGGCATTGGCCATGAGCCACAGCAACTGGCGCTGGATGGTGCGCAGCTTGAACTTGCTGTTCCACAATCGGTGGCGCTTCGAGCCGACGGTTTCGTTGAAGCCCACGGTCTTCTCGACCAGCCAGAACACCGCGCAGCACAGCAGTTGCAGCACCAGCAGCACGACCTTGACCACAGCGGTCTCCAAGACGAGGTGGTACAAGGCCACCATGCGCTGACGGTGCTCCGGCTGCATTGTGGAGAGCACGACTGCGCCGAGGGACTCCAGCGGGGAGACCCTGGGGGAAGGTCCGTCGGAGAGCTCCTCCCACTCCGAGTCCGACTCGGTGCGCTCTATCGAGCTGAAGTCGCTCTGGCTCTGACAGGAGCACGACTCCTCCTCTTGGTCCTCCTCGGTGGGCATCGAGTAGTCGCCCTCGTAGTCGCCCTCGTAGCGGCAGTCGGAGTACTCTTCGTGGGGGTCGTCGTAGTAGTCTCCGCGGCTGTCCGGAGAAGCGCCGCCTGTCCAGAGGGAGCTCAACACGGGCTGTGGTCCCATCGTAGCCATCTGTGGCCCAGCATTGAATCTGCAGGGGAGCCGGGGGTAAGTTATGTCCTGAGGGGAAGGGGAGTCTGGGCTGCTGCCACTCACCCATCTGAATCCCCCATCGGAGGGAAGGTGGGGGGGTGAGCGTGACCTATTGGATCCATTGGGCGGGACAGCAGAGGACTGGTGTGGATTTGGCCTAGGAAGGGCATCGCATTGAGTCCATTCTTGTGGGCGGAACCTTCGGGGGGACCTGCAGCCCCGGCTGCTGCTGCTGCTGCTGGTCGGTAAAGACGAAGGATCCCATGGATCCGAAAATACACCGCGAGCGGGTGAATGGGGAACGTGGATTGTTAATAGTTGGATTCATCTTATTCCAGCACCTGTGAGGAAATATTCGTTCATGGGCTTTGTTTTGTATTTGTATTTTTATTTACTTTATGTTCCCTGTGCTTTCGATATTTGCTGCCGTTCTCTGTGTTGTGCCGCTCTCTCCAGATATTCGTACTGAATGATTTCCAGAGCCAGTTCTGAACGGCTCCAAGTGATAGTTCAGGGCCCACTTCGATGTTTTGTTTCGAATCACAGGTCAGGTGACGTACTTTCCCTGGGCAGAGCTGCGACTTGCAATAGTTGATCGGCTTTGTTGGTTTGGGTTTGGGTTTTTGACTTGCGATAAATACCATGCCACCATACTCCTTGGTGTGGCCGAAATGTTGGCTACCATTCTGGGATTAAGGAGTTAAGGGTTAAGGAGAGTGGGGGAGAGGGGGTATATTTTTGCTTGGCTTTACATCTTCCTTAAGCTGCTGTTTTGTGTCACAGCCAACCTGTCATTTGTACATTGAATTGCTGCTCGAGAGGTCTCTTTGGAGTCCTCTGTTCCCCGTGTACAAATTTACATAAAATCACAGGAAGCACTTAGGATTAATAGGGGGCACTCATCCCCCTCTACCCCTCTCCCCCTTTTGGTGGTGTCATGGGTTAAGCATTTGCTGTGTTCGGCATTCAATTTGTGGCTTGATTTCTTACCTTTTATGATGCGCTATACGACTGTAATCCATGTAGGACATGCACTTTGTTTATCCATTCAAAGGCGCTAATTAGGGTAGTCCTGTAATCCAAAAGGGCATCCAGTATATCCAGAGCGAAGGTTAATCCATTCGATGGAGCGCTCAAGCAGACCAGCCAGGCGGTTGACCAGAAGCTTAACGAGGCTTAAAATTTCCAAGAGGCCGCCAGCCGGCAAGTGTCATTGCAGTCCCTCCAGGCGACTCCACTCCAGTCCAGTTTTTTCCAAAACTGTGCGACGTGAATAACTTTAATGATTTCTTGGCCCAAAGCGCCCACACAATATAAATAACCCTCCCTTTTTTGTCAATAAGTTTATTTTCAGTCGTTACATTTACGAATAACAGGCGAGTTTTTCTACTCAAATCAAATATTAAAATTAAAAAACGAAACAGTTATTGGTTGATGTCCTTCAGCTTCTCTAGATCAGTCTACTCAAGCCAAATCAAATATTAAAATTAAAAAACGAAACAGTTATTGGTTGATGTCCTTCAGCTTCCCTGCATCCGTCTTGGCGGCCCACAAGCGGCACCCAATTTTTTTATAGTCATCGCTGCACATGACTATCGCCCTCAAATACTCGGCCGGCACCCCAGTTTCCTCTGATAGTCTTAACATGGTCACTTTTTTTTCCTTAAAAACGGCAGCAACTTTTTGCATTGTCTTCGAATTCCTTGAAACCATACCTCTTATTGCTGTGTAATGTTGGTTCATTACGTGGTTTCCCAAGGTGCTCAACCTTCCAATCATTTTGCCGCATAGTTTGCACTTGCTGCCATGCACGGGGGGCGAAGCCTTAGGGGAAATCGGTGTTTTCAAATTGTCCTTTCCACTTTCAGTACTAAGAATGTCTTCAGTAAACATGTCTGGAGAATTAAGAAGTTATTATATGTATTTTTTTAAAATTTTATTTATTTACTTAAGTCCGGATCCTCCCGAACCTCCTGCTCCTGCTTCTCCTCCACGTAGTGCACTGGCTCAGACGAATCATATATATCATCAGAAATAGTACACTCCATATCATTGAAAATATTGTGAATATTGTCAGAAATGTTGTCAATATTCTCCTCAATATCGTGAGTTGTGGCCGACTCCTCCGTATGACCGTGCATATTGTTGTCAATATCCTCAATATCCTGAGTTGTGGCCGACTCCTCCGTATCACCGTGCATATTGTCAATATCCTCAATATCGTGAGTTGTGGCCGACTCCTCCGTATGACCGTTCATATTGTTGTCAATATCCTCAATATCCTGAGATATCAGAACAGAAATATTCTGCACCGGAGTAACAGGCTCAGCATACTTCGCGTGCTGCACTTATGTCGCAAACTTGGGCTCCACCGAACGACAACGTCATGTTGTCAATTTCCTGTGCTTTCGGGCTTTGCACTTTCCGGCCTTGCAGATGGTCCCAGTATATCCCGCATAATACATTAACAAGGGCACTGTCCACCCCGTCAATTCTTACACCTCCCAAATTAATGTACATCTTTGTCTTATTTTGTGTTCTTTATTTATGTTTTAAATAACGGGGCATGTATGGTTTTGGTATTTACTCATCGATAGTATTATAAGAAATACCAATGTACTCGATATGCCAACACACATTTATTCGAATAGGACGATCAAGAAGGAAGAACGTTTACAGATATTTTGTTGCTATACGATACGGACCGATAAATATCACATAATTCCGCGTCTAGTTTCCTGATTTCAACATGTATAAAAATAAAAATAAAATAATTGTAAGGCAACATATATTAACCCTAACAGATCGAGATATTATACTGCAATTAGTTTTATGCGATAAGTTAATAAGAGTAACCCAAGAACCGCGCCAAGATGGATAAAAAGATAGATTCAGAAATGCATAAATTGTCGTGTTTCGATGAGGACATAAAGGAACTCAATCTGTTCGAGCCGTATCAGGACATAGAGGAAGATAAGTTCGAGCCGTCGCAATTGTCGTGTTTCGATGAGGACATAAATGAACTCAATCTGTTGGAGCCGTCGCAATTGTCGTGTTTCGATGAGGACATAAATGAACTCAATCTGTTCGAGCCGTATCAGGACAAAGAGGCAGAGGAACATCTGCCGTGTGGACCGCTGGACCGGCTGGTTAGTACATTGCCTATGGATGTTGACGACGACGACACTGAAGGTGAGTAGATTGTGGCAATTACATTGGAGCAGGTGAATCAGACTTTTCTTCCTCCAGGTATCGTCGGTAACGATGATCTGGTCAACGATATTGGTCGCCTTCAAGCGAGCAATGAATTGCACAAAGGAACAGGCCCCCGAAAATCTGGTAACGGACTCATTGGAAGAACTGAAAATGCAAGGAAACATAATGAATGGACGCATTAACATGACTGCAAATTTACAGAAACTAAGCGACTCAGAATTTTCCATTTACATGGATGAGTATCACATGCCGTGGTACCAATATGCAAAAAAGGACCGGTACATAAATGGAAAATTCTTGCAGTCGCTGCAATCCCAATTAACGCGAATGAAATTCATTATTTGTATTTCCACATTTGTCCCGTTTCCAAAACATCTGCACTAGGCAGGAATGCGGTCAAGGAAGGACTCGATTTAGTATTGAGGGAGGTTGAGAGTGGGGGCTTGTCAAGTCGAACAAATATGTTTTAACAACATGAACAGCAATACCTTCGAGGAGCGTGGCAATCAACAATTTTTATAAACATAATGAAAGTATCGTTTAAAGAAGATTTCAACAGAAACCCAGTATATTATGCTACAACTGTAGTGTTCATGGCTCTCCAAATAATGGACCAAAAAATTAAATTATTAAATAAGACGTTAGAAAATATTTTGTAGTATGTAGTATAATTATATTAATTTTAATAATAATATTAATAATAATAGTAATAATAATTTGTTTTTTATTTTATTTATTTTATGTAGCATGTATTATACATGTACTATACATAATTCATGTATTTTCAGCTGTAGAATGTAGAATATTTTCAGCCTGTACAAGATTTACAGCTGTAGAATGTAGAATATTTCAGCCTGTACAAGATTTTCAGCTGTAGAAGCCTGTACAAGATTTTCAGCTGTAGAATGTAGAATATTTTCAGCCTGTACAAGATTTTCAGCTGTAGAAGCCTGTACAAGATTTTCAGCTGTAGAATGTAGAATATTTTCAGCCTGTACAAGATTTTCAGCTGTAGAATGTAGAATATTTCAGCCTGTACAAGATTTTCAGCTGTAGAAGCCTGTACAAGATTTTTAGCTGTAGTGTTCAATTTTTGTTTGTTGTTTGATTGATTGTTGTTGTTTGATTGATTTTGTTGTTCTGAAGGCTTGATCCACCGGTGACCAGGGACGCAGGATGGCTCTAAGCTATAGTATTTATTGTACGAGTAATAATCAACTAGCACAGCACTAGCATTTAACCCGTATTCAGAGCAGACTGTAAGCTTAAGTTAGTCTGAAATTGTTTTTAATAACATACGAATAATGAAATTGAACAAAACACTTAATAATTTGTTGTCAGTAAGTAAGTAGTATATAATGGTTATATAGACAGTAAATATTGTATAAACGAATATCTTTACTGTATTTACCATTTTGTACCAGAGTAAATATTTTGTAAATGTTAGATTTATGCATTCTTGAATTTTCATTTCTTTTTCTTTTCGTTATAATAGTTTTATTATCTTTAATTGGTTTTCTGTTTTCTGTTTTCGGTATGTTTTTTTATACCCGATACTAAAAATGAGTATTGGGGTATATTAGATTTGTGGTAACAGTGGATGTGTGTAACGTCCAGAAGGAATCGGTTCCGACCCATAAAGTATATATATTCTTGATCAGCATCAATAGCCGAGTTGATTGAGCCATGTCTGTCTGTCCGTCTGTCCGTCCGTCCGTCTGTCCGTCTGTCCGTCCCCTTCAGCGCCTAGTGCTCAAAGACTATAAGAGCTATAGCAACGATGTTTTGGATCCAGACCTCTGTGATATGTCACTGCTACACGAACATTTAAAAACTTTGCCTTGCCCACTTCCGCTCCCACAAAGGGCGAAAATCTGTGGCATCCACAATTTCGACGATACGAGAAAACCAAATACGCAGAATCGTAGAAGATGACTATATCTTCTAGATGGCAAATTCTGAACTAGATCGTATAATTATTATAGCCAGAATCAAGAAAACAATTTCATTCTTTCTCGCTCTGTCTCTCTCTAACACACAGGTTTCATGGTCGGTTTTGCCAATTGCAAAATATGAGTTCAAGAATCTCAGAACCCATAGGAGCTAGAGCAACCAAATTTGGTATCCACACTCCTGTGATATCGGACCTTGACCGTTTTGTGTCAAAATTTCGCCACACCCCCTTCCGCCCCCGCAAAGGACGAAAATCTGTGGCATCCACAATTTCGACGGTACGAGAAAACCAAAAACGCAGAATCGTAGAAGATGACTATATCTGATGCTGATCAAGAATATATATACTTTATGGGGTCGGAAACGATTCCTTCTGGACGTTACACACATCCACTTTTACCACAAATCTAATATACCCCAATACTCAGCTAAAGCCGATGCATGCAAGCTAACGTGGCAGACAGGACAAATCTTTTTGGCTCCAGCTTTACGGTTAAAACAGACTCGGTGGAATTGGTGTCCACAGCTGGTGGTAATTAACTGAGCTAGGTAGTCAACTTCCTTGGCGCACGTGCTACAAATTATTCCCTGATTCTCTATTTGAGCGAAATTCTCGGGACTACGACTTAGGGGCATGATTATCGAACAAAATCTGTTACCCAACGATCTTTTATAGATAATAACGACACTAAATACGGACTAATTTATATATAAAGGCAAAGGAATAGAAATGACAAAATGTTTTTAAATAAAAGGATCATGATTCTGCTTCGATGCACATAAGAGATAGACTGAATCTCGTTCGCTATCTAATCTCACTGTCTAAGAGACGAATTCGTGTAGAAAACAAAGATACTGAGTCGGATAGGTTCTTCCTACCGCGAGACAGGCGATAGCTTTTTGCTATACATGTGGCCCCGGATTTTCCGTAGTTATACTTTAGTCCAGGACGCCAGATTTTATTATAATTAGTCTTTATTTATGAATATTATTTAAGATTAGTTCTGATTACAATGGTCACTGTGCTTTAGATTAATAACAATATTTGCGCTCGTAATTTGCGTGTGGCTGAGTGAGACTTTGGCACCGAATTAAATGGCGTCGATCGTTGAGGCTGTGTTCTCTCCTCTCCTTGTTCGACGGCCGCTTCTAGTCTCTCTCTCTGTTACTTCCTCTGTTATCTCTACAGACTCTGTTGCTCTCCCACCAAATCCCACATTCGGCCCTCCTGACATAGAGTTCGCCCCGAACTCCTTCATAAATTCGGCCACCGTAGATGTTTTAAAAGGGCCTTCTCCTTCACCCACTCTTTCTACATCATACCGGCCGTGCTTGTGAATCTTGACCACCTTATAGGGCCCTATAAACTTTCCCCTCAACTTCAATCCAACACCATATTGGGTCCGCCTGATTGCAACTAAGTCATTGATCTTGTACGGCTTTTCATCCTTTCTCTTTTTATCAAAGGCTCGCTTATTTTCTTCCTGCAACGACTGAATATTGTCCCTAGCCTCTTTCCTTAACTGCTCACGATCTTCGTCTAGCTCACCTATGAGAGACTGCTGTACCAATTCTCTCAATTCAGCTATGTCAGTTATACGCATGTCTACTCCTGTTAGGAGTTTAAATGGGGCGACTTTGGTACTCCTAGGTTCGACATTGTTAATTATCTGTTGCACTCTACCCACGTGCCACCAATTTCCTGGATTTTCTAAGCTCATCTTTGACAGCATCGGTACTACTATTTTGTGCATTCTCTCGACCTGTCCATTGCCTCTAGGTACGCCTGTAGCTATTAACAAATGTTGTATCTTCTGCTTGTCACAGTACTCTTTGAATAAGTGCGATGTGAAAGCTGCGCCACGATCAGTGACAATTCTGAATGGGTTACCAAATGATACTGCTTGCCTTTCTAAACAGTTCAGCACCTCCTCTACTCCGGTACTACGTGTGGGGTACAACCAAACGAATTTTGAAAATGCATCAACAACTACCAAAATGTAATTATATCTTTTCTTTGTAATCTCCATCGGCCCGACGTGGTCTAAGTGATAGGTAACTAATGGTTTATCACCCTTGTCAATGGGAGTTAGGTACCCTTCTTGCCTGCCCGCTTTTGTATTAACTAAGATACACTGCACGCAACCGCCTACCGCTCTTTCTACTTTATTTCTTAGTTTAGGGATAAAGTAAGATTTCTCTACCAGATCCTGTGTTTTCTTCACCGAAAAATGTCCCTGCCTGTGGGCGATCTGTATTATTTCGGTTTCAATTTGAGATGGAACAACTATTAACTCTCGGTTTAGATCTTTGAATAAGATTTGGTTTGGCATATAATAATCCTCGTATCCCTGCTTTTCCACCAGAATTTTGACCACCCTTGTCCATTCCTCTGCACACTGCGCATCCCTAAGCCTGTGCATAACACTCTCTGTTAATACTTTACAAGCAACTCGACTGAGAGCGTCTACGTGTCACATCTTCGATCCTGAACGATGTTCTATTTCGTAATCGTAGTCCTGCAGATACATTGCCCACCTAGCTACTCTTAATGGAACGTCTTTCTTTTTCATCGTCATGGCAAACGCATTACAGTCCGTAATGATTTTAAATTTCAGTCCGAGAACATACACACGCCATTTAGTCAATGCTCCTATTACTGCTAGCACTTCAAGTTCGTATGAATGATAGTTTTCCTCACATGGCTTTGTTTTCTTACTCATATACATCACTGGGTGCAGCTGACCATCTTCTGGATCCTTTTGTAACAAGACAGCCCCGAAACCTAACTTAGAAGCATCCGTGTGTATCTCCGTAGATAATTTAGGATTGTACAATCGTAAAACTGGTTTCCTAGTGAGAGCGGCTTTCAATTGCTCGAATGCTAATCGCTGCAACTCCTTGAACTCGAACTTAGAATGCTTTCTCAACAAATTTGACAATGGCCTGGCTATGACTGCGTATCCTTCAATGAATTGCCTGAAATAAGAAGTCAGCCCAATGAATCGTTGTATAGCTTTTTTATCCTTTGGGATCGGAAAGTTTGCTACACACTGTGTTTTCTCCTTACCGGGTGTTATGGTACCATTTTGTATAACATACCCCAAGAAATCTACCTTACTTTGCAAAATTTGACCTTTACTCCAGTTTATCTTCAACCCATTCTTTCCTGCCACTTCTAGCACTCTTTTCAACTTCTGTAAGCCTTCCTTAACATCCTTACTTGGTATAATGATATCATCCATATATACTACAGCGTCACCCTTCTGAACCAATTCTCTCATTACCGCAACTATGAAACGTGTGAAGATTGCTGGCGAATTCGAAATCCCAAACGGTACAAATAGGAACTCATATTGTCCTTTCTGCGTTACAAATGATGTATACTTTTGTGACTGAACTTCAACTGGTACGTGGAAATAACCGTTAGTCAAATCTAATGTCGTAAAAATCAAAGCTCCTTGCAATTTCTCAATAACATCCTGAATCTGTACCATTGGAAAGTTATCTCGCACTATTTTCTCATTTAACTTGCGATAATCGCAGCATAGACGTTTCTGTCCATTCTTCTTTGGTACTAATACAATCGGAGAGGCATATTCTGATGTAGTGGGCTTTATTATCTTTTGTGCTAACCACTCGTTGACCTGCTCGTCTACTATGTTCTGCTCACTATAAGCCATACGCCTAGGATGCTGATACACAGGTAAATCATCCGTTAAAACAATTTTCATCTCTATAGGGAAATGCACACTTCGACTCGGCTTGTATTCCTCAATTATCTTTCTTATTTGATCTCTCTCTAAATAGGGCAAATGTGAAAAATCAATATTTATAGCTTCACTCTGCTCTAAGTTCACCATACACAAACTCTGAAACTCATTCAGCAACTCCGTACATGAATTAACATTTTCCCTTTCATCTCTATGTTCTGGAACATTGCGCCTAGTACTTACTTGACTTCCTGATCTGAGGACTAGTGCTGTTCCATCTCTTGTTACCTTCATGTCTACCCAATATAGCATCAAATCCCATGTCCTCGTCCGCAATTACGTGAAATTCTACAATTAAGTCAATGTCATCAATCTGCACAGGTATTGTGATACTACCGAAAGTCTTAATTTGCCAGTTTTCCTCTACCAAGCTTCAAAAACACATTTCTGCTTAGAAGACACAAATCTGCACCTGTATCGACCAATCCGTAGTTTACCGATTTCAACTCTAATCCTGACGAAGTGAACGTGCTTGATGGCTTTGTCCTACCATTCTTCAGAACTAGATTGGTTGCTTTCTCCTGTTTAATTGCCATGTCGACCTTGCATTGAGCAGCTCTATGTCCTAGCTGGTTGCATCTGAAACACCTGTTATCTCTTTTTGGACAATCCCGTTTAATATGCGACTCATTTCTGCAGTTAAAACACTTTTTAAACTTTTCCGCTGATTTCACTAACTCTTTTTCTCCTTTATTGAAGTGTGAGTCAAACTTCCCTTGTGATCTCACCGACCCTGTCATTTTCTGGTATGCCTCAATTTGCACCTTCAATTGCCTCATATTCCTAGCTTGATACAGTAAAGCCTTGTTTGTACTAGAATCTGGAATCCCGCTGACAAAATATTCAATTAAACTTTCGTCATCCATCTCGATTGGCTTCGCCAACTCCATCAGAGCGTACAGATACTCGTGCAACGTTTCGTTCTTCCTCTTCTGCCGCTTCCCTAGCCTACGATGTATCTCAGCTGATGACACCTTCACCCCAAATTCGTCGATCAATGCACCCTTTAAAACATTCCAATCACGAATATCGCGTTGACTTCGAATAAAAAGCTTCGCTGCCCCACTGAGCAATTGTTTGGCATAAATGAACACCTGTAATTGGTTCCATTCCACCGTGAGTGCACACTCCTCGAGTTCTTCGATCCACTGATTAATGTCTGGTGAACTTGTACCCGAAAACTGTGACACACTGCCTTCTACATCTTTCAACGTAAACCATGACCTTCCTGAATTAGAACTGTCTGCTTGCCGCCTCTGACCAGATCCAATTGGATTTTCATCTCGCCTTTCATTTCCCCTTGCTTGTTCATTAGTTGAGGCCACTGTTCTAAATGATAACTCTTCATTAATCTCATCTGCAGTCTCTCCCTCATCCCTAACTTCTTCATCGTTTTGATCGGTTTGAAAACCATAGTGAGCCAGCAGTCTGTTTTGCAATTCATCTTTTCTTCCGGTTCTATTTAAACCTATCTCGGCCAATTTATCGCGCAAATCTGCCACCAACAGTGCCAAAATCTCATCTCTATTCATTTTTACAAACTTGTATGAAATATAATAGAATAAGAAATGGATCTATGCCGCTCGCTCGACAAAATACAGTTTTAGAATCCAGTTCCTCTCAGACGTTACAATAATTAACAGTATTCCGCTCTTTAAACTTGATGTTATGTTATTGAAAATGTAAACTTAACACTATGTTAATTACCACTGCTACCGCCGTTCTTGTCTGTCTGCTTCTTTGCAATATTTCGCTTGCACTCACCAACAACAACCAATTCCAAAATGTTTTCTGTCGTCGACACTCCAACACAGCTCCAGAATTTTCTGTCGTCGTCACACCAACACAGCTCCAGAATTTTCGTCGTGACCAGCCGCCTTTTTCGCCGTACAGTACTTGCGAACCACTAGCTACCTTCTCTGCTCCACGCCTTTCTCCTTGTCCAGATGATGTCCATCGCCAACGATCCTGCCTATTGCACGTTGCTGACCATCTACCAAGTCTTACGTTGCCTTCAGATTGGGTACTGGGTCTCTTTATCGCCGTCTCTGCTGTTTACGCCGTTCCTCTCTATTCCTCTGCTTTTACAGTTACTGACTGCTGCGTCTCGTTTCCACGCACTCACTGCCTTGTCAATTTTCTCATCGTCTTCTTGCTGCAGACTTTTTGCGTTGACCAGCTGCCTTTTTCGCCGTACAGTACTTGCGAACCACTAGCTACCTTCTCTGCTCCACGCCTTTCTCCTTGTCCAGATGATGTCCACCGCCAACGATCCTGCCTATTGCACGTTGCTGACCATCTACCAAGTCTTACGTTGCCTTCAGATTGGGTACTGGGTCTCTTTATCGCCGTCTCTGCTGTTTACGCCGTTCCTCTCTATTCCTCTGCTTTTACAGTTACTGACTGCTGCGTCTCGTTTCCACGCACTCACTGCCTTGTCAATTTTCTCATCGTCTTCTTGCTGCAGACTTTTTGCGTTGACCAGCTGCCTTTTTCGCCGTACAGTACTTGCGAACCACTAGCTACCTTCTCTGCTCCACGCCTTTCTCCTTGTCTAGATGATGCTCGCCGCCAACGATCCTGCCTATTGCACGTTGCTGATCATCCACCAAGTCTTGCGTTGCCTTCAGATTGGGTACTGGGTCTCTTTATCGCCGTCTCTGCTGCTTACGCCGTTCCTCTTGATTCGGTTTGCTTCGGTTTTTCTTCTCCTTTTTACCGTAGCTGCTTGCTGCCGTCTTGCTCACTCTCGCGCTGCTTTGCCAATTGCCTTTTGTTTGAATTTTCGCGACGCAGAGTTTTTGCAGATTTCTTCCAGAATGTTCCAAACAACGCCACCACAATTCACCGAGTTCTCGCAATATTTGTAAAACACAACTTTAGTTTGATGACTTTCCGTTTGTAATCGTTCAAATCCCTGTTGAGCCCCCAAAAATTGTGGCCCCGGATTTTCCGTAGTTATACTTTAGTCCAGGACGCCAGGTTTCATTATAATTAGTCTTTATTTATGAATATTATTTAAGATTACTTCTGATTACAATGGTCGCTGTGCTTTAGATTTATAACAATATTTGCGCTCGTAATTTGCGTGTGGCTGAGTGAGACTTTGGCACCGAATTAAATGGCGTCGATCGTTGAGGCTGTGTTCTCTCCTCTCCTTGTTCGACGGCCGCTTCTAGTCTCTCTCTCTGTTACTTCCTCTGTTATCTCTACAGACTCTGTTGCTCTCCCACCAAGTCCCACATACATACACCTGATTTCTATCAACGGCTGAATCCTATCACAAAAACTGGACCAAGTAGGTCTTACTTTGCATCAACTGCACCAAGAGCTTATTCTAAAAGCTTCAGGATTTCGACATTCGACAACGCTCTTTATAGTTGGGAGGATAGATAGATAGTTGGGAAAATAGAAAAAGCTGCAAATAAACTTCCTTGCGTATACTCTCAACTCCGCGAGATAGGTTATAGCTTGTCGCCATAAACTAACCCAATTTCGATCGACGGAGGGAATATCTACTTGCACTCGATCGATATACCGGCAGTGGTTAAGTCAGATGCAGCTTAAGTGGACTGGACCAAGAGCTTAATGGAAAACATCAGGAAAACGTCCCTCAGCGTGCGGAGGAGTCGCTCGCAGTCGATCTCTGCTCCGGCCTCGCGCAGCTCCGGCAACGGCAGTTCCGGATACTGATACCTCAGCATCTGGCGTACCTGCCCGTTCCGATAGCTGTCAATGTCCAACTGTGGTTGTTTCAGGAAAAGTCGGATCAGCTCCAGCTTAGTGCCTGACTCAATCTTTCTATTCTTCGTACTCGAGCAGCAGCTGAATGCAGGAGCCCACCTGAGAGGCATTCGATCGTCCTGGCGATTGGCCTGGGCACCGCTGTCCAGGGCAGTGTGGAATTCCCGTATGTCCCGATTAGCGAGGGCTGCGCTCAACTGGCCCTGCGGATCGATGAAACCGCAGTTGTTAGAGCTCATTCTGCTGTCTGCAAAGAGTCAAGTGAGAATGGGGAGGATGAGCTATGTCTATGTGGGCTTTCGTTAATCTTATCCAACCCACGCTGCGTATGAGTAACTTCTAATGCCGTTTCTATGAAAATGATGCCACAACCCGCATTGTTAGAGCTCTGCTCTGGTCAATGGAGGGAGGTCTGACCCAACAGACGGTTTCTGTACAGACCTTGAAATGGCCGAAACAAAAGCATGAGAGTGGACCGACCCCCGCAACAAACGGTATTTGACAACGCTTCATGCTACGATGATTTTCACACAAATGACTGTCTGTCCATGGAGCTGGCCAGCAGCTGGAGGCAGAGCCACAGTCAGAGCCACAGTCACAGCCACACCCGCAGCCGAAAGCTACCCCACAGGTTTCTCGAAAAATAAAAACCAAATCTTCGTTTTGGGGGCAATTAAAGAAAGCGTCTTTAAGTGGTTTTTGTGGTACCCGAACTACAGACTTAATTTGCCCTCCCGTGTAGTTATTAAATTATAACAATCCAACTGAAGACAAGGTAAGACAAGGCCTGAGAAGTACTCAGGGAGTGGCTTGATTGTTCAAAGTGATCTACAAATTTGAATCAAGTTTGGTGTTCGATCTCGCTCGCCTTTTGGTATATCAAAATTTAACGATCATAAAGAATAATCATAAAACAATCGACACATCAATATCAATTAGCAATCAATTGGTTACGCTTTATGCTTTGAATACTGTTCCGAATGGAGCTTTAGATAAAGCCCTGGGCAGTGCTGAAATATTGCGATTTATAGGCGGCTCTTTTCGTAAATTTCAAGGCGGCTTCTTCTGTGGGATCTGATCCCTTCAGCCGTCAGCTCAACGTCTTCTCCGCTCTGTTGTGTTCTGTTCTGTTCTGTTCCGCTCTGTCTGCTGTCTGCTTTGAATCTTGAAATGTGTGAGAAATCGGCTAATCACACATGAGACCTGGCAATTTGAATATTCCCCCACTGATTGTTTATCAATAGCCTACGAATTGGGAATCAGGAAACATCGTCTTCTCTTTTGTAGGTAGCTCTTCGGCTAGTTGCTTTAGTATGCAAACAAATTGAGGATTGTAAATGACGCCCCTGGGGTCAAAATTTGTCGTTGATAAGATAAACAGAATCGCACAATCACCTTCCTTAATTGGCCCTTTATTTGATATTTTCTTGTCTCCCATCTTAACCTCTTCCCCATTCTGGTATTTGTTTTTCCACCTGAGTACGAGTATTTGCCCAAGCAATTGACAAACAACTTCATTGTTTGTCCAAGCTGAAGCTCAACCCAAAGTCTTACTAAGACATCGGTTGACAGAATGGCGTAATATCACAATAATTAACAGAAAACTTAACAGCAAACGATTTCAAAAGTGAGCAACTCCTCTCTCAGTCGCATCTGACCCTAGCAATTAAGAGCACTACTTTCAGAAATATTGATGTAGTCAAGGTAATCTATACTTATTGCGAAAAGCTTCGGAAAACACAAATTGCCCTTAAACTCTTAAACATTTGCTTCATCTACGGAATTCAGTCGAAATCACAGAGTATATGGAGTCTGGAGTGGAATTTTATTCCCCCTTCTCTTGGTGCTCACATATGTATATACTATAACACTGGTAAAAAAAATAAAGTGTGTCACAAAGGAAAGGGAGTCCAACGACATTATTACTAGTTTTAAAAGAAAAATAATAATGAGATTATCTTCATTCGCGATTCGAAAACTGTTTCTCATTTTCTCATTTTTTCTTTGAGTGAATTTATATTTATAAACCTTTCAGCCCTGTTCTTCTTTCTGTCTGTGGGAACATCTGGAATTTGGAGACTGAGAGAGCTGGGACCTAGGAAATTGCCCAACAAAATTGGCTCTGAGTTGCACACCGAATCCTCTACTAAAGTTCTTTATGTTGGTGCAGCTGCAAAAGTGAAATCATCAAATGACAACACTTCGGAAAGAGTAAGTAGAAGGGGGACAGACGTGATTAATGTAAAGTTTTTAGCGCGATAAACTGAATATGTATATGTCCAGCTGCACAGGATCAGCCGCGTTTCTCCGATCGTCTGTCAATAATTTATACTATATACGTACTGTCTTAAACTGCTATAACATTCTCACATGATATTTTACCATACCCTTCCCGAATACGTGATTTGATCAGATCGAGAGACCCTCTAGCTGCGTGGGAGTGGGAGAGCAGAGTAAACACTAAACTAAATTGCTTGTCCATAAAGTCTGTTTTTTGGCAAACTGTGCTTGGATTGTTTATCCAATTTATGGCATTATTATACCCGATACTCAAAATGAGTATTTGGGTATATTAGATTTGTGGTAAAAGTGGATGTGTGTAACGTCCAGAAGGAATCGTTTCCGACCCCATAAAGTATATATATTCTTGATCAGCATCAATAGCCGAGTCGATTGAGCCATGTCTGTCTGTCCGTCTGTCCGTCCGTCCGTCTGTCCGTCTGTCCGTCTTTCCGTCCCTATTAGCGCCTAGTGCTCAAAGACTATAAGAGCTAGAGCAACGATGTTTCGGATCCAGACTTCTGTGATATGTCACTGCTACAAAAATATTTCAAAACTTCGCCCCGCCCACTTCCGCCCCCACAAAGGGCGAAAATCTGTGGCATCCACAACGCATCCAAAAACGCAGAATCGTAGAGAATGACCATAACTTTTATACTGCAGAATTTAAATAAGATCGTATTATTATTATAGCCAGCATCAAGAAAACAATTTCATTTTTTCTCGCCCTGTCTCTCTCTAACACACACGTAGCATAGCCGGCTTTGCTTGGAGTAAAACATTAGCGCCTAGATCTCAGAGACTATAAAAGCTAGAGCAACCAAATTTGGTATCCACACTCCTAATATATCGGACCGAGACGAGTTTGTTTCAAAATTTCGCCACACCCCCTTCCGCCCCCGCAAAGGATGAAAATCTGGGGATATTCACAAATCTCAGAGACTATTAAGGCTAGAGTAACCAAATTTGGTATCCGCACTCCTGTTAGATCTCACTTTAAAACGTATACCTCAAAATTTCGCCCCACCGCCTTCCGCCCCCGCAAAGTACGAAAATCTGTTGCATCCACAATATTGAGGATACGAGAAAACAAAAAACGCAGAATCATAGATAATGATCATATCTATCAGATTGCTGAATCTGGATCAGATCAGATCAGATTTTATAGCCAAAAGGAACAAAATCAATTTGCACTGGCTACGCAGCCCCTGACGTCACGCTCAGACTGATTTTCTGTCTCTCTCGCACGCACTCTTTGTCGTGTCGTTCAAATTAGCGGCGTCTGCCGGAGTGGCTCTCTCTCCTACTGACTTATATCTCAAAATTTCGCCCCACCCCCTTCCGCCCCGCAAAGGACGAAAATCTGTTGCATCCACAATATTGAGGATACGAGAAAACTAAAAACGCAGAATCATAGATAATGATCATATCTATCAGATTGCTGAATCTGGATCAGATCAGATCAGGTTTTATAGCCAAAAGGAACAAATCAATTTGCACTGGCTACGCAGCCCCCGACGTCACGCTCAGACTGATTTTCTGTCTCTCTCGCACGCACTCTTTGTCGTGTCGTTCAAATTAGCGGCGTCTGCCGGAGTGGCTCTCTCTCCTACTGACTTAGTATCGGGTATAACTGTAGAGTTGCGGTGTCCGCTGCAACTCACAACGTTCCCCCTCGTTTGTTATGGGTGTGGGAAAGCTGACACTTACAAGCCCTCTTGTAGAAAATGCAATCCAAAAAACTTGGCAGCTCGTGCACCGTTGATCAGTGCACGCAGACAGATGGTATCGAAAGCCACCAATACGGAGTAAAGAGTTCAAAAACAAACTCGCTACCACTTCAACCGGCCATGTCACAAATACCAGACTTCCCAACCAGGACAGAGATAGAGAATGGTAGCCAACGCTCCCTACGAAGGAAGCTGCGTAGATGTGCGTATAATGTAGCACGAAAGCAAGAACGAAAAGTCTTGTTATCCGCCGTAGTTGGGAATGCGCAGGACATAAGACCGTATGCAAAGGTCCAACTATTGGGGAGAACAGTCACTGGTCTTTTGGATACAGGAGCAACAATCAGTTGTATAGGAGGGGAGTTAGCGTTGAAAGTTAGTCATGCGACCGTCAAAACCGTTAATGCATCTGTGCGAACTGCTGATGGAGCTGCGCAGAAAATTGTAGGCAAGATCTCCACTCCCGTGCTGTTTCGAAATGAAACTAAACCCATAACATTGTATTTAGTACCATCACTCGCTCAAGAATTATACCTTGGCATGGACTTTTGGGCTGCATTTAAATTGTTACCTCCAGGTGTAGTAACCCAGAATGCCAAGCCCGAAGTTGCTGCCTTAGCCAAGGATGACCATATGCATATAAGCCTAACGGATTCGCAACAGGCCATGTTGTCAGAGGCTATCCAAAAGTTCCCGTCATTCGCCAAAGAAGGTCTGGGTCGAACCAGCTGGATAAGTCACGATATCGATATAGGGGATGCAAAGCCAATTAAACAGCGGCACTATTCGGTATCTCCTGCCGTCGAAAAGGTCATGTTTGAGGAAGTAGATAGAATGATAGCGCTTGGCGTTATTGAGGAGTCCGATAGTCCATGGTCGTCACCAGTCGTTCTCGTTAGGAAACCTGGAAAGGTGAGAATATGTCTCGATAGCCGTAAGGTCAACGAAGTCACAGTAAAGAGCGCATATCCCATGCCTTTGATCGATGGAATATTAAGCCGACTACCAAAAGCTGAATATATTTCCAGCATCGACCTGAAGGATGCCTATTGGCAGATCCCATTGACTTCAGACGCTCGCGAAAAGACCGCGTTCACAGTCCCGGGGAGACCCCTGTATCAATACACAGTGATGCCATTTGGACTAACCAACGCTCCACAAACCATGTGTAAATTAATGGATAAAGTTATACCCTCTCAGTTACGACATGAAGTGTTCGTCTATCTAGATGATTTGCTCGTTGTATCTTCTACTTTCGAAATCCATGTGCGTGTTTTATCCGAGTTAGCATCTCGGTTAAAACAAGCTGGGTTAACAATTAATGTCGAAAAAAGTAAATTTTGTTTGTAGGAAGTAAGATACCTTGGCCATGTCATTGGGGATGGAACTATCAGCCATTCGGGAATTCCCAACACCTCGTTCAGTCAAACAGGTACGAAGGTTTTTAGGAGTAACTGGCTGGTATCATAAATTCATTAAAATTATGCCGGTCTGGCCGCTCCATTGTCGGACACGTTGAAACAGAAACGTAAGTTTAAATGGACGAATGAGGCCCAACTTGCATTTGAAGACCTGAAAAGTAAACTTTGCAGTGCTCCCGTTTTGCATAGTCCAAATTTTCGGATTCCATTCGCTATTCACTGCGATGCGAGTCATACTGGCGTGGGCGGAGTACTTATGCAAAAAGATGTAGAAGGTAACGAGGTTCCGATCGCATATATGTCTAGAAAGCTAAATCAATGCCAACGAAATTACTCGGTTACAGAAAAAGAGTGTTTAGCAGCTGTACTGTGTGTAAAAAAGTTTCGCGCCTACATCGAAGGGCATGAATTTGTCATTATTACCGATCATGCTTCGTTAAAATGGCTTATGAGTCAAGCGGATTTGAGCTCTAGACTCGCCAGATGGTCGTTAAAATTACAAGGTTTTGACTTCCAAATTCATCACCGAATGTCAAAAGGAGTCAACAACAAAGTGCCAGACGCCCTGTCCCGAGCCTATAATGAAGACCTGTCCGAGCTCCAAATGGACAGTCTGCTAGATCTCAGTTCACCACAGTTTCACTCAGTTGAGTATGAGAATCTAAAAACCAAAATAACCGCCAACCAGACGAAAATGCCTGAGGTCAAAGTAATTGATGGTTTCATTTATCGTCGTGCTGAACATACAGTAGGAGAAAAAGTATCCTATGACCTCTGCTGGAAGTTATGGGTACCATCCGCCCTAACGTCCGTTGTGCTGAGGCAAGCACACGAACATCCTCTCTCCTCACACGGTGGTATCCACAAAACGCCCTGGGCGTTGCTGAAATATTGCGATTTATAGGCGGCTCTTTTCGTAAATTTCAAGGCGGCTTCTTCTGTGGGATCTGATCCCTCCAGCCGTCAGCTCAACGTCTTCTCCACTCTGTTGTGTTCTGTTCTGTTCTGTTCCGCTCTGTCTGCTGTCTGCTTTGAATCTTGAAATGTGTGAGAAATCGGCTAATCACACATGAGACCTGGCAATTTGAATATTCCCCCACTGATTGTTTATCAATAGCCTACGAATTGGGAATCAGGAAACATCGTCTTCTCTTTTGTAGGTAGCTCTTCGGCTAATGTTGCTTTAGTATGCAAACAAATTGAGGATTGTAAATGACGCCCCTGGGGTCAAAATTTGTCGTTGATAAGGTAAACAGAATCGCACAATCACCTTCCTTAATTGGCCCTTTATTTGATATTTTCTTGTCTCCCATCTTAACTTCTTCCCCATTCTGGTATTTGTTTTTCCACCTGAGTACGAGTATTTGCCCAAGCAATTGACAAACAACTTCATGGTTTGTCCAAGCTGAAGCTCGACCCAAAGTCTTACTAAGACATCGGTTGACAGAATGGCGTAATATCACAATAATTAACAGAAAACTTAACAGCAAACGATTTCAAAAGTGAGCAACTCCTCTCTCAGTCGCATCTGACCCTAGCAATTAAGAGCACTACTTTCAGAAATATCGATGTAGTCAAGGTAATCTATACTTATTGCGAAAAGCTTCGAAAAACACAAATTGCCCTTAAACTCTTAAACATTTGCTTCATCTACGGAAACCAGTCGAAATCACAGAGTATACGGAGTCTGGAGTGGAATTTTATTCCCCCTTCTCTTGGAGCTCACATATGTATATACTATAACACTGGTAAAAAAAAAGTACTCGTATCACTCTGGAATTTGAGAATAAAGTGTGTCACAAAGGAAAGGGAGTCCAACGACATTATTACTAGTTTTAAAAGAAAAATAATAATGAGATTATCTTCATTCGCGATTCGAAAACTGTTTCGACTTCTCATTTTTTCTTTGAGTGAATTTATATTTATAAACCTTTCAGCCCTGTTCTTCTTTCTGTCTGTGGGAACATCTGGAATTTGGAGACTGAGAGAGCTGGGACCTAGGAAATTGCCCAACAAAATTGGCTCTGAGTTGCACACCGAATCCTCTACTAAAGTTCTTTGTGTTGGTGCAGCTGCAAAAGTGAAATCAGCAAATGACAACACTTCGGAAAGAGTAAGTAGAATGGGGACAGACGTGATTAATGTAAAGTTTTTAACGCGATAAACTGAATATGTATATATCCAGCTGCACAGGATCAGCCGCGTTTCTCCGATCGTCTGTCAATAATTTATACTATATACGTACTGTCTTACAGTGCTATAACATTCTCACATGATATTTTACCATACCCTTCCCGAATACGTGATTTGATCAGATCGAGAGACCCTCTAGCTGCGTGGGAGTAGGAGAGCAGAGTAAACACTAAACTAAATTGCTTGTCCATAAAGTCTGTTTTTTGGCAAACTGTGCTTGGATTGTTTATCCAATTCATGGCATTATTATACCCGATACTCAAAATGAGTATTGGGGTATATTAGGTTTGTGGTAAAAGTGGATGTGTGTAACGTCCAGAGGGAATCGTTTCCGACCCCATAAAGTACATATATTCTTGATCAGCATCAATAGCCGAGTCGATTGAGCCATGTCTGTCTGTCCGTCTCTCTCCTACTGACTTATATCTCGAAATTTCGCCCCACCCCCTTCCGCCCACGCAAAGGACGAAAATCTGTTGCATCCACAATATTGAGGATACGAGAAAACTAAAAACGCAGAATCATAGATAATGATCATATCTATCAGATTGCTGAATCTGGATCAGATCAGATTTTATAGCCAAAAGGAACAAATCAATTTGCACTGGCTACGCAGCCCCCGACGTCACGCTCAGACTTATTTTCTGTCTCTCTCGCACGCACTCTTTGTCGTGTTGTTCAAATTAGCGGCGTCTGCCGGAGTGGCTCTCTCTCCTACTGACTTAGTATCGGGTATAACTGTAGAATGCATTGATAGTTTCGATGTGGTTCCGCAACCAATATTTGACGGTACATTTTCTTTATGTCGGCCGTAAGGGCGTATCTATAGAAACGGAACCTGGTCAAAGTCTCGAACAGTTCAGGCTGCAACGTTGGACCAACCAAGGTTGCGTCGTTCAGTGACCTGCCGTTGCTAGATCTACATGAGGCATCAAATACGACTCGTAACTTGGTCGTCAAACTCTCAGGGCGAATAACCGGAGGATGTGGCATGAAGTATTCGACCTTTTCTTGTCCGGCGGGCTCTATTGCCTTTAAATGCCCTAACTGGCGATATTCTTCAATAAATTGAACATATTGTTCCTTCAGCGCTTGGCTACGATTTAACCTCTTCTCTAAATTCAAGAACCTGGTAAGTGCGATTTGATAAGTTTCGCCTAACTCAACTTTAGGATTCTTAAAGGGCAGAGCTACCACTAAATGTCCTGAGGCCTCCTGCTTAACATGCGTCACAAAACAATGTTCGCACTGTTTTTCTTCCTCAGTGAACTTATCTACTGTTTCAGGGACTTCTTCACACTTCCAAAACCTTTGTACGAGGTCTTGCAGCTGATCATTTTTCGACACCTTTTGTTCAATGTCAGTTGCTAACAGTGCAACTTCAGAAGATTTCGTGAATTCACCTACGACGACCCAGCCTAACAGAGACTTTTGAAGCCTTGGAAGGGGTGCTCCTAGTTTTATTTGCCCTGCTACAATTAGCTTGAAAAACAATGTGACTCCAACTAGCATGTCAATATCTTCCCCGGACTGAAATGTAGGGTCGGCCAGCGTAACTCCCTTGGGTGGAACCCACTCCGAACAAATTCCTGAGCTTGTTGGGTTATACTGAGTTATTTCCTTCAGCACAAAGAAGTCCTCGGTAGTCATATATCTGGTGACTCTAGATTTAAAAGTCGCTTGCACCTCTCCCATAACTTGAGATGTTGCATTTCCAATACCACTGAGTTGTATGACTGAGTCGCGCATTTCTAGGCCCAGGGCCGAGACTATCCTAGCCGTCAGAAAATTTAATTGACTACCGGAATCTAACACGCACCTGCAATTGCGATATGCTCCGTCTATAGCTTTGATTTGAACTACAGCGGTCGCAAGAAAGTTGGTGGATGATCTAGACAATAGGGAGCTATGCAGTGACTTTGGCTCTTGTAACTCCTGCCCTTTGAGCCCCGGCTCATTGGCAACAATAGGTATCTCTCGATGCAGAAGTTCATGATGCGGCTTGCTGCAAATCCTACATCGCGGACCATTACAGTTTCTTTCAAATGTATGTCGCTTGCTAAAACAAATCAGGCACAGCGAACGCTTCTTCGCCTCATGGTAACGTTGTACTGGTGATAGTTCGTTAAACCTTTGACATCCTTTCAATTCAAACGTAGCAGCCATTGCTGCCTATTGTTGCAGCTAAGGTCGCATTTTTCATCTCACCTTTACCACTGGGTCGGGCTCCATTGCCTCGCCGAACTTCCCTATTTGCCATATTGACTCCTCTGTTTATCAGAAACTGCGATAACAATGACCACGACGGTAACTTTTGACAATCCCACTCAACTTCCCACCTATCCATTGTATCTTCATCAAGCTTTGTGCGAATCAGATGGAAAATTACTGCATCCAGAATCTCCTTATCGTCGCTTAACGACTTGAGTGCTACTAATTGGGCATTTACATTGTCTACCAGCACTCTCAGTCCCTCTGAGTCGGGTCTTTTTAGCCGCCTTAAGTTGAATAGCTCCTGTACATGTGATTGCAGAATACTTGCCTTATTTTCATAGCGATCTTTCAATAATCGTAGTGCCTTGCGATAATTAGGCCCTGTTAATTCCAAACCCTCAATCGCACTTAACGGTCCAGCTCCTAACGATGCTCTCAAATGAATAAATTCAGACAACTCATCCAATTCAGAGTCTGATTCTATTAGAGTAGCAAAGGTGTTGTACCAGCTAGTCCATTCCGTAAACTTTCCAGCGAACTCAGGCAGCTTTAGCTTGGGAAGTCTCGATGAACGAGACACCTGTGTGCTATTTAGAAGATCACCTACATTGGACTGCCGCCGTCCCCTATTTCCAAGACAGCTTAGTAACTTGGCCTTTAATTCGCAATAAACCTCCTCAGCTTCATAGCAGCTTTCATATTCGCTGGCGTCCTCGCTATCGTGTTCAATTTTAGCCTGAATGTTGCAGAACTGATTAATGTTTGTCTCAATTAGACTTAACCTGGCTTCCAGCTCCGCAGCCGTCATGGAGTCGCTATTTTTTTCGATATAGACCTTGTTACGGACAAAGGAATTCATTAACGCCGTTCGAGAAGTGAGCACCTCCGCATCTTTACCCTTTCTAGGTGCCATTTGCACTGACTATTTACACCGGTGTTGCCCTTGACAATTTAACAATAAAAAATACTCAATATTGGCATGAGTAAGTAACACGGTACCAAGTTTAGCCACTCTATTCAATAATTGACCACTGTGCGCCACTGTACCAAAATGTGTACTTGCGCCCCAACGAACCGGCAGGCAAAGAAAAAACGACTACAACGTTAAATCAATGTCAAATAGCAATTACTGTTCTTTAGGTGCCGGCTTGTAACTGCATATATATGCAAGTATGTATGTGCCTTGCTTCAACGTATAGCAGTGCACGCAATAGGCTGTATGTGTGTATGCAGATACCTATGCGCTCAAGCTAACTGTAATTGTAATCTGCTTTCTACACGAGACCCCGCTTACAGAACAATTAAAGCGCAGAAGTCTCAAAGCCGCGACCACTTGACACTAAACCAATGGTATTGTTTTAAGATTATTCACACACATCGAATTGGAACTAAACATGCCTGCAAGAAATATTAGATGCTCAAAGCAGTTCACACTCACAATTCGATACCGAAGCCGCTGTCGCACTCGCCGTCATCCAGACTCAGGGTAAAATATTTATTGAGTTCCAGTCGTGAACTCCATCCGGTAATTGAACCTTCTCCAAAGGTCCCTGCTCGGGCGCCAAATGTACGAGCTAAGTCCTTCCAACAGTTTTTCAGTGGAATCCGTCTACACAATTAAGACCTTCCTTAATCCGCTCGATGTAGTTCCTTGCTCGTTCGTTTTATTTCGTATGTCTCTTAAATCTAGTGATCATAATTCAGATCGTTTTGGCTCGATACTATTGATACTATCGACTGCGCTTCTTTAAATGTACATAATGTAACGCGCCAACTTCAAATTAATTCACAATTTTAGTAATATTTACATATTAATTCAAATATTCAAATTGTTAACCTTTATAAAGTAATTTAATCCTATATTCTATTAAGGGGCGTCAACAGGCACTGTCCACCCCGTCAATTCTTACACCTCCCAAATTAATGTACATCTTTGTCTTATTTTGTGTTCTTTATTTATGTTTTAAATAACGGGGCATGTATGGTTTTGGTATTTACTCATCGATAGTATTATAAGAAATACCAATGTACTCGATATGCCAACACACATTTATTCGAATACGACGATCAAGAAGGATGAACGTTTACAGATATTTTGTTGCTATACGATACGGACCGATAAATATCACATAATTCCGCGTCTAGTTTCCTGATTTCAACATGTATAAAAATAAAATAATTGTAAGGCAACATATATTAACCCTAACCGATCGAGATATTTTACTGCAATTAGTTTTATGCGATATTATACTGCGATATGATACTGCGATAGGTTTTATGCGATATTATACTGCGATAAGTCTGAGGCGAGTTATTCGACGATCGACAAAAATAGAGAAAAGAGTGAAATAAGTTAATAAGAGTAACCGCGCCAAGATGGATAAAAAGATAGATTCAGAAATGCATAAATTGTCGTGTTTCGATGAGGACATAAAGGAACTCAATCTGTTGGAGCCGTCGCAATTGTCGTGTTTCGATGAGGACATAAATGAACTCAATCTGTTCGAGCCGTATCAGGACAAAGAGGCAGAGGAACATCTGCCGTGTGGACCGCTGGACCGGCTGGTTAGTACATTGCCTATGGATGTTGACGACGACGACACTGAAGGTGAGTAGATTGTGGCAATTACATTGGACCAGGTGAATCAGACTTTTCTTCCTCCAGGTATCGTCGGTAACGATGATCTGGTCAACGATATTGGTCGCCTTCAAGCGAGCAATGAATTGCACAAAGGTACAGGCCCCCGAAAATCTGGTAACGGACGCATTGGAAGAACTGAAAATGCAAGGAAACATAATGATGGACGCATTAACATGACTGTAAATTTACAGAAACTAAGCGACTCAGAATTTTCCATTTACATGGATGAGTATCACATGCCGTGGTACCAATATGCAATAAAAGGACCGGTACATAAATGGAAAATTCTTGCAGTCGCTGCAATCCCAATTAACGGGAATGAAATTCATTATTTGTATATCCACATTTGTCCCGTTTCCAAAACATCTGCACTAGGCAGGAATGCGGTCAAGGAAGGACTCGATTTGGTATTGAGGGAGGTTGAGAGTGGGGGCTTGTCAAGTCAACTGTTGGTAGTTGGATCCGACCACTGCTTGGCAAATTTCATGCCGTGCAAAAGTGTAAGGGGAAAATTCCCCATATTGTGGGATCTGCCCCACCTCAAAAAGGTTATCCTAAAAAATGATATACATGAGGATGTGTTGTTGTCAAATATGTATGTCAAGGAATACAGGAAAGAAAATTACAAGAGTATCTTTGAGGCTACGAAGTCGGTAGACAACTTGCCCGACTACCTAATGTCTGATAAAGTTAAATAAATCATTAAAAATGAAATAACGAACTTATTACGCGCTGTTGAAAAACATTTCGAATTTAGAAACGAACCAATATGTTTTAACAACATGAACAGCAATACCTTCGAGGAACGTGGCAAGCATTTATCAACAATTTTTATAAACATAATGAAAGTATCGTTTAAAGAAGATTTCAACAGAAACCCAGTATATTATGCTACAACTGTAGTGTTCATGGCTCTCCAAATAATGGACCAAAAAATTAAATTATTAAATAAGACGTTAGAAAATATTTTGTAGTATGTAGTATAATTATATTAATTTTAATAATAATAACAATAATATTAATAATAATTTGTTTTTTATTTTATTTATTTTATGTAGTATGTATTATACATGTACTATACATAATTAATGTATTTTCAGCTGTAGAATGTAGAATATCTTCAGCCTGTACAAGATTTTCAGCTGTAGAAGCCTGTACAAGATTTTCATCTGTAGAATGTAGAATATTTTCAGCCTGTACAAGATTTTCAGCTGTAGAATGTATAATATTTCAGCCTGTACAAGATTTTCAGCTGTAGAAGCCTGTACAAGATTTTCAGCTGTAGAATGTAGAATATTTTCAGCCTGTACAAGATTTTCAGCTGTAGAATGTAGAATATTTCAGCCTGTACAAGATTTTCAGCTGTAGAAGCCTGTACAAGATTTTTAGCTGTAGTGTTCAATTTTTGTTTGTTGTTTGATTGATTTTTAAATTGATTGTTGTTGTTTGATTGATTTTGTTGTTCTGAAGGCTTGATCCACCGGTGACCAGGGACGCAGGATGGCTCTAAGCTATAGTATTTATTGTACGAGTAATAATCAACTAGCACAGCACTAGCATTTAACCCGTATTCAGAGCAGACTGTAAGCTTAAGTTAGTCTGAAATTGTTTTTAATAACATACGAATAATGAAATTGAACAAAACACTTAATAATTTGTTGTCAGTAAGTAAGTAGTATATAATGGTTATATAGACAGTAAATATTGTATAAACGAATATCTTTACTGTATTTACCATTTTGTACCAGAGTAAATATTTTGTAAATGTTAGATTTATGCATTCTTGAATTTTCATTTCTTTTTCTTTTCGTTATAATAGTTTTATTATCTTTAATTGGTTTTCTGTTTTCTGTTTTCGTTTTGTTTTTTTTTGCATTTGATATGATTCGGTTCAAAATGTGTGTGTTGTTTACGCACATATTATGGTTAATGGTTCTACATCTTGTTCGTTACTCTTTTATTACCCTTTTTTTATATCTTTTGTTTTATAAATTAATCTTTAGCTAAGCTGAGGAGCGTAGCGTATCGGATCAAATCAATCAAAAGTTGATGGGTCTAAGGGGCTAGCTAACGAGGCAGTCAATGGCAATGGCAATGGAAATCCAAATGGAAATTTATGCAAACCAAGTGGCAAAACTAATAAAAAAAACTAAACTAAAAACGCAGAATCATAGACGAGGGGGAACGTTCTGAGTTGCTGCGGACACCGCAACTCTACAGTTATACCCGATACTAAGTCAGTATGGCTCTCCTCCGGCAGACGCCTCTACAGAAAATCAGTCTGAGCTTGCCGTCGGGCGCTGCGTAGCCACTGCAAATTGATTTGTTCCTTTTGGCTATAAAAATTATCTGATCTAAACCAGATTCAGCAATCTGATAGATATGGTCGTTATCTACGATTCTGCGTTTTTAGTATTCTCGAATGTGCAATATTGTGGATGCAACAGATTGTCGTACTTTGTGGGGGCGGAAGGGGGTGGGGCGAAATTCTGAGATATACGTTTTATAGTGAGATCTAACAGAAGTGCGGATACCAAATTTGGTTACTCTAGCCTTAATAGTCTCTGAGATTTGTAGATGCCACAGATTTTCGTCCTTTGTGGGGGCGGAAGTGGGCGGGGCGAAGTTTTGAAATATTCTTGTAGCAGTGACATATCACAGAAGTCTGGATCCAAACCATCGTTTGCTCTAGCTCCTATAGTCTTTGAGCATTAGGCGCTGAAGGGGACGGACAGACGGACGGACGGACAGACAGACAGGGCTCAATCGACTCGGCTATGGATGCTGATCAAGAATATATATACTTTATATATATACACTCAAACTGTGACATCATCGCCAGAACGAACGAGAGTTTTTGAAAAACGATTTTCGAATGTGGGCCGGCAATGGTCACGATCACTTTTTTGATGCCCTAAAAGGAAACGCCGAAGGTGGCTCGTTTTCTCAAGTGTCTATTGTTTCTTTCAAGAAAAGAAAATATATAAGAAATAAACGAAATAATCGTGCCTGACCATCAGTCGATCCCCTCAGATAGTGTGCAACAGCAGTAAACGGAGTCCAGTTCCATGTTTACCCAATCGGGTTCGGGAGTAATCCAAGCGTCGCTTCATTTGCATGGACTTTTGGCGTCGAGTGCTTCCGTCCTCACATACCAGGTCTCAGTTTCCCTCCCTCCCCATATACGACTACTACCTAAATCTTTGGCTGGATTCATTCGTTTGCCGATCTGGCTCCGCCCACAAAGCTTTTGTTTATTCGTTTTCTACTTTTAGCGGGACACAAGGGCGTAGTCCCAAAAGGGGTGCTAAATCAAAGTGATCTTTAACTAATTTTTTTGTGAAAATCTTGCCATTTTCAGGGCTTTTGGAAGTTCCGGGGAGAATCGTGAAAGTCCCAGTACTGCCGCCTCGTCTGGGCTTAATTAAATTATTGGAAATTATCGAAACGTGCGGGGCACTGACTGACATCCCCCCCAATTCTCCCACTACACACACACCCCCTCAAATCTTTTGTTGTGTGTTGTACGAGTACATGATGTAGGCCAGCCAATTGTTTATGAAGTGCACAGCGAGTACGAGTAGTACATATGTATATACCCAATATAGAGCATGTATATACGATCCATGTGTGTGTATCCACTTTAGAACCGGAGGCGGTTCAGCATGAAGTCATGCCTGGTCTCAGCTCCACCCCCATCTCCTCACGCATTCATCTTAATTACGAAGTTTTTATGATGACAATTTCGGGGCTGCGTTTCACTACAAGTCAAGTATATATTTCACTGTAAAAATACTTCATTTGTAGATCAAGATTGTAGTTTTTTTCTGCCACACCCGAGTTCTTTTTTCTTCATACTAGAATTTTTGGTTATTTCCCTTCGTTTTTCCAGTTTTAATGCCAAGTGTAAACAAAGCGTCTAGCCAGACCATCGCCTGTTGTTCATTAAGTGCAGCAAAACGATGAGAATGTACAAAAAAAAACGAGGGGGAACGTTGTGAGTTGCTGCGGAGACCGCAACTCTACATTTATACCCGATACTGAAAATTGATTTCTTTCTTTTGGCTACAAAAATGATCCGATCTGATCCAGATTCAGCAATCTGAAATATGGTCATTATCTATGATTTTGCGTTTTTAGTTTTCTCGAATCTGCAATATTGTGGATGCAACAGATTTTCGTCCTTTGTGTGGGCGGAAGGGGGTGGGACGAAATTTTGAGATACACGTTTTATAGTGAGATCTAACAGAAGTGCGGATACCAAATTTGGTTACTCTAGCCTTAATAGTCTCTGAGATTTGTGGATGCCCCAGATTTTCGTCCTTTGCGTGGGCGGAAGGGGGTGTGGCGAAATTTTGACACAAAACGGTCAAGGTCCGATATCACAGGAGTGTGGATACCAAATTTGGTTGCTCTAGCTCTTATGGGTTCTGAGATCCTTGAACTCATATTTTGCAATTGGCAAAACCGACCATGAAACCTGTGTGTTAGAGAGAGAGAGAGCGAGAAAGAATGAAATTGTATTCTTGATTCTGGCTATAATAATTTTACGATATGGTTCAGAATTTGCCCTCTAGAAGATATATTCATATTCTACGATTCTGCGTTTTTGGTTTTCTCGTATCGTCGAAATTTTGGATGCCACAGATTTTCGCCCTTTGTGGGAGCGGAAGTGGGCGGGGCAAAGTTTTGAAATTTTCTTGTAGCAGTGACATATCAGATAAGTCTGGATCCAAAACATCGTTACTATAGCTCTTATAGTCTTTGAGCACTAGGCGCTGAAGGGGACGGACAGACGGACAGACGGACGGACGGACAGACGGACGGACGGACAGACGGACAGACAGACATGGCTCAATCAACTCGGCTATTGATGCTGATTAAGAATATACTCATTTTGAGTATCGGGTATAATAATGCCATAAATTGGATAAACAATCCAAGCACAGTTTGCCAAAAAACAGACTTTATGGACAAGCAATTTAGTTTAGTGCTTACTCTGATCTCCTCCTCCCACGCAGCTAGAGGATCTCTCGATCTGATCACATCACGTATTCGGGAAGGGTATGGTAAAATATCATGTGAGAATGTTATAGCAGTGTAAGACAGTACGTATATAGTATAAATTATTGACAGACGATCGGAGAAACGCGGCTGATCCTGTGCAGCTGGACATATACATATTCAGTTTATCGCGTTAAAAACTTTACATTAATCACGTCTGTCCCCCTTCTACTTACTCTTTCCGAAGTGTTGTCATTTGCTGATTTCACTTTTGCAGCTGCACCAACACAAAGAACTTTAGTAGAGGATTCGGTGTGCAACTCAGAGCCAATTTTGTTGGGCAATTTCCTAGGCTCCAGCTCTCGCAGTCTCCAAATTTCAGATGTTCCCACAGACAGAAAGAAGAACAGGGCTGAAAGGTTTATAAATATAAATTCACTCAAAGAAAAAATGAGAAGTCGAAACAGTTTTCGAATCGCGAATGAAGATAATCTCATTATTATTTTTCTTTTAAAACTAGTAATAATGTCGTTGGACTCCCTTTCCTTTGTGACACACTTTATTCTCAAATTCCAGAGTGATACGAGTACTTTTTTTTTTACCAGTGTTATTGTCGGGTCAAGCAGCTTAAATATTTTAAATTATTGCCAGTGGTGCGGCCCAAAGGAAATGCATTTTGGTGTTTTCGTTTCCAATGCCCCCACTGCAAAGATCATTTGCTACCGCATATGCGCATGCAGCGGAATTCTTTCGTCTCCTTATGTCGCAATCTCTCGGACTCGGCTTTACAGCGTCCCCGAGCAGCTCTAACGCTCTCGGGCTATCATACGCTCTCGCTCGCGTTGCTGCATAGGGCCCGGCAATTTGGCCCGTCAGCCCTTGCATGGGCAGTCTTGAGCTAATCGTCGCAGCTATTAGACTAACATCCTCGCATCAATCGTTCGCCCCAATCATCCCCATATGTACATACGCGATAAGTTGGTTTACATATGCAAATAAATTGTGAATTATAAACAGCCTCTCGACTTTCATTAACTTCAAATTGCAACAGTTGTTAAAAACGCTTAATAGCTTAACATTTGGTGACCCCGACGTGATTGTGCAATAAATAATCCATCAGTGCAATCACAAACTAATATAGCATTCAAAGATCTTAACTAATTGCCATCTCAACCAGTGTCATCGACCACATAAGTTATCCATACATATATACACCGGCCTCCCCTGCATATTCGGTAGTGCACGGAGCTGTTGGCTTGCGCTTCTCTTTTCGGTCATCTTCCCGCAAGAAACGTTTCTTACACCGGTCGCCTTTGTATATACAGTTCGTACATAGCTGTTCGCTTGCTGGGCTCGGTTCTTGTCGTCTATTGCTCGTGTTACTCTTTGCGATCATCTTACCGCTAGAGACGTTGGTCTTTCTGCTAACGCTGCCGCTACCATGGAAATTAATGCTGCTAACGAAATTCCAATGACCAGTGAGCAAAACAGGGTGTCTTTTTTGAAGCTTAAGTCAACGGAATTATGCGAGAAAATGAAAAGGTTAGCTACCGCTTGGCAGAATGAGTCGTCAGACTGTGACTACTACATGCAAAGCAAGAGCAAGTCGAGAAGTTGATCAGCAAATTTGAGATGTTTCACGGCGAGCTTGAGGAATTGGATCGAAGCGAAATTCACAGTGGTTTGTGTGACATTTTTGAGGCACTTGCAAGCTCGCTGAAGGCGGCGATTATGAGGGAAATGGCTAAGAGTAGCGGCCGCATGCCGTTTTATTCTACCTTGGCTGGAGGAAATACTACGGTTGAGCTTGCCGGCTCGCAATTTCTACCTCACCGTAGACAAGTACCATCCCTGCCTCCTATACAATTGCCGACGTTTAGCGGCGGGTATGCGAACTGGACGGACTTTTATTCAATGTTTGCCACCATCATCGACAGCCATCCGGACTTAACAAACATAGAAAAGCTCCAGCATTTGCGTTCCTGTCTGCGGGATTCGGCATTGGAGACTGTTCGGTCGCTGGAAATCTCAGATGGCAATTATGCTGTGGCATTAGATTTCTTGGAAAACAGATTCAATAATCGGCGATTGGTCTTTCAGGCACACATCAATGAGATCTTGGCGCTCCAGGCTGTGGAACCTGGGTCAGTGGTCATGCTTCGGGAGCTTTCCAACAAGTTCAATTCACATATGCGCGCGCTCCAGGGTTTGGGCACCACTGAGCAGATCGCAGGATGCATCGTCGTGCAGGAAATTCTCCGAAAACTGGATCCAGCGAGCCAAGAGAAGTGGGAGGAACGATTCAACGACCCCGCATTCGCAATTTTAATTCCGTCGTGGGAATCTATGGCCTCGTTCTTGGAGCAGCGATGCAGATCATTGGAGACGATGGACTTTTCTATGGCAAGCTATGCGTTGAGCAATCAGGTGGGCAGAAGTAGAAAGCATAATAATTCTAGGTCCACGTTGGTTACAACGAACCAAGCCGTAGCACGCTGCGCGCTGTGCAACGATGGTGCTCACGAGGTCCAGCACTGCCAGAAGTTTAAAGCGCTGTCCCCCACAAATCGCCATAAAGAAGCCAAGCGGCTTTCGTTGTGTATAAATTGTCTCAGAACAGGGCATCGATTACTTCAGTGCACCTCGAGCAACTGTCGTACCTGCGGGGGTAGACACCATACCCTCCTTCATTTTGGTAGCCCTGAAGATACCGCAGTCCAAGGGAAATCAGCGCCGTATACTCCATCTCAGTCTGCACTGTCTGAGTCTACGCCGTCTGAGCATACCACTGCGCCCTCTACTTCAGCGGCTACCTCGTCTGCCCTTATTGCCCAAGATCTCAGGAATGGTGTTGTTTTACTTGCCACGGCCACGGTCTTAGTCAAAAATCGTTCCGGAGTTTTAGTTCCCTGCCGAGCGTTGCTGGATTCCGGCTCTCAGTTGCATCTAATAACTTCTCGTTTCGCGAATCAGCTTCAGCTTCGAAAAATGAAATCATCGACTGCAGTCTCGGGAATAGGCGACTCTAGCTTCGTCACGGATGGATTTTCGGTCAACGTTAGCCTGCACTCTCGCTCATCGGATTACTCAACTCTCATCACTGCCATTGTAGCCTCTAGAATAACCGATCGACTGCCAAGCTTTGGAATTCACACTCAAAACTGGAACATTCCATCTAACATACCACTAGCTGATCCGGAGTTTTATAAGCCGCAGCGCGTCGATCTGCTAATTGGCGCAAGTCTGTTTTTCGAGCTCCTGTGTGTTGGTCAGGTCAAGCTACTGCCAGGATTGCCGTCAATTCAGAAAACGCGCTTGGGATGGGTCGTGTCTGGAAGTTGTTCGCGTTTAAAAGGTTCCTCGTTGATGATCCAGAGGATCGGCTTGAGGTGCTTCTTCGGAGGTTTTGGGAGGTAGAAAATTGCATCGAACCAATAATAAAGTCTACCAAAGAAGAGCTAGATTGTGAAGCACACTTTGTGCAGCATTTCCGTCGACTACATAAAGGCGATTATTGTGTTCGGCTGCCAGCAAAATATAATTTGGATCTCCTTGGAGAATCAATCAATCAAGCGCTTCGTAGATTCCTGACCCTTGAGAGAAAGTTAGATCGTCGCCCTGATGTTAAATCTCAGTATGCAGCATTTATAAAGGAGTACCTTGATTTAGGCCATATGTCTTAGGTTCCTACCCAGTCAATCAGCAACTGCCGATATTTTTTGCCTCACCATTGCGTCATGAAGGAAGATAGTTCTACGACCAAGCTTCGCGTCGTTTTTGATGGATCCGCTTCAACCTCATCTGGATATTCCCTGAACGACGTTTTAATGGCTGGTCCCGTAATCCAACCCAAACTGTTTCATATTCTTGCTCGATTTCGGTCATACGCCGTTGCGATTACGGGAGATATCTGTAAGATGTATCGTTGTGTAAGAGTCTCGACCGAGGATAGCAACTTGCAGTGTATTCTGTGGAGAAACTCCAGGGAAGAAGACTTGCGTGTGTTTCAATTGGACACCGTTACTTATGGGACGAAGCCTGCCTCCTATCTATCTGTGCGAGCGATGCATCAGTTGGCAATAGACGAGCAGATGGCGTTTCCAGTTGGAGCTGAAATCCTTCGCCGTGACTTCTACGTGGATGACTTGATATCTGGAGCCAGCTCGCAGGAGGAGGCTATCCGGATTCGGGAGCAAACTACTGGAATTTTGTCTAGAGATCAGTTCAGATTGAGGAAATGGTGTTCGAACGTCCCTGCTGTGCTGGATGTCCGGAAGAGGACAAGGAAACATTTTTGAAGTTCGACGATGGCAGCCATGTGACTAAAACTTTAGGGATCCGGTTTCTGATCTACTATTATTTTCGTTCTCGGCCCTTCAATCTTCTTTGAATTCCTGCAGGCGCTCTGTTTTGTCATCCATAGCGCGATTCTACGA
Organism: Drosophila miranda; assembly: GCF_003369915.1. Classification (NCBI taxonomy): domain Eukaryota; kingdom Metazoa; phylum Arthropoda; class Insecta; order Diptera; family Drosophilidae; genus Drosophila; species Drosophila miranda. Next base: position 183,638 of record NW_022881603.1, read on the forward strand.
TCCTCTCGGACTAGCTGGTCCCGTAATTACTAAATCCAAAATCTTTCTCCAGCGTTTGTGCCAAGAGAAGTTGTCCTGGGATGAAAGCCTTCCAGTCGCACTGAACACCGAGTGGCAGGAAATATGCACCAGTTTTGGTCAGATTCGTCGACTTGAATTTCCTCGGCTTGTGCTCCTTCCAGACTCTACGCTGGAAGTTCACGGATTTTGCGATGCCAGCATCGAGGCTTATGGTGCATGCATTTATGTCGTGTCCAAGGGTCAGCATTTCAGCAGTCACTTACTTTGTGCCAAGTCTCGTGTGGCTCCTTTGAAGACACTTACAGTACCAAAGTTGGAGCTTTGTGGAGCGGAGTTGCTGGCTAGGCTCATATCTGAGATAGCTGGAATGAATGTATTCAAGGGAAGGTGTTACTGTTGGTGTGATTCTGCCGCTGCGCTCTCTTGGATTCGGGACGAGCCGTCAAGATTTAATATTTTTGTTGCAAATAGAGTGTCAACGATTCAGGAAATGACCGAAAAAATGGAATGGCGCTATGTTCCCACAGCTTTAAACCCAGCCGACATTCTGTCTCGAGGGGCTCATCCGACTGAGCTGAATGAGTCACCTCTTTGGGCTCATGGTCCTCCATTTCTTTGCGGCTCCTCAGATGACTGGCCACCCACTGTGCTACCTGATAAGCCAGCCCTTGAACTTCGTCGGAAGGCTCTTCTGGTCAAATCGCCCTACATGGACATTATTGCTGATTCCAAGTATGCGAATTCATTTGCTTCTTTGCAACGCGTTTTCGGATACATTCACAAGTTTTGCAACCGAATTCGGCGCCCCGGACTCACTGTCTCAGACATTGAACATGGAACCCAGGTATTGCTACGACTAGTCCAGCGTACTCAGCTATGGGAGGACATGAAGTCACTGCGGGCAAGGGGAGCAGTCTCCTCATCGAGCTGGCGAGAGTGGTCGAGCTTTTGCCTGGACGAGATGGCGTTCCCCGAGCTGCTGTGCTGAAGACGTCATCTGGAATGACCAAGCGCGCCGTCAACAAGCTGTGCCTGCTGGCCCTTAAAGATGCTGTTGAAAGTCAGGCTTCCAACGGGGGGAGTATGTCGGGTCAAGCAGCTTAAATATTTTAAATTATTGCCAGTAGTGCGGCCCAAAGGAAATGCATTTTGGTGTTGTCGTTCCCAATGCCCCCACTGCAAAGATCATTTGCTACCGCATATGCGCATGCAGCGGAAATCTTTCGTCTCCTTATGTCGCAATCTCTCGGACTCGGCTTAACAGCGTCCCCGAGCAGCTCTAACGCTCTCGGGCTTTCATACGCTCTCGCTCGCGTTGCTGCATAGGGCCCGGCAATTTGGCCCGTCAGACTGCATGGGCAGTCTTGAGCTAATCGTCGCAGCTATTAGACTAACATCCTCGCATCAATCGTTCGCCCCAATCATCCCCATATGTACATACGCGATAAGTTGGTTTACATATGCAAATAAATTGTGAATTATAAACAGCCTCTCGACTTTCATTAACTTCAAATTGCAACAGTTGTTAAAAACGCTTAATAGCTTAACAGTTATAGTATATACATATGTGAGCTCCAAGAGAAGGGGGAATAAAATTCAACTCCAGACTCCGTATACTCTGTGATTTCGACTGGTTTCCGTAGATGAAGCAAATGTTTAAGAGTTTAAGGGCAATTTGTGTTTTCCGAAGCTTTTCGCAATAAGTATAGATTACCTTGACTACATCAATATTTCTGAAAGTAGTGCTCTTAATTGCTAGGATCAGATGCGACTGAGAGAGGATTTGCTCACTTTTGAAATCGTTTGCTGTTAAGTTTTCTGTTAATTATTGTGATATTACGCCATTCTGTCATCCGATGTCTTAGTAAGACTTTGGGTCGAGCTTCAGCTTGGACAAACAATGAAGTTGTTTGTCAATTGCTTGGGCAAATACTCGTACTCAGGTGGAAAAACAAATACCAGAATGGGGAAGAGGTTAAGATGGGAGACAAGAAAATATCAAATAAAGGGCCAATTAAGGAAGGTGATTGTGCGATTCTGTTTATCTTATCAACGACAAATTTTGACCCCAGGGGCGTCATTTACAATCCTCAATTTGTTTGCATACTAAAGCAACATTAGCCGAAGAGCTACCTACAAAAGAGAAGACGATGTTTCCTGATTCCCAATTCGTAGGCTATTGATAAACAATCAGTGGGGGAATATTCAAATTAGCCAGGTCTCATGTGTGATTAGCCGATTTCTCACACATTTCAAGCATCAAAGCAGACAGCAGACAGAACGGAACAGAACAGAACAGAACACAACAGAGCGGAGAAGACGTTGAGCCCACAGAAGAAGCCGCCTTGAAATTTACGAAAAGAGCCGCCTATAAATCGCAAGATTTCAGCACTGCCCAGGGCTTTATCTAAAGCTCCATTCGGAACAGTATTCAAAGCATAAAGCGTAACCAATTGATTGCTAATTGATATTGATGTGTCGATTATTTTATGATTATTCTTTATGATCGTTAAATTTTGATATACCAAAAGGCGAGCGAGATCGAACACCAAACTTGATTCAAATTTGTAGATCACTTTGAACAATCAAGCCACTCCCTGAGTACTTCTCAGGCCTTGTCTTACCTTGTCTTCAGTTGGATTGTTATAATTTAATAACTACACGGGAGGGCAAATTAAGTCTGTAGTTCGGGTACCACAAAAACCACCTAAAGACGCTTTCTTTAATTGCCCCCAAAACGAAGATTTGGTTTTTATTTTTCGAGAAACCTGTGGGGTAGCTTTCGGCTGCGGGTGTGGCTGTGACTGTGGCTCTGACTGTGGCTCTGACTGTGGCTCTGCCTCCAGCTGCTGGCCAGCTCCATGGACAGACAGTCATTTGTGTGAAAATCATCGTAGCATGAAGCGTTGTCAAATACCGTTTGTTGCGGGGGTCGGTCCACTCTCATGCTTTTGTTTCGGCCATTTCAAGGTCTGTACAGAAACCATCTGTTGGGTCAGACCTCCCTCCATTGACCAGAGCAGAGCTCTAACAATGCGGGTTCTGGCCTCATGTTCATAGAAACGGCATTAGAAGCTACTCATACGCAGCGTGGGTTGGATAAGATTAACGAAAGCCCACATAGACATAGCTCATCCTCCCCATTCTCACTTGACTCTTCGCAGACAGCAGAATGAGCTCTAACAACTGCGGTTTCATCGATCCGCAGGGCCAGTTGAGCGCAGCCCTCGCTAATCGGGACATACGGGAATTCCACACTGCCCTGGACAGCGGTGCCCAGGCCAATCGCCAGGACGATCGAATGCCTCTCAGGTGGGCTCCTGCATTCAGCTGCTGCTCGAGTACGGAGCAGGTTTGGTGGATCAGGGCGAGTTCACGCCCCTCCACCATGTGCTGAAGAATAGAAAGATTGAGGCAGGAACTAAGCTGGAGCTGATCCGACTTTTCCTGAAACAACCACAGTTGGACATTGACAGCTATCGGAACGGGCAGGTACGCCAGATGCTGAGGGATCAGTATCCGGAACTGCCGTTGCCGGAGCTGCGCGAGGCCGGAGCAGAGATCGACTGCGAGCGACTCCTCCGCACGCTGCGGGACGGAGACGAGAACCAGTTCGAGCAACAGTTCGCGGAGTACCACCAGAACGTCAGCGGAAACGCAGACAACCAATGCAATGCCAACCAGGAGGAGTATCAGTCCCTGCTGGCGGAGAGTATCAAGCGGGGCAAGCAGCGAGCCTTTGAGGCCATCCTCGAGACGGGCATCAACATTAATCCTTCAAAATTGAGCGACATCAGCCCCGTGGAGTTGGCCGTAATCTGGGGCAACCACAGGGCGCTAGAGAAGCTGTTGAAGCATCCGCAGCTGAGGCTGACATCGCATTCCAAGCTGCTGAACGCGGTTATCAGTCGCCTGGGTGAGCAGCCGCTGGACGACTTCTGTGACCACCAGCGCTGCTTCCGGCTGCTGCTCGAGAGCGATCGTGTGGACATCAATGAGGCGGACAAGGCTGGCCTGGTGCCACTCTCCTATGCGGTCAAGTATCGCAACACAAAGGTGGCACAGGAGCTTCTACGGCAGGGAGCGTACATCGGGGCGAGAAGCGCGTTCGGAGATCTTCCCATACAGGAGATGGACCCGAAAGTGCTGGAGGAGCACTTCGATTCCTGCATCACCACCAACGGGGAGAAGCCCGGTGACAAGAGTTTCGAGATCATCATCAACTACAAGAATCTGATGAGACGCCAGCGAGAGCCCGGGCAGTCGGACAAGCGGAGCATTGGCCATCCTCACCAATTGGAGGACGAGATGACTCCAATCGCATACATCGCCGATTCCAAGGAGCTGCGTTACCTGCTGCAGCACCCGCTTATCTCGAGTTTCCTCTTCCTCAAGTGGCACCGCCTCTCGGTGATCTTCTATCTGAACTTTCCACTTTACTCTCTCTTTACTGCCTCCATTATCACGCATACGCTCCTTAAGTTCCACGAAAGCGACCACACAGGCCTGACTGCCCTCTTCGGCCTGTTCTCTTGGATAGGGATTGTGTATCTCATGATCCAAGAGGTCATACAGCTTGCCATGTCGCCGCTGCTGTACTTCAGGTCCATCACGAACCTGATGGAGGTGGATCTCATTGTCTTGTCGATCCTAACCTGCATGGAAGCCAGCTACGACAAGGAGACGCAGCGCATACTGGCCGTCTTCACCATTCTGCTGGTGTCCGTGGAGTTCTGCCTGCTGGTTGGCTCCCTGCCAGTACTCTCAATTTCGACGCACATGCTCATGCTGCGCGCCGTCTCCAGCAGCTTCATCAAGAGCTTTGCTCTCTACTCTATCTTTGTGCTTACGTTTAGTCTGTGCTTCTACATACTGTTTGGCAAGCCCCAGGTGGATTTCTCCTCTCCGAAGGACAGCACGCCAGAGCCAGCAAAGGAGGGAGAAGATGATGGTCACTTCAACACATTCTCCGTGCCCATCGAGGCGCTCATCAAGACGATTGTGATGCTCACGGGAGAATTTGATGCCGGTGACATAAAGTTTGACAGCGTCTACACTTACCTGATCTTCCTGCTCTTTGTGTTCTTCATGACCATTGTGCTGTTCAATCTCCTGAATGGTCTGGCTGTCAGCGATACTCAGGTGGGTTTATATTTCCTCTTCTTCCTCGGCTTTATCCAACTGTTTTCTCCCCTCTCTTTTCCCACAGGCCATCAAGGCCCAGGCGGAACTGTACGGCGCCATTGTCCGCAACAATCAGCTGACCCGCTACGAGCAAGTTCTCACTGGCCGAGATGGACCCAGTTCCAGTTGAACAAAGGCAGTCGGTTCGCTCGAGGAAGACCATGAGCTAGTCACCGGTTCAATCGTAATTTTCTTCATGCTTTTCTTGAGTTTCACGCCCTCGTGGCTTTTCACACACTTGGGACCCTACTAGGCAGAAAAGCGAAAGGAGAGAAAATCTTCACTGATGAATCGCCTGATCGGATCGGATGGGCTGTTATATACTCACAACACATACGCATTTGCGAATCGCTGGGCTGTGAACAAGCTTGAATTGGAAGAGTGTCGGCACTTCGGTGTGCCAAAGATACATATCTTACCCCTTGAATCAGCTCGTGTTGATTTTTCTGCCGTGCATTGCACTTTTGAGCTCAGGTCCTAAGCGAGAGTCACACACCACACAAATGCACATTATTATCATTATCATCATCATTATGATAATGACTGTGAGCGAACGAATGCTGATGAAGCCTCATTGTCAATGTCGAAAGTTATGGGATTGGTTAGGGAAACCCAAGGTGGGATATGAAAAGTATTGCGTTCTGCTCTGGCATAGGATCCCAGCTTTAATATTAAGGGGATTCCCCTTCCAAGCAACGATGCGACAATCAACGGACATTGATTAACAACTGTATGTACATATGCATCTACAGTGGGTACACAGCAAGGCAGGCGCGATTAGATACAGGCCAGCGCCGAGCAGCGTAGACACCCAGTACCCTGCCACCCTCCGAGGGAAACAGAGAGCGATGAAGGGGGATCTGTGTGTGCGTATCCATTGAATTAATATTTCATTCTAGAACGCAGTTGACTGCGTTAGTTGGGCACAGACACACATAGTACATATATGCTGGCAGCGTTCCCATTCAATCTACTCGACGGCTGATGCACGCCAGTAGCCCCCGCTGGAAACTTCCGCAGATTCTGGAACGCAGAGGATGCGGGCTAACGGCGACAGGGGAATACTACTAAGCAGAAAGAGAAGGCGAGTTCATATTATTGCCAATTTAATGCCAGAAAAATAAAGAGAGTGGAGTGGGCGATGCCAAAGGCAGAAGAAAGGCCGTAAACCAAAAGAAGGCCCGTCTCGCTCTCTCTCGTGGGAATTGACTTTGAATTTCGAATATTTCGGTATCTATTTTCATTGCGGCCAAAAACGGAGAGACGATTCCGTGTATTGCGATGCCAGCATCAACGAAAATAGATGCCCAAATGGAAGTGCAAACATCTCTGAGGGGAGGGGTGGAGTGTCGGGCGTGTGGCCGTGTGTCTTCTGTCAGTGTGTGATTGGATACTGCTTGCTGCTTTCTGCTCGATGGCTGCCCCTAGAGCACGAGGTGCAGGCGTATCTGGAACACCAGCTGCTCGACGGTCTTCTTCAGGAGCGCCGCCAGGGACAGGATGGACAGCAACTGGCGCTGGATGGTGCGCAGCTTGAACTTGCTGTTCCACAATCGGTGGCGCTTCGAGCCGACGGTTTCGTTGAAGCCCACGGTCTTCTCGACCAGCCAGAACACCGCGCAGCACAGCAGTTGCAGCACCAGCAGCACGACCTTGACCACAGCGGTCTCCAAGACGAGGTGGTACAAGGCCACCATGCGCTGACGGTGCTCCGGCTGCATTGTGGAGAGCACGACTGCGCCGAGGGACTCCAGCGGGGAGACCCTGGGGGAAGGGCCGTCGGAGAGCTCCTCCCACTCCGAGTCCGACTCGGTGCACTCTATCGAGCTGAACTTGCTCTGGCTCTGACAGGTCTGGCTCTGACAGGAGCACGACTCCTTCTCTTGGTCCTCCTCGGTGGGCATCGAGTAGTCGCCCTCGTAGTCGCCCTCGTAGCGGCAGTCGGAGTACTCTTCGTGGGGGTCGTCGTAGTAGTCTCCGCGGCTGTCCGGAGAAGCGCCGCCTGTCCAGAGGGAGCTCAACACGGGCGGTGGTCCCATCGAAGCCATCTGTGGCACAGCATTGAATCTGCAGGGGAGCCGGGGGTAAGTTATGTCCTGGTGGGAAGGGGAGTCTGGGCTGCTGCCGCTCACCCATCTGAATCCCCCATCGGAGGGAAGGTGGGGGGGTGAGCGTGACCTATTGGACCCATTGGGCGGGACAGCAGAGGACTGGTGTGGATTTGGCCTAGGAAGGGCATCGCATTGAGTCCATTCTTGTCCGCGGAACCTTCGGGGGGGAGCTGCAGCCCCGGCTGCTGCTGCTGCTGCTGCTGCTGGTCGGTAAAGACGAAGGATCCCATGGATCCGAAAATACCCCGCGAGCGGGTGAATGGGGAACGTGGATTGTTAATAGTTGGATTCATCTTATTCCAGCACCTGTGAGGAAATATTCGTTCATGGGTTTTGTTTTGTATTTGTATTTTTATTTACTTTATGTTCCCTGTGCTTTCGATATTTGCTGCCGTTCTCTGTGTTGTGCCGCTCTCTCCAGATATTCGTACTGAATGATTTCCAGAGCCAGTTCTGAACGGCTCCAAGTGATAGTTCAGGGCCCACTTCGATGTTGTGTTTCGAATCACAGGTCAGGTGACGTACTTTCCCTGGGCAGAGTTGCGACTTGCAATAGTTGCTCGGCTTTGTTGGTTTGGGATAGGACTTGCGATAAATACCATGCCACCATACTCCTTGGAGTGGCCGAAATGTTGGCTACCATTCTGGGATTAAGGAGTTAAGGGTTAAGGGTTAAGGAGAGTGTGGGAGGGGGGGGGGGGGTATATTTTTGCTTGGCTTTACATCTTCCTTAAGCTGCTGTTTTGTGTCACAGCCAACCTGTCATTTGTACATTGAATTGCTGCTCGAGAGGTCTCTTTGGAGTCCTCTGTTCCCCGTGTACAAATTTACATAAAATCACAGGAAGCACTTAGGATTAATAGGGGGCACTCATCCCCCTCTACCCCTCTCCCCCTTTTGGTGGTGTCATGGGTTAAGCATTTGCTGTGTTCGGCATTCAATTTGTGGCTTGATTTCTTACCTTTTATGATGCGCTATACGGCTGTAATCCATGTAGGACATGCACTTTGTTTATCCATTCAAAGGCGCTAATTAGGGTAGTCCTGTAATCCAAAAGGGCATCCAGTATATCCAGAGCGAAGGTTAATCCATTCGATGGAGCGCTCAAGCAGACCAGCCAGGCGGTTGACCAGAAGCTTAACGAGGCTTAAAATTTCCAAGAGGCCGCCAGCCGGCAAGTGTCATTGCAGTCCCTCCAGTCGACTCCACTCCAGTCCAGTTTTTTCCCAAACTGTGCGACGTGAATAACTTTAATCATTTCTTGGCCCAAAGCGCCCACACAATATAAATAACCCTCCCTTTTTTGTCAATAAGTTTATTTTCAGTCGTTACATTTACGAATAACAGGCGAGTTTTTCTACTCAAATCAAATATTAAAATTAAAAAACGAAACAGTTATTGGTTGATGTCCTTCAGCTTCTCTGGATCAGTCTACTCAAGCCAAATCAAATATTAAAATTAAAAAACGAAACAGATATTGGTTGATGTCCTTCAGCTTCTCTGCATCCGTCTTGGCGGCCCACAAGCGGCACCCAATTTTTTTATAGTCATCGCTGCACATGACTATCGCCCTCAAATACTCGGCCGGCACCCCAGTTTCCTCTGATAGTCTTAACATGGTCACTTTTTTTTTCCTTAAAAACGGCAGCAATTTTTTGCATTGTCTTCGTATTCCTTGAAACCATACCTCTTATTGCTGTGTAATGTTGGTTCATTACGTGGTTTCCCAAGAAGCTCAACTGTTCGGAGCAGAGCCCAGCCGATTAGCTGCTTGCCAAATAGCACCTTATTCTTGGGCCTCAGCCGCTTATTTTGTTTGTTACTTATGTCTATGTCACTCATTTGTTTGTTAAAGCTTTGCGCGTGCTTGCCCTGCTAAACGCTCTCTGCCAGCTCGCTCTTCGCTATCTCCGCTTTGCGTCTGCCTACCGACGTCAGCCGAGCGAAGCTGCGCTTAGCGATCGGAGCGGCAATGTAAAGGGCAGGCAAGCCACATTTGCAATTTGGATGTCACGCATTAAAGAACAAATCGTAATTTTATTTCTGCGCAGAGTTTTATTTAATTCGAAATAATTAGTCGGCCGATTGGGGATAAAAAACATTATCTCCACATAAAATTTGGTGACCCCGACGTGATCTCTGAGTTGCAGTGTCAATTAATAATCATTCGCGATCGACATTCGTTAGCCCTAGCAAATTTTCGGCGGTTAAGCACAATTCGGTGCTAAAACACACTTACATACACCTACATACACGCATTGCTGGCTATTAATTTCTCTGTCGCGTCAATTCGGTCAGTGCAGTGCGGTAGGCAGTGCAGCGAACTCACTAATACACACAAGCGGAGTACAAAGCGGAATCGGACAGCTCGCACAGCTAAAGGCATTAGCTGTAATCCCTTTGCTTTCGGTTCCCACGTTTATACGTATACAGGGTGTCTTTTTCGGTCGTGCTGAGTGACTCTTTTACCTCAACATGGCAGCACCTGAGCCTACCAATGTCGCGAACGCAGCAATGCCGAGTGATGTAGATTTCTACAAGCACAAGGCCGAGTCCATCGCGCGCCAACTAAAGGCCATGGATCGCTTTCTCACCAAGGATGAGCTTGCCGAGTTAGATGAGGCAGAACTTCAAGCTCGCTTAGAGCAAATCGAGCGAATGAATGCGGATTTCAATGCCGCTCAAACGAGCCTTGAAAGGCTGGATTTCCTGCAGTTAGCCCATGATGCCCGGTTAGACTTTTCGAATGTTTATGTCAAGGTAAGGTCCAGGCTGTCGCGGGAGTTGATGGCTGCTCGCACGGTAAATGTTGCCAATTCAACGGCTCGGCATACTCTCGAGGGGAATTCGTCGTTGTTCGCCTATAATAGTATAGGCCGTTCTCGAATGCCCGAGTTGCAGCTTCCGAGATTCGGTGGGAACTACATGGATTGGCCAGAATTCCACTCGATGTTCTCGACAATGGTGCACAAGGACCATCGTATACCAATCATCGAAAAATTCCAATATCTTCGTGGATGTCTAGATGGTGCTGCGCTGGATACGATTCGTTCCTTGGAACTTTCTGAGGAGAATTACGACAAGGCGTTGAATTTACTAATGTTGCGATTCGATAATAAACTGTTACATTTTCAGGCACCCGTCAAGGCTATTTTCGGGCTGAAAGGGGTGGAGAAGGGCTCGGCTATCGGCTTGCGCGCGCTCAGCGATAAAATCAATTCGCACTTGCGTGCACTTCAGACCTTGGCGACCCCGCAGGAGATTTCCGCAGGAGAAGCGCCATTTATGTCTAAACTGCCTCAACAAAGGCCATTCATTGCAACGCTGCAAGTCAGGGGCATGTAGAAATTGCCAAGCCAAGCATCACACACTGCTCCACATGCAGTCGGGCGCTGACGCTGAGTTGCCGTCGCCGAGCACGGAATCGACCCAGCATGATCTTGCAAGTGCCCTTGTAGCAAGCAAATATACTAGCTTTCCCCCTCGAGTCAAAAATCTCTGCCTAGCCAAAACGTGCTGCTAGCTACCGCAATCGTATATGTCAGGGGCCGTTTTGGATCGCTTATTCCATGTCGTGCCATTTTAGATTCCGCTTCTCAGGTTAACTTTATAACATCGAGACTCGCCAATCAGCTGCAGTTAGATCCTCACCCGTCTCACGTTCAAATCGCCGGTATTGGAGAGTCAATTCTACCAACCAGCAAGGCTGTAGACATCGTCCTGCAATCTCAAGACGAAAGCTATCACGGTTTCCTCTCTGCAATTATCACTGCCTCAATCACAGGAAGGCAGCCTAACTTCGGCCTAGACGCAAAGGATTGGCCAATGCCAAATAATCTAAAACTGGCTGATCCTAATTTCGCCAAGCCCCAGCGTGTCGATCTGTTGATAGGTGCTGGTTTGTTCTTCGAATTAATGTGCGTTGGACAGATTCGACTGTCAGACCAATTGCCAACATTGCAGAAGACGGAACTTAGCTGGATAGTGTCAGGAAGTATTAAAAACTCTGAGAAAGCCCGTGCGGCGCCGTTGAAGCCGTTGAAGATCCCCCTGTCATCTCCGCTTGCGAGACTAATTTGTGCGATATTGTAAGGCGGTTTTGGGAAGTCGATGGAGATTATTCGCCCTCATCAATTTCGGAGGAAGATGTTCATTGCGAACAGCATTTCGTCACAAACTGCATTCGCCTAGATACCGGAGCTTACTCCGTGCGTTTGCCAACCAAATTCAGTCTAGAGGAATTAGGAGAATCGTATCAGCAGGCGCTACGTAGATTTCTCAATTTGGAGAGGAAGCTAGCAAAAAATGCACAGCTTAAGGCAAAATATATGGAGTTTCTCCAGGAGTATCGTGAATTAGGACACATGTCGCCAGCTTCGCGGCAGTCAGACCTCCCGCTGTACTTCTTGCCTCACCATTGCGTCCACAAGCAGGATAGTACAACCACCAAATTACGCGTAGTGTTCGATGGATCTGCCAAAACAGCGTCTGGAGTATCACTGAATGATGCGCTAATGGCTTGACCCACCATCCAACCTAAAATTCTGATAACTCTGCTTCGTTTCCGCTTTTTATACCCGATACTCAAAATCAGTATTGGGGTATATTAGATTTGTGGTGAAAATGGATGTGTGTAACGTCCAGAAGGAATCGTTTCCGACCCCATAAAGTATATATATTCTTGATCAGCATCAATAGCCGAGTCGATTGAGCCATGTCTGTCTGTCCGTCTGTCCGTCCGTCCGTCTGGCCGTCTGTCCGTCTGTCCGTCCGTCCGTCTGTCCGTCTGTCCGTCCCCTTCAGCGCCTACTGCTCAAAGACTATAAGAGCTAGAGCAACGATGTTTTGTATCCAGACTTCTGTGATATGTCACTGCTACAAGTATATTTCAAAATTTCGCCACACCCCCTTCCGCCCCCGCAAAGGACGAAAATCTGCGGATATTCACAAATCTCAAAGACTATTAACGCTAGAGTAACCAAATTTGGTATCCGCACTCCTGTTAGATCTCACTATAAAACGTATTTCTCAAAATTTCGCCCCACCCTTTTCCGCCTACACAAAGGACGAAAATCTGTTGCATGCACAATATTGCAGATTCGAGAAAACTAAAAACGCAGAATCATAGATAACGACCACATCTATCTGATTGCTGAATCTGGATCAGATCAGATCATTTTTATAGCAAAAAAAAACAAATCAATTTGCAGTGGCTACGCAGCCCCTGACGTCATGCTCAGACTGATTTTCTGTCTCTCTCGCACGCACTCTTTGTCGTGTCGTTTAATATTAGCGGCGTCTGCCGGAGGAGAGCCATACTGACTTAGTATCAGGTATAACTGTAGAGTTGCGGTGTCCGTAGCAACTCACAACGTTCCCCCTCGTTTTATTTAAAGTCGCCTTGTGTGGCGATATCTGCAAAATGTACCGCTGTGTACGCGTTTCCCATCCCGATACGCACGTGCAGTGCATCCTATGGCGCAATGACCCGAAGGAGGAGATTCAGGTGTTCAAGTTGGCGATTGTTCCTTACGGAACCAAACCTGCCGCTTTCTTAGCAATTCGTGCTATGCATCAATTGGCAAATGATGAAGAGTTGCGTTTTCCGCTTGGCGCTGATGTTGTTCGAAGAGATTTCTATGTCGATGATCTCATATCTGGAGGGGACAGCATTGATTCTGTCATCAAGATTTGTCAGCAGGTAAAGGAGATACTTTCGAAAGGATGTTTTCCCATACGTAAATGGTGTTCCAATGAACCCGCTGCTTTGGAAGGCGTATCGGAGGCGGATCGCGAAAAGTTCCTTACCTTTCATGACGGGACTGAAGTAACCAAGGCGCTTGGTCTAGTTTGGGATCCCACCACGGACAATCTTCTGTTTAGCTTCGCTCCCGTCGGAACCGCTGCAGGCCCAAAATCGATGCGTTCGGTCCTGTCTACACTAGCTAGGTTCTACGATCCTCTAGGGCTCATCTCTCCCATCATCACAAAAGCTAAAATATTTATGCAGTCGCTATGGAACGAAAGCCTAAAGTTGAATTGGGACGAAAGCCTGCCCCAGGATCTACATACGACTTGGATTGAGCTGACTTCGCAGTTGTCGATGGTTAAAAACTTTAAGTTTCCACGTTACGTGCTTCGGCAGCAAGCCAGATTAGAAATGCACGCGTTTTGTGATGCGAGCCAAGCAGCATATGGCGCCTGTGTATACATGCGTTCGGAAGCTCTTGGCATTGTGCAAAGTCATCTCTTATGCTCTAAATCCAGAGTCGCGCCCTTGAAAAGTATGACTATCACCAAGCTTGAGCTGTCCGCTGCCCTCGTATTAGCCGAACTAGTGTCCACCATAGTTAAGGGATTATCAGCTCCATGCTCGGATTCGTCCATAGCCCTTGCCTGGATTCGAGAATCACCATTGAATTTTAATATATTTGTTTCTAATCGAGTTCAGCGGATTCAGGAGCTCACCGCTGGAATGACTTGGCATCACGTGCCCACAAAGTTTAATCCTGCCGACATCATATCAAGTGGATCCACGCCCGCTGAACTAATGGATAGCAGCCTTTGGATCTCTGGACCACCATTCTTGCGTCTTGAGAGCTCAGAGTGGCCTGCAGGCTTGCAATTGCCGACCGATGTACCAGAACGTCGTCATGCAGCATTGGTTGTTTCAAACGAAAGGGATGTATCGTACGATTGCAAATTTCAAAACTCATTCGGATCCATGCAGCGCGTCTTTGCTTACATATATCGATTCTACATTCTCAAGGACAAAGCCACCGCTGGTTCGAAGGGTCAACTTACCGTAATCGACATCAAAAATGGTACGCATTTGCTCATAAGGGCAATACAGCAGCAACAATTTTCGGAAGAGATAAGGGCCCTCGCCAGCAAACACGCCCTCCCTACCCCCAAAAAGCGCGATGGCCTCACTGAATCCATTTCTGGATAGCTTTGGATTGCTGCGTGTTGGAGGCCGCCTCCAAAATGCCGAATTCGACTACGACGCGAAGCACCCGATCCTGCTTCCTAAGGGACATCCTGTCACTGTCTCTATTATTATCTTCTTTCACGAAAGGTTTCTCCACGCAGGAGCTCAAGGATTGCTCGGACTGCTTCGGCAAAAATTCTGGCCTATTGGTGGACGCAAATATGTTGCGGGAATCATTGGCAAATGTGTTAGATGCTTTCGTTTGAAGCCAGTGCTGAGGGAACATATCATGGGAAACTTGCCTGCGGATCGCGTAAGGACTAATCCAGCATTCCACACAACTCCAAAGCAACTCATTTGGAAGTCGTTCGGGATCTATCTACAGAATCCTTTCTGGCAGCATTAAGGCGTTTTATAAGTCTACGTCCCAAACCTCGAATCATCTGGTCAGACAACGCTACAAATTTTGTTGGAGCAAAAAATGAGCTTTTGGAGCTTCGGCAAATGTTCCTCAGCGATCCTCATACGTCGGCTGTGTCACATCTCTGCGTTTCTAGTGGAATCGATTGGAAATTCATCCCCCCTCGCTCACCTCATTTTCATCGCATCGTCGGGACCTACATTTTTACTCTTGATGAAATTCAGACCTTGGCTTGTGAAATCTCTGCTTTGTTAAATTCCCGTCCTGTTTATGCAATTACAGAAAGTCCCGATGATCTAGATGTGCTTACGCCAAACCACTTTCTCAATGGAGCCCCGAAAGCTGCATTCGACGAGCCAGATGTGGCGCATCTCCGGGTCAACCTACTAAGTCGATGGCAGCGGCTGTGTCAAATGAAGCAGGCGTTTTGGAGAAAATGGAGCACGGCGTATCTTTCGATTCTTCAGGAGCGGAGCAAGTGGCGGTCATCGTCTCCAAACATCAAGCTAGGAGCGCTCGTCATGATCAAGGAGGAAACGCTGCCACCATTAAGGTGGCCGCTTGGCCGCATTGAGAGCGTCATCCCAGGAAAAGATGGAACCATCAGAGTAGCCGTCATCCGCACTCAAAGAGGCCTTTTCAAGAGGGCCGTTGGAAAAATATAGGTTCTGCCCCTTCAGGATGGATATGTTGAAAGCCTTTGCCTTCCAACGGGGGGTGAATGTTCGGAGCAGAACCCAGCCGATTAGCTGCTTGCCAAATAGCACCAAATTCTTGGCCCTCAGCCGCTTATTTTGTTTGTTACTTATGTCTATGTCACTCATTTGTTTGTTAAAGCTTTGCGCGTGCTTGCCCTGCTAAACGCTCTCTGCCAGCTCGCTCTTCGCTATCTCCGCTTTGCGTCTGCCTACCGACGTCGGCCGAGCGAAGCTGCGCTTAGCGATCGGAGCAGCAATGTAAAGGGCAGGCAAGCCACACTTGCAATTTGGATGTCACGCATTAAAGAACATATCGTAATTTTATTTCTGCGCCGAGTTTTATTTAATTCGAAATAATTAGTCGGCCGATTGGGGATAAAAAACATTATCTCCACATAAAATTTGGTGACCCCGACGTGATATCTGAGTTGCAGTGTCAATTAATAATCATTCGCGATCGACATTCGTTAGCCTTAGCAAATTTTCGGCGGTTAAGCACAATTCGGTGCTAAAACATACTTACATACACGCATTGCTGGCTATTAATTTCTCTGTCGCGACAATTCGGTCAGTGCAGTGCGGTAGGCAGTGCAGCGAACTCACTAATACACACAAGCGGAGTTCAAAGCGGAATCGGACAGCTCGCACAGCCGCACAGCTAAAGGCATTAGCTGTAATCCCTTTGCTTGCGGTTCCCACGTTTATACGTATACAGGGTGTCTTTTTTGGTCGTGCTGAGTGACTCTTTTAAAACCTCAACATGGCAGCACCTGAGCCTACCAATGTCGCGAACGCAGCAATGCCGAGTGATGTAGATTTCTACAAGCACAAGGCCGAGTCCATCGCGCGCCATCTAAAGGCCATGGGTCGCTTTCTCACCAAGGAAGAGCTTGCCGCGTTAGATGAGGCAGAACTTCAAGCTCGCTTAGAGCAAATCGAGCGAATGAATGCGGATTTCGATGCCGCTCAAACGAGCCTTGAAAGGCTGGATTTCCTGCAGTTAGCCCATGATGCCCGGCTGGACTTTTCGAATGTTTATGTCAAGGTTAGGTCCAGGCTGTCGCGGGAGTTGATGGCTGCTCGCACGGTAAATGTTGCCAATTCGTCGTTGTTCGCCTATAATAGTATAGGCCGTTCTCGAATGCCCGAGTTGCAGCTTCCGCGATTCGGTGGGAACTACATGGATTGGCCAGAATTCCACTCGATGTTCTCGACAATGGTGCACAAAGACCATCGTATACCAATGATCGAAAAATTCCAATATCTTCGTGGATGTCTAGATGGTGCTGCGCTGGATACGATTCGTTCCTTGGAACTTTCTGAGGAGAATTACGACAAGGCGTTGAATTTACTAATGTTGCGATTCGATAATAAACTGTTACATTTTCAGGCACACGTCAAGGCTATTTTCGCGCTGCAAGGGGTGGAGAAGGGCTCGGCTATCGGCTTGCGCGCGCTCAAGCGACAAAATCAATTCGCACTTGCGTGCACTTCAGACCTTGGCGACCCCGCAGGAGATATCCGATGGGTTGCTGATCTTCATCATAGGCACGAAATTGGACCACAAGACCAAGGAGAAATGGGAAGAGAACTTGCCGACGTCAGGATTGCCTCGGTGGTCAAGCATGGCCTCATTTTTGGAAGCGAGATGTCGGATGCTGGAGAATTTGGGATCAGCCATGGCAACAAGTCCTAGTCAACAGGTGGGAGAAGACAACCCTGTCACCCTTATCACCTCCAGTAACGACCATCCTAACCCCATATGTAACCATTGCAATTCCTCCGAGCATTACATATCTAGATGTCAGGCATTCCTGAATCTCTCTGCGTTTGAACGATACAAAGAAGCAAAGAAGAGCCGCTTGTGTTTGAACTGCCTCAACAAAGGCCATGAATTGCAGAGGTGCAGGTCAGGACTTTGCAGGCATTGCCAGGCCAAACATCACACGCTACTCCACATTCCATCGGGAACTGGTGCTTCATCTTCCTCTTCACCGGCCGAGGAATCGATCCAGCAAGAGGCCGCGACTGTGCTTCTAGCAAGCGGGTGTTCTAGCCCTCCCCCCTCGATCCAGAAATCTAGGCCTAGCCAGAACGTGTTGCTACCTACTGCCCTCGTCCATGTAACAGATCGTTATGGAGCACTTATCCCATGTCGTGCCATTTTGGATTCTGCATCACAGGCAAACTTTGTAACATCTAGACTTGCTGATCAGTTGCAGTTGGATCATCGCTCGTCTTATGTTCACATCTCTGGAATCGGAGATTCCATTCTACCTTCGAGCAAGCCTGTACAAATAGTTGAACAATCCCAGGACGCAAGCTATCGAGCTTCCTTCGCTGCAATTGTCACCAACTCAATTACGGAAATGCAGCCTAACTTCGGCGTAGACGCAAACGACTGGCCAATGCCGAATAATCTAAAACTAGCTGATCCTAATTTCTCCAAGCCCCAACGTATCGATCTGTTGATAGGTTCTGGTTTGTTCTTCGATTTAATGTGCGTCGGACAGATTCGACTATCAGCCCAATTGCCAACATTGCAGGAGACAAAACTTGGTTGGATAGTATCAGGAAGCATCGATAGCTCGGAGAATAAGCGTGCAGCTTTAGCCGCTTTTGAAAATTCCTCGTGCATCTCTATTGACGATTTTCGACCCACAACGCTGGAGTACCAAAACTTAGAGCAGCAATGCAGGAAGCAGCTGCTCGAGTGCCAGGTGCAAGTGGAAAAACTGCGATCGGAGAATCAGGAACTGCAGGGCGAACTTTTCCATATATTAAAAACCTACATATCCACGCTAAATGAAATTCAACTTTCAACAATTTCTACATTGCCAAATTTCCTGCCATTCTATGCAATTACAGAGGTTCCCGATGATCCAGACGTAATCACGACAAGCCGCCTTCGTAAAGGCGATTGCTGCGTTCGACGATCACCCCAGCGTAGCCGCCAGCTGCGCCCAAGCAAGCATATTCAAGAGGGCCGTTGGAAAAATAGCGGTTCTGCCCCTTCAGGATGGATCTGTTGAAAGCCTTTGCCTTCCAACGGGGGGTGAATGTTCGGAGCAGAACCCAGCCGATTAGCTGCTTGCCAAATAGCACCTAATTCTTGGCCCTCAGCCGCTTATTTTGTTTGTTACTTATGTCTATTGTAACGTTCCGTTCTTTTCCCGTCTGATGCAGCTGGGCTGGCTCAGCGGTCGGTAGGCTCGCTGCAACAATATTTGTATGTTGCCCCCGACGACAAGTAAGAAGGCACGGGTTGGGTCTTGTACTGGTATGCTAGTATGCTTTATTGGTATCTTAAGTCTATCTTACGCTATTCCGACTCCGGTGCGGGTTCTCCTCGTGGTTCTCCTCTGTGGTTCGATGAGCGTGTCGCTCCCTGGGCCCCCCACGGCGTCGCCGAGCGTGGCACCGCCGGCTCTACTGACTGGGGCTAGCGATTCTTGGCACGTGGCCCAAATCCGCCTCTCAGTCAGGCGCCTGACGCGTTCGCTCTCACTCGACTCCCTTGGCTTTGCGGCCCGAGGGTGCCTCACTCCTGGTGGGTTGCGCGTCAAGCGTGGCACCGTTGGTTCAAGGGATTGGGGTCTTTGGCTCTTGGCTGCACGCTCGAGTCCGCCTCTCAATCCTCACACAACGTGTTCGCTTTCTAACGCTCTTTTCCCTTCGCTTGGTCTCACTCTTGTCGCTCACTGTGCACTTCACTCTTGCTAGCTCCGTTTGCTGTTCCTGGTCGCGGCCCTCCTCTTATAGGCTCGCTTCTGCGTCAGCGCCGCCGATGCCGCCTGGCGCTAACGGCACTTTCCGCCATGCGGTGCCCGTATTTTTCCATCGGCGTTCCTTCATTTCCTTGTCGCTTTCCAACGGGACCTGGCTGGTGGCGTGATCTCATGACCATATTTGGTCATGCGCTGGGCCACTGCCGGCCCGATCCCGTCATCCCGCGGCCCTCTCTCCAGGGGTCCTCCCCTCTCATCTTGGGTCCCCGGGAGAGCTCTCCTCGGGAATTCGCCGCCTCCGGATATCCCCGGATAACGGCCGTTAGCGCTTAACCCTGCACTGCCCCCTACGTGTGGGAATACCTTTCCTCACACTTCCCCCTTTCTTTTATTGGCGGAAAACCCCGGTTTTCCGCGTCCCAGGTTTGGGATGCTTCAAAAGCCCCGCGCGACCGGTGCGAGTGCTTTGTTCTTGACCCGGGTGCCCCCTGGCGCCCTCTTTCGGCTTCACGCCTTGCGGTGTTGCCGTACCTCTCCGATGAGCGCGATCGATTCGATTCCCCCTTACCGATAGTTCGCATAGGAGCTTTTTTTTTTTTGCCCCGCCCGGTATAGGGTACGGTCGCTATTCTGACCTACTCGATATGACACAGCGTTGCCCTTACGCTCCTCTCGATACAGCGTAGGGTCGTTTCTGTGCTCTACTCGATATGTCGCAGCGTGCGTATTCTACTTCCGGATCGCGAATTCCTCAATGGACTGGAAACGTAATATTTTCTCGCGATGCCGGGTGTTTTCTTTGTTTACCTTGTGCGCGTCTGGTTTTTCCGGCCCTCTGGATGCTTCGGGTAAGTTTTCCTCCCGCTTTGACGCCTTCCGCCGCCTTCATTCAAGCTCCCCCGATTCCCCGCTGTTCCTCTGCTGCAAGGTAAGACCATGTTTTTTTTCTTAAAACACCCCTTTTTTTTTGGTTTTTTTTTTTCTTTTTTACTTGTTCTTGTTTTCAGTTACTTTCTTCTCCATTCTTCTTCTCTACTCTTCTTTTCTCCTCAATACCTAGCCCGGAATACCTCCTGCCGGTCGGTGGACACCAATAGCCGGTACCGGACGCCCCCGTCGTTGACCAGACGCTTCACCTTCCTTGCGGTTGGCTTTATCCGCGCGAGAGAGCGCGTGACGACGGCCGGCCACCGTGAGTTGTCCGCCGACCTCGTCTGGGGCCACGATGCCTGGCGCTGGAGCTCGGGCCGGCGCGCCTCCGCCCGCTCCCCTGGGCACGACGCCTGTCGGCCCAGCTTCGGACGCTCGCCCTGGCCGGGTTCCGGCCATCGCCAAGGACCTCTCTCCCATGGCTCAGGTGAGTGTTGTTCCGCGGCCTCGTCCTTCTTCGCTTCCGCCGTTGCTCTTGCGCCGTCATCCGCTTCGCCGTCGGCCGCCACCTCGGCTTCGGGCGCCGCCGCTGGGCCCTCCGCCGTCAGTGATGTTGGCGTGTTCGTCGTGCGGTGGGTCTCGACCTCTGCCGTCCTCCCGGGTGCCTCCTCGGGCACCTCTTCGGCGGTGGGTGCCACCGCTGGGCCAGTCGACTCCTGTGGCCGTGCCCGCCGCCTCGGGTCCCGCTCGTCACTGGCGCGTGGTGCCTCCTCCCACAGTCGAGCCTCCCTCGCTTCTTGCCCGGGCTGCTGGGGCGCGGGCCCAGAGGCCCACGATATGTGCAGCGTTTGCACGTGCCACATCATGCCGTCTCGCACCGCGGAGCGCACCTCCTGCGAGACGAACGGCCCGATGGCGGCCCCCTGTGGCCCGTGCCAGTGCTGCTGCTGCTGCTGATGCTGCTGATGCTGCTGCTGCTGACGCTGCTGCTGCTGATGCTGATGCTGCTGTTGCTGATGCTGCTGCTGCTGACGCTGCTGACCCCCTTGACCGCGCGCGTTGTCAGCCGGCGGCCGACGCCGGAACAGCTCTTCCTCTGCCCCCGGTGACGGTGGGGCCTGCGGCCGTGGCTCCTCCTCGGACTCGACGTGTTCAGGGGGTGGCTGCCAGAGCTCCACCTCCTCCACCTCGGCTCGTCGTAGCCTCTCCTGCCACTCCTCTTCGGGCGACTGGACTCGAGCCGCCTTCGGCGCTGGTGGGCACTCCGCCTCCTCCTCGTCGCTGGAGATCACCGCCAGCCCGCCTGCCGCGCCCTCCGCCCGCGTCGCCCTTGCCTTCTCCGCTTCCGCCCGCAGACGCGCCGTCTCCCTTCGCTCCGCTGCGTCGACCCGGCTAATACACCGCCATTGGTGCGCGACGTCTCGCTCGTGGCGCTCCGCCTCCGCTTCTTGCGCCGCCTTTTCAGCCTCCTGCGTGGCCTTCAGCCTCTTTGCCAGCGTCAAGGCGTCCTCCCATACCCGCCGTTGTCTCCGCTCCTCCGCCGCCGCGGCCAGCGCGAACCGCCGGTGCCATTCCGCGAGGCGTCGTGCCTCAGCGGCCGCGTTATCTTCCGCGATGTCGGCCTGCGTTGCCTGCGGCTCTTTGACCGCGGCTCTTCGCCTCGCCTGCGCGTTCTCTCCGTGGCGCCGGCTCCCAGCTCACCAATTCTAGGTCACTTTCCGCCTCGGTGTACCCCGGCGATACCATGGGGGACACCGTCGGTCCCATGGATCCCGCGGTTGACACTAGCGGTGAGGCCAACAATTGTAGCTCCGGGGACCTACTCCTACTCGACCTTTGCTCCTCGCGCTCGACCTGGTACGCCTGCCGCCGACTTTGTGTATCACCCATAGCCTGATACCCGAGGCGAATCCATTTTCGCTGCTCCGCTATGTACCTTATTAAGTGCTGCTGCATCTTACCCTTTTTCTTTTTTTTCCACGTGGTCAACTTTTGAAAAGACCTGATCGAGCGCTGCTCCCCCTTTATAAGGGCTCGTGCCGGTGTTCACCGTTCCCTGTAACGGTGCCTTACATGGGCCCGTGGGACGGCTCTCTCTTGCTTTCCAGCTGGCTCTCTCGCTCGCTCCCGTTTTGAAAGTTATCCGCGCCTCTCGCCGCGTTAACCCTAGGGTGCCCCCTGATTTGTTAGCTTTCCTTCGGTTCCCACTTTTCTTCCTTTTCCCCTTTTTTTTTTTTTATTTGGCCCTTTCTACTTCCGACGTGTTGCCCGGCTCCGCCTTGGATCTGGTAAGCCTCCCAAGTTCTTGGGTTCCTCATCTCACCTTGCCTTTCTTCCAGCCCGTCCTTGGGTTCCAGTCCAGGGTGCTGACCGATCTCCCAGCCCGTGACCAATAGGTCCTCCGACCTTTCGCCCGTGCTGCCAAACATCGGCCCGCCCCCCGTGGCCAGCTCCGCCCGTCTCTGGATCGGCTTAGACGCGGATGTCACCCCCGTGCAGCGCCTCGGACCCAGGGATCATCCGATTCCCCAGCCGGTAGACCGCGCACGGGCGGCATCCGCTTTTGTCCCGCCACCCCGACGTTAGCAGCTGGCTTCGATGCCCTGGACCCGGTCCCGAACTTCTGCTCATCTCGGAACCCCCTTCTCGGGCGCCCCCTCGTCCGTCGACGCACCACGCAACCCGCCCCCCCAGGGATAGTGGTAACCCGGGTATCTTCTACCTTCTTTGCCTTTGATCAGTTCCAATTGGCTGACGAGCTAATCCTCCTTTTTTTTTCTTGTAGGTCCAGCTTTATTGGTCCGCCGGCCGCCGTCTGCTGCCCCGTTTTACTGAACCTTAGTTGTAAGAGCATCCTGTACGGCCTTGTCCTGCGTGGCATCAAGTTGGGCCACCCGCTCCTCCCCTGTGGGCGATTCATGTCCTGCGTGACACGCGTGGTTCTTAGTTTTATTGAACCTTAGTTGTAAGAGTATCTCGTACGACCTTGTCCTGCGTGGCATCCAGCTGGGACTCTCCTTTCTGCCCCTGCCGTTAGTCTCTGTCTTCCGTGCTCGTCCACCCTTCTCCGTATGCCTCGCCCGTTGCCCCTCCTTGTGCGTCGTCTACGCTTCGGCTCCCGGGCCTGATTTAGGGGTTCCTTCCCCGGGTTGTGGCTTCAGGTCCCCTATATGGGCGGTCCGCGTCCGTTTCTCGCTGTCCTTCTTTAAGTTACAAATGATCGGGGACACGAAATCCATTATGGTGTAGGGCCCGTCATATCTTGGGGCCAGTTTTGCCGCAAACCCTTCGGCCGCGTTGGATAGATGGCGTTGCTTGGCCCATACCTTGTCTCCAATCGTGGGTTTCCACGCTCTCCTCCTCAGGTTATAATACCTCGCCTGGTCCTGCGCCGCTCTTTCGAGATTCCGCCTCACCAGTTGAAACACCTCTCTCAACTTGGCCGCGTTCTCGTCCGGAGTGTGCGTGCCCTGTCCTGTGCCAAGCGCTTCGTCATCGTATAGAGCCTTTGGTAGCCTCGGCTCTCTCCCATGGACCACGAACGCCGGCGAGTACCCGGTGGATTCGGACACCCCTGAATTTACGGCCAACATTATCTCTGGCCATTTCTCATCCCAGTTCCTCTGGTTCCCTTCGGTGAACTGAGCTATCATAGTTTTCACTGTCCGGTTAGTTCGCTCCGTCGGGTTCTCCTGCTGCGTGTACGGGGCCGTGAACTGATGCCGTACACCCATCTGCTCCAAAAACCTCTTAAAAGCTCTACTGGTGAACTGGACGCCATTATCCGGGATCACCACCTTCGGCACGCCAAATCGGGACACGATGCGCTCTCGGAACGCTTTCGTTAGTGCTTCCGCAGTGGCCTTTCTCAAGGGGACCAACTCGGTCCATTTCGAGAACCGATCCACCATCACCAATAACATGGCATTCCCATGCTTTGACCTTGGCAGAGGGCCCACGAAGTCGGCACACACCGTTGCCCACGGCTCTTCTGGCACTTGTGTCAGCATTTTCCCGGCCGCCTGCAGTTGACTTGGTTTGTAGCGTATGCAGCTTTCACACTTTCTCACGTATGTCCTCACATCTCGGTGCATCCCCGGCCAGTAGTATCGGGCGGCTACTCGGGCCATCGTCCTTCTGCCGCTGCGTGCCCCGCCTCCGGCGAGTCGTGATTCTCTCTTATAACTCTCTCTCTTAGATCCTTCGGTACGCATAACTTCCATGATGCTATCTCCTCTTCTCCAGCCGGGTGCGGGATGTGCCGGTATATCCGGCCTGCTTCCTCGACGTAATCTGGATATTTCCTCGGTTCCGTCCTCATCCTCTCTTTGACCTTTTTAATCCATCCGCACTCTGCCTCCGGTTCGTGTCCCTTTTATGCTTCCTCCTCGGTGGTTCTCAGGCATCGCTCCGCCAATGGCTGTCGGGACAGTGCATCCGCCACTACGTTCAGCTGCCCTTTCCTATATGCCACTTCGAAGTCGTATTGTTGTAGCTCCAGCGCCCACCTGGCGATCCTCCCTGTTGGGCTCTCGATGCTGTTCAACCATTTCAACGCCATGTGATCCGGGACCACCTTGAAATGGTATCCCTCCAGATAGGGCTTTAGCTTTCTTATAGCCCATACAATGGCCAGACACTCCTTTTCAGTCGCCGAATAGTTCTTTTCTGCGCTATTCAGAGTCCTACTGGCGTATGAGATGACCCTCTCGCCCTTCTCCGTCTCTTGCGTCAGGATCGCCCCCAGTCCGTAGGCGCTGGCGTCCGTCTGGAGCACGAATTTCTTTGAGAAATCTGGGCATGCCAACACCGGATCTGCTGTCAGCCGACTTTTTACGTCCTCGAACGCTTGTTGCTGTTCCGTTGACCATTCCCACTTGGCCTTCTTCTTCAGCAAAGTGCTGAGGGGCTGCACCAACGTGGCGAATCCCTTTACGAAACGCCGGTACCAGGAGGCCACGCCCAAGTATTGTCGTAGCTCTTTGACACTCGCTGGCGGCTGCAACTCCTTAATGGCCGCCACTTTCTCGGGATCGGTGCAGATTCCGTCTCCCGTTACCAAATGCCCCAGGTATCGTAGCTCTTTCCTAAAAAAATTGACACTTGTCCACATTTAGGCGCAAGTTGGCGTTCTTCAACCGTCGAAAAACTTCTTCGAGGTTGCGCTTGTGCTCCTCCTCGGTACGGCCGATGACAATGATGTCGTCTTGGTACGCGAACGCGTGTGGCATCATCTCGGGGCCTATCACCTGGTCCAATGCCCTCTGAAACGTAGCCGAGGCTGAGTGGAGTCCGAATGGCATCACCTTCCACTGGAACAGCCTTTGCCGGGCACCGTGAACGCGGTGAACTTTCTACTTCCTTCCTCCAGTGGTATCTGCCAATATCCGTCCTTTAAGTCCAAGCTACTGATGAACCGTGCCTCCCTGAGCTGGTCCAAAATATAGTCTATTCTTGGCATGGGGTACGCATCCTTGATGGACTTCGCGTTTATCTGTCTGAAGTCCACGCATAATCTCCACTTTCCCGTCTTCTTTTTGACCATCACGATGGGTGAACTGTACGGGCTCTTCGATGGCTCAATATACCCTCTTTCCAGCAGTTCGTCAACCTGTTGGTTGATTTCGGCTTGCATCTTGGGATTTTTGGGATAGTAGCGCTGTTTGACCGGCTGTGCATCACTCATAGAGATCGTGTGTGTAGCTATGTTCGACACTCCCTTCAGTTCTCGGAACTCTTCCAACTCCTTTGCCAGGAAGTTTTCAACCGATCCCTCCTCCGCTCGCGTTCCGTCGGATGCGGGCTCGACAGACCTTCCCGTGTTCGCTACCACCGCCACTGACAGCTTCTCCTCCAACCACCCCTGGCGGTGGCCTCTCGCCGGGATCACAATCCTGTCCCGCACAGGTCACCTCTGCTCCGACCGCGGCGAGGAAATCCCATCCCAGAACCAGCTCATCTATTACTCCGGGCAACACGAGAAGCGGGATTGTAACGATCTTGTCCCCGAAGGCCAGCTCCACCTCGATCTGGGAATTGATTTCCCGGCTGCGTCCGTCAGCCAGCCGCACCAGCTTCCTCGTCTCTTTCTGTCGCCCCTCTTCCCCCAGTCTACTCGCCGCCTCGCAGCTGATAAAACTGCTTGTCGCCCCGGTATCGACCGTTGCTTTCCAGTAGCTGCCCGCGATCCTCACTACCGCCGACAGCTGGACATCCTCCTCCGTGAGTTCTCCTATGAGCTTTGGGGGGCTTCGTCTTGCGACCCTGGCACGGCCCTCCGCGGCTTGGGTCGCGGGGCGTTTCCCGCTTTCTGGCAGCACTGCCATGTCGGGGCTCCTACCTTGCCGCACCTCCAGCAGAATGTTATAGGTCGGCCATCGCATGCTTGTGCCCAATGGCGGTCACTTCCACATCGTCGACACGCCTGGGCTGGGTTTTTCACGAACCCAGCCTCTATGTTCGTGTTCGCTTGGTCGTCCCGCCGCGTTGGGACCGGCCTTTTTTCCCTTGTCGAATCAGAGCTGGCTGTCGTGTCGCCCTGGCAGCGGCGACATATCTCCGTTACTGCCGGACGAGCGAACGGATTATTTGCTTTTGCCTTATTCGCCGGACACTCCCGTTGGAACTCCAGCCGGTCCCTCTCCAGAGCCTCAAACTCGTCGGCCAGCGTCATCATGTGATCCAGGTCTCTGCACCTATGTGGCCGGATGAACACCCTCAGATCGGGCATGCTGTTGTCTCTAATGAGCTCCAACTGCTCTTCGGGCGTGCATTTTAGTGGCCGCATAAGGGTCTGCATCTCCACCATGTAGTCCTTGAATGGCTCTCCCCATCTTTGCTTCCTCAACCTCACCTCCTGGAGTAATTTTTCAAAATACCCCCTCGGCAGGAAGTATGCTTGGAAGCTACGCGCAAATGCGTCCCATGTCTGCCACTGCCTGTTGTTGGCTACAAACCACATGAGCGCCCGACCCTTTAGCAGCTCAGGCATGGCTCGCGGAATTAGATTCAACTCCAACCCGTACATATCGGCTGACCACTCGATCTGTTCGCCGTTCCGTCGAACCGAAACGACCACTCCCTGACCTGCTTGGCGACGTGGGCAAAACTCGAACTGGGCGGTCTCGTGGTTCGTTCATCTAGTCCCCGTCGACGATCCTCCCCTGCTCACCCTTCTTCCAATCCCTGTGGGTTTCTCGCGCCCCCTTGCTCCGGCTGTGCTGGCCTGGTTGGCCTCTCCCCACTCTCTGCCCGCGGTCGGCTAGGCGACCGGCTTTTCACCGGGACCGCCAGGCTCGCGATGAGCTCCTCTAGGGTCTCGGACGGCCGTCTCCACAGCGTGACTTGCTCCGCACTCGCCGGCAGCGTCAGGCGCTCGTATGGATCCGCCCCGTCCTCCATTTGGGCCGCGGTCACGGCTCCTCCCGCCTTCATCTCCCAGGCCTCGAGCGCGTCCGCATACTCCGGTTCCTCTCTGTGTTTCTCTATCCACTCCTTGAAGATTCGGCGCATCTCGGTCAGCGTGCCTTCCAATCGAAAACCGCACGCCCGCGCGCACTGGACCAAGTCCTCTTTCCTCAATGAATGAACCCATCGTCGGCTCCTCATTTTTATGCCCTCGCGATACCAAACTCAATACCGCCCTTCCCAAATGCACTTTGTCTTTTGCTTGTCGAGAGGCCCCACGTTGGGCGCCAGTTGTAACGTTCCGTTCTTTTCCCGTCTGATGCAGCTGGGCTGGCCCAGCGGTCGGTAGGCTCGCTGCAACAATATTTGTATGTTGCCCCGACGACAAGTAAGAAGGCACGGGTTGGGTCTTGTACTGGTATGCTAGTATGCTTTATTGGTATCTTAAGTCTATCTTACGCTATTCCGACTCCGGTGCGGGTTCTCCTCGTGGTTCTCCTCTGTGGTTCGATGAGCGTGTCGCTCCCTGGGCCCCCCACGGCGTCGCCGAGCGTGGCACCGCCGGCTCTACTGACTGGGGCTAGCGATTCTTGGCACGTGGCCCAAATCCGCCTCTCAGTCAGGCGCCTGACGCGTTAGCTCTCACTCGCCTCCCTTGGCTTTGCGGCCCGAGGGTGCCTCACTCCTGGTGGGTTGCGCGTCAAGCGTGGCACCGTTGGTTCAAGGGATTGGGGTCTTTGGCTCTTGGCTGCACGCTCGAGTCCGCCTCTCAATCCTCACACAACGTGTTCGCTTTCTAACGCTCTTTTCCCTTCGCTTGGTCTCACTCTTGTCGCTCACTGTGCACTTCACTCTTGCTAGCTCCGTTTGCTGACTGTCCTCTGTTCCTGGTCGCGGCCCTCCTCTTATAGGCTCTCTTCTGCGTCAGCGCCGCCGATGCCGCCTGGCGCTAACGGCACTTTCCGCCATGCGGTGCCCGTATTTTTCCATCGGCGTTCCTTCATTCCCTTGTCGCTTTCCAACGGGACCTGGCTGGTGGAGTGATCTCATGACCATATTTGGTCATGCGCTGGGCCACTGCCGGCCCGATCCCGTCATCCCGCGGCTCTATCTCCAGGGGTCCTCCCCTCTCATCTTGGGTCCCCGGGAGAGCTCACCTCGGGAATTCGCCGCCTCCGGATATCCCCGGATAACGGCCGTTAGCGCTTAACCCTGCACTGCCCCCTACGTGTGGGAATACCTTTCCTCACACTATGTCACTCATTTGATTGTTAAAGCTTTGCGCTTGCTTGCCCTGCTAAACGCTCTCTGCCAGCTCGCTCTTCGCTATCTCCGCTTTGCGTCTGCCTACCGACGTCAGCCGAGCGAAGCTGCGCTTAGCGATCGGAGCGGCAATGTAAAGGGCAGGCAAGCCACACTTGCAATTTGGATGTCACGCATTAAAGAACATATCGTAATTTTATTTCTGCGCCGAGTTTTACTTAATTCGAAATAATTAGTCGGCCGATTGGGGATAAAAAACATTATCTCCACAGCTCTTAACCTTGTGCGTTACCCTTTTATTACCCTTTTTGTATATCTTTTGTTTTATAGATTAATCTTTAGCTAAGCTGAGGAGCGTAGCGTATCGGATCAAATCAATAAAAAGTTGATGGGTCTAAGGGGCTAGCTAACGAGGCAGTCAATGGCAATGGCAATGGAAATCCAAATGGAAATTTATGCAAACCATGCGGCAAAACTAAAAAAAAAACTAAACTAATACGCAGAATCATAGACGAGGGGGAACGTTGTGAGTTGCTGCGGACACCGCAACTCTACAGTTATACCCGATACTAAGTCAGTATGGCTCTCCTCCGGCAGACGCCTCTGAGAAAATCAGTCTGAGCGTGACGTCGGGCGCTGCGTAGCCACTGCAAATTGATTTGTTCCTTTTGGCTATAAAAATTATCTGATCTAAACCAGATTCAGCAATCTGATAGATATGGTCGTTATCTATGATTCTGCGTTTTTAGTTTTCTCGAATGTGCAATATTGTGGATGCAACAGATTTTCGTCTTTTGTGAGGGCGGAAGGGGGTGGGGCGAAATTCTGAGATAAACGTTTTATAGTGAGATCTAACAGGAGTGCATATACTAAATTTGGTTACTCTAGCCTTAATAGTCTCTGAGATTTATGGATGCCACAGATTTTCGTCCTTTGCGGGGTCGGAAGGGGGTGTGGCGAAATTTTGACACAAAACGGTCAAGGTCCGATATCACAGGAGTGTGGATACCAAACTTGGTTGCTCTAGCTCTTATGGGTTCTGAGATCCTAGAACTCATATTTTGCAATTGGAAAAACCGACCATGAAACCTGTGTGTTAGAGAGAGAGAGAGCGAGAAAGAATGAAATTGTATTCTTGATTCTGGCTATAATAATTATACGATCTGGTTCAGAATTTGCCGTCTAGAAGATATACTCATATTCTACGATTCTGCGATTTTGGTTTTTTCGTATCTTTAAAATTGTGGATGCCACAGATTTTCGCCCTTTGTGGGAGCGAAGTGGGCGGGGCAAAGTTTTGAAATTTTTTTGTAGCAGTGACATATCACAGAAGTCTGGATCCAAAACATCGTTGCTATAGCTCTTATAGTCTTTGAGCACTAGGCGCTGAAGGGGATGGACAGACGGACAGACGGACGGACGGACAGACGGACGGACGGACAAACGGACAGACAGACATGGCTCAATCGACTCGGCTATTGATGCTGATCAAGAATATATATACCAAACTTGATTCAAATTTGTAGATCACTTTGAACAATCAAGCCACTCCCTGAGTACTTATCAGGCCTTGTCTTACCTTGTTTTCAGTTGGATTGTTATAATTTAATAACTGCACGGGAGGGCAAATTAAGTCTGTAGTTCGGGTACCACAAAAACCACTTAAAACCGCTTTCTTTAATTGCCCCCAAAACGAAGATTTGGTTCTTATTTTTCGAGAAACCAGTGGGGTAGCTTTCGGCTGCGGATGTGGCTGTGACTGTGGCTCTGACTGTGGCTCTGCCTCCTGCTGCTGGCCAGCTCCATGGACAGACAGTCATTTGTGTGAAAATCATCGTAGCATGAAGCGTTGTCAAATACCGTTTGTTGCGGGGGTCGGTCCACTCTCATGCTTTTGTTTCGGCCATTTCAAGGTCTGTACAGAAACCGTCTGTTGGGTCAGACCTCCCTCCATTGACCAGAGAAGAGCTCTAACAATGCGGGTTCTGGCATCATTTTCATAGAAACGGCATTAGAAGTTACTCATAGCTCATCCTCCCCATTCTCACTTGACTCTTTGCAGACAGCAGAATGAGCTCTAACAACTGCGGTTTCATCGATCCGCAGGGCCAGTTGAGCGCAGCCCTCGCTAATCGGGACATACGGGAATTCCACACTGCCCTGGACAGCGGTGCCCAGGCCAATCGCCAGGACGATCGAATGCCTCTCAGGTGGGCTCCTGCATTCAGCTGCTGCTCGAGTACGGAGCCTCTCCGAATTTGGTGGATCAGGGCGAGTTCACGCCCCTCCACCATGTGCTGAAGAATAGAAAGATTGAGGCAGGCACTAAGCTGGAACTGATCCGACTTTTCCTGAAACAACCACAGTTGGACATTGACAGCTATCGGAACGGGCAGGTACGCCAGATGCTGAGGGATCAGTATTCGGAACTGCCGTTGCCGGAGCTGCGCGAGGCCGGAGCAGAGATCGACTGCGAGCGACTCCTCCGCACGCTGCGGGACGGAGACGAAAACCAGTTCGAGCAACAGTTCGCGGAGTACCACCAGAACGTCAGCGGAAACGCAGACAACCAATGCAATGCCAACCAGGAGGAGTATCAGTCCCTGCTGGCAGAGATGGCCTTTGAGGCCATCCTCGAGACGGGCAGCAACATTAATCCTTCAAAATTGAGCGACATCCTTCAGCCCTGTGGAGTTGGCCGTAATCTGGGGCAACCACAGGGCGCTAGAGAAGCTGTTGAAGCATCCGCAGCTGAGGCTGACATCGCATTCCAAGCTGCTGAACGCGGTTATCAGTCGCCTGGGTGAGCAGCCGCTGGACGACTTCTGTGACCACCAGCGCTGCTTCCAGCTGCTGCTCGAGAGCGATCGTGTGGACATCAATGAGGCAGACAAGGCTGGCCTGGTGCCACTCTCCTATGCGGTCAAGTATCGCAACACAAAGGTGGCACAGGAGCTTCTACGGCAGGGAGCGTACATCGGGGCGAGAAGCGCGTTCGGAGATCTTCCCATACAGGAGATGGACCCGAAAGTGCTGGAGGAGCACTTCGATTCCTGCATCACCACCAACGGGGAGAAGCCCGGTGACCAGAGTTTCGAGATCATCATCAACTACAAGAATCTGATGAGACGCCAGCGAGAGCCCGGGCAGTCGGACAAGCGGAGCATTGGCCATCCTCACCAATTGGAGGACGAGATGACTCCAATCGCATACATCGCCGAATCCAAGGAGCTGCGTTACCTGCTGCAGCACCCGCTAATCTCGAGTTTCCTCTTCCTCAAGTGGCACCGCCTCTCGGTGATCTTCTATCTGAACTTTCTACTTTACTCTCTCTTCACTGCCTCCATTATCACGCATACGCTCCTTAAGTTCCACGAAAGCGACCACACGGGCCTGACTGCCCTCTTCGGCCTGTTCTCTTGGATAGGGATTGTGTATCTCATGATCCGAGAGGTCATACAGCTTGCCATGTCGCCGCTGCTGTACTTCAGGTCCATCACGAACCTGATGGAGGTGGCTCTCATTTTCTTGTCGATCCTAACCTGCATGGAAGCCAGCTACGACAAGGAGACGCAGCGCATACTGGCCGTCTTCACCATTCTGCTGGTGTCCGTGGAGTTGTGCCTGCTGGTTGGCTCCCTGCCAGTTCTCTCAATTTCGACGCACATGCTCATGGTGCGCGCCGTCTCCAGCAGCTTCATCAAGAGCTTTGCTCTCTACTCGATCTTTGTGCTTACGTTTAGTCTGTGCTTCTACATACTGTTTGGCAAGCCCCAGGTGGATTCCTCCTCTCCAAAGGACAGCACGCCAGAGCCAGCAAAGGAGGGAGAAGATGATGGTCACTTCAACACATTCTCCGTGCCCATCGAGGCGCTCATCAAGACGATTGTGATGCTCACGGGAGAATTTAATGCCGGTGACATAAAGTTTGACAGCGTCTACACTTACCTGATCTTCCTGCTCTTTGTGTTCTTCATGACTATTGTGCTGTTCAATCTCCTGAATGGTCTGGCTGTCAGCGATACTCAGGTGGGTTTATATTTCCTTTTCTTCCTCGGCTTTATCCAACTGTTTTCTCCCCTCTCTATTCCCACAGGCCATCAAGGCCCAGGCGGAACTGAACGGCGCCATTGTCCGCACCAATCAGCTGACCCGCTACGAGCAAGTTCTCACTGGCCGAGATGGACCCAGTTCCAGTTGAACAAAGGCAGTCGGTTCGCTCGAGGAAGACCATGAGCTAGTCACCGGTTCAATCGTAATTTTCTTCATGCTTTTCTTGAGTTTCACGCCCTCGTGGCTTTTCACACACTTGGGACCCCACTAGGCAGAAAAGCGAAAGGAGAGAAAATCTTCACTGATGAATAGCCTGATCGGATCGGATGGGCTGTTATATACTCACAACACATATTCATTGGCCGCATTTGCGAATCGCTGGGCTGTGAACAAGCTTGAATTGAAAGAGTGTCGGCACTTCGGTGTGCCAAAAATACATATCTTTACCCCTTGAATCAGCTCGTGTTTATTTTTCTGCCGTGCATTGCACTTTTGAGCTCAGGTCCTAAACGAGAGTCACACACCACACACATGCACATTATTATCATTATCATCATCATTATGATAATGACTGTGAGCGAACGAATGCTGATGAAGCCTCATTGTCAATGTCGAAAGTTATGGGATTGGTTAAGGAAACCCAAGGTGGGATATGAAAAGTATTGCGTTCTGCTCTGGCATAGGATCCCAGCTTTAATATTAGGGGGATTCCCCTTCCAAGCAACGATGCGACAATCAACGGACATTGATTAACAACTGTATGTACATATGCATCTACAGTGGGTACACAGCAAGATAGCGCGATTAGATACAGGCCAGCGCCGAGCAGCGTAGACACCCAGTACCCTGCCACCCTCCGAGGGAAACAGAGAGCGATGACGGGGGATCTGTGTGTGCGTATACAATGAATTAATATTTCATTCTAGAACGCAGTTGTCTGCGTTAGTTGGGCACAGACACACATAGTACATATATGCTGGCAGCGTTCCCATTCAATCTACTCGACGGCTGATGCACGCCAGTAGCCCCCGCTGGAAACTTCCGCAGATTCTGGAACGCAGAGGATGCGGGCTATCGGCGACAGGGGAATACTTCTAAGCAGAAAGAGAAGGCGAGTTCATATTATTGCCAATTTAATGCAAGAAAAATAAAGAGAGTGGAGTGGGCGATGCCAAAGGCAGAAGAAAGGCCGTAAACCAAAAGAAGGCCTGTCTCGCTCTCTCTCGTGGGAATTGACTTTGAATTTCGAATATTTCGGTATCTATTTTCATTGCGGCCAAAAACGGAGAGACGATTCCGTGTATTGCGATGCCAGCATCAACGAAAATAGATGCCCAAATGGAAGTGCAAACATCTCTGAGGGGAGGGGTGGAGTGTCGGGCGTGTGGCCGTGTGTCTTCTGTCAGTGTGTGATTGGATACTGCTTGCTGCTTTCTGCTCGATGGCTGCCCCTAGAGCACGAGGTGCAGGCGTATCTGGAACACCAGCTGCTCGACGGTCTTCTTCAGGAGCACCGCCAGGGACAGGATGAATCCCAGGAGGCTGAGGGAGAACAGCCAGGGCGTGGTCATGTGCACGGCAATGAAGACGAGCGTCTCGTCGCCCCGGGCATTGGCCATGCGCCACAGCAACTGGCGCTGGATGGTGCGCAGCTTGAACTTGCTGTTCCACAATCGGTGGCCCTTCGAGCCGACGGTTTCGTTGAAGCCCACGGTCTTCTCGACCAGCCAGAACACCGCGCAGCACAGCATTTGCAGCACCAGCAGCACGACCTTGACCACAGCGGTCTCCAAGACGAGGTGGTACAAGGCCACCATGCGCTGACAGTGCTCCGGCTGCATTGTGGAGAGCACGACTGCGCCGAGGGACTCCAGCGGGGAGACCCTGGGGGAAGGGCCGTCGGAGAGCTCCTCCCACTCCGAGTCCGACTCGGTGCGCTCTATCGAGCTGAACTCGCTCTGGCTCTGACAGGTCTGGCTCTGACAGGAGCACGACTCCTCCTCTTGGTCCTCCTCGGTGGGCATCGAGTAGTCGCCCTCGTTGTCGCCCTCGTAGCGGCAGTCGCAGTACTCTTCGTGGGGGTCGTCGTAGTAGTCTCCGCGGCTGTCCGGAGAAGCGCCGCCTCTCCAGAGGGAGCTCAACACGGGTGGTCCCATCGAAGCCATCTGTGGCACAGCATTGAATCCGCAGGGGAGCCGGGGGTAAGTTATGCCCTGGGGGAAGGGGAGTCTGGGCTGCTTCCGCTAACCCATCTGAATCCCTCATCGGAGGGAAGGTGGGGGGTGAGCGTGACCTATTGGACCCATTGGGCGGGACAGCAGAGGACTGGTGTGGATTTGGCCTAGGAAGGGCATCGCATTGAGTCCGTTCTTGTCGGCGGAACCTTCGGGGGGGACCTGCAGCCCCGGCTGCTGCTGCTGCTGCTGCTGCTGGTCGGTAAAGACGAAGGATCCCATGGATCCGAAAATACCCCGCGAGCGGGTGAATGGGGAACGTGGATTGTTAATAGTTGGATTCATCTTATTCCAGCACCTGTGAGGAAATATTCGTTCATGGGCTTTGTTTTGTATTTGTATTTTTGCTTGGCTTTACATCTTCCTTAAGCTGATGTTTTGTGTCACAGCCAACCTGTCATTTGTACATTGAATTGCTGCTCGAGAGGTCTCTTTGGAGTCCTCTGTTCCCCGTGTACAAATTTACATAAAATCACAGGAAGCACTTAGGATTAATAGGGGATACAAATCCCCCTCTACTCCCTCTCCCCCTTTTGGTGGTGTCATGGGTTAAGCATTTGCTGTGTTCGGCATTCAATTTGTGGCTTGATTTCTTACCTTTTATGATGCGCTATACGGTATACGCTAATCCATGTAGGACATGCACTTTGTTTATCCATTCAAAGGCGCTAAAGAGGGTAGTCCTGTAATCCAAAAGGGCATCCAGTATATCCAGAGCGAAGGTTAATCCATTCGATGGAGCGCTCAAGCAGACCAGCCAGGCGGTTGACCAGAAGCTTAACGAGGCTTAAAATTTCCAAGAGGCCGCCAGCCGGCAAGTGTCATTGCAGTCCCTCCAGTCGACTCCACTCCAGTCCAGTTTTTTCCCAAACTGTGCGACGTGAATAACTTTGATGATTTCTTGGCCCAAAGGCGCCCACACAATATAAATACTCCTCCCTTTTTTGTCAATAAGTTTATTTTCAGTCGTTACATTTACGAATAGCAGGCGAGTTTTTCTACTCAAATTAAATATTAAAATTAAAAAACGAAACAGTTATTGGTTGACGTCCTTCAGCTTCTCTGGATCGGTCTACTCAAGCCAAATCAAATATTAAAATTAAAAAACGAAAC
This sequence comes from Drosophila miranda, assembly GCF_003369915.1. NCBI lineage: Eukaryota > Metazoa > Arthropoda > Insecta > Diptera > Drosophilidae > Drosophila > Drosophila miranda. The sequence continues at coordinate 219,672 of NW_022881603.1, forward strand.
AGTTATTGGTTGATGTCCTTCAGCTTCGCTGCATCAGTCTTGGCGGCCCACAAGCGACACCCAATTTTTTTATAGTCATCGCTGCACATGACTATCGCCCTCGAATACTCGGCCGGCACCCCAGTTTCCTCTGATAGTCTTAGCATGGTCACTTTTTTTTTCCTTAAAAACGGCAGCAATTTTTTCATTGTCTTCGAATTCCTTGAAACCATACCTCTTATTGCTGTGTAATGTTGGTTCATTACGTGGTTTCCCAAGGTGCTCAACCTTCCAATCATTTTGCCGCATAGTTTGCACTTGCTGCCATGCACGGGTGGCGAAGCCTTAGGGGAAATCGGTGTTTTCAAATTGTCCTTTCCACTTTCAGTACTAAGAATGTCTTCAGTAAACATGTCTGGAGAATTAAGAAGTTATTATATGTATTTTTTTTAAATTGTACTTGTTTACTTACTTAAGTCCGGATCCTCCCGAACCTCCTGCTCCTGCTTCTCCTCCACGTGGTGCACTGGCTCAGACGAATCATATATTTCATCAGAAATAGTACACTCCATATCATTGACTGTATAATCAGAAATATTGTGAATATTGTCAGAAATGTTGTCAATATTCTCCGCAATATCGTGAGTTGTGGCCGACTCCTTCGTATGACCGTTCATATTGTTGTCAATATCCTCAATATCCTGAGTTGTGGCCGACTCCTCCGTATCACCGTGCATATTGTCAATATCCTCAATATCCTGAGTTGTGGCCGACTCCTCCGTATCACCGTTCATATTGTTGTCAATATCCTCAATATCCTAAGATATCATCAGAACAGAAATATTCTGCACCGGAGTAACAGGCTCAGCATACTTCGCGTGCGTCGTCCCCGCTGAATGGAATACATTATTAGAAGAATATAATATAAATGTAACTAATTTACTTACCCTTACGTTGATGGTCCAGAAAAAAAAAGTACAAATTAATCACTCCTGCTGCACTTATGTCGCAAACTTGGGCTCCACCGAACGACAACGTCATGTTGGCAATTTCCTGTGCTTTCGGGCTTTGCACTTTCCGGCCTTGCAGATGGTCCCAGTATATCCCGCATAATACATTAACAAGGGCACTGTCCACCCCGTCAATTCTTACACCTCCCAAATTAATGTACATCTTTGTCTTATTTTGTGTTCTTTATTTATGTTTTAAATAACGGGGCATGTATGGTTTTGGTATTTACTCATCGATAGTATTATAAGAAATACCAATGTACTCGATATGCCAACACACATTTATTCGAATACGACGATCAAGAAGGAAGAACGTTTACAGATATTTTGTTGCTATACGATACGGACCGATAAATATCACATAATTCCGCGTCTAGTTTCCTGATTTCAACATGTATAAAAATAAAAATAAAATAATTGTAAGGCAACATATATTAACCCTAACCGATCGAGATATTATACTGCAATTAGTTGTATGCGATATTATACTGCGATATGATACTGCGATAGGTTTTATGCGATATTATACTGCGATAAGTCTGAGGCGAGTTATTCGACGATCGACAAAAATAGAGAAAAGAGTGAAATAAGTTAATAAGAGAAACCCAAGAACCGCGCCAAGATGGATAAAAAGATATATTCAGAAATGCATAAATTGTCGTGTTTCGATGAGGACATAAAGGAACTCAATCTGTTGGAGCCGTCGCAATTGTCGTGTTTCGATGAGGACATAAATGAACTCAATCTGTTCTAGCCGTATCAGGACCAAGAGGCAGAGGAACATCCACCGGTGACCAAGGACGCAGGATGGCTCTAAGCTATAGTATTTATTGTACGTGGACGGTTTTCTAAGGGTTAAACTACAAAGAGAGTGAGAGCGCTCTAACTGCGATTGCCCACTCGGAGAACGGCGTCGTTTCATGCTAGGGCGGCGTAACCTCGTTTCCGATCACCATGAAGAGTCTTCGTTTGCGTTTCGACGAAATCACAACGACAATTAGCAGTTGCAGCCGGCCGCGCTTAAGCCCGTATTACCCATTACATTGTACTCTATACGCGATTAAGATTAAAGTTTAAGTTGATTGAAGTCTAAATGAATAAATCTCGAATTGTCTATATCGTGTAGTACATTATTAAACGCAAAGATTCCCCAGAGCATTTCTGCTCAACATTGAAATCTCGTATCGAGGATTTCACAACATTTTTGATGGCCCATGAGGGGAACCGCGTTTAATTCGTACTATACGCATATGATTCTACCTCGTTCCGCGTTCAGTTAAATGTACAAATAAAATCATATTTTACCGGCTGCAACTGTAAACGGCAAACACAACGCAAACCAACGGTTTATGCAACAGCCGCTATCTCTCGCACGAAGCAGGGACAAAGAAGACCAGACGATAGCTCTGCGCCTGGACAGTAGCACACAACAACAACACAAGCCGACGGTTAGACAGCAGCCTCTCTCTCGTGCAAAGCAGAGACCAAGAGACCAACGAGCGTTCTGTTGCTGCATATCATCTCTAGACACAAGGCCTCAACTCAACGCTCACAGTAGCACAGTTTCTGCTCTCCGCTCGGACAACACCAACAACAACGACTCGCAAGTTCTTTTAAGCTACGCTTTAAGCAAAGAGAAGCACTCCCGAGTACCAGAGTAAGTGTTTCGTTGTGGGTATTTTGTACAAGGTCAAAGAGAGTGCAACTAAGGGTGAGAAAGGTACATACACATATAACAGCAACATGTCAACAGCCGAGTCCCACGACCTCGAAGCCGATCCTCAGGTGGAGATCGACAATCTCAGTGTTATTCAAACAAATCTCATTGCGAGGGTTAATCAAACGGTGCGTAATTTCAGAAAGGATGGCGCAGATCGGAAAACAAAAGCTTATTTTCAAACGCGCTTACAAACTTTGCAACGGTTCTTAGGTGAATTTGAGCAAAATCATCAACTTTTACTAATACTTCGATGTCCAAGTACGCATAGTTATGTGTCCAGCGAAGTGGCCTTTCGCTTTGATGAAGACTATACAACGGTATTCAGCATCATATCAGAGGCCTACGAAAATGTATGTCCAAGAGCACCACCGGTACAGCAGAATCCGGAGCCAGCAAATCCATCTGTATCATCAGTGCAATTGCCCAAGCTACCTGTACCGACATTTACAGGCAAGTTTGTGGATTGGCCGGCATTTCACGATGCATTTGTTCAACTCATCCATAACAACCAGAAACTGTCCGACGTCCAAAGGTTTCATTTTCTGAAGCAAGCTCTTCCCTCGGATCGCGACGAGGATATTCAGCAGATGGCGCTTGCGGGAAATAACTATGCAACAGCTTGGAGTCTCGTCCTCAAGCGATACGACAACAAACGGCTGCAGTTTATGTACCATATGAACGGTTTGTATGACTTGCCACAGTTGACAAAGGAGCAGTCTGCTGATATAAAACATATGCTTAATGTTGCGACGGTTTGTCTCAATGCTTTCAAGAATCTAGATGTTCAGCATTGGATGGCTCATCATCTCACTTCCAGACTGCCAAGCACGACACTGCAAGCTTGGGAGCTCCATCTCGGTAGCTCTGCCGAACTTGCCACATTTTCTCAGCTACAATCATTTCTCAACGACCGTCTCGTCAGCATCGATTTGTTCGAAAATCGAGGCCACTCCACGACGCGGACACCTGTGCCGCAGCCTGTCAATCAAAGGCACCCGAAGAAGTCAGTTGGCAACGTAACATACAAGGGCAACAGTTTCCACGCCAAGACTGCGGTTGCCGAACACACTCGCTGCCCTTACTGTAGCGACAGTCACAATCTTCGGCATTGCCCGGACCTTTTGTCCAAGGACTGCTTTGCAAGGAAAGCCATCGTCGATCATGCAAAGGCATGCCTCAACTGTCTGAGCCGTTCCCATGCACTTTCAAAATGTACCAGTAAAAGGAACTGCACGCAGTGTGGTCAAAGACACCATACACTGCTGCACTTCCCAACTCCTGCTCAGGTGGCAACACAGCCTCACGCAGCCTCCCATAGCGCTCGTTCCGGTAACTCCTGGCAGTATACAGCGAGCGACTCATCTGGCAGGGCTACACCTCTCCCAGTTGTTCCCAACACTAGTTCCGGTGGTCATCCACAGTCTGCAGCGACCGACTCGTCTGTGAGAACACACTCTGCGGACACACGGACCCAGCACTGTCCTTCTGGCCACTGCCCTGGTCACAATCCACAACCCCCACACTGGCCAATCAGCTGTGGTACGTGCGTTAGTGGATTCAGGCTTGGAAGGAACCCTCATTACAGAGCACACAGTGCAGGCTCTCAACCTCAAGCGGCATCCAATTTCGGCAGAAATCGCTGGAGTTGGGACCACCTCCAAGAACAGGTGTACCTACACTACAGAATTGTCATTAAGTTCTTGTACTTCGCAGTTTTGTACTACCATTGATACTGCGTTTATACTTAAAACGCTTACATCGCAATTACCTTCAAAATCCATCAAATTGCAGCAATGTCCTCATTTGAACGGAATAGAACTCGCCGATCCCAGGCTCTACAAATCACAACGGATTGATCTTCTGCTGGGAGCGGACGTAATCCCACAGATCCTGCTTTCAGATATCCGCAGAGGAAAGGAGAACCAACCAATTGCACAGCACACCCAGCTGGGCTGGATAGTCTTTGGTCGAGCCACTTCCACACGCTGTCACCATTAGATGTCACCACAACAGGCTAGAGAATCTCGTCCAGAAATTCTTCGAAATGGAGCATCTCGGTTCTGCAAAACAGCTCACACCAGAAGAGCGATGGTGCGAGGAGCATTTTAAACGAACTCACATCCGTCAACGAAACGGAAAGTATTTGGTACGGTTACCACTTAAGCGTTTGTTTGACCCTTCGCAGGTGCTAGGCAAATCCCCGTCAAATCGCGATTAATCGATTCCAAATGCTTCAACGAAGATTCCAAAGGCAGCCGGAGCTGCAAGCCAAATATTCGGAAGTCATGAAGGAGTACTTTCAACTAGGCCAGGTGACCAAAGTAACAACCAAGGAGCAGCAGCATTGCATCATTAGCAAGGAGAATGGAATCGAGTCCACATGTTGCACCTTGCCTCATCACGGAGTATTCAAAGAGGAAAGTGTCACTACTAAGGTTAGAGTAGTATATGACGCCTCCTGTAAAACGTCAAACGGAAAATCGCTCAATGACGTCCTATGCACCGGACCAGCGCTCCAAAACGATCTAGCCGGCGTGGTCCTGAATTGGCGTTTCCATCGTTTTGTTTTTGCTGCCGACATTCAGAAGATGTATAGATGCATTGACATGAATGCAGAGGATTCGCAATATCAACGCATCTTTTGGCATGACGAACACAACCAAGTAGCTGAGTATTATCTCAACACAGTTACGTTTGGAACCGCTTCAGCTCCTTACACAGCCATTCGCGTCATACATCAACTGGCGCAGGATGAACGAGACCGATACCCACTCGCGGAAAGGGTCCTTCGACACGAAATATACGTGGACGACGTACAAAGCGGAGCTTCCACTCGCGAAGGAGCATTAGAAATTCAAAATCAATTGATCGGAGCCTTACGATCAGCAGGAATGGAGCTTCGAAAGTGGTCTGCGAATGACGCTTCTCTGCTACAAGACATACCTCCAGACCATTTATCTCATAAGACATTATTAGAGCTTGAGTACCAAGATCCCGTTATAACCTTAGGCCTCTATTGGCATCCACATCAAGACTATTTTGGGTTCAAGATAAATTTTGAAATCAGTCACGCACATACTAAACGTTCTTTACTTTCCACAGTCGCCCGACTGTACGACCCATTAGGTTTCATCACGCCCTGTGTCATGACCGCGAAGGCGATACTCAAGGACTCATGGATGGCCCGCATCAAACGCAACGATGGCAGCCTAGCACAACTGGACTGGTTGGGACCGCTGCCAACCGAACTGCTTGATAGATGGCAGGGATTCATACAGAACTTGCCATATGTCGAGCAAATTCAAGTACCACGTGGCTGCGCTTCAACATCCACGAGCTTGCGTCATTACAGCTACATGTTTTCTGCGATGGATCATCACTGGCGTATGCAGCATGTGCATATATTCGTGCAGAGCTACCAAAAGGAATGATTCAAACTCATTTGCTAGCTGCACGCAGTCGAGTCACACCCACGAAACCGATCACAATTCCACGAGTCGAACTTTCGGGTGCGCTGCTGGCAGTTAAACTGGCAAAATGGATCCGCGACCAACTTCGCACTGCAGGACCACCTATGGCAACCTTCTATTGGTCAGATGCTACTATCGTTTTGTTTTGGATAAATGGAGATCCCCACCGATGGCAAACCTTTGTGTCAAATCGCGTTGGACAGATTTTGGAGCATAGTACATCAACTCAGTGGAGACATGTACCTACTGCGGTAAACCCAGCGGACTGCGCAACTCGTGGCTTAACACCACAAGAGTTAGCAGTACATCCATTATGGTGGTCTGGACCATCATGGCTACAGCAGCCGGAAAGCCAATGGCCGGCAAACGGAGTTCCCAGTCAGGACATCGACAGGACTATAATCGAGGAGAAACCATCAGTTTTGTTCCAAAATGCTGTGCAAGTCTCGGAGCCTTCATCCAAAACTCGTCCTCATACGACAGGTTAATATCAGTCATGGCATATGTTCTACGGTTTATACATAACATTCAAGCCAAAGGGGACAAACTGTCTGGACCACTGAGTGGGCAGGCGCTCGACAACGCTTTAATTCATCTCGTTCGCAGCATTCAACAGGAGGTCTACGCGACAGAGATATTGAGGTTGAAGGGAAACAAGGCACTATCGGGCACACACAAGCTGTGTCAATTATCCCCATTTCTAGATGACCAACAAATTCTACGAGTCAGAGGTCGACTGCGAAATGCAATGCACCTTCCGATAAGCCAGCGACAACCAATGATCATTGCCAATCATCATCATATTACCGATCTCGTCGTGCGTAATGCCCACCGTCTCGCACTCCACGGCGGCACCGAATTAACGCTGGCCACTATTCGACACAAATTCTGGATAGTCAACGGAAAACAAACTGTCAAACGCATTCTTCGACAATGCGTCCGATGTTTTCGTCACCGACCGAAACCAGCAGCACAATTGATGGCCGATCTTCCTCTACATAGAGTCAATCCGCCAACTCGTGCATTCATCGCCACCGGAGTGGACTATACAGGCGCGTTCGAAATTCAAGCATCCAGATTCCGTGGACACACAAACTACAAGGCGTATATCGCAGTTTTCATCTGTTTGGCTACAAAGGCAATTCATCTTGAAGCGGTCACGGGCTTAACCACCGAACACTTTCTCATGGCCCTACAACGTTTCATCGCGCGTCAGGGCTACTGTCAACACATGTATAGCGACTGCGGCACGAACTTCATTGGTGCCGACTGGGCTCTTCAAACCTGGCAAATACATTTGAAACGAGAGCTACCCACAACTGTAATACCTGCTTTAGCGGCCCGAAACGTCCAATGGCATTTTAATCCACCGCATAGTCCTAATTTCGTAGGCCTTTGGGAGGCAAATGTAAAGTCTGTCAAAACACATCTCTATCGAGCCTTTTCAGGATATAAAATGACCTACGAACAACTTGCTACCGTGCTAACACAAATTGAAGCCTGTTTAAATTCCAGGCCATTATGTCCACTAAGCGCGGAGCCGGAGGACCTAGCTGTCCTCACCCCGGCTCATTGTCTTATTGGAGATTCATTATTAGCACAAGGGATGTTCCACTCACAGTCCAATTTCTGGAAGGACAGAAAATGATCCGGCAATTTTGGAAACGTTGGAGTTCGGATTGGCTATCACATCTTCAAGCCCGTCCAAAGTGGCGACATGAAACCGTCAATCTACAAGTCAGCGATCTAGTAATTGTCAAGGATGACCGACTGCCACCCAACGAGTGGAAACTGGGAAGGATAATAGAAGTTCACCCTGGAGCTGACAGTTTAGTCAGAGTCGCAACTGTTAAAACAGCATCAGGCGTATACAAACGATCGGTCTCTAAACTATGTCGGCTACCGTTGCCACAGACCTCAGAATAATCCTACCACCGTTGCTAGCTCTATTCGACCATACATGTATCGAGTATCGAGGATTTCACAACAGTACGAGTAATAATCAACTAGCACAGCACTAGCATATAACCCGTATTCAGAGCAGACTGTAAGTTTAAGTTAGTCTAAAATTGTTTTTATTAACATACGAATAATGAAATTGAACAAAACCCTTAATTATTTGTTGTCAGTAAGTAAGTAGTATATAATGGTTATATAGACAGTAAATATTGTATAAACGAATATCTTTACTGTATGTACCATTTTGTACCAGAGTAAATATTTTGTAAATGCAATGTTAGATTTACGCATTCTTGAATTTTAATTTCTTTTTCTTTTCGTTATAATAGTTTTATTATCTTTAATTGGTTTTCTGTTTTCTGTTTTCGTTTTGTTTTTTTTTTGCATTTGATATGATTCGGTTCAAAATGTGCGTGTGGTTCTTAATCTTGTTCGTTACTCTTTTATTACCCTTTTTGTATATCTTTTGTTTTATAGATTAATCTTTAGCTAAGCTGAGGAGCGTAGCGTATCGGATCAAATCAATCAAAAGTTGATGGGTCTAAGGGGCTAGCTAACGAGGCAGTCAATGCCAATGGCAATGGAAATCCAAATGGAAATTTATGCAAACCATGCGGCAAAACTAAAAAAAAACTAAACTAAAAACGCAGAATCATAGACGAGGGGGAACGTTGTGAGTTGCTGCGGACACCGCAACTCTACAGTTATACCCGATACTAAGTCAGTATGGCTCTCCTCCGGCAGACGCCTCTACAGAAAATCAGTCTGCGCGTGACGTCGGGCGCTGCGTAGCCACTGCAAATTGATTTGTTCCTTTTGGCTATAAAAATTATCTGATCTAAACCAGATTCAGCAATCTGATAGATATGGTCGTTATCTATGATTCTGCGTTTTTAGTTTTCTCAAATGTGCAATATTGTGGATGTAACCGATTTTCGTCCTTTGTGGGGGCGGAAGGGGGTGGGGAGAATTCTGAGATATACGTTTTATAGTGAGATCTAACAGAAGTGCGGATACCAAATTTGGTTACTCTAGCCTTAATAGTCTCTGAGATTTGTGGATGCCACAGATTTTCGTCCTTTGCGGGGTCGGAAGGGGGTGTGGCGAAATTTTGACACAAAACGGTCAAGGTCATCCTCTACTATTCTGCGTTTTTGGTTTTCTCGTATCTTTAAAATTGTGGATGCCACAGATTTTCGTCCTTTGTGGGGGGCGGAAGTGGGCGGGGCGAAGTTTTGAAATATTCTTGTAGCACTGACATATCACAGAAGTCTGGATCGAAACCATCGTTGCTCTAGCTCATATAGTCTTTGAGCATTAGGCGCTGAAGGGGACGGACAGACGGACGGACGGACAGACAGACAGGGCTCAATCGACTCGGCTATTGATGCTGATCAAGAATATATATACTTTCTATATATACACTCAAACTGTGACATCATCGCCAGAACGAACGAGAGTTTTTGAAAAAACGATTTTCGAATGTGGGCCGGCAATGGTCACGATCACTTTTTTGATGCCCTAAAAGGAAACGCCGAAGGTGGCTCGTTTTCTCAAGTGTCTATTCTTTCTTTCAAGAAAATAAAATAAATAAGAAATAAACGAAATAATCGTGCCTGACCGTCAGTCGATCCCCTCAGATAGTGTGCAACAGCAGTAAACGGAGTCCAGTTCCATGTTTACCCAATCGGGTTCGGGAGTAATCCAAGCCTCGCTTCATTTGCATGGACTTTTGGCGTCGAGTGCTTCCGTCCTCACATACCACATTACACATGTACCGAGAGCTGAATTTGCATTTCTTATTACCAATTACAATTAAATAATCCATCGATTAGGCGATATGTGGAGAGTCGAGCGACCAGGTCTCAGTTTCCCTCCCTCCCCATATACGACTACTACCTAAATCGTTGGCTGGATTCATTCGTTTGCCGATCTGGCTCCGCCCACAAAGCTTTTGTTTATTCGTTTTCTACTTTTAGCGGGACACAAGGGCGTAGTCCCAAAAGGGGTGCTAAATCAAAGTGATCTTTAATTAATTTTTTTTTTGAAAATCTTGCCATTTTCAGGGCTTTTGGAAGTTCCGGGGAGAATCGTGAAAGTCCCAGTACTGCCGCCTCGTCTGGGCTTAATTAAATTATTCGAAATTATCGAAACGTGCGGGGCACTGACTGACATCCCCCCCAATTCTCCCACTCCACACACACCCCCCTCAAATCTTTTGTTGTGTGTTGTACGAGTACATGATGTAGGCCAGCCAATTGTTTATGAAGTGCACAGCGAGTACGAGTAGTACATATGTATATACCCAATATAGAGCATGTATATGCGATGCATGTGTGTGTATCCACTTTAGTTAAGTTAAGCATGTGTCCATGTGTTTGTGAGCTGTCCGTATTTCGGTGCCAGCTAAATATTTCTTGTATACAACTATATTTTGTTGCTTTTTATCTGCGGATGCCACTCGGAGGCGGTTCAGCATGAAGTCATGCTTGGTCTCAGCTCCAGCCCCATCTCCTCACGCATTCATCTTAATTACGAAGTTTTTATGATGACAATTTCGGGGCTGCGTTTCACTACAAGTCAAGTATATATTTCACTGTAAAAAAACTTCATTTGTAGATCAAGATTGTAGTTTTTTTCTGCCACACCCGAGTACTTTTTTCTTCATACTAGAATTTTTGGTTATTTCCCTTTGTTTTTTCAGTTTTAATGCCAAGTGTAAACAAAGCGTCTCGGGCCAGACCATCGCCTGTTGTTCATTAAGTGCAGCAAAACGCTGAGAATGCATAAAAAAAACGAGGGGGAACGTTGTGAGTTGCTGCGGAGACCGCAACTCTACATTTATACCCGATACTGCAAATTGATTTCTTGCTTTTGGCTACAAAAATAATCCGATCTGATCCAGATTCAGCAATCTGATAGATATGATCGTTATCTATGATTCTGCGTTTTTAGTTTTCTCGAATCTGCAATATTGTGGTTGCAACAGATTTTCGTCATTTGTGTCGGCGGAAGGGGGTGGGACGAAATTTTGAGATATACGTTTTATAGTGAGATCTAACAGGAGTGCATATACTAAATTTGGTTACTGTAGCGTTAATAGTCTCTGAGATTTGTGGATGCCCCAGATTTTCGTCCTTTGTGGGGGCGGAAGGGGGTGTGGTGAAGTTTTGACACAAAACGGTCAAGGTCCGATATCACAGGAGTGTGGATACCAAATTTGGTTGCTCTAGCTCTTATGGGTTCTGAGATCCTTGAACTCATATTTTGCAATTGGCAAAACCGACCATGAAACCTGTGTGTTAGAGAGAGACAGAGCGAGAAAGAATGAAATTGTTTTCTTGATTCTGGCTATAATAATTATACGATCTGGTTCAGATTTTGCACTCTAGAACATATAGGCCTGCTCTACGATTCTACGATTTTGGTTTTCTCGTATCGTCGAAATTTTGGATGCCACAGATTTTCGCCCTTTGTGGGAGCGGAAGTGGGCGGGGCAAAATTTTGAAATTTTCTTGTAGCAGTGACATATCACAGAAGTCTGGATCCAAAACATCGTTGCTATAGCTCTTATAGTCTTTGAGCACTACGGACGGACGGACGGACAGACGGACGGACGGACAGACGGACAGACAGACATGGCTCAATCGACTCGGCTATTGATGCTGATCAAGAACATATATACTTTATGGGGTCGGAAACGATTCCTTCTGGACGTTACACACATCCAGTTTTACCACAAATCTAATATACCCCAATACTCATTTTGAGTATCGGGTATAATAATGCCATAAATTGGATAAACAATCCAAGCACAGTTTGCCAAAAAACAGACTTTATGGACAAGCAATTTAGTTTAGTGCTTACTCTGCTCTCCTCCTCCCACGCAGCTAGAGGGTCTCTCGATCTGATCACATCACGTATTCGGGAAGGGTATGGTAAAATATCATGTCAGAATGTTATAGCAGTGTATGACAGTACGTATATAGTATAAATTATTGACAGACGATCGGAGAAACGCGGCTGATCCTGTGCAGCTGGACATATACATATTCAGTTTATCGCGTTAAAAACTTTACATTAATCACGTCTGTCCCCTTCTACTTACTCTTTCCGAAGTGTTGTCATTTGCTGATTTCACTTTTGCAGCTGCACCAACACAAAGAACTTTAGTAGAGGATTCGGTGTGCAGCTCAGAGCCAATTTTGTTGGGCAATTTCCTAGGTCCCAGCTCTCTCAGTCTCCAAATTCCAGATGTTCCCACAGACAGAAAGAAGAACAGGGCTGAAAGGTTTATAAATATAAATTCACTCAAAGAAAAAATGAGAAGTCGAAACAGTTTTCAAATCGCGAATGAAGATAATCTCATTATTATTTTTCTTTTAAAACTAGTAATAATGTCGTTGGACTCCCTTTCCTTTGTGACACACTTTATTCTCAAATTCCAGAGTGATACGAGTACTTTTTTTTTACCAGTGTTATAGTAAATACATATGTGAGCTCCAAGAGAAGAGGGAATAAAATTCCACTCCAGACTCCGTATACTCTGTGATTTCGACTGGTTTCCGTAGATGAAGCAAATGTTTAAGAGTTTAAGGGCAATTTGTGTTTTCCGAAGCTTTTCTCAATAAGTATAGATTACCTTGACTACATCAATATTTCTGAAAGTAGTGCTCTTAATTGCTAGGGTCAGATGCGACTGAGAGAGGAGTTGCTCACTTTTGAAATCGTTTGCTGTTAAGTTTTCTGTTAATTATTGTGATATTACGCCATTCTGTCAACCGATGTCTTAGTAAGACTTTGGGTCGAGCTTCAGCTTGGACAAACAATGAAGTTGTTTGTCAATTGCTTGGGCAAATACTCGTACTCAGGTGGAAAAACAAATACCAGAATGGGGAAGAGGTTAAGATGGGAGACAAGAAAATATCAAATAAAGGGCCAATTAAGGAAGGTGATTGTGCGATTCTGTTTATCTTATCAACGAAAAATTTTGACCCCAGGGGCTTCATTTACAATCCTCAATTTCTTTGCATACTAAAGCAACATTAGCCGAAGAGCTACCTACAAAAGAGAAGACGATGTTTCCTGATTCCCAATTCGTAGGCTATTGATAAACAATCAGTGGGGAATATTCACATTAGCCAGGTCTCATGTGTGATTAGCCGATTTCTCACACATTTCAAGCATCAAAGCAGACAGCAGACAGCAGACAGAACGGAACAGAACAGAACACAACAGAGCGGAGAAGACGTTGAGCTGACGGCTGGAGGGATCAGATCCCACAGAAGAAGCCGCCTTGAAATTTACGAAAAGAGCCGCCTATAAATCGCAAGATTTCAGCACTGCCCAGGGCTTTATCTAAAGCTCCATTCGGAACAGTATTCAAAGCATAAAGCGTAACCAATTGATTGCTAATTGATATTGATGTGTCGATTATTTTATGATTATTCTTTATGATCGTTAAATTTTGATATACCAAAAGGCGAACGAGATCGAACACCAAACTTGATTCAAATTTGTAGATCACTTTGAACAATCAAGCCACTCCCTGAGTACTTCTCAGGCCTGTCTTACCTTGTCTTCAGTTGGATTGTTATAATTTAATAACTACACGGGAGGGCAAATTAAGTCTGTAGTTCGGGTACCACAAAAACCACTTAAAGACGCTTTCTTTAATTGCCTCCAAAACGAAGATTTGGTTTTTATTTTTCGAGAAACCTTTGGGGTAGCTTTCGGCTGCGGATGTGGCTGTGACTGTGGCTCTGACTGTGGCTCTGCCTCCAGCTGCTGGCCAGCTCCATGGACAGACAGTCATTTGTGTGAAAATCATCGTAGCATGAAGCGTTGTCAAATACCGTTTAGAAACGGCATTAGAAGTTACTCATACGCAGCGTGGTTTGGATAAGATTAACGAAAGCCCACATAGACATAGCTCATCCTCCCCATTCTCACTTGACTCTTTGCAGACAGCAGAATGAGCTCTAACAACTGCGGTTTCATCGATCCGCAGGGCCAGTTGAGCGCAGCCCTCGCTAATCGGGACATACGGGAATTAAACACTGCCCTGGACAGCGGTGCCCAGGCCAGTCGCCAGGACGATCGAATGCCTCTCAGGTGGGCTCCTGCATTCAGCTGCTGCTCGAGTACGGAGCCTCTCCGAATTTGGTGGATCAGGGCGAGTTCACGCCCCTCCACCATGTGCTGCAGAATGGAAAGATTGAGGCAGGCACTAAGCTGGAGCTGATCCGACTTTTCCTGAAACAACCACAGTTGGACATTGACAGCTATCGGAACGGGCAGGTACGCCAGATGCTGAGGGATCAGTATCCGGAACTGCCGTTGCCGGAGCTGCGCGAGGCCGGAGCAGAGATCGACTGCGAGCGACTCCTCCGCACGCTGCGGGACGGAGACGAGAACCAGTTCGAGCAACAGTTCGCGGAGTACCACCAGAAGGTCAGCGGAAACGCAGACAACCAATGCAATGCCAACCAGGAGGAGTATCAGTCCCTGCTGGCGGAGAGTATGAAGCGGGGCAAGCAGCGAGCCTTTGAGGCCATCCTCGAGACGGGCATCAACATTAATCCTTCAAAATTGAGCGACATCAGCCCCGTGGAGTTGGCCGTAATCTGGGGCAACCACAGGGCGCTAGAGAAGCTGTTGAATCATCCGCAGCTGAGGCTGACATCGCATTCCAAGCTGCTGAACGCGGTTATCAGTCGCCTGGGTGAGCAGCTGCTGGACGACTTCTGTGACCACCAGCGCTGCTTCCAGCTGCTGCTCGAGAGCGATCGTGTGGACATCAATGAGGCGGACAAGGCTGGCCTGGTGCCACTCTCCTATGCGGTCAAGTATCGCAACACAAAGGTGGCACAGGAGCTTCTACGGCAGGGAGCGTACATCGGGGCGAGAAGCGCGTTCGGAGATCTTCCCATACAGGAGATGGACCCGAAAGTGCTGGAGGAGCACTTCGATTCCTGCATCACCACCAACGGGGAGAAGCCCGGTGACCAGAGTTTCGAGATCATCATCAACTACAAGAATCTGATGAGACGCCAGCGAGAGCCCGGGCAGTCGGACAAGCGGAGCATTGGCCATCCTCACCAATTGGAGGACGAGATGACTCCAATCGCATACATCGCCGATTCCAAGGAGCTGCGTTACCTGCTGCAGCACCCTCTAATCTCGAGTTTCCTCTTCCTCAAGTGGCACCGCCTCTCGGTGATCTTCTATCTGAACTTTCTACTTTACTCTCTCTTCACTGCCTCCATTATCACGCATACGCTCCTTAAGTTCCACGAAAGCGACCACACGGGCCTGACTGCCCTCTTCGGCCTGTTCTCTTGGATAGGGATTGTGTATCTCATGATCCGAGAGGTCATACAGCTTGCCATGTCGCCGCTGCTGTACTTCAGGTCCATCACGAACCTGATGGAGGTGGCTCTCATTGTCTTGTCGATCCTAACCTGCATGGAAGCCAGCTACGACAAGGAGACGCAGCGCATACTGGCCGTCTTCACCATTCTGCTGGTGTCCGTGGAGTTGTGCCTGCTGGTTGGCTCCCTGCCAGTTCTCTCAATTTCGACGCACATGCTCATGCTGCGCGCCGTCTCCAGCAGCTTCATCAAGAGCTTTGCTCTCTACTCGATCTTTGTGCTTACGTTTAGTCTGTGCTTCTACATACTGTTTGGCAAGCCCCAGGGGGATTCCTCCTCTCCGAAGGACAGCACGCCAGAGCCAGCAAAGGAGGGAGAAGATGATGGTCACTTCAACACATTCTCCGTGCCCATCGAGGCGCTCATCAAGACGATTGTGATGCTCACGGGAGAATTTAATGCCGGTGACATAAAGTTTGACAGCGTCTACACTTACCTGATCTTCCTGCTCTTTGTGTTCTTCATGACTATTGTGCTGTTCAATCTCCTGAATGGTCTGGCTGTCAGCGATACTCAGGTGGGTTTATATTTCCTTTTCTTCCTCGGCTTTATCCAACTGTTTTCTCCCCTCTCTTTTCCCACAGGCCATCAAGGCCCAGGCGGAACTGAACGGCGCCATTGTCCGCACCAATCAGCTGACCCGCTACGAGCAAGTTCTCACTGGCCGAGATGGACCCAGTCCCAGTTGAACAAAGGCAGTCGGTTCGCTCGAGGAAGACCATGAGCTAGTCACCGGTTCAATCGTAATTTTCTTCATGCTTTTCTTGAGTTTCACGCCCTCGTGGCTTTTCCCACACTTGGGACCCCACTAGGCAGAAAAGCGAAAGGAGAGAAAATCTTCACTGATGAATAGCCTGATCGGATCGGATGGGCTGTTATATACTCACAACACATATTCATTGGCCGCATTTGCGAATCGCTGGGCTGTGAACAAGCTTGAATTGAAAGAGTGTCGGCACTTCGGTGTGCCAAAAATACATATCTTTACCCCTTGAATCAGCTCGTGTTTATTTTTCTGCCGTGCATTGCACTTTTGAGCTCAGGTCCTAAACGAGAGTCACACACCACACACATGCACATTATTATCATTATCATCATCATTATGATAATGACTGTGAGCGAACGAATGCTGATGAAGCCTCATTGTCAATGTCGAAAGTTATGGGATTGGTTAAGGAAACCCAAGGTGGGATATGAAAAGTATTGCGTTCTGCTCTGGCATAGGATCCCGCTTTAATATTAGGGGGATTCCCCTTCCAAGCAACGATGCGACAATCAACGGACATTGATTAACAACTGTATGTACATATGCATCTACAGTGGGTTCACAGCAAGGCAGGCGCGATAAGATACAGGCCAGCGCCGAGCAGCGTAGACACCCAGTACCCTGCCACCCTCCGAGGGAAACAGAGAGCGATGAAGGGGGATCTGTGTGTGCGTATCCAATAAATTAATATTTCATTCTAGAACGCAGTTGTCTGCGTTAGTTGGGCACACACACACATAGTACATATATGCTGGCAGCGTTCCCATTCAATCTACTCGACGGCTGATGCACGCCAGTAGCCCCCGCTGGAAACTTCCGCAGATTCTGGAACGCAGAGTATGCGGGCTATCGGCGACAGGGGAATACTACTAAGCAGAAAGAGAAGGCGAGTTCATATTATTGCCAATTTAATGCAAGAAAAATAAAGAGAGTGGAGTGGGCGATGCCAAAGGCAGAAGAAAGAAAGGCCGTAAACCAAAAGAAGAAGGCCTGTCTCGCTCTCTCTCGTGGGAATTGACTTTGAATTTCGAATATTTCGGTATCTATTTTCATTGCAGCCAAAAACGGAGAGACGATTCCGTGTATTGCGATGCCAGCATCAACATCTCTGAGGGGAGGGGTGGAGTGTCGGGCGTGTGGCCGTGTGTCTTCTGTCAGTGTGTGATTGGATACTGCTTGCTGCTTTCTGCTCGATGGCTGCCCCTAGAGCACGAGGTGCAGGCGTATCTGGAACACCAGCTGCTCGACGGTCTTCTTCAGGAGCGCCGCCAGGGAAAGGATGAATCCCAGGAGGCTGAGGGAGAACAGCCAGGGCGTGGTCATGAGCACGGCAAAGAAGACGAGCGTCTCGTCGCCCCGGGCATTGGCCATGAGCCACAGCAACTGGCGCTGGATGGTGCGCAGCTTGAACTTGCTGTTCCACAATCGGTGGCGCTTCGAGCCGACGGTTTCGTTGAAGCCCACGGTCTTCTCGACCAGCCAGAACACCGCGCAGCACAGCAGTTGCAGCACCAGCAGCACGACCTTGACCACAGCGGTCTCCAAGACGAGGTGGTACAAGGCCACCATGCGCTGACGGTGCTCCGGCTGCATTGTGGAGAGCACGACTGCGCCGAGGGACTCCAGCGGGGAGACCCTGGGGGAAGGGGCCGTCGGAGAGCTCCTCCCACTCCGAGTCCGACTCGGTGCGCTCTATCGAGCTGAACTCGCTCTGGCTCTGACAGGTCTGGCTCTGACAGGAGCACGACTCCTCTTGGTCCTCCTCGGTTGGCATCGAGTAGTCGCCCTCGTAGTCGCCCTCGTAGCGGCAGTCGGAGTACTCTTCGTGGGGGTCGTCGTAGTAGTCTCCGCGGCTGTCCGGAGAAGCGCCGCCTGTCCAGAGGGAGCTCAACACGGGCTGTGGTCCCATCGTAGCCATCTGTGGCCCAGCATTGAATCTGCAGGGGAGCCGGGGGTAAGTTATGTCCTGAGGGGAAGGGGAGTCTGGGCTGCTGCCGCTCACCCATCTGAATCCCCCATCGGAGGGAAGGTGGGGGGGTGAGCGTGACCTATTGGATCCATTGGGCGGGACAGCAGAGGACTGGTGTGGATTTGGCCTAGGAAGGGCATCGCATTGAGTCCATTCTTGTGGGCGGAACCTTCGGGGGGACCTGCAGCCCCGGCTGCTGCTGCTGCTGCTGCTGCTGGTCGGTAAAGACGAAGGATCCCATGGATCCGAAAATACCCCGCGAGCGGGTGAATGGGGAACGTGGATTGTTAATAGTTGGATTCATCTTATTCCAGCACCTGTGAGGAAATATTCGTTCATGGGCTTTGTTTTGTATTTGTATTTTTATTTACTTTATGTTCCCTGTGCTTTCGATATTTGCTGCCGTTCTCTGTGTTGTGCCGCTCTCTCCAGATATTCGTGCTGAATGATTTCCAGAGCCAGTTCTGAACGGCTCCAGGTGATAGTTCGATGTTGTGTTTCGAATCACAGGTCAGGTGACGTACTTTCCCTGGGCAGAGCTGCGACTTGCAATAGTTGATCGGCTTTGTTGGTTTGGGATAGGACTTGCGATAAATACCATGCCACCATACTTCTTGGTGTGGCCGAAATGTTGGCTACCATTCTGGGATTAAGGAGTTAAGGGTTAAGGGTTAAGGAGAGTGGGGAAGGGGGGGGTATATATTTGCTTGGCTTTACATCTTCCTTAAGCTGCTGTTTTGTGTCACAGCCAACCTGTCATTTGTACATTGAATTGCTGCTCGAGAGGTCTCTTTGGAGTCCTCTGTTCCCCGTGTACAAATTTACATAAAATCACAGGATGCACTTAGGATTAATAGGGGGCACTCATCCCCCTCTACTCCCTCTCCCCCTTTTGGTGGTGTCATGGGTTAAGCATTTGCTGTGTTCGGCATTCAATTTGTGGCTTGATATCTTACCTTTTATGATGCGCTATACGGCTGTAATCCATGTAGGACATGCACTTTGTTTATCCATTCAAAGGCGCTAAAGAGGGTAGTCCTGTAATCCAAAAGAGCATCCAGTATATCCGGAGCGAAGGTTAATCCATTCGATGGAGCGCTCAAGCAGACCAGCCAGGCGGTTGACCAGAAGCTTAACGAGGCTTAAAATTTCCAAGAGGCCGCCAGCCGGCAAGTGTCATTGCAGTCCCTCCAGTCGACTCCACTCCAGTCCAGTTTTTTCCCAAACTGTGCGACGTGAATAACTTTGATGATTTCTTGGCCCAAAGGCGCCCACACAATATAAATACTCCTCCCTTTTTTGTCAATAAGTTTATTTTCAGTCGTTACATTTACGAATAACAGGCGAGTTTTTCTACTCAAATCAAATATTAAAATTAAAAAACGAAACAGTTATTGGTTGATGTCCTTCAGCTTCTCTGGATCAGTCTACTCAAGCCAAATCAAATATTAAAATTAAAAAACGAAACAGTTATTGGTTGATGTCCTTCAGCTTCTCTGCATCCGTCTGCACCCAATTTTTTTATAGTCATCGCTGCACATGACTATCGCCCTCAAATACTCGGCCGGCACCCCAGTTTCCTCTGATAGTCTTAACATGGTCACTATTTTTTTTCCTTAAAAACGGCAGCAATTTTTTTCATTGTCTTCGAATTCCTTGAAACCATACCTCTTATTGCTGTGTAATGTTGGTTCATTACGTGGTTTCCCAAGGTGCTCAACCTTCCAATCATTTTGCCGCATAGTTTTTCACTTGCAGCCTTGCACGGGGGGCGAAGCCTTAGGGGAAATCGGTGTTTTCAAATTGTCCTTTCCACTTTCAGTACTAAGAATGTCTTCAGTAAACATGTCTGGAGAATTAAGAAGTTATTATATGTATTTTTTTTTAAATTTTACTTATTTACTTACTTAAGTCCGGATCCTCCCAAACCGCCTGCTCCTGCTTCTCCTCCACGTGGTGCACTGGCTCAGACGAATCATATATTTCATCAGAAATAGTACACTCCATATCATTGACTGTATAATCAGAAATATTGTGAATATTGTCAGAAATGTTGTCAATATTCTCCTCAATAAAGTGAGTTGTGGCCGACTCCTCCGTATGACCGTGCATATTGTTGTCAATGTCCTCAATATCCTGAGTTGTGGCCGACTCCTCCGTATCACCGTGCATATTGTCAATATCCTCAATATCGTGAGTTGTGGCCGACTCCTCCGTATGACCGTTCATATTGTTGTCAATATCCTCAATATCCTGAGTTGTGGCCGACTCCTCCGTATCACCGTTCATATTGTTGTCAATATCCTCAATATCCTGAGATATCATCAGAACAGAAATATTCTGCACCGGAGTAACAGGCTCAGCATACTTCGCGTGCGTCGTCCCCGCTGAATGGAATACATTATTAGAAGAATATAATATAAATGTAACTAATAATGTAACAAATTAATCACTCCTGCTGCACTTATGTCGCAAACTTGGGCTCCACCGAACGACAACGTCATGTTGGCAATTTCCTGTGCTTTCGGGCTTTGCACTTTCCGGCCTTGCAGATGGTCCCAGTATATCCCGCATAATACATTAACAAGGGCACTGTCCACCCCGTCAATTCTTACACCTCCCAAATTAATGTACATCTTTGTCTTATTTTGTGTTCTTTATTTATGTTTTAAATAACGGGGAATGTATGGTTTTGGTATTTACTCATCGATAGTATTATAAGAAATACCAGTGTACTCGATATGCCAACACACATTTATTCGAATACGACGATCAAAAAGGAAGAACGTTTACAGATATTTTGTTGCTATACGATACGGACCGATAAATATCACATAATTCCGCGTCTAGTTTCCTGATTTCAACATGTATAAAAATAAAAATAAAATAATTGTAAGGCAACATATATTAACCCTAACCGATCGAGATATTATACTGCAATTAGTTTTATGCGATATTATACTGCGATATGATACTGCGATAGGTTTTATGCGATATTATACTACGATAAGTCTGAGGCGAGTTATTCGACGATCGACAAAAATAGAGAAAAGAGTGAAATAAGTTAATAAGAGTAACCCAAGAACCGCGCCAAGATGGATAAAAAGATAGATTCAGAAATGCATAAATTGTCGTGTTTCGATTAGGACATAAAGGAACTCAATCTGTTCGAGCCGTTTCAGGACATAGAGGAAGATATGTTCGAGCCGTCGCAATTGTCGTGTTTCGATGAGGACATAAATGAACTCAATCTGTTGGAGCCGTTGCAATTGTCGTGTTTCGATGAGGACATAAATGAACTCAATCTGTTCGAGCCGTATCAGGACAAAGAGGCAGAGGAACATCTGCCGTGTGGACCGCTGGACCGGCTGGTTAGTACATTGCCTATGGATGCTGACGACGACGACACTGATGGTGAGTAGATTATGGCAATTACATTGGAGCAGGTGAATCAGACTTTTCTTCCTGCAGGTATCGTCGGTAACGATGATCTGGTCAACGATATTGGTCGCCTTCAAGCGAGCTATGAATTGCACAAAGGTACGGGCCCCCGAAAATCTGGTAACGGACGCATTGGAAGAACTGAAAATGCAAGGAAACATAATGAATGGACGCATTAACATGACTGTAAAATTACAGAAACTAAGCGACTCAGAATTTTCCACTTACATGGATGAGTATCACATGCCGTGGTACCAAAATGCAAAAAAAGGACCGGTACATAAATGGAAAATTCTTGCAGTCGCTGCAATCTCAATTAACGGGAATGAAATTCATTATTTGTATTTCCACATTTGTCCCGTTTCCAAAACATCTGCACTAGGCAGGAATGCGGTCAAGGAAGGACTCGATTTAGTATTGAGGGAGATTGAGAGTGGGGGCTTGTCAAGTCAACTGTTGGCAGTTGCCGTGAAAAAGTGTAAGGGAAAAATTCCCCATATTGTGGGATCTGCCCCACCTCAAAAAGGTTATCCTAAAAAATGATATACATGAGGATGTGTTGTTGTCAAATATGTATGTCAAGGAATACAGGGAAGAATTTACAAGAGTATCTTTGAGGCTACGAAGTCGGTAGACAACTTGCCCGACTACCTAATGTCTGATAAAGTTAAAGAAATCATTAAAAATGAAATAATAAACTTATTACGCGCTGTTGAAAAACATTTCGAATTTAGAAACGAACCAATATGTTTTAACAACATGAACAGCAATACCTTCGAGGAACGTGGCAAGCATTTATCAACAATTTTTATAAACATAATGAAAGTATCGTTTAAAGAAGATTTCAACAGAAACCCAGTATATTATGCTACAACTGTAGTGTTCATGGCTCTCCAAATAATGGACCAAAAAATTAAATTATTAAATTAGACGTTAGAAAATATTTTGTAGTATGTAGTATTATTATATTAATTTTAATAATAATAACAATAATAATAATAATTTGTTTTTTATTTTATTTATTTTATGTAGTATGTATTATACATGTACTATACATAATTAATGTATTTTCAGCTGTAGAATGTAGAATATTTTCAGCCTGTACAAGATTTTCAGCTGTAGAATGTAGAATATTTCAGCCTGTACAAGATTTTCAGCTGTAGAAGCCTGTACAAGATTTTCAGTTGTAGAATGTAGAATATTTTCAGCCTCTACAAGATTTTCAGCTGTAGAATGTAGAATATTTCAGCCTGTACAAGATTTTCAGCTGTAGAAGCCTGTACAAGATTTTTAGCTGTAGTGTTCAATTTTTTTTTGTTGTTTGATTGATTTTTGAATTGATTGTTGTTGTTTGATTGATTTTTTTGTTCTGAAGGCTTGATCCACCGGTGACCAGGGACGCAGGATGGCTCTAAGCTATAGTATTTATTGTACGAGTAATAATCAACTAGCACAGCACTAGCATTTAACCCGTATTCAGAGCAGACTGTAAGTTTAAGTTAGTCTGAAATTGTTTTTATTAACATACGAATAATGAAATTGAACAAAACCCTTAATAATTTGTTGTCAGTAAGTAAGTAGTATATAATGGTTATATAGACAGTAAATATTGTATAAACGAATATCTTTACTGTATGTACCATTTTGTACCAGAGTAAATATTTTGTAATTGCAATGTTAGATTTACGCATTCTTGAATTTTCATTTCTTTTTCTTTTCGTTATATAGTTTTATTATCTTTAATTGGTTTTCTGTTTTCTGTTTTCGTTTTGTTTTTTTTTTTGCATTTGATATGATTCGGTTCAAAATGTGTGTGCTGTTTACGCACATATTATGGTTAATGGTTCTTAATCTTGTTCGTTACTCTTTTATTACCCTTTTTGTATATCTTTTGTTTTATAGATTAATCTTTAGCTAAGCTGAGGAGCGTAGCGTATCGGATCAAATCAATCAAAAGTTGATGGGTCTAAGGGGCTAGCTAACGAGGCAGTCAATGCCAATGGCAATGGAAATCCAAATGGAAATTTATGCAAACCATGCGGCAAAACTAAAAAAAAACTAAACTAAAAACGTGACGCGTGACGTCGGGGGCTGCGTAGCCAGTGCAAATTGATTTGTTCCTTTTGGCTATAAAATCTGATCTGATCTGATCCAGATTCAGCAATCTGATAGATATGATCATTATCTATGATTCTGCGTTTTTAGTTTTCTCGAATGTGCAATATTGTGGATGCAACAGATTTTCGTCCTTTGTGGTGGCGGAAGGGGGTGGGGCGAAATTCTGAGATTTATAGTGAGATCTAACAGGAGTGCAGATACTAAATTTGGTTACTCTAGCCTTAATAGTCTCTGAGATTTGTGGATGCCCCAGATTTTCTTCCTTTGCGGGGGCGGAAGGGGGTGTGGCGAAATTTTTGATCCTTGAACTCATATTTTGCAATTGGCAAAACCGACCATGAAACCTGTGTGTTAGAGAGAGACAGAGCGAGAAAGAATGAAATTGTTTTCTTGATTCTGGCTATAATAATTATACGATCTGGTTCAGATTTTGCACTCTAGAACATATAGTCATCCTCTACTATTCTGCGTTTTTGGTTTTTTCGTATCTTTAAAAATGTGGATGCCACAGACTTTCATCCTTTGTGGGGGCGGAAGTGGGCGAGGCGAAGTTTTGAAATATTTTTGTAGCAGTGACATATCACAGAAGTCTGGATCCAAAGCATCGTTGCTCTAGCTCCTATAGTCTTTGAGCATTAGGCGCTGAAGGGGACGGACAGACGGACGGACGGACAGACAGACAGGGCTCAATCGACTCGGCTATTGATGCTGATCAAGAATATATATACTTTATATATATACACTCAAACTGTGACATCATCGCCAGAACGAACGAGAGTTTTTGAAAAACGATTTTCGAATGTGGGCCGGCAATGGTCACGATCACTTTTTTGATGCCCTAAAAGGAAACGCCGAAGGTGGCTCGTTTTCTCAAGTGTCTATTGTTTCTTTCAAGAAAAGAAAATAAATAAGAAATAAACGAAATAATCGTGCCTGACCGTCAGTCGATCCCCTCAGATAGTGTGCAACAGCAGTAAACGGAGTCCAGTTCCATGTTTACCCAATCGGGTTCGGGCGTAATCCAAGCCTCGCTTCATTTGCATGGACTTTTGGCGTCGAGTGCTTCCGTCCTCACATACCACATTACACATGTACCGAGAGCTGAATTTGCATTTCTTATTACCAATTACAATTAAATAATCCATCGATTAGGCGATATGTGGAGAGTCGAGCGACCAGGTCTCAGTTTCCCCCCCTCCCCATATACGACTACTACCTAAATCGTTGGCTGGATTCATTCGTTTGCCGATCTGGCTCCGCCCACAAAGCTTTTGTTTATTCGTTTTCTACTTTTAGCGGGACACAAGGGCGTAGTCCCAAAAGGGGTGCTAAATCAAAGTGATCTTTAATTAATTTTTTTTTTTAAATCTTGCCATTTTCAGGGCTTTTGGAAGTTCCGGGGGAATCGTGAAAGTCCCAGTACTGCCGCCTCGTCTGGGCTTAATTAAATTATTCGAAATTATCGAAACGTGCGGGGCACTGACTGACATCCCCCCCAATTCTCCCACTCCACACACACCCCCCTCAAATCTTTTGTTGTGTGTTGTACGAGTACATGATGTAGGCCACCCAATTGTTTATGAAGTGCACAGCGAGTACGAGTAGTTCATATGTATATACCCAATATAGAGCATGTATATGCGATGCATGTGTGTGTATCCACTTTAGTTAAGTTAAGCATGTGTCCATGTGTTTGTGAGCTGTCCGTATTTCGGTGCCAGCTAAATATTTCTTGTATACAACTATATTTTGTTGCTTTTTATCTGCGGATGCCACTCGGAGGCGGTTCAGCATGAAGTCATGCTTGGTCTCAGCTCCAGCCCCATCTCCTCACGCATTCATCTTAATTACGAAGTTTTTATGATGACAATTTCGGGGCTGCGTTTCACTACAAGTCAAGTATATATTTCACTGTAAAAAAACTTCATTTGTAGATCAAGATTGTAGTTTTTTTCTGCCACACCCGAGTACTTTTTTCTTCATACTAGAATTTTTGGTTATTTCCCTTTGTTTTTTCAGTTTTAATGCCAAGTGTAAACAAAGCGTCTCGGGCCAGACCATCGCCTGTTGTTCATTAAGTGCAGCAAAACGCTGAGAATGCATAAAAAAAACGAGGGGGAACGTTGTGAGTTGCTGCGGAGACCGCAACTCTACATTTATACCCGATACTGCAAATTGATTTCTTGCTTTTGGCTACAAAAATAATCTGATCTGATCCAGATTCAGCAATCTGATAGATATGATCGTTATCTATGATTCTGCGTTTTTAGTTTTCTCGAATCTGCAATATTGTGGTTGCAACAGATTTTCGTCATTTGTGTCGGCGGAAGGGGGGGGGACGAAATTTTGAGATATACGTTTTATAGTGAGATCTAACAGGAGTGCATATACTAAATTTGGTTACTGTAGCGTTAATAGTCTCTGAGATTTGTGGATGCCCCAGATTTTCGTCCTTTGTGGGGGCGGAAGGGGGTGTGGTGAAGTTTTGACACAAAACGGTCAAGGTCCGATATCACAGGAGTGTGGATACCAAATTTGGTTGCTCTAGCTCTTATGGGTTCTGAGATCCTTGAACTCATATTTTGCAATTGGCAAAACCGACCATGAAACCTGTGTGTTAGAGAGAGAGAATGAAATTGTTTTCTTGATTCTGGCTATAATAATTATACGATCTGGTTCAGATTTTGCACTCTAGAACATATAGGCCTGCTCTACGATTCTACGATTTTGGTTTTCTCGTATCGTCGAAATTTTGGATGCCACAGATTTTCGCCCTTTGTGGGAGCGGAAGTGGGCGTGGCAAAATTTTGAAATTTTCTTGTAGCAGTGACATATCACAGAAGTCTGGATCCAAAACATCGTTGCTATAGCTCTTATAGTCTTTGAGCACTACGGACGGACGGACGGACAGACGGACGGACGGACAGACGGACAGACAGACATGGCTCAATCGACTCGGCTATTGATGCTGATCAAGAACATATATACTTTATGGGGTCGGAAACGATTCCTTCTGGACGTTACACACATCCAGTTTTACCACAAATCTAATATACCCCAATACTCATTTTGAGTATCGGGTATAATAATGCCATAAATTGGATAAACAATCCAAGCACAGTTTGCCAAAAAACAGACTTTATGGACAAGCAATTTAGTTTAGTGCTTACTCTGCTCTCCTCCTCCCACGCAGCTAGAGGGTCTCTCGATCTGATCACATCACGTATTCGGGAAGGGTATGGTAAAATATCATGTCAGAATGTTATAGCAGTGTAAGACAGTACGTATATAGTATAAATTATTGACAGACGATCGGAGAAACGCGGCTGATCCTGTGCAGCTGGACATATACATATTCAGTTTATCGCGTTAAAAACTTTACATTAATCACGTCTGTCCCCCTTCTACTTACTCTTTCCGAAGTGTTGTCATTTGCTGATTTCACTTTTGCAGCTGCACCAACACAAAGAACTTTAGTAGAGGATTCGGTGTGCAACTCAGAGCCAATTTTGTTGGGCAATTTCCTAGGTCCCAGCTCTCTCAGTCTCCAAATTCCAGATGTTCCCACAGACAGAAAGAAGAACAGGGCTGAAAGGTTTATAAATATAAATTCACTCAAAGAAAAAATGAGAAGTCGAAACAGTTTTCAAATCGCGAATGAAGATAATCTCATTATTATTTTTCTTTTAAGACTAGTAATAATGTCGTTGGACTCCCTTTCCTTTGTGACACACTTTATTCTCAAATTCCAGAGTGATACGAGTACTTTTTTTTTACCAGTGTTATAGTAAATACATATGTGAGCTCCAAGAGAAGAGGGAATAAAATTCCACTCCAGACTCCGTATACTCTGTGATTTCGACTGGTTTCCGTAGATGAAGCAAATGTTTAAGAGTTTAAGGGCAATTTGTGTTTTCCGAAGCTTTTCTCAATAAGTATAGATTACCTTGACTACATCAATATTTCTGAAAGTAGTGCTCTTAATTGCTAGGGTCAGATGCGACTGAGAGAGGAGTTGCTCACTTTTGAAATCGTTTGCTGTTAAGTTTTCTGTTAATTATTGTGATATTACGCCATTCTGTCAACCGATGTCTTAGTAAGACTTTGGGTCGAGCTTCAGCTTGGACAAACAATGAAGTTGTTTGTCAATTGCTTGGGCAAATACTCGTACTCAGGTGGAAAAACAAATACCAGAATGGGGAAGAGATTAAGATGGGAGACAAGAAAATATCAAATAAAGGGCCAATTAAGGAAGGTGATTGTGCGATTCTGTTTATCTTATCAACGAAAAATTTTGACCCCAGGGGCGTCATTTACAATCCTCAATTTCTTTGCATACTAAAGCAACATTAGCCGAAGAGCTACCTACAAAAGAGAAGACGATGTTTCCTGATTCCCAATTCGTAGGCTATTGATAAACAATCAGTGGGGGAATATTCACATTAGCCAGGTCTCATGTGTGATTAGCCGATTTCTCACACATTTCAAGCATCAAAGCAGACAGCAGACAGCAGACAGAACGGAACAGAACAGAACACAACAGAGCGGAGAAGACGTTGAGCTGACGGCTGGAGGGATCAGATCCCACAGAAGAAGCCGCCTTGAAATTTACGAAAGAGCCGCACTGCCCAGGTCTTTATCTAAAGCTCCATTCGGAACAGTATTCAAAGCATAAAGCGTAACCAATTGATTGCTAATTGATATTGATGTGTCGATTATTTTATGATTATTCTTTATGATCGTTAAATTTTGATATACCAAAAGGCCAGCGAGATCGAACACAAAACTTGATTCAAATTTGTAGATCACTTTAAACAATGAAGCCACTCCCTGAGTACTTCTCAGGCCTGTCTTACCTTGTCTTCAGTTGGATTGTTATAATGTAATAACTACACGGGAGGGCAAATTAAGTCTGTAGTTCGGGTACCACAAAAACCACTTAAAGACGCTTTCTTTAATTGCCCCCAAAACGAAGATTTGGTTTTTATTTTTCGAGAAACCTGTGGGGTAGCTTTCGGCTGCGGATGTGGCTGTGACTGTGGCTCTGACTGTGGCTCTGCCTCCAGCTGCTGGCCAGCTCCATGGACAGACAGTCATTTGTGTGAAAATCATCGTAGCATGAAGCTTTGTCAAATACCGTTTGTTGCGGGGGTCGGTCCACTCTCATGCTTTTGTTTCGGCCATTTCAAGGTCTGTACAGAAACCGTCTGTTGGGTCAGACCTCCCTCCATTGACCAGAGCAGAGCTCTAACAATGCGGGTTCTGGCATCATTTTCATAGAAACGGCATTAGAAGTTACTCATACGCAGCGTGGGTTGGATAAGATTAACGAAAGCCCACATAGACATAGCTCATCCTCCCCATTCTCACTTGACTCTTTGCAGACAGCAGAATGAGCTCTAACAACTGCGGTTTCATCGATCCGCATGGCCAGTTGAGCGCAGCCCTCGCTAATCGGGACATACGGGAATTCCACACTGCCCTGGACAGCGGTGCCCAGGCCAATCGCCAGGACGATCGAATGCCTCTCAGGTGGGCTCCTGCATTCAGCTGCTGCTCGAGTACGGAGCCTCTCCGAATTTGGTGGATCAGGGCGAGTTCACGCCCCTCCTCCATGTGCTGAAGAATATAAATATTAAGGCAGGCACTAAGCTGGAGCTGATCCGACTTTTCCTGAAACAACCACAGTTGGACATTGACAGCTATCGGAATGGGCAGGTACGCCAGATGCTGAGGGATCAGTATCCGGAACTGCCGTTGCCGGAGCTGCGCGAGGCCGGAGCGGAGATCGACTGCGAGCGACTCTCCGCACGCTGCGGGACGGAGACGACAACCAGTTCGAGCAACAGTTCGCGGAGTACCACCAGAACGTCAGCGGAAACGCAGACAACGCAATGCAATGCCAACCAGGAGGAGTATCAGTCCCTGCTGGCGGAGAGTATCAAGCGGGGCAAGCAGCGAGCCTTTGAGGCCATCCTCGAGACGGGCATCAACATTTATCCTTCAAAATTGAGCGACATCAGCCCCGTGGAGTTGGCCGTAATGTGGGGCAACCACAGGGCGCTAGAGAAGCTGTTGAAGCATCCGCAGCTGAGGCTGACATCGCATTCCAAGCTGCTGAACGCGGTTATCAGTCGCCTGGGTGAGCAACCGCTGGACGACTTCTGTGACCACCAGCGCTGCTTCCAGCTGCTGCTCGAGAGCGATCGTGTGGACATCAATGAGGCGGACAAGGCTGGCCTGGTGCCACTCTCCTATGCGGTCAAGTATCGCAACACAAAGGTGGCACAGGAGCTTCTACGGCAGGGAGCGCGTTCGGAGATCTTCCCATACAGGAGATGGACCCGACAGTGCTGGAGGAGCACTTCGATTCCTTCATCACCACCAACGGGGAGAAGCCCGGTGACCAGAGTTTCGAGATCATCATCAACTACAATCTGATGAGACGCCAGCGAGAGCCCGGGCAGTCGGACAAGCGGAGCATTGGCCATCCTCACCAATTGGAGGACGAGATGATTCCAATCGCATACATCGCCGATTCCAAGGAGCTGCGTTATCTGCTGCAGCGCCCGCTAATCTCGAGTTTCCTCTTCCTCAAGTGGCACCGCCTCTCGGTGAGCTTCCATCTGAACTTTCTACTTTACTCTCTCTTCACTGCCTCCATTATCACGCATACGCTCCTTAAGTTCCACGAAAGCGACCACACGGGCCTGACTGCCCTCTTCGGCCTGTTCTCTTGGATAGGGATTGTGTATCTCATGATCCGAGAGGTCATACAGCTTGCCATGTCGCCGCTGCTGTACTTCAGGTCCATCACGAACCTGATGGAGGTGGCTCTCATTGTCTTGTCGATCCTAACCTGCATGGAAGCCAGCTACGACAAGGAGACGCAGCGCATACTGGCCGTCTTCACCATTCTGCTGGTGTCCGTGTAGTTCTGCCTGCTGGTTGGCTCCCTGACAGTACTCTCAATTTCGACGCACATGCTCATGCTGCGCGCCGTCTCCAGCAGCTTCATCAAGAGCTTTGCTTTCTACTCGATCTTTGTGCTTACGCTTAGTCTGTGCTTCTACATACTGTTTGGCAAGCCCCAGGTGGATTCCTCCTCTCCGAAGGACAGCACGCCAGAGCCAGCAAAGGAGGGAGAAGATGATGGTCACTTCAACACATTCTCCGTGCCCATCGAGGCGCTCATCAAGACGATTGTGATGCTCACGGGAGAATTTGATGCCGGTGACATAAAGTTTGACAGCGTCTACACTTACCTGATCTTCCTGCTCTTTGTGTTCTTCATGACCATTGTGCTGTTCAATCTCCTGAATGGTCTGGTCTGGTCTGTCAGCGATACTCAGGTGGGTTTATATTTCCTTTTCTTCCTCGGCTTTATCCAACTGTTTTCTCCCCTCTCTTTTCCCACAGGCCATCAAGGCCCAGGCGGAACTGAACGGCGCCATTTTCCGCACCAATCTGCTGACCCGCTACGAGCAAGTTCTCAATGGCCGAGATGGACACGCTCAGACCTCATCGTCCCAGTTGAACAAAGGCAGCCGGTTCGCTCGAGGAAGACCATGAGCTAGTCACCGGTTCAATCGTAATTATACCCGATACTCAAAATGAGTATTGGGGTATATTAGATTTGTGGTAAAAGTGGATGTGTGTAACGTCCAGAAGGAATCGTTTCCGACCCCATAAAGTATATATATTCTTGATCAGCATCAATAGCCGAGTCGATTGAGCCCTGTCTGTCTGTCCGTCTGTCCGTCCGTCCGTCCGTCCGTCCGTCCGTCCGTCCGTCCGTCCCCTTCAGCGCCTAGTGCTCAAAGACTATAAGATCTAGAGCAACGATGTTTTGGATCCAGACTTCTGTGATATATGTGAAATATTTCAAACTTTCGCCCCGCCCACTTCCGCCCCACAAAGGACGAAAATCTGTGGCATCCACATTTTTAAAGATACGATAAAACCAAAAGCGCAGAATAGTAGAGGATTACTATATGTTCTAGAGTGCAAAATCTGAACCAGATCGTATAATTATTATAGCCAGAATCAAGAAAACAATTTCATTCTGTCTCGCTCTGTCTCTCTCTAACACACAGGTTTCATGGTCGGTTATGCCAATTGCAAAATATGAGTTCAAGGATCTCAGAACCCATACGAGCTAGAGCAACCAAATTTAATATCCACACTCCTGTGATACCGGACCTTGACCGTTTTGTGTCAAAATTTCGCCACACCCCCTTCCGCCCCCGCAAAGAAAGAAAATCTGGGGCATCCACAAATCTCAGAGACTATTAAGGCTAGAGTAACCAAATTTGGTATCCGCACTCCTGTTAGATCTCACTATAAAACGTATATCTCAGAATTTCGCCCCACCCCTTCCGCCCCCACAAAGGACGAAAATCTGTTGCATCCACAATATTGCACATTCGAGAAAACTAAAAACGCAGAATCATAGATAATGACCATATATATCAGATTGCTGAATCTGGATCAGATCAGATCAGATTTTATAGCCAATAGGAACAAATCAATTTGCACTGGCTACGCAGCCCCCGACGTCACGCTCAGACTGATTTTCTGTCTCTCTCGCACGCACTCCTTGTCGTGTCGTTTAATATTAGCGGCGTCTGCCGGAGGAGAGCCATACTGACTTAGTATCGGGTATAACTGTAGAGTTGCGGTCTCCGCAGCAACTCACAACGTTCCCCCTCGTTTTCTTCATGCTTTTCTTGAGTTTCACGCCCTCGTGGCTTTTCCCACACTTGGGACCCCACTAGGCAGAAAAGCGAAAGGAGAGAAAATCTTCACTGATGAATCGCCTGATCGGATCGGATGGGCTGTTATATACTCACAACACATACTCATTGGCCGCATTTGCGAATCACTGGGCTGTGAACAAGCTTGAATTGAAAGAGTGTCGGCACTTCGGTGTGCCAAAAATACATATCTTTACCCCTTGAATCAGCTCGTGTTTATTTTTCTGCCGTGCATTGCACTTTTGAGCTCAGGTCCTAAACGAGAGTCACACACCACACACATGCACATTATTATCATTATCATCATCATTATGATAATGACTGTGAGCGAACGAATGCTGATGAAGCCTCATTGTCAATGTCGAAAGTTATGGGATTGGTTAAGGAAACCCAAGGTGGGATATGAAAAGTATTGCGTTCTGCTCTGGCATAGGATCCCAGCTTTAATATTAGGGGGATTCCCCTTCCAAGCAACGATGCGACAATCAACGGACATTGATTAACAACTGTATGTACATATGCATCTACAGTGGGTACACAGCAAGGCAGGCGCGATTAGATACAGGCCAGCGCCGAGCAGCGTAGACACCCAGTACCCTGCCACCCTCCGAGGGAAACAGAGAGCGATGAAGGGGGATCTGTGTGTGCGTATCCAATGAATTAATATTTCATTCTAGAACGCAGTTGTCTGCGTTAGTTGGGCACACACACACATAGTACATATATGCTGGCAGCGTTCCCATTCAATCTACTCGACGGCTGATGCACGCCAGTAGCCCCCGCTGGAAACTTCCGCAGATTCTGGAACGCAGAGGATGCGGGCTATCGGCGACAGGGGAATACTACTAAGCAGAAAGAGAAGGCGAGTTCATATTATTGCCAATTTAATGCAAGAAAAATAAAGAGAGTGGAGTGGGCGATGCCAAAGGCAGAAGAAAGAAAGGCCGTAAACCAAAAGAAGAAGGCCTGTCTCGCTCTCTCTCGTGGGAATTGACTTTGCATTTCGAATATTTCGGTATCTATTTTCATTGCGGCCAAAAACGGAGAGACGATTCCGTGTATTGCGATGCCAGCATCAACGAAAATAGATGCCCAAATGGAAGTGCAAACATCTCTGAGGGGAGGGGTGGAGTGTCGGGCGTGTGGCCGTGTGGCCGTGTGTCTTCTGTCAGTGTGTGATTGGATACTGCTTGCTGCTTTCTGCTCGATGGCTGCCCCTAGAGCACGAGGTGCAGGCGTATCTGGAACACCAGCTGCTCGACGGTCTTCTTCAGGAGCGCCGCCGGGGACAGGATGAATCCCAGGAGGCTGAGGGAGATCAGCCAGGTCGTGGTCATGAGCACGGCAAAGAAGACGAGCGTCTCGTCGCCCCGGGCATTGGCCATGCGCCACAGCAACTGGCGCTGGATGGTGCGCAGCTTGAACTTGCTGTTCCACAATCGGTGGCGCATCGAGCCGACGGTTTCGTTGAAGCCCACGGTCTTCTCGACCAGCCAGAACACCGCGCAGCACAGCAGTTGCAGCACCAGCAGCACGAGCTTGACCACAGCGGTCTCCAAGACGAGGTGGTACAAGGCCACCATGCGCTGACGGTGCTCCGGCTGCATTGTGGAGAGCACGACTGCGCCGAGGGACTCCAGCGGGGAGACCCTGGGGAAGGGGCCGTCGGAGAGCTCCTCCCACTCCGAGTCCGACTCGGTGCGCTCTATCGAGCTGAACTCGCTCTGGCTCTGACAGGTCTGGCTCTGACAGGAGCACGACTCCTTCTCTTGGTCCTCCTCGGTGGGCATCGAGTAGTCGCCCTCGTAGTCGCCCTCGTAGCGGCAGTCGGAGTACTCTTCGTGGGGGTCGTCGTAGTAGTCTCCGCGGCTGTCCGGAGAAGCGCCGCCTGTTCAGAGGGAGGTCAACACGGGCGGCGGTCTCATCGAAGCCATCTGTGGCACAGCATTGAATCTGCAGGTGAGCCGGGGGTAAGTTATGTCCTGGGGAGAAGGGAAGTCTGGGCTGCTGCCGCTCACCCATCTGAATCCCCCATCGGAGGGAAGGTGTGGGGGTGAGCGTGACCTATTGGACCCATTGGGCGGGACAGCAGAGGACTGGTGTGGATTTGGCCTAGGAAGGGCATCGCATTGAGTCCATTCTTGTCGGCGGAACCTTCGGGGGGGACCTGCAGCCCCGGCTGCTGCTGCTGCT
Source organism: Drosophila miranda (assembly GCF_003369915.1). Lineage (NCBI taxonomy): Eukaryota > Metazoa > Arthropoda > Insecta > Diptera > Drosophilidae > Drosophila > Drosophila miranda. The sequence continues at coordinate 254,486 of NW_022881603.1, forward strand.
GCTGGTCGGGAAAGACGAAGGATCCCATGGATCCGAAAATAACCCGCGAGCGGGTGAATGGGGAACGTGGATTGTTAATAGTTGGATTCATCTTATTCCAGCACCTGTGAGGAAATATTCGTTCACGGGCTTTGTTTTGTATTTGTATTTTTATTTACTTTATGTTCCCTGTGCTTTCGATATTTGCTGCCGTTCTCTGTGTTGTGCCGCTCTCTCCAGATATTCGTACTGAATGATTTCCAGAGCCAGTTCTGAACGGCTCCAAGTGATAGTTCAGGGCCCACTTCGATGTTGTGTTTCGAATCACAGGTCAGGTGACGTACTTTCCCTGGGCAGAGCTGCGACTTGCAATAGTTGATCGGCTTTGTTGGTTTGGGTTTGGGTTTTTGACTTGCGATAAATACCATGCCACCATACTCCTTGGTGTGGCCGAAATGTTGGCTACCATTCTGGGATTAAGGAGTTAAGGGTTAAGGAGAGTGGGGGAGAGGGGGTATATTTTTGCTTGGCTTTACATCTTCCTTAAGCTGCTGTTTTGTGTCACAGCCAACCTGTCATTTGTACATTGAATTGCTGCTCGAGAGGTCTCTTTGGAGTCCTCTGTTCCCCGTGTACAAGTTTACATAAAATCACAGGAAGCACTTAGGATTAATAGGGGGCACTCATCCCCCTCTACTCCCTCTCCCGCTTTTGGTGGTGTCATGGGTTAAGCATTTCCTGTGTTCGGCATTCAATTTGTGGCTTGATTTCTTACATTTTATGATGCGCTATACGGCTGTAATCCATGTGGGACATGCACTTTGTTTATCCATTCAAAGGCGCTAAAGAGGGTAGTCCTGTAATCCAAAAGGGCATCCAGTATATCCAGAGCGAAGGTTAATCCATTCGATGGAGCGCTCAGGCAGACCAGCCAGGCGGTTGACCAGAAGCTTAACGAGGCTTAAAATTTCCAAGAGGCCGCCAGCCGGCAAGTGTCATTGCAGTCCCTCCAGTCGACTCCACTCCAGTCCAGTTTTTTCCCAAACTGTGCGACGTGAATAACTTTGATGATTTCTTGGCCCAAAGGCGCCCACACAATATAAATACTCCTCCCTTTTTTGTCAATAAGTTTATTTTCAGTCGTTACATTTACGAATAACAGGCGAGTTCTTCTACTCAAATCAAATATTAAAATAAAAAAAAAACGAAACAGTTATTGGTTGATGTCCTTCAGCTTCTCTGGATCAGTCTACTCAAGCCAAATCAAATACTAAAATTAAAAAACGAAACAGTTATTGGTTGATGTCCTTCAGCTTCTCTGCATCCGTCTTGTCGGCCCACAAGCGGCACCCAATTTTTTTATAGTCATCGCTGCACATGACTATCGCCCTCAAATACTCGGCCGGCACCCCAGTTTCCTCTGATAGTCTTAACATGGTCACTTTTTTTTCCTTAAAAACGGCAGAAATTTTTTGCATTGTCTTCGAATTCCTTGAAACCATACCTCTTATTGCTGTGTAATGTTGGTTCATTACGTGGTTTCCCAAGGTGCTCAACCTTCCAATCATTTTGCCGCATAGTTTGCACTTGCAGCCATGCACGGGGGGCGAAGCTGTAGCGCTTGTAGCAGGGAATGCTGAGTTTTTTGTGGCGCCATCTAGTGCTCAGAGTGGCAGGCGAACGACAGGTCAAGGGAAAACCAAAAAGACGGTAACAGGTCGAAACGTCAGGCTATCTCTGTTGAAAATGCATCCAGGGACCTGTTCGAGGATTTGCCGCCAGAACGTTGGCGTCCCTATCGGCTATTCCCTCGTGAAAGTCAATTCAGTCGGTTGCGTATCGGTCCGACGGAAAGGAAAACCAAGAATTTAGTGAAGAGAAAAACTCTGGGGAATCTAAATATCTAAATCCAAGATTCGACTGCGAGATTCTTGGTTGAAGGCGAGTGGGCTATTCAGTCGTCAGAAGCCGTATAGCGCTGAGTCCGGTTGGGGTAAGTGCTGCGGGAAGAGAAGAGAAGGGCTAAAGGAGAATAAAGAGTTGTCCCATTTGTAGTCTTGGCGCTTAGTAAATCGATTTAATCAGTGCGGATTCGATCGTCCAAGGAAGCCAGCCAGCAAACAACAACAGCCGCAAGCCTAACAAAGTGGCGTTTAAACCTTTGGGATTGTCTGGAAAGCACTCAGCCATCGGAGAAGTGAGCGTGGAAGCAGAGGGAGAAGACATTTGGTGAACGCTCGGTCCCCCCAAGCGGCTAGCTTCCCGAGGCGTTGGCGTCGGCACTTTAGTAGTCGAGCGCGACGCGGCAGATAACGAGGCCCCGTCCCTTGGTCGCGAGCAGATCGGCGGAGAGAAAGTGTTAGCACCGTCGGAGATTGGCCGTTTGGCCTTTTTCTTTGCTTTCGCGTACCTTTCACCTGCAGAAGCAGGGGAAAGAATTTGAGCTGTTCCCGTTAGCCCAGGAGGTGGAAAGGAAACATAGATAACAGTCGGGAGAAAGAGAATAGAAAAAAAAGAGGAAGCAACGGATTGACGGAGTAATTGTATTCGTGTTTGTAAATGTGTAATTAATTATTATTTCTGTGCGGAGCTAATTAGGAGAGATTTAGATTTGATTCCGGTAGTGGCTTCTCGTGACTCTCGCCGATCTGCAAATATGATTTCCCCCAACCTTGTGCCCATTTAAGTGTTCTTCCACCACAGCAGCTTTAGGTATTCATCGAGGAAAGCGCTTTCGCCGATGGAGCCATAAACTGGAGAAAAGGTATGAGTGGACTTAAATTCTCTTATTAATAAATACAACTTGAAACAAGGGAACTAGGGCCGGTCAGTGAGTGAGAGGGAGAAGTGCCCACTCGAATTGGTTTCGTAACATTACGGAGTCAGCAAGCAAGTTAGTTTGTCCATTTCGGACTTATTTAGTATATCGTTTGTATGACACATAGCCAAGTATTTGTAGGAATTTTATACATATATTTCATTTAGCTACTCTTTTAATGTGGGTGATTATATTATGGTATTTGCGGGTAATGTTAGTGTTTTAGCCAGTAAGTGAATAAACTTTATAATGTATTAATCTACCGCTTTGCTTTCGCTGGCAAATTCCCCATGTAGGACGCCCCGGACAAAGGGGCCATTCCATCATTAAATCGAACGGTTTGGAATGGCCATGGTAGGGTGGGCGACACGACCTCGACAACACCAGAGGCGGAGTTGAGATACCTTTCCAGCACACATCCACAATTCTATTCAGGGATAAACAGTGTCTCCCGGTTAAGCATTTTCGTCGTGACACGCTACTTCATTCGCGGTATAATGCGTATAGGCCACCAGCAGGAGGGGGGCAAGAACATCACTCCAATAGCCGACGAGCAGAGGCCGGAAACCCAAAGCGTGTGCTTCCCTTCGCTGAATGACAGCTAGCCTGGCAGGATTTATATACACAGACGTGCGTAGATGACACGTTACATTTATGAATCATAGATATAGTATTATAACTAAAAATTGGCGCCCAACGTGGGGCCACACCTATTCAGGTGTGACACCATCAACACTGTGACATCCTTGTTTTTTGTCTTTAAAACTTCCCGATTCAGCATAGACGGCATTGACCAAAATTGTTTCTCTGGAAGTGGTCATTGCTCAAGAATATCTTCTTTTCTCAACACCAAGTAGAGGGCTTGTCAGACGATTCGGAAAACGGAAGCAGAAGTTTTGACTTTTCATCCGGCCACGTCTGAGGAGCGTTTCGAAAAGTGCATCGATCTTAATAATACCCTACTTTTTCTGAGGCAGGAGTCTTAAACATGGTCTTTCGGGCGCGTAGGACAGCAGAGGGAATCTCGTTTACTTACGGAACCCTGCCCACGGCTGAAGGACTGTGCGGAAGGCTTAGCCATTGCTGCTGATGAGCTTTAGAGCGTCGGACATACTCGGATTAATCTTGATTATAGAATTCCGTTGGCCACGAGTGAAATCAGAAGCAGCATGCTCATTTCAAGTGTAGAGTGCCGAGCCGAGATGTTTGGACGACAGCGGCGCGAATAAAAGCAGCAGCTGGCCACGGCTCGCGCATGCAGTTGTTGTTGGTTTTGATTAGACAGCGACAAGTGCAAGGCGTCTGCGCGCGTACACATTCTTTTCATTTTCTTTTGTGCTTAGGAATTGGGGTCTCAATTAGCATAGGGTCCGTTTCGCATGGGGATTAGCTATGCGTAAGGCAAAAATTTTTATGACTTTATTTTATCGTATCATATTCTTTGCGTTCTATTCTTGTGGTTTACATTCCATGTGTGTTATTTGGTAGGGCTGTTGATTTGCTAGCTCTCTCGCTGTACAAGGGAAGCGAGACTTGAGAACAGCTGTGCCGTTTACTGGGCCATTGACCCTAAGTTGGCAACGTAGGTTAGGTTAGGTTAAGGCGGTAGCCGGGAGGGGGGGGGATAAGAGCCTCCCGCCCCCAAGCTCACTTGGACCTATAAAAGGTCCGTTGTGTTGCCGCATGGGCATGTGCCCCTTCGCGTTGCCCGAACCGTGAGAGCATACTGCTGCAGGTTAAGGGCAGTCCCATCCGGTGGCTTGGATGTATTTGGACAAGGTCCCTGGTTTGATTACGGACAGGTCCGAAATGTCCGTGAGGAAAGCGGCCCCGAGAATACGAAGACGACGATTTCCAAGGGCTGGGCAGTGGCAGAAGAAGTGGGGGACCGATTCCTCCTCCTCCTCGTCGCGACAACTCCTGCAGAAGTCGTTATGAGGGATTGACAGTCTAGAGGCGTGAGTGCCGATCTGCCAGTGTCCCGTAATGGCTCTAGTAACTGCAGAGCACTGTGCTCTGCTGAGTTTATACAGCTCTGCTGAGCGCTTCTTCGATCGATATGGCCATATCAATCTTGAGACTTTACAGGAAACGGTTTGCTGCCATCTCCTATTGGCATTTTGCTCGAACAATTCGTGCGTTAGGAGCCTGCAGGTAGCCAAGGGCATCGCTACTTGCTCCCTCTCCGGTAGGAGAGGAATCGTAGTACCCTGCCTGGCTAGCTCGTCGGCGGCGTCATTCCCCTCGATGTCCCTGTGGCCGGGGACCCATATAAGGATGAGATCTAACTGCTCTGCGATCTCGTGCAGAGACCTGCGGCAGTCATTTACAGTCGCTGAGTTCGACGATATTGAGCCTAGAGCTTTGATAGCTGCTTGGCTGTCCGAGAAGACGCACACTAAGTGCGTATCTAGAAGTAATTTGGAGACAATCGAAATGGCCTCCTTGATGGCTTCAACCTCCGCTTGGAACACACTACAGTGATCCGGGAGCCTGAAGCAATGACTGATGTTCAGCTCGCTGCAGTAGACTCCGCCTCCCACGCGGCCGTCTAGCTTTGAGCCATCAGTGTAGAAGTGGACCGCATTTGCAGGTCCTGGTTCGCCCATCTCCCAGTCCTCCCTAGATGGGATTGATACCTGGAAGGGCGTCGAGAGGTGATCACTGGGGATACAGTAATCTGTCCTCTCTGGTAATTGCGGGAGTCTCATCAGGATTCCCGAGTGCCCAACCGCGGATGCTTTCCACAGTCTGGCTTCTCTCATTCTGAGGGCGGAAAGTGTTGCCACCTTCTTTCCCATGAGATCCACAGGGAGGAGGTCCAGCACAGTATCCAGGGCTTCCCCTGGAGTAGTGCGTAGCCCGCCAGTTATGCATAGCTCTGCCATGCGTTGAACTCTGCTGAGTTTATTGAGGCATGTCCTTCTGTCCAAGGCTGGCCACCATACCACCACTCCATAGAGCATGATTGGTCGTATGATGGCGGTGTAGAGCCACCGAACTATATAGGGGGTCATTCCCCATTTTAGTCCGATGGCTTTCCTGCAGGTATAGAGGGCCACTGTGGCCTTCTTTACTCTATCCTCTATGCTCAATTTCCAATCGAGCTTTCTATCGAGGATTAGGCCAAGATACTTGGCGTTGTTGCTGAAGACTAGCGTTTCCCCACATAGTCTTGGGGAATCAGTACCGGAACTTTGTACTTCCTAGTGAAAAGCACCAGTTCCGTTTTAGACGGGTTGACGCCTAACCCGCATTTGTCTGCCCATTTCGACATTTTCGTGAGAGTACTTGTCATGCACTCACACAATGTCTGCGGAAATTTTCCGGAGAATGCTATGGCAACATCGTCCGCGTACGCCACCACACGGCAGCCACCCCCCTCTATCTCCCGCAGCAGTGTGTTCACTGCCACGTTCCATAGGAGGGGCGAGAGGACTCCGCCCTGCGGTGTGCCTCTGCTGACAAATCTGGTACACGTTGACGTCCCCAGCGATGCCTCAACCGTCCTGCATTGTAGCATCTGATCGATCAGGCTCACCGTCCTGGAGTCAACGCCCAGATCCGTCAGTGCGCCCGTGATGGCGGTCGGAAGGATGTTGTTAAAGGCGCCTTCTATGTCGAGGAAGGCTACTAGGGTGTACTCCTTAAAGTTAAGGGACGCTTCGATGATCGATGTGATCGAGTGTAGGGCCGTTTCGGTGGATCTTCCCTTCCGATAGGCATGCTGGGAGTCTGAGATCAGACTGGACGGAATGCACGCCGTTAGATGCAGCCCCAGGAGCCGCTCCATCGCCTTTAGAAGAAAAGACGATAGACTTATGGGTCTGAAATCTTTTGGGGCAGTGTGCGAGGGCTTGCCTGCCTTGGGTATGAATACGACTTTGGTCTGAAGCCAGGTGTCAGGAATGCACCCGTGGGAGAAGATTCCCTCGTAAATTATTTTGAGCCAGTTAATGGCTTTATGTCCCGCGTGAATCAGTTGGGCAGGGAAAATGCCGTCTGGCCCCGCGGACTTGTAGGGTTTAAAGCTTCTGATCGCCCAGGAAATGTTTTCCTGGCTTAGCAGTCCCAAGATGGCATTTGAGGCGACAGAAGGAGGCGCGAGGTAGTTGGGTCTGTTTTCATCGCAGCCAGGGAAGTGGGTATTTAGGAGAAGATTTAGCGACTCCTCGCTGGACGTAGTCCACGACTGGTCGGTGTTCTTCAAGTAGCCCAGGGTGGGTGTTGTCTTCGAGAGAACTCTGCGCAAGCGTGAGGCTTCTGAGTTACTCTCGATTTCGCTGCAGAACTTACGCCAGGAGGCGCGTTTGGCTTTTCTAAGTTCTTTGTTGTAGGTTGACAGACTGGCCTTGTATTCGGCCCAGTTTTGCTCAACGTTTTCAGCCTTAGCTTTATTGAAGAGTCTCCGGGAGGCTTTCCGGAGTTCACCCAGTTTCGGATTCCACCATTCAGGTTTCTTCCGGCCTCTGTTCTTGCCAGAGGGGCATGCTTTGTCGAGCGCCTTATTGCAGGCGTCGGTAAAGATCTTAAGAAGACGAGTCGTGGCCTCCGTGGAGAACTCCTCCTCAGATGGGGGCTCAGGGAGAACACGACAGAGGTAATCAGAGTACCGAGTCCAGTTTGTCCGCCTGATGTTTCGGAATCGGACTGGCTTCGGTACTGAGAAGGAGAAGACAGTTTCCACGTACCTGTGGTCCGAGAAGGAGTGCTCTTCCAGGACCCTCCAGGATACAATGTTACGCTGTATCTCATGAGAGGCAAGCGTGAGGTCCAGGACCTCCTTGCGGTTTTTAATGATAAAGGTGGGATCACTACCCCGGTTTAGTAAGACCATCTGAGTGGTTAGTAAGTAACTGAAAAGGTACTCACCCCTTTCGTTTGTGTCAGTGCTTCCCCACTGACAGTGATGTGCATTGGCATCGCACCCCACAATTAGGCCGATGTCCTTGGCCGAGCAGTCTGCGATTAGAGCCCGGAGAGGCGCGTGTGGAGGGGGTCTGTTTGTTCATGCCCCATGTATGCGGAGCAGATCCTCAGTGAGCGCTCCTGGCCTTCGAGGCTCACTGCGGTGTGGTCTTCATTGCTGAAATTTGGGAGCAAAAATAGGTGCAACTCTCTTTTTGCAAGAATGCAGGTACGAATTTTACCTGCGGTTTCAGCTACATATAGCTTGTAGTCAGAAGTCCTCAGACCGGAGACCCTGTTTCCGAGGATCCAGGGCTCCTGAATGAGGACTATGTCGGCTCCATCCTTGGCCAGGTGGAGCAGTAGAGCAGCGCATGCTGCCTTACAATGGTGGAGGTTTATCTGCAGGAGCGTCAACGACATTCCTGAGGCTCGCCTCCACCATTGTTACTTCTAGATCGCTGTCAGGGGACTCCGGCTCCTCCCCGACAACGATGTGGCTGAGACCTCTGGCTAGGTCGCTCTCGTCGAACGCGTAGTCGTCCAAGATATCGTCCGACATCATGGACGCCGCATCCGACGCCGGGTTGTCTTCCTCGCACGAGGCCCCCTCTTTCGGGATCTCCGGCAGCTCCGGGTCTGGCTCGACCTCCACTTGCCTGCCCTTGCGATCGGACTTGTAAGTGGATATGGTGACCTTCTTGTAGCCATAATCCACTACACCGTCCGACTTTGCGAGGAGATCAATGGATTCCTCATTTAGGACGAGGATAACCTGGCGCCTCTGCCCTTGGATATCCTCCACCTTTGCCACCTTCCAATCGGCTGTAGGAAGGTGGGGGTTGCAGACCTGCAGTAACCTGAGGATCTTCTCAGGCTCTGCAGGCTTAGCCGAGACCCACGCTCTGGCTCTCGGGCGACTAGGGACATCTTCCCACTTCACGGCCTCCAGTTTCGCCCCTGGATAGACCTCTTTTAGGGCCGCCACCGCCTTCATGTAGAGGGCCGCAGAGCGAGCGTCTTGGCAGGCGATGGCTTTCACCTTGCCTTGATGCCACCCTGCGTCCTCACACTTTGGCGGTGGTCCGCCGTTCTCCTCCAGTTCCAGTAGGAACCGGTCCTGGAGCTCGTTCTCCACCAGGTGCCACTTATCGCGAGGGACATGGCCGTCCTCGGCGCCCCTGTCCAGGACACCGATCAGGGTCCTGCCCCTCGCCACCTCAGCGAACGACCGGTTCGTGAGGTGGGTCTTCACCCGCTTGGCTTGCTGGGCTTGGCCTGGCTGATTTGCGGGGTCCTCCGCTGAGCGTTGCCGCTTGTTGGCGGCCTTGGCTGCGCCCTTTCCGGCTTTGGCTGGCTGGAACAGTGGAAGGATTGAGCAGGCCCACAGCCTCTGCTCCTTTCCTTCGGCTGACGCCTTGAAGTTCGGGTCTTCGTTGGACAGGATGAAAGCCGCTCGTCTCCTGTCCTGGTACGACGGCTTTCCACCCCGTGGTGCAGAGACGCTGCCCGCCGGGGCTCCCATGGGTTCTTCGGTCCCGGTGCGCTCACCAGCCGCGATTACGCTCTGCTTGGCAGCCACCCCGGTATCCGCTTCGCCCTTGGAGCCACCCGACTTGGAAGGACCCGATTGGCTTTTCGGGCCCCCCCTCACTGCGGCTGCTGCCTGAAGACGGTGGACCGACTCAGTCTCCTTCCCCGTCTTCTTTGGACCCGGTTTCCCAGGCGCTGGTGAAGAGGGATTGGCTTGTCCCTCCGGTACTTTAAGAGGAGTACCGAGCTCCTTTGCGGCTTTGTTGGTTTTTATTTGTTTTTTATTTGGCATAGTAGTTCCCACGAGTAGGCGGGAAGGGGATGGTCACCCGAGGCATAGCCCGCTTGCCCCGGGAAGCCTGATTTAAACTGGAGGTCGGCAGGTATCCAGAGTCCGCATATTAGCGACCGGGCACCCCCCGGCCATGCATCCCTCGGCATATAACAGTGTCACCTTGGATTGGGGTAATTTCACTGAGAGTTTTCTTCTCTCCGCCCGACTACCATTCGCCAGCATCATAGCAGAGACATGACCGGGCTAGGACCTGTTTCCAGCCGCCCTCACGGGGAGAGTATAGTCGCACTTCCACCGGTGTGCACAGTTACGGCGGGTGACGGTTCGCTCGCAACCCTCTGTGTCCTAGGGGGGGGGGTGTGAGACGCAGACCGCACCGGGTATTACTAACCGGAGCGGCTGCGCCTCAGTTCCGAGTTCACAGTTGTGCGAGCCGACCCGTCATCCGTTTGTCCCCCTGTAGCACCCGATGGCTGACGGCCAACGTTGGCAACGTTGGCAACGTAGGAAGCTATGAATTATAACACGAGGAATCAGTTCTCTTTGCAATTTGAGTTCACGTACAATTACTTATTATTTTTGAATTTTTAGGTCATCTTAGGTTTGCTAGCATAAGTTATCTGACTTTTAACTAGAATACTTAATTTAGTTTTACTATTAACACATTTTTTAACTTTGGTTTTGTCTGCGTTTGATAAGTAAGTGTTTAGGTTTTGTCGTGTAGTTTTTATGAGACATATTTTTGTCAGGACAGTTAGCAATTAAGTTTGATTTATTTTTTTTACAATGGAGAACCCCGATAACGAGCCTGAACCGGCTCCGGCGCCAAAATGCCAGTTTTGTGGGAAAACTTTGGCTTCGGCTCCTACATTGAAAACAAAGTGCAGCCACGAGTTTCACAAAACTTGTATTGAGTCACATGTCAAGACCCATACTACTGTCCCACATGCAAGACGCTATGCGTCGATAGAAGTACTCCTCATAATACCAGGTCCCAGGCCAAGCAAAACGATGCAGCAGCCATAACCGCTGAAAGAGTTAGTAGCATGGTTACACAGGCCATCAGCACGATGCAAAACGAGGTGGTAGCCCAGCTCACGGACAAAATGGCTCAAATCAATCAGTCCAGCATAGCAGCACATTTCCAAGAGACTGGCAATAGCATTCCTCAAGGGAATAGACGTGGGGAAGCGGATAATCCGGTCCAACAAAATAGGGACAGAGAAGGGGAGGAAACATTCCGACAGGGACTGAATAGTCAGTATTCAGCACAGTTTCCGAGCTACGACCGTCCAAGCAGTGCAGTCTCAGATCTGAGTCAGCGACCGGACAAAGTCGCCCATATCCTCAATAGTTGGAAATTACGTTTTAATGGGACCCAAGAAGGATTGAGCATTGATAATTTTCTCTATAGGGTAGAGGCTTTGACGCATCAGACTCTCGAGGGAAATTTTCCAGTTCTGTGCAGTAACGCCAGTCTGCTTTTTGACGGAAAGGCCAGAGATTTTTATTGGCGTTACCACAAGACTTCCGGATCGATGAGATGGGACCGGTTATGCCAAGCCCTAAGAAAGCAGTTTAGGGATTCTCGAACCGATGTGGATATCTGAGAAGCGATAAGGGACAGGAAGCAAAAAGAAAAAGAAAATTTCGATTCCTTCCACGACGCCCTGATACAGCTGATGGATGATTTGGAAACTCCCATGTCAGAGAAAGCGATTGTGGAAACTTTACGGCCCAATTTGCGACCTGAAATTAGACATGAGCTCCTGAATGTCCAAATCGACTCCGTAGAACGTTTGAGAGAAGTCTGTCGTAGAAGGGAGGGTTTTCTCGACGACGTTAGGCGGAGTCATGGGTACCAGAAATTGATTCCTTTCCGGAAACAGGTTGCGGAATTGGTAGAGGAAGCCCAATTAGAGGAGGCCTCCGAATTCTCGGATGTAGAAGAAGAGGACGAGGTGGCAGCCATGGCACTGATTTGCTGGAACTGCCGAAAGGAGGGGCATCGCTACCACGATTGCGATAGCAAAAGGAAAATTTTTTGCTTTGGGTGCGGAGCACCTAATAAATATAAGCCGTCGTGTAGCAAATGCCAAAAAAACGGCAAAGTGAACACCCAGCCTCGCCAGCCGGTCAGTGTTCAGCGCAAGCAGTCGAGTGCAGAGGCGAAATCCCAGTAGGGATACTTAAAACTACCGCCCAGCTTCCGTCTGAGAAATCAGAATCCGACATACACCAAGCTTTAGTCTGGCCACAACTAGTCCATGCCAGATCCCATTCGCTTTTCACCAACGACCAACCCAGTAATAAGTCCCTCACAAGGAGTGCAAGAAGGATGAGAGCGTTCCGGCAGGCGGCGAAAGCGATAAATTGCATTCGTTACAAGCAGAAGGACAAGCGTCCATATGCGGAAGTTCGCCTGCGGAAAGTTAGCAGAACGCGTAATCCAAAGCCGAATTCCTTTTAAGAGAGGAGTTGTAAATGCTTCCACTGCGGATGGACGGAGGCAAGAGGTAGTGGGACGACTGCGGACACCGGTGCAGTATTAGGGGGCAGTGAAGGACCTTGAGCTGCACATTATTCCATCGCTCAGCCAGGACTTGTATTTAGGGATCGACTTTTGGTCAAGTTTCGATTTATTACCACCCAGCATGTCGCTGGCAGAGATAGTTCATGAACCGCAGAACCTCAGCCGAGGGGAAATGGACCAGTTGCAAGCGACCATCAATTTATTTCCTTCGTTTTCCGTTTCCGGTCTAGGAAAGACGGCTCTGCTTTCGCATTCAATTGATGTAGGTGATGCAAAAGCCGTGAAGCAGAGACACTTCCCTGTATCTCCTACGGTAGAGAAATTGTTATATGCGGAGATAGATCGGATGCTCAGCTTAGGGGTGATAGAGGAATCCGATAGTGCGTGGTCATCACCGGTAGTATTGGTGCAGAAGCCAGGAAAGGTGAGGCTATGTTTAGATAGTAGGAAAGTTAACGCGGTGACCAAAAAAGACGCGTATCCGTTACCACAAATTGATGGGATTCTAGGACGTCTTCCTAAGGCGTTGTTTATTTCGAGCCTGGATCTCAAGGATGCCTATTGGCAAGTTCCCTTAGAGCCGAGCTCACGCGATAAAACAGCGTTCACGGTTCCGGGGAAACCTCTCTACCAGTATAAGGTAATGCCTTTTGTTCTCACCAATGCTTCGCAGACCATGACAAGGTTGATGGACAAGGTAATTCCGGCCAGTTTAAGAAATGAAGTTTTTGTGTACCTGGACGACCTTTTGATTGTGTCGGACAGTTTCGAGTCACATCGGAGGGTGTTGAGTGAAGTGGCAAGTTACATAAAAGCGGCAGGGTTAACGCTGAATGTGGAGAAAAGCAAGTTTTGCATGAAGTCAGTGCGGGGTGAAGGGGTGATTCGTACAGATCCGGATAAGATTTCGGCCATGTCCGATTTTCCTTTGCCAAAATCCCTAAAGTCTCTGCGTCGCTTCCTAGGTATGGTAGGCTGGTACAGGAAGTTTATAAGCAACTTCGCATCGGTAGCCGCGCCTCTCACGGACTTGCTCAAACCCAGACAGAAATTTTCAATGACTCCAGAGGGTCAGGAGGCTTTTGAAAAGTTGAAGGAGATGCTTTGCTCAGCGCCAGTTTTGCGTAGTCCTGATTTTAGCAAACCATTCTATGTTCACTGCGATGCTAGCAAGACAGGCGTTGGGGGAGTGCTGGTGCAGAAGACGCCGGAGGGGGACGAATATCCGATTGCGTTTGTATCGAAAAAACTCAACAAAGCCCAAAAGAATTATTCAGTCACCGAACAAGAATGTCTGGCCGCAATAGTTTGCATAAATAGGTTCAGAGCTTATATCGAGGGGCATGAATTTACTGTAATCACTGATCACGCCTCTTTAAAGTGGCCCAGGTCACAAACTGACTTACACTCACGTCTAGCCCGATGGGCATTAAAGCTGCAGAGTTTCTCGTTTAAAATCGAGCATCGTAGCGGCAGGCTTAATGTGGTTCCGGATGCTCTTTCTCGCGTAAATGAGGAGGAAGTGGCGACTCTAGACGCGAGCAATGGGTTGTTGGTGGATTTGGAATCGCCAGAATTCAAGGCAGAAGATTACGTGGAGATCGTAGAAAGGGTTAGGGCCAATATTGATAAGTTGCCAGATCTCAAAATTGTAGATAACTTGTTGTATCGTAGGTCAGATCACGCAACAGGAGAGGTGCTACATGATGTGTTCATTTGGAAACTCTGGATTCCTCAAGGGTTAGTGGTTGACGTTTTGCGTAACGCGCACGACAATCCACTGGCTTCCCATGGAGGCATTCACAAAACCCTAGAAAGGATACGGCGGTATTATTACTGGCCTGGTTTGGTTGCCAATGTGAAGAAGTATATCCAGGCTTGTGATGTCTGCAAGACTACCAAGGCCCCCAATACAATCCAGAGACCGAAGATTGGAATTGCGCCCGAGTCACAACGTTTCTTCCAGAAATAATATGTAGATTTCCTGGGGCCATATCCCCGTTCAAGAAGTGGACATATAGGCATCTTTATCGTCCTCGATCACTATTCTAAATATGTGTTTCTTAAGGCAGTGAAGAAGTTGACCGCGGACGTGGTAGTCAAATACATGCAGCAAGATCTTTTTCATGCTTTCGGGGTTGCGGAGACAATAGTATCCGACAATGGCACACAATTTAAGTCTGAGGCATTCCAAAAGCTACTCCGGGAATATAAAGTTTCGCACACTCTCACGGCCCTGTACGCACCCCAAGGTGATTGCAGCAATCCGATCTTATGTGCGCGAGGATCAGAAGGACTGGGACGAGCACCTCAGCAGCATTTGCTGCGCATTGCGTTCGGCGGTGCATGCAAGTCTGAATGCAACTCCTTATTATATGGTGTTCGGACAGCATTTCATCACTTCCGGGGCAACATACAAGCTTCTGAGAACATTGCGGGTGATGGACGACAGGTCAGCAATTTTCTCGCGGGAGGATTCATTAGACTTGGTTCGAAGCAAGGCTCTAGAAGTCATGAAAAAACAGAACGATAAGAATGAACGGCAGTATAACTTACGGTCGAGAGACATATCCTACAATGTCGGCCAGGAGGTGTTCCGAAGAAATTTCAGGCAGAGCAATTTTCAGTCAGGGTACAGCGCGAAGTTGGGTCCGGCCTTTCTGAAGGCCAGGGTCAAAAAGAAGATAGGGCAGGCCTACTATGAGTTAGAGGATTTGCAGGGTCGTTACGTAGGACGGTTTCACGCGAAAGATCTTCGTCAGTAAACCAACTGCTTCAAGCTGTCCTGTTATCATTCTTGGGATTGTAACCCCCAAGCCTGATCTTTCGGGGGGCTTTTGTAGCGCTTGTAGCAGGGAATGCTGAGTTTTTTGTGGCGCCATCTAGTGCTCAGAGTGGCAGGCGAACGACAAGTCAAGGGAAAACCAAAAAGACGGTAACAGGTCAAAACGTCAGGCTATCTCTGTTGAAAATGCATCCAGGGACCTGTTAGAGGATTTGCCTCCAGAACGTTGGCGTCCCTATCGGCTATTCCCTCGTGAAAGTCAATTGAGTCGGTTGCGTATCGGTCCGACGGAAAGGAAAACCAAGAATTTAGTGAAGAGAAAAACTCTAGGGAATCTAAATATCTAAATCCAAGATTCGACTGCGAGATTCTTGGTTGAAGGCGAGTGGGCTATTCAGTCGTCAGAAGCCGTATAGCGCTGAGTCCGGTTGGGGTAAGTGCTGCGGGAAGAGAAGAGAAGGGCTAAAGGAGAATAAAAAGTTGTCCCATTTGTAGTCTTGTCGCTTAGTATATCGAGTTAATCAGTGCGGATTCGATCGTCCAAGGATGCCAGCCAGCAAACAACAGCAGCCGCAAGCCTAACAAAGTGGCGTTTAAACCTTTGGGACTGTCTGGAAAGCGCTCAGCCATCGGAGAAGCGAGCGTGGAAGCAGAGGGAGAAGACATTTGGGGAACGCTCGGTCCCCCCAAGCGGCTAGCTTCCCGAGGCGTTGGCGTCGGCACTTTAGTAGTCGAGCGCGACGCGGCAGATAACGAGGGCCCGTCCCTTGGTCGCGAGCAGATCGGCGGAGAGAAAGTGTTAGCACCGTCGGAGATTGGCCGTTTGGCCTTTTTCTTTGCTTTCGCGTACCTTTCACCTGCAGAAGCAGGGGAAAGAATTTGAGCTGTTCCCGTTCGCCCAGGAGGTGGAAAGGAAACATAGATAACAGTCGGGAGAAAGAGAATAGAAAAAAAAGAGGAAGCAACGGATTGACGGAGTAATTGTATTCGTGTTTGTAAATGTGTAATTAATTATGATTTCTGTGCGGAGCTAATTAGGAGAGATTTAGATTTGATTCCGGTAGTGGCTTCTCGTGACTCTCGCCGATCTGCAAATATGATTTCCCCCAACCTTGTGCCCATTTAAGTGTTCTTCCACCACAGCAGCTTTAGGTATTCATCGAGGAAAGCGCTTTCGCCGATGGAGCCATAAACTGGAGAAAAGGTATGAGTGGACTTAAATTCTATTATTAATAAATACAACTTGAAACAAGGGAACTAAGGCCGGTCGGTCAGTGAGAGGGAGAAGTGCCCACTCGAATTGGTTTCGTAACATTACGGAGTCAGCAAGCAAGTTAGTTTGTCCATTTCGGACTTATTTAGTATATCGTTTGTATGACACATAGCCAAGTATTTGTAGGAATTTTATACATATATTTCATTTAGCTACTCTTTTAATGTGGGTGATTATATTATGGTATTTGCGGGTAATGTTAGTGTTTTAGCCAGTAAGTGAATAAACTTTATAATGTATTAATCTACCGCTTTGCTTTCGCTGGCAAATTCCCCATGTAGGACGCCCCGGACAAAGGGGCCATTCCATCATTAAATCGAACGGTTTGGAATGGCCATGGTAGGGTGGGCGACACGACCTCGACAACACCAGAGGCGGAGTTGAGATACCTTTCCAGCACACATCCACAATTCTATTCAGGGATAAACAGTGTCTCCCGGTTAAGCATTTTCGTCGTGACACGCTACTTCATTCGCGGTATAATGCGTATAGGCCACCAGCAGGAGGGGGGCAAGAACATCACTCCAATAGCCGACGAGCAGAGGCCGGAAACCCAAAGCGTGTGCTTCCCTTCGCTGAATGACAGCTAGCCTGGCAGGATTTATATACACAGACGTGCGTAGATGACACGTTACATTTATGAATCATAGATATAGTATTATAACTAAAAATTGGCGCCCAACGTGGGGCCACACCTATTCAGGTGTGACACCATCAACACTGTGACATCCTTGTTTTTTGTCTTTAAAACTTCCCGATTCAGCATAGACGGCATTGACCAAAATTGTTTCTCTGGAAGTGGTCATTGCTCAAGAATATCTTCTTTTCTCAACACCAAGTAGAGGGCTTGTCAGACGATTCGGAAAACGGAAGCAGAAGTTTTGACTTTTCATCCGGCCACGTCTGAGGAGCGTTTCGAAAAGTGCATCGATCTTAATAATACCCTACTTTTTCTGAGGCAGGAGTCTTAAACATGGTCTTTCGGGCGCGTAGGACAGCAGAGGGAATCTCGTTTACTTACGGAACCCTGCCCACGGCTGAAGGACTGTGCGGAAGGCTTAGCCATTGCTGCTGATGAGCTTTAGAGCGTTGGACATACTCGGATTAATCTTGATTATAGAATTCCGTTGGCCACGAGTGAAATCAGAAGCAGCATGCTCATTTCAAGTGTAGAGTGCCGAGCCGAGATGTTTGGACGACAGCGGCGCGAATAAAAGCAGCAGCTGGCCACGGCTCGCGCATGCAGTTGTTGTTGGTTTTGATTAGACAGCGACAAGTGCAAGGCGTCTGCGCGCGTACACATTCTTTTCATTTTCTTTTGTGCTTAGGAATTGGGGTCTCAATTAGCATAGGGTCCGTTTCGCATGGGGATTAGCTATGCGTAAGGCAAAAATTTTTATGACTTTATTTTATCGTATCATATTCTTTGCGTTCTATTCTTGTGGTTTACATTCCATGTGTGTTATTTGGTAGGGCTGTTGATTTGCTAGCTCTCTCGCTGTACAAGGGACGCGAGACTTGAGAACAGCTGTGCCGTTTACTGGGCCATTGACCCTAAGTTGGCAACCTAGGAAGCTATGAATTATAACACGAGGAATCAGTTCTCTTTGCAATTTGAGTTCACGTACAATTACTTATTATTTTTGAATTTTTAGGTCATCTTAGGTTTGCTAGCATAAGTTATCTGACTTTTAACTAGAATACTTAATTTAGTTTTACTATTAACACATTTTTTAACTTTGGTTTTGTCTGCGTTTGATAAGTAAGTGTTTAGGTTTTGTCGTGTAGTTTTTATGAGACATATTTTTGTCAGGACAGTTAGCAATTAAGTTTGATTTATTTTTTTTACAATGGAGAACCCCGATAACGAGCCTGAACCGGCTCCGGCGCCAAAATGCCAGTTTTGTGGGAAAACTTTGGCTTCGGCTCCTACATTGAAAACAAAGTGCAGCCACGAGTTTCACAAAACTTGTATTGAGTCACATGTCAAGACCCATACTACTGTCCCACATGCAAGACGCTATGCGTCGATAGAAGTACTCCTCATAATACCAGGTCCCAGGCCAAGCAAAACGATGCAGCAGCCATAGCCGCTGAAAGAGTTAGTAGCATGGTTACACAGGCCATCAGCACGATGCAAAACGAGGTGGTAGCCCAGCTCACGGACAAAATGGCTCAAATCAATCAGTCCAGCATAGCAGCACATTTCCAAGAGACTGGCAATAGCATTCCTCAAGGGAATAGACGTGGGGAAGCGGATAATCCGGTCCAACAAAATAGGGACAGAGAAGGGGAGGAAACATTCCGACAGGGACTGAATAGTCAGTATTCAGCACAGTTTCCGAGCTACGACCGTCCAAGCAGTGCAGTCTCAGATCTGAGTCAGCGACCGGACAAAGTCGCCCATATCCTCAATAGTTGGAAATTACGTTTTAATGGGACCCAAGAAGGATTGAGCATTGATAATTTTCTCTATAGGGTAGAGGCTTTGACGCATCAGACTCTCGAGGGAAATTTTCCAGTTCTGTGCAGTAACGCCAGTCTGCTTTTTGACGGAAAGGCCAGAGAGTTTTATTGGCGTTACCACAAGACTTCCGGATCGATGAGATGGGACCGGTTATGCCAAGCCCTAAGAAAGCAGTTTAGGGATTCTCGAACCGATGTGGATATCTGAGAAGCGATAAGGGACAGGAACAAAAAAGAAAAAGAAAATTTCGATTCCTTCCACGACGCCCTGATACAGCTGATGGATGATTTGGAAACTCCCATGTCAGAGAAAGCGATTGTGGAAACTTTACGGCCCAATTTGCGACCTGAAATTAGACATGAGCTCCTGAATGTCCAAATCGACTCCGTAGAACGTTTGAGAGAAGTCTGTCGTAGAAGGGAGGGTTTTCTCGACGACGTTAGGCGGAGTCATGGGTACCAGAAATTGATTCCTTTCCGGAAACAGGGTGCGGAATTGGTAGAGGAAGCCCAATTAGAGGAGGCCTCCGAATTCTCGGATGTAGAAGAAGAGGACGAGGTGGCAGCCATGGCACTGATTTGCTGGAACTGCCGAAAGGAGGGGCATCGCTACCACGATTGCGATAGCAAAAGGAAAATTTTTTGCTTTGGGTGCGGAGCACCTAATAAATATAAGCCGTCGTGTAGCAAATGCCAAAAAAACGGCAAAGTGAACACCCAGCCTCGCCAGCCGGTCAGTGTTCAGCGCAAGCAGTCGAGTGCAGAGGCGAAATCCCAGTAGGGATACTTAAAACTACCGCCCAGCTTCCGTCTGAGAAATCAGAATCCGACATACACCAAGCTTTAGTCTGGCCACAACTAGTCCATGCCAGATCCCATTCGCTTTTCACCAACGACCAACCCAGTAATAAGTCCCTCACAAGGAGTGCAAGAAGGATGAGAGCGTTCCGGCAGGCGGCGAAAGCGATAAATTGCATTCGTTACAAGCAGAAGGACAAGCGTCCATATGCGGAAGTTCGCCTGCGGAAAGTTAGCAGAACGCGTAATCCAAAGCCGAATTCCTTTTAAGAGAGGAGTTGTAAATGCTTCCACTGCGGATGGACGGAGGCAAGAGGTAGTGGGACGAATGCGGACACCGGTGCAGTATTAGGGGGCAGTGAAGGACCTTGAGCTGCACATTATTCCATCGCTCAGCCAGGACTTGTATTTAGGGATCGACTTTTGGTCAAGTTTCGATTTATTACCACCCAGCATGTCGCTGGCAGAGATAGTTCATGAACCGCAGAACCTCAGCCGAGGGGAAATGGACCAGTTGCAAGCGACCATCAATTTATTTCCTTCGTTTTCCGTTTCCGGTCTAGGAAAGACGGCTCTGCTTTCGCATTCAATTGATGTAGGTGATGCAAAAGCCGTGAAGCAGAGACACTTCCCTGTATCTCCTACGGTAGAGAAATTGTTATATGCGGAGATAGATCGGATGCTCAGCTTAGGGGTGATAGAGGAATCCGATAGTGCGTGGTCATCACCGGTAGTATTGGTGCAGAAGCCAGGAAAGGTGAGGCTATGTTTAGATAGTAGGAAAGTTAACGCGGTGACCAAAAAAGACGCGTATCCGTTACCACAAATTGATGGGATTCTAGGACGTCTTCCTAAGGCGTTGTTTATTTCGAGCCTGGATCTCAAGGATGCCTATTGGCAAGTTCCCTTAGAGCCGAGCTCACGCGATAAAACAGCGTTCACGGTTCCGGGGAAACCTCTCTACCAGTATAAGGTAATGCCTTTTGTTCTCACCAATGCTTCGCAGACCATGACAAGGTTGATGGACAAGGTAATTCCGGCCAGTTTAAGAAATTAAGTTTTTGTGTACCTGGACGACCTTTTGATTGTGTCGGACAGTTTCGAGTCACATCGGAGGGTGTTGAGTGAAGTGGCAAGTTACATAAAAGCGGCAGGGTTAACGCTGAATGTGGAGAAAAGCAAGTTTTGCATGAAGTCAGTGCGGTATTTGGGGCATATAGTAGGCGAAGGGGTGATTCGTACAGATCCGGATAAGATTTCGTCCATGTCCGATTTTCCTTTGCCAAAATCCCTAAAGTCTCTGCGTCGCTTCCTAGGTATGGTAGGCTGGTACAGGAAGTTTATAAGCAACTTCGCATCGGTAGCCGCGCCTCTCACGGACTTGCTCAAACCCAGACAGAAATTTTCAATGACTCCAGAGGGTCAGGAGGCTTTTGAAAAGTTGAAGGAGATGCTTTGCTCAGCGCCAGTTTTGCGTAGTCCTGATTTTAGCAAACCATTCTATGTTCACTGCGATGCTAGCAAGACAGGCGTTGGGGGAGTGCTGGTGCAGAAGACGCCGGAGGGGGACGAATATCCGATTGCGTTTGTATCGAAAAAACTCAACAAAGCCCAAAAGAATTATTCAGTCACCGAACAAGAATGTCTGGCCGCAATAGTTTGCATAAATAGGTTCAGAGCTTATATCGAGGGGCATGAATTTACTGTAATCACTGATCACGCCTCTTTAAAGTGGCCCAGGTCACAAACTGACTTACACTCACGTCTAGCCCGATGGGCATTAAAGCTGCAGAGTTTCTCGTTTAAAATCGAGCATCGTAGCGGCAGGCTTAATGTGGTTCCGGATGCTCTTTCTCGCGTAAATGAGGAGGAAGTGGCGACTCTAGACGCGAGCAATGGGTTGTTGGTGGATTTGGAATCGCCAGAATTCAAGGCAGAAGATTACGTGGAGATCGTAGAAAGGGTTAGGGCCAATATTGATAAGTTGCCAGATCTCAAAATTGTAGATAACTTGTTGTATCGTAGGTCAGATCACGCAACAGGAGAGGTGCTACATGATGTGTTCATTTGGAAACTCTGGATTCCTCAAGGGTTAGTGGTTGACGTTTTGCGTAACGCGCACGACAATCCACTGGCTTCCCATGGAGGCATTCACAAAACCCTAGAAAGGATACGGCGGTATTATTACTGGCCTGGTTTGGTTGCCAATGTGAAGAAGTATATCCAGGCTTGTGATGTCTGCAAGACTACCAAGGCCCCCAATACAATCCAGAGACCGAAGATTGGAATTGCGCCCGAGTCACAACGTTTCTTCCAGAAATAATATGTAGATTTCCTGGGGCCATATCCCCGTTCAAGAAGTGGACATATAGGCATCTTTATCGTCCTCGATCACTATTCTAAATATGTGTTTCTTAAGGCAGTGAAGAAGTTGACCGCGGACGTGGTAGTCAAATACATGCAGCAAGATCTTTTTCATGCTTTCGGGGTTCCGGAGACAATAGTATCCGACAATGGCACACAATTTAAGTCTGAGGCATTCCAAAAGCTACTCCGGGAATATAAAGTTTCGCACACTCTCACGGCCCTGTACGCACCCCAAGGTGATTGCAGCAATCCGATCTTATGTGCGCGAGGATCAGAAGGACTGGGACGAGCACCTCAGCAGCATTTGCTGCGCATTGCGTTCGGCGGTGCATGCAAGTCTGAATGCAACTCCTTATTATATGGTGTTCGGACAGCATTTCATCACTTCCGGGGCAACATACAAGCTTCTGAGAACATTGCGGGTGATGGACGACAGGTCAGCAATTTTCTCGCGGGAGGATTCATTAGACTTGGTTCGAAGCAAGGCTCTAGAAGTCATGAAAAAACAGAACGATAAGAATGAACGGCAGTATAACTTACGGTCGAGAGACATATCCTACAATGTCGGCCAGGAGGTGTTCCGAAGAAATTTCAGGCAGAGCAATTTTCAGTCAGGGTACAGCGCGAAGTTGGGTCCGGCCTTTCTGAAGGCCAGGGTCAAAAAGAAGATAGGGCAGGCCTACTATGAGTTAGAGGATTTGCAGGGTCGTTACGTAGGACGGTTTCACGCGAAAGATCTTCGTCAGTAAACCAACTGCTTCAAGCTGTCCTGTTATCATTCTTGGGATTGTAACCCCCAAGCCTGATCTTTCGGGGGGCTTTTGTAGCGCTTGTAGCAGGGAATGCTGAGTTTTTTGTGGCGCCATCTAGTGCTCAGAGTGGCAGGCGAACGACAAGTCAAGGGAAAACCAAAAAGACGGTAACAGGTCAAAACGTCAGGCTATCTCTGTTGAAAATGCATCCAGGGACCTGTTAGAGGATTTGCCTCCAGAACGTTGGCGTCCCTATCGGCTATTCCCTCGTGAAAGTCAATTGAGTCGGTTGCGTATCGGTCCGACGGAAAGGAAAACCAAGAATTTAGTGAAGAGAAAAACTCTAGGGAATCTAAATATCTAAATCCAAGATTCGACTGCGAGATTCTTGGTTGAAGGCGAGTGGGCTATTCAGTCGTCAGAAGCCGTATAGCGCTGAGTCCGGTTGGGGTAAGTGCTGCGGGAAGAGAAGAGAAGGGCTAAAGGAGAATAAAAAGTTGTCCCATTTGTAGTCTTGTCGCTTAGTATATCGAGTTAATCAGTGCGGATTCGATCGTCCAAGGATGCCAGCCAGCAAACAACAGCAGCCGCAAGCCTAACAAAGTGGCGTTTAAACCTTTGGGACTGTCTGGAAAGCGCTCAGCCATCGGAGAAGCGAGCGTGGAAGCAGAGGGAGAAGACATTTGGGGAACGCTCGGTCCCCCAAGCGGCTAGCTTCCCGAGGCGTTGGCGTCGGCACTTTAGTAGTCGAGCGCGACGCGGCAGATAACGAGGGCCCGTCCCTTGGTCGCGAGCAGATCGGCGGAGAGAAAGTGTTAGCACCGTCGGAGATTGGCCGTTTGGCCTTTTTCTTTGCTTTCGCGTACCTTTCACCTGCAGAAGCAGGGGAAAGAATTTGAGCTGTTCCCGTTCGCCCAGGAGGTGGAAAGGAAACATAGATAACAGTCGGGAGAAAGAGAATAGAAAAAAAAGAGGAAGCAACGGATTGACGGAGTAATTGTATTCGTGTTTGTAAATGTGTAATTAATTATGATTTCTGTGCGGAGCTAATTAGGAGAGATTTAGATTTGATTCCGGTAGTGGCTTCTCGTGACTCTCGCCGATCTGCAAATATGATTTCCCCCAACCTTGTGCCCATTTAAGTGTTCTTCCACCACAGCAGCTTTAGGTATTCATCGAGGAAAGCGCTTTCGCCGATGGAGCCATAAACTGGAGAAAAGGTATGAGTGGACTTAAATTCTCTTATTAATAAATACAACTTGAAACAAGGGAACTAGGGCCGGTCAGTGAGTGAGAGGGAGAAGTGCCCACTCGAATTGGTTTCGTAACATTACGGAGTCAGCAAGCAAGTTAGTTTGTCCATTTCGGACTTATTTAGTATATCGTTTGTATGACACATAGCCAAGAATTTGTAGGAATTTTATACATATATTTCATTTAGCTACTCTTTTAATGTGGGTGATTATATTATGGTATTTACGGGTAATGTTAGTGTTTTAGCCAGTAAGTGAATAAACTTTATAATGTATTAATCTACCGCTTTGCTTTCGCTGGCAAATTCCCCATGTAGGACGCCCCGGACAAAGGGGCCATTCCATCATTAAATCGAACGGTTTGGAATGGCCATGGTAGGGTGGGCGACACGACCTCGACAACACCAGAGGCGGAGTTGAGATACCTTTCCAGCACACATCCACAATTCTATTCAGGGATAAACAGTGTCTCCCGGTTAAGCATTTTCGTCGTGACACGCTACTTCATTCGCGGTATAATGCGTATAGGCCACCAGCAGGAGGGGGGCAAGAACATCACTCCAATAGCCGACGAGCAGAGGCCGGAAACCCAAAGCGTGTGCTTCCCTTCGCTGAATGACAGTTAGCCTGGCAGGATTTATATACACAGACGTGCGTAGATGACACGTTACAAAGCCTTAGGGGAAATCGGTGTTTTCAAATTGTTCTTTCCACTTTCAGTACTAAGAATGTCTTCAGTAAACATGTCTGGAGAATGTGAAGGCATAAGCCTCCACAACACTGACCACGACACCATCCCCTGAAGGGACCGCCCCGACGGCTTGTTATCTAATTTCATTATTATCTCAGTTCATTATCACTATTATCCGATTTTATTACTTCTATTATTATTAGTATTACCAAGACAAGCAACAATGTGTAAACTTTTAATAGCACGGTTTTATTATATGTTCTTCTTTCTTGATCGGCGTATTCGAATGAATGTGTGTTGTCCTCGACAAGTATCGATATATCGAGTACATTGGTATTTCTTATAATACTATCGATGAGTAAATCTTAAACTAATATTCAAATCTTATAAACTAATATTCATATCTTACATTCGGGCAACCTGACTACAGATCGCCCACGATCTACACACTAAGGCATACAGTTGGTTAAACATTTCTTATTCGGTATTTTCTTACTTAACATACTATTTCATCGATTAACAACATGAGACCATGGTTTTATCCTTACACTCTACCCAGGGTTTAAGCCTTGCTGGTTCTAATATACTTCGGAATGGCATTTGCGTCAACTGACAGTCTTCAATCTCGACAACCTCATAACGATCATTATCCAATACTCTATTGATCCTGTACGGTCCTCGATACTTTGGTGCGAACTTCTTATTGATCCCCGGTGTTGTGTCCACATGCCGGACTGCTACATAGTCACCAGGTTCATACTTTAATGGGGCTCTATGTTTATGGGCATACATCTTCTCATTTCTTTTCTGCGACAACCGTATGTTCTCTCTTGCTATTTCTCTTATAGTTTCCAACTCTCTAAGTTCTGACGCTAACTTCTCCTCTAGGTATTCGGTTAATTCATCTACAACGGGTCCTTTCTGGGGCATTCCAAATAACAATGTGCTAGGTGTCTTTTTCGTACTGCTGTTAACGGAGTTATTAATGGCGTGCTCTACCTTGCTCATCAACCTATACCAATCGGCTTGCTCAAGGGGCTCTGACAGTTTTCCTAACATAGGAGTAAGAACACGATTCACCCGCTCCACTTGGCCATTCGCCTGCGGTGCACCTGTAGCTACCTTAATGTGCTCTATCCCTCTCTCCTGCAGAAAACTAGAGAACTCTAACGAGGTGAAACAGGTCCCACGATCTGATATTATCCTAGTAGGGCGACTATAGAAATCAAAATATTTACTTAAGGCATCCTTCGCTTCCCGCGTGCTGGTACTATTAACCGGGAACAATTTGACAAACTTAGTGAATGCATCTATTACCACAAGGAGGTGTTTTCGCTTAGATCTAATACTCGGCAACGGACCCAAATGATCAACATGTAGGGTATGAAAAGGAACACACGACTTTGGGATACTATGGAGCGTTCTGTTATGGATTGTTTTAGGCATCGAGTGTAGTATACACGGTAGACAGTTTCTGATGAACCTTGCCACTTTACTTCTCATTGACGGAAACCAGTAGGTCCTCAAAAGGTCGCTCACGCACTTCTCTGCGGCCAGATGTCCTAGTTTTTCGTGTGACCGCCTTATCAACTGCTCTTCCATACACATTGGTACATAGAAACATAGTTTGTTTTTACAACTCCTCTTGTAAACAATACCATCTATCATTTCAAAATCTACTTCAATTCCATCCTCTAGCATTTTTCGAATCCTAACTACTTCCTTCTCTCGCATCTGTTCTGTTTGCAATATCAAATCAACATCTTCTGGCGTTGCACCTACTACCCCAAATATCAATGATTTTAGTAATCTTTCCTCCTGAAACTCTAACTTGTCCCTCTCTACTGTATCCTCAACACATTTTTTCTCTTTATCTGAATTCCTACTACTAATGTACTTTACTCCCCCACCACATCGTTAACGCTTCCTCTACATTGGCTCAAATCTCTAATTTCAATCTTCCATCCATCCTTTTCCCTATATTCACTATTCTCTATGTTATCTCTACAATCACCACCAAGGTTCTCTCTATCATCAGACTTCCACCTATTTCCCATTCTACTTCCTACTGCACTTGATTCTCCACACTCAATCGCAGGGTTCTGTACGCTACTACTACGCTCTCTATTGATATTTAATTCTCTACACTTAATCACAGGGTTCTCTGCGGTACCTCTATGCTCACTACCAGTGTTGTCTCTACTTACACTATTCCTTGTATATTGCTTTCTACTCTTATCTTTTTCTAAATTAGACTTTTCTAAACCGTATTTGACTCTATAACCATCCTCTAACATATTCGTCACTTGATCTTGTCTGCTCAGCGCATCAACGTGCGCCATACTAGCCCCAGGTCTGTGCATAATGGAGTAATCATAGTTCTCTAACTCTAGGGACCACCGTGCTATCTTAGGACTAATTGACTTTCTGGTTAACGTCTGTACTAACGAATTACAATCCGTGATTATTTTGAAGGACCTATGCTCCAAATATGCTCTAAAACGCCTCAATGCATAAATTATAGCCAATGTCTCTAGTTCGAAACTATGATAACGTGATTCTCTTTCTGTTGTTTTGCCGGAATAATAGGACACAGGGTGCATCTTCCCATCATCTTGTCTTTGCATCAGTATTGCGCCATAACCGTATGAACTTGCGTCTGTATGTAATTCCGTTTCTCTATTTGGGCTAAAAATGGCTAATACCGGAGGATTTGCCAACGCATTCTTAAGAGTTTCAAACGTCTTCACCTGTTCTCTATTCATGGGAAACGGACCACCTTCTTTTAACAACTGCACCAAGGGCTTAGCTGTCGTCGCAAATGACAACATGAAACGTCGAAAATACGAAAAGAATCCCAAGCATGAGTGCAGTGCTTTTACATTTTGAGGGACTGGGTATTTTTCCAAGGCCTCAATATGGGAATCACTAGGAACTATTCCGTTTTGATTAATTTCATACCCCAGGAAATCGATGTTTCGATTGACAAACCTACACTTTTTTATATTTATCTCTAAATTTTGCTCGCTAAACCGAATGCATAGTCTTATTAATATATCCATGTGTTCTTCAACTGTTTTAGTCGCTACTAATATATCATCCATGTACACTACAATGCTTTTGTTCCTAATAAAGTCTCTCAAGAGCTCCGAAATAAATCTCTGAAAAATAGCGGATCCATTTTTTACCCCAAAGGGCATTCTCAAGTACTCATACTGTCCTTGCGGTGTCACAAACGATGCATACGGAACTGATTTTTCTTCTACGCCTATTTGATGATACCCACTTTTCAAATCTATAATGGAAAAACAGCACTTGTTTTCTAAAAACTCAAGACAGTCCTCAATAAGGGGCAATGGGAAATTATCTTTAACAATTCGTTTGTTCAGACCACGGTAATCGACACACATTCGAAGTTCTCCTGATTTTTTTTTTACTAGGACCAACGGGGAAGCATAAGGAGACTCACTATGACGGATTACTTTCTTTTCTAACAGATCATCTACTATTTCAGCTACTTTCTCTCTCTCATGGTAGGATAAACGACGCGGAGTACAATGAAATGGTGTTGTTTCTGTTACACGAATCTGCATCTGATACTTTGGTGGTGCTTTAAAGTCAAATTCTTTGTGTAAATAGTATGTCTTAATAACTTCCCTACACTTTTCTGCAAGAGTGAGGCCAAATTCGAAACCTACGTTAATATGTTCCTCTTCATCAATCTCTACCGACGCACAAAAGTTACTGAATTCGTCGCCTTGATTCATATTCTCGATGGCCATTTTGTCATTCCTTGAGTTTTCTTGTGTCTGATTTTTAAATGGATTCTAATCCATTTGATTAGCTCGCTTATTTCTGATTGATCATATAGTCTTATGTTAATATTATTTTTACGTTCGGTGAATAAAGACGCGCAGGTTAAACTAATAGCTTTTTGCTTTAACGAACTTAATGATGTGTGTTGCTTCGCATTGATATTTTTCTTATGAACTAATTTTACTTCAATAACTTTAAGGGCATCGCGTCCCAACAATACCGGCAAAGGCCGGTATGGCACTTAAATTTTCCCCATATGGGAATTGGTTGTCCTCCTAGTCCATAGTATTTCCTAACTTCATTATAGGCTTCAACTATAGCCGACTTCGGTATCAAAGACTTATGAATAAAACTTACCTGGCTACCTGTATCAAATAGACTAAAAATACTGACGCCTCTTTGTTCACCAAACGGAAGTCATAAAGTGATTAACTGGACAGCCGCTAAATCGTCGTTGTTTTTTTTCTCCTGGTCGCTCCTCATCTTGAACTGCAGCTACCCTAGTGGCCATCTTTCGTTTCGGGCACTTCGAATATAGGTGGCTGGTACTCCAACAGTTAAAACATGCCCCATCCGGTCTCTTTGGCTGACTGCATTCCTTCATAACGTGCCCAAATTGCCTACAGTTGTAGCAACGCATTGCGCCACCACCTTGCTGCTGCCCAACTGCCATACTCACATTTAGTTTTCCCTTTGTCATACCTTCGCTACGAATTGCTACGACGCCAGGAGCTCTTCTGACCTTATCATAGGTGACCATCTTGTCACGCAACTCGTTGAGGGTGCTGCAATATAGCATGGATGCTGCAATGCCCGTCTTGTCCTGCAGTCCCTCTACGATGAATTTGACCACATCGCTCGTGGCCATGTCTGCTTGCGACGCTATGCTGCACATTGCGACGAAATATTGCAATGCGCTTTCATTATTTGCAATTTTCCGTGCCTCCAGTTGCTTTCCAATGTCCCACGCTGTCACTTTCTGCTCAAAGACGTTGAGCAATTCTGCTCGCATCAATTGCCAAGTCAAAGGCGCCACATGGTCGATGTACGCCTTCGCCGATCCGCCTAGCAGCCGCTTCGCTAATATCCAGCATTTGGACTCGGATACACCATGGAAATTCATAATGTCCTTAAAGTTACTTATCCAACTGGTTACAGCCTGGTCGTCATCTCCAGAAAATGGACGCATCAACGCCTCAATGTGTGTCAAGTCGATGCAATCTCTCGGCGTTTCCAACTCCATAGCCTCTTTCTCCGTTTTCAATATGCTTAATTTGAGATCAGCTAAGCGCTTGCGAGAAACGTACAATTGTTCCAACTGCTGCAAACGGCGCGATTCTTCTTCGTATTCATCTGATCGCATGGTCAATTTCGAACAAGCGTTGTCTTGTCGCGGCATGAATGCTTCTCGAGCCTTCTGCACATTTTCACCATATTCTTCTGGCGCCGCTTTTACTGCGTGTTGTGCACTACGGTTGTCTCTATCTATCTCGCGCTCAACCGGGACTGCAAAAATGTCTGCCTGCATAGTCTCGTCTGCGCTTGGCGCCGTATATCCTAGCTCATGCGTGTCTTCCATGATTTTTTTCACTGCTGTACGTAATTGGTGTATGTTGGCATCTTGATCAAAATATACGTTATGTCGCTACGCAATATTTCGCTAAGTTCCCTTTTTGTTTTCGCTCTTATGTCTGCATTGTTCATCGAATTTTTTTTTTTTTTTTTTTTTTTGCGTAAACCCCACACCTGATATGTAAACTTTTAATAGCACGGTTTTATTATATGTTCTTCTTTCTTGATCGGCGTATTTACTTAAATCTTAAACTAATATTCAAATCTTATAAACTAATATTCATATCTTACATTCGGGCAACCTGACTACAGATCGCCCACGATCTACACACTAAGGCATACAGTTGGTTAAACATTTCTTATTCGGTATTGTCTTACTTAACATACTATTTCATCGATTAACAACATGAGACCATGGTTTTATCCTTATCTACCCAGGGTTTAAGCCTTGCTGGTTCTTATATACTTCGGAATGGCATTTGCGTCAACTGACAGTCCTCAATCTCGACAACCTCATAACGATCATTATCCAATACTCTATTGATCCTGTACGGTCCTCGATACTTTGGTGCGAACTTCTTATTGATCCCCGGTGTTGTGTCCACATGCCGGACTGCTACATAGTCACCAGGTTCATACTTTAATGGGGCTCTATGTTTATGGGCATACATCTTCTCATTTCTTTTCTGCGACAACCGTATGTTCTCACTTGCTATTTCTCTTATAGTTTCCAACTCTCTAAGTTCTGACGCTAACTTCTCCTCTAGGTATTCGGTTAGTTCATCTACAAAGGGTCCTTTCTGGGGTATTCCAAATAACAATGTGCTAGGTGTCTTTTTCGTACTGCTGTTAACGGAGTTATTAATGGCGTGCTATACCTTGCTCATCAACCTATACCAATCGGCTTGCTCAAGGGGCTCTGACAGTTTTCCTAACAGAGGAGTAAGAACACGATTCAGCCGCTCCACTTGGCCATTCGCCTGCAATGCACCTGTAGCTACCTTAATGTGCTCTATCCCTCTCTCCTGCAGAAAACTAGAGAACTCTAACGAGGTGAAACAGGTCCCACGATCTGATATTATCCTAGTAGGGCGACTATAGAAATCAAAATATTTACTTA
This sequence comes from Drosophila miranda, assembly GCF_003369915.1. Lineage (NCBI taxonomy): Eukaryota > Metazoa > Arthropoda > Insecta > Diptera > Drosophilidae > Drosophila > Drosophila miranda. The sequence continues at coordinate 285,445 of NW_022881603.1, forward strand.
AGGCATCCTTCGCTTCCCGCGTGCTGGTACTATTAACCGGGAACAATTTGACAAACTTAGTGAATGCATCTATTACCACAAGGAGGTGTTTTCGCTTAGATCTAATACTCGGCAACGGACCCAAATGATCAACATGTAGGGTATGAAAAGGAACACACGACTTTGGGATACTATGGAGCGTTCTGTTATGGATTGTTTTAGGCATCGAGTGTAGTATACACGGTAGACAGTTTCTGATGAACCTTGCCACTTTACTTCTCATTGACGGAAGCCAGTAGGTCTTCAAAAGGTCACTCACGCACTTCTCTGCGGCCAGATGTCCTAGTTTTTCGTGTGACCGCCTTATCAACTGCTCTTCCATACACATTGGTACATAGAAACATAGTTTGTTTTCACAACTCCTCTTGTAAACAATACCATCTATCATTTCAAAATCTACTTCAATTCCATCCTCTAGCATTTTTCGAATCCTAACTACTTCCTTGTCTCGCATCTGTTCTGTTTGCAATATCAAATCAACATCTTCTGGCGTTGCACCTACTACCCCAACTATCAATGATTTTAGTAATCTTTCCTCCTGAAACTCTAACTTGTCCCTCTCTACTGTATCCTCAACACATTTTTTCTCTTTATCTGAATTCCTACTACTAATGTACTTTACTCCCCCCTCCACATCGTTAACGCTTCCTCTACATTGGCTCAAATCTCTAATTTCAATCTTCCATCCATCCTTTTCCCTATATTCACTATTCTCTATGTTATCTCTACAATCACCACCAAGGTTCTCTCTATCATAAGACTTCCACCTATTTCCCAATCTACTTCCTACTGCACTTGATTCTCCACACTCAATCGCAGGGTTCTCTACGCTACTACTACGCTCTCTATTGATATTTAATTCTCTACACTTAATCACAGGGTTCTCTACGGTACCTCTATGCTCACTACCAGTGTTGTCTCTACTTACACTATTCCTTGTATATTGCTTTCTACTCTCATCTTTTTCTAAATTAGACTTTTCTAAACCGTATTTGACTCTATAACCATCCTCTAACATATTCGTCACTTGATCTTGTCTGCTCAGCGCATCAACGTGCGTCATACTGGCCCCAGGTCTGTGCATAATGGAGTAATCATAGTTCTCTAACTCTAGGGACCACCGTGCTATCTTAGGACTAATTGACTTTCTGGTTAACGTCTGTACTAACGAATTACAATCCGTGATTATTTTGAAGGACCTATGCTCCAAATATGCTCTAAAACGCCTCAATACATAAATTATAGCCAATGTCTCTAGTTCGAAACTATGATAACGTGATTCTCTTTCTGTTGTTTTGCCGGAATAATAGGACACAGGGTGCATCTTCCCATCATCTTGTCTTTGCATCAGTATTGCGCCATAACCGTATGAACTTGCGTCTGTATGTAATTCCGTTTCTCTATTTGGGCTAAAAATGGCTAATACCGGAGGATTTGCCAACGCATTCTTAAGAGTTTCAAACGTCTTCACCTGTTCTCTATTCATGGGAAACGGACCACCTTCTTTTAACAACTGCACCAAGGGCTTAGCTGTCGTCACAAATGACAACATGAAACGTCGAAAATACGAAAAGAATCCCAAGCATGAGTGCAGTGCTTTTACATTTTGAGGGACTGGGTATTTTTCAAGGCCTCAATATGGGAATCACTAGGAACTATTCCGTTTTGATTAACTTTATACCCCAGGAAATCGATGTTTCGATTGACAAACCTACACTTTTTTAGATTTATCTCTAAGTTTTGCTCGCTAAACCGAATGCATAGTCTTATTAATATATCCATGTGTTCTTCAACTGTTTTAGTCGCTACTAATATATCATCCATGTACACTACAATGCTTTTGTTCCTAATAAAGTCTCTCAAGAGCTCCGAATAAATCTCTGAAAAATAGCGGATCCATTTTTTAACCCAAAGGGCATTCTCAAGTACTCATACTGTCCTTGCGGTGTCACAAACGATGTATACGGAACTGATTTTTCTTCTACGCCTATTTGATGATACCCACTTTTCAAATCTATAATGGAAAAACAGCACTTGTTTTCTAAAAACTCAAGACAGTCCTCAATAAGGGGCAATGGGAAATTATCTTTAACAATTCGTTTGTTCAGACCACGGTAATCGACACACATTCGAAGTTCTCCTGATTTTTTTTTTACTAGGACCAACGGGGAAGCATAAGGGGACTCACTATGACGGATTACTTTCTTTTCTAACAGATCATCTACTATTTCAGCTACTTTCTCTCTCTCATGGTAGGATAAACGACGCGGAGTACAATGAAATGGTGTTGTTTCTGTTACACGAATCTGCATCTGATACTTTGGTGGTGCTTTAAAGTCAAATTCTTTGAGTAAATAGTATGTCTTAATAACTTCCCTACACTTTTCTGCAAGAGTGAGGCTTTTTTCTGATTGATTACCATCTAACTTATCATATAGTCTTATGTTAATATTATTTTTACGTTCGGTGAATAAAGACGCGCAGGTTAAACTAATAGCTTTTTGCTTTAACGAACTTAATGATGTGTGTTGCTTCGCATTGATATTTTTCCTATGAACTAATTTTACTTGAATAACTTTAAGGGCATCGCGTCCCAACAATACCGGCAAAGGCAGCATGTTATCATCTACGATGTTTAATAAAACGATATATTTCTTTGTGCAAAATTCAATATGGCACTTAAATTTTCCCCATATGGGAATTGGTTGTCCTCCTAGTCCATAGTATTTCCTAACTTCATTATAGGCTTCAACTATAGCCGACTTCGGTATCAAAGACTTATGAGTAAAACTTACAGGGCTACCTGTATCAAATAGACTAAAAAAACTGACGCCTCTTTCTTCACCAAACGGAAGTCATAAAGTGATTAGCTGGACAGCCGCTAAATCGTCGTTGTTTTTTTCTCCTGGTCGCTCCTCATCTTGAACTGCAGCTACCCTAGTGGCCATCTTTCGTTTCGGGCACTGCGAATATAGGTGGCTGGTACTCCAACAGTTAAAACATGCCCCATCCGGTCTCTTTGGCTGCATGCACTCCTTCATAACGTGCCCACATTGCCGACAGTTGTAGCAACGCATTGCGCCACCACCTTGCTGCTGCCCAACTGCCATACTCACATTTAGTTTTCCATTTGTCATACCTTCGCTACGAATTGCTACGACGCCAGGAGCTCTTCTGACCCTATCATAGGTTACCATCTTGTCACGCAACTCGTTGAGTGTGCTGCAATATAGCATGGATGCTGCCATGCCCGTCTTGTCCTGCAGTCCCTCTACGATGAATTTGACCACATCGCTCGTGGCCATGTCTGCTTGCGACGCTATGCTGCACATTGCGACGAAATATTGCAATGCGCTTTCATTATTTGCAATTTTCCGTGCCTCCAGTCGCTTTCCAATGTCCCACGCTGTCACTTTCTGCTCAAAGACGTTGAGCAATTCTGCTCGCATCAATTGCCAAGTCAAAGGCGCCACATGGTCGATGTACGCCTTCGCCGATCCGCCTAGCAGCCGCTTCGCTAATATCCAGCATTTTGACTCGGATACACCATGGAAATTCATAGTGTCCTCAAAGTTACTTATCCAACTGGTTACAGCCTGGTCGTCATCTCCAGAAAATGGACGCATCAACGCCTCAATGTGTGTCAAGTCGATGCAATCTCTCGGCGTTTCCAACTCCATAGCCTCTTTCTCCGTTTTCAATATGCTTAATTTGAGATCAGCTAAGCGCTTGCGAGAAACGTACAATTGTTCCAACTGCTGCAAACGGCGCGATTCTTCTTCGTATTCATCTGATCGCATGGTCAATTTCGAACAAGCGTTGTCTTGTCGCGGCATGAATGCTTCTCGAGCCTTCTGCACATTTTCACCATATTCTTCTGGCGCCGCTTTTACTTCGTGTTGTGCACTACGGTTGTCTCTATCTATCTCGCGCTCAACCGGGACTGCAAAAATGTCTGCCTGCATAGTCTCGTCTGCGCTTGGCGCCGTATTTCCTAGCTCATGCGTGTCTTCCATGATTTTTTTCACTGCTGTACGTAATTGGTGTATGTTGGCATCTTGATCAAAATATACGTTATGTCGCTACGCAATATGTCGCTAAGTTCACTTTTGGTTTTCGCTCTTATGTCTGCATTGTTCATCGCAGTTTTTTTTTTTGTTTTTTTTGGGCAAACCCCACACCTGATATGTAAACTTTTAATAGCACGGTTTTATTATATGTTCTTCTTTCTTGATCGGCGTATTCGAATGAATGTGTGTTGGCATATCGATACTTGTCGAGGACAAGTATCGATATATCGAGTACATTGGTATTTCTTATAATACTATCGATGAGTAAATCTTAAACTAATATTCAAATCTTATAAACTAATATTCATATCTTACAAATGAATCCTTATTTTCACCCATTAAAGTAAGAAATAGGCTAAGAAACCCGAAAACAGTAGGCCTTTTTATACCCGATACTCAAAATGAGTATTGGGGTATATTAGATTTGTGGTAAAAGTGGATGTGTCATACATTCAAAAGGAATCGTTTCCGACCCCATAAAGTATATATATTCTTGATCAGCATCAATAGCCGAGTCGATTGAGCCATGTCTGTCTGTCCGTCTGTCCGTCTGTCCGTCCGTCCGTCTGTCCGTCTGTCCGTCCCCTTCAGCGCCTAGTGCTCAAAGACTATAAGAGCGAGAGCAACGATGTTTTGGATCCAGACTTCTGTGATATGTCACTGCTACAAGAATATTTCAAAACTTTGCCCCGCCCACTTCCGCCCCCACAAAGGGCGAAAATCTGTGGCATCCACAATTTCGACGATACGAGAAAACTAAAAACGCAGAATCGTAGCAGATGACTATATCTTCTAGAGTGCAAAATCTGAACCAGATCGTATAATTATTATAGCCAGAATCAAGAAAACAATTTCATTTTTTCTCGCCCTGTCTCTCTCTAACACACACGTAGCATAGGCGGCTTTGCTCAGAGTAAAACATTAGCGCCTAGATCTCAGAGACTATAAAAGCTAGAACAACCAAATTTGGTATCCACACTCCTAATATATCGGACCGAGACGAGTTTGTTTCAAAATTTCGCCACACCCCCTTCCGCCCCCGCAACGGATGAAAATCTGGGGATATTCACAAATCTCAGAGACTATTAAGGCTAGAGTAACCAAATTTGGTATCCGCACTCCTGTTAGATCTCAGTATAAAACGTTTATCTCAGAATTTCGCCCCACCCCCTTCCGCCCCCACAAAGGACGAAAATCTGTTGCATCCACAATATTGAGGATACGAGAAAACTAAAGACGCAGAATCATAGATAATGACCATATATATCAGATTGCTGAATCTGGATCAGATCAGATCATTTTTATAGCCAAAAGGAACAAATCAATTTGCACTGGCTACGCAGCACCCGACGTCACGCTCAGACTGATTTTCCGTCTCTCTCGCACGCACTCCTTGTCGTGTCGTTTAATATTAGCGGCGTCTGCCGGAGGAGAGCCATACTGACTTAGTATCGGGTATAACTGTAGAGTTGCGGTCTCCGCAGCAACTTACAACGTTCCCCCTCGTTTACTTATTAGAACTAAGAGAACCAACACGTAAGAGAGACGCACACTACGGCCACGCAGCGAAGAGAGACGCACACCACGGCTATACGAAGGCGAAGAGAACCAACACGAAAGAGATACGCTCTTACGCCCACGCAGCCAACGCAAGGAAGAGAACGGCTATACCCAGACGGAAAGAGACAACATGAAAGAGAGCGAAGCGGCAGAGAAGCCGCCGATCGGTCTTACGCCCGCGCAGCCGAGGAAAAGAGCCGACGGCGAAGCAGGCAATACACCCACGCAGCCATACACCCACGCAGCCGAGGCCGGCAGCCGAAGGCGGCGCAGCAGCGAAGCGGCAGAGAAGCTGCGAAAAAGAAAAGCCGAGGCCTGGCACGGTCCAGCGCGAGCCAAGCTCGGGAGTGATCTCGGAGGGCTGAGCCAGACCGGTTGTGCGGCGGAAGCCAAAATAGATGTGAAAAACTAGCCGTGACCGCGCCGTGTACGCAATAAGCCGTGTTCGCCCGCACGCGGTGAATAAAACCAGCTGTGACCGCACCCACGCGGTGTGCAAAGGAAGCCACCGAAGTGACGAGGACCCGCCGTGGGAGAACAGGACCCAAAGAAGGGACACAAGGGTGAGCCACCTCACGAATGTGAGCTCTGGGGGGAAAGATCGGTGCAGCAGTTTCTTTACATATCTATGCCCACATGTTGTTTATGATATTTTTTTTTGGCGTTTATTTCCCCGCGGCAGGCGCGCGATTTTAAGTAGGGAAATGATCCGAAAACAATAAAGACACCAGCCTCAACCCAATCTCTGTCTCAGAACATTCGCCCGTAGGAGTCACTCACCCCCCTCCCCCTCTCTTCCCTTTTCCCGGGAGGCCCGGCGAAGTGGATGTGAGTCGTGGATTCATGCGGCATTCACCAAGCTGGGTTTTCCCTCTCCTATACCTTTCTCCCCTGGGGACCCGGCGATGCTGGATGTGAGTCGTGGATTCACGCGGCATTCGCAAAGCTGGGTTCCCTCTCCTACACCCTCGCCCGGGGGACCCGGCGACGCAGATGTGAGTCGTGGATCATGCGGCATCTGCTAGGCTGTGGGGAAGGACCGGGCCCTGGACAGACTGAGAAGACGGCGACAAAGCGGCACCAGCGACAGAGTAGCAAAGCAGCAGCAGCGGCGCAGCGGCAGAGCAGCAAAGCAGCAGCGGCAGAGCGGAGAAGCAGCAGCGACAGAGCAACGTGGCAGCGGCAGAGCGGAGAAGGCGCAGCGACAGAGCAGCGAGGCAGTGACCGAGCAGCGAGGCGGTGACAGAGCAGCGAGACAGTGATCGAGCAGCGAGGCAGTGACAGAGCAGCGAGACAGTGACAGAGCATCCAAGCAGCGAAGCAGCGGTAGAACAATGGAGCAGCGGGGGACAGAGGGCGATCGCAGAGGAGCAGCTACATCGCAGAGGAGCCCTCGGCCACAAAGCCATGGCCACGCCACGGCCAATATAAGGCGGAGCAGGAACACCGGTCGGGACAGTTGTTACCGAGCAGTCAGACAGTCATTACCGAGCAGTCAGGCGGTTGTTACCGAGCAGTGAGACAGTGGTTACCGAGCAGTCAGACAGTCATTACCGGGCAGTCAGGTAGTTGTTACCGAGCAGTCACACAGTTACCACCGAGCAGTCAGACAGAACCTTTCCCTGTACCGCGCCACGTATCCTTCGACAGGATCATCCAACCCAGTGCTGTGTATCCTAGTACAGGATCACCGATCTAGTACCGTGCCGCGTGCCCATCGAACAGGATCCCCCACCCCAGTGCCGTGTATCCTAGTATAGGATCACCGATCCAGTACCGTGCCGCGTGTCCTTCGAACAGGACTCTCCACCCAGTGCCGCGTATCCTAGTACAGAAGCCCCAGACCCAGTACCGTGCTGATAAGGACTCGTACCTGTGCCCCGATTAGTGTACCAGGATCAGGATGAACATCCGCTGGATAGCGTCCCGCAGGAAGGACGAGCTGCAGAGCCTAGCTAAGGAGTTTGGACTAGGAGAAACTGGGACTGTAGAGGACCTACGGAGCCGGATCACCGCATTCATCGCACGCCCTGGGCACCAGGAAGCCGTGCAGGCAAGGCTGGACGAATTGGCTACGCATTTTGGGAACATACCGAGCCCCAGGGACCACCGGAGTCCAGCCACGTCACCCGGGCCAGAGAGCCGGACGAAGATGGAAGACAGCAAGGAGGGACCAAAACTGCGATTAATTGTAACCGAGCTGCCCAGCACGAGCCAAGGATCAACCCACGGATACCGCGAGTCAGCAACCGAGACACCGGCCGCCCAGGACGAGCAACCACAACGAGCTGCCCAAGGACCACTCCAAGGAACCAGACCAGAGGCGTCCAGCAAGAACCACGCGCCAGTACCCACTACCGCTGGACCCCTGGCCACGCCTAGCCACCAGACAGCCTCGTTACTGGCGGACAAACTCCACTAGCGTTCATCGAAAGGCTCGAGGAGCGAGTGGAATCATACGGCGGGAGCCCAGAGCAGTTTCCGCGAGCCATCTCCGGTCTCCTTACAGGTAAGGCCGAAAGATGGTTCCGAACTTTTCAGATGCAGGGACAGAATTGGACAGACTTTCGGAAAGAATACCTAGAATTCTTCCTGCCCCCAGATACTTCCAGCGGCTGGAAGACACCATACGAAGTCGGGAACAGAAGCCCAAGGAATCCTTCCGGGATTACCTTATCGAGTTGCGTCTGATGATGCAACGAGCCCAGTATACTCGGGAAGAGGAACTCGAGCGGATCTACGAAAATCTTCGTCCGGAGTATCAAATGTATACGCGCAGACAAGATTTCCGATCACTCACAGAATCGACCCAGCTCGTCTCGGCCTACGAAACCGCGCGGGACCGAGACGCACTCCGCAGCATCGGGACCACGCAGAACCATCGACCCCGTGCCGCCTTTACCGGCAATGGAACCAACCCCCAACGGGGCAACACACACGAGACGCCCGGGAAAACCGAGATCGCCAACCGAGGGATCGGCCAGGAGGAAGAGCAAGCGATCGATGTACAACGAGCCTGCCGGAACTGTGGGGAAAACGGCCATTTCAGTGGTGCGTGCACAAACCGACAGAAGCTGTTCTGTTGGGAATGTGGCCACCGAGGGGTCCGGACCATCAACTGCTGCCGGAAACCAGCGTCGGGAAACGGGTCGGGTCTCCGCCCAACTGGGACATGGACGGAGGCGCGCACCCAGGAACAGGAGAAACCCACCCATTAAACATGACCGGAGGAAGGATCGCTGCCCTGGTGGACATCAATGGGAGAGCATTTGCGGCCACCCTCGACACTGGAGCCACACGATCCTTCATTAGTGAGCGGCTGGCGAAGGAGATAGGGACGACCGAGAACAGGCGAGAGGTGAGGACCAGGATCCGCCTGGCAGATGGAACCAGGAAGGAGATCAACCAAGCGATAGCAGTCACAGTGCGCCTGGATCAGCAAGAAACACAGGTATCTCTTCTTATACTCCCCACGGTATTAGACGACTTCATCTTGGGGCTCGACTTCCTCTGTGGCATCCGCGCAAGGATCCACTGCGGACGGGCATATCTACAGCTGAAGTTGTAGCAGAAACCCGCCGGGACGATACCATCATGCACCGCCCAGCCACGCACACGGTCTGTCACGTTTGCGGACTCCACTGCCATTCGAGACCAGCCGCAGACCAACACCCCACAGCCAACCACGAACCATCCAACCGCAGTGACAGCAAAGCCCTACCAGACAAGATCACGCAACAACCCCAGGACTACGCCACCACAACAGGACACGAAGGAAGCTACGACGGAAAAAACTGCGACACAGATGGAACCAACCATGGCCAGTTCCCCAGCACGAAACCCGACACCAACAGGACAACGCAACAAAACGAAGACTTTGGCAGAGACAGCTACGGCTCCACTGGATCAATCCAGGGGCAGCTCGTCGAACCAGGAGTCACCAACAGGACACAGCAGGAAACAAAGGTCTTGGGCAGAGACAGCTACGGCTCCACTGGATCAATCCAGGGCCAGCTCGTCGGCTTATCGCCAGCCCCCTTCGGCTCCGTTGCTGGCGAGCGTTTTTATAGCTCTCTCGCTCTCCTATTGGGCTCTGCCTTTGCTGCTTGCGTGTTCTCTCTCTCCCCCGCTTTCACTCTCTGCCTATGCGCGCATCACCTTTGGCTCCGCTCGCCCTCTTTATTTTTTTGGGGCATTACCCTTGCAGCTCTGAGTATTGAACTCCAACAACACACTAACTCTTTCCTTCCCTATGTATTGCGGATCTTAATTGGGCCTTGTTAACTGTATTTGCCATACGGCACGTTTAGGTAGGATTTGCGCTATTTTTCCTCCTTTTTCTCCGTTCGTATTTCGCCGGTGCTGAACTTTCCGCTATCGCGGATTATCGACCGTCCCGCTTTGTGGCCGCCGCCTCACCGACGTCGATCCGGCTGCCCGCGAAGGTCGAGCCTCTCTGAATTTTTTCTGCGTCTCTGCTCCCTTGCTCTGTGCTGCGACGGATCAGCTGCTTGGAGCGCCGCTGCTTCGCCAGCCCAAATTGCTAGGCGCCAAATCCGTCAATCTTGGCCCCAGTGGCCGACCTAGCTTCAGTTATCGTAGTCCCGCGACTTTTGCTTTGCTGCTGCTGGATACCACTCGCGCTTTGACAATATTCTTTTCTTGACTTTGGAACTTTTTCATTAATGATTTTTGCTGAGCCTGTTCGGGGCGATGTTGGTCGCTCGACATCCAAATTCCAAAAGGAAGATGGACACGCTCCCATCCACTATGAGACCGGTCGGATCCGCTGGATGACGTTCGAATGTCATCGCTTTCTCCTCCTTCTCTTCACCTGCCATCAGCGTTAACTCACCCCCAGAGGGAGCCAACCTTTCAGAGCACCGTTTAAGAGCCCCTGACTCCAAAACCCCCTGTAGCAACGAGACTTTGGATGCCCATACAACGCCGTTGGCGGTCAATTTAGTTTACGCCCTCAGCTACAAGCCTCTTAAAAATTCGCAACCTTCGATAGGGATAACGATGAATTTACGCATATGAATTGCGCCGAGTATCACCACGGAGCCTGGTGGTACGACTTCTGTTCGCGAAGGTAATTCATCCGTCCACTGAGTATCACACAAACACATACGAATTATTCAGTTAATATCCTCTTCCCATAGCAATTTGAATGGCAAGTACTTCAAGGCCAAGGTGGACAATGTCCAGGGCATTTTCTGGGAGCAATGGTATAGCTTCAGATCTCTGAGATCCGTGCAACGTGAACGATTTACCGAGGACCAAGCGTACAGTACCCCTAAAGATTCATTAAAATGAATCCCTCCATCAGCTCAACACACCCGAATGCCCATTATTTTTAATAATTTACGCGTATTATGTTTGTTTCGAGAGGCTTTAAGAGCATTGTTAAACCAGATAAATCTCAATACGAAGCCGAGCGCCAAACGCCGAACCCCATTCGTCTTAGTTATTTACATCTTCCGACGCCCGCCCCCCGCCGCGATTCGACAGTTGATTAGCTTTCGATTTTTCGCCCTCTCCTCTCCCGGGTACAATAATTACTTCGTTACAGTTCACTGCAGTTCGCTGCTCTAGACATTTGTTTATTCGCGCACAAGTGATTAGTGCAATTAATTCTCATTTTCATTTTTATTTTCAGTTGTGCTCGCATTTCGTTCGCTGTTGCAACAATTTAATGAAATCTAATTGAGCTCTGACTCTGGTCTTGAAGTGCTTCTATGGGCCTGGTCTGGTCTGCCCCCACCATTTGTCACTTGCACTTTTATTGCCGAGGGACCGCTGAGGGAGTGGAGAAACTCAATTGGAGTAAATAAAGGCTTGACAAATTAGCCAAAGTCGAGGCATAAAATATAAATGAATATCGATGCGACGGAGGATTTATGGTCTGAGAAGAACAATTTTTATTTAAATTGAGTTTGTTCCAGTTTCATACAGAATCTTACAGATCTTTGGAACATTTAAACATTTGTTGTTTCCTCCAATGTTACTTTACTCTAATTTGTAGTTTCTAAGGCACTTAATATATGTATCTGCAGAGGCCTGAACAGAAGCCACAGCGGGTGCATGGACACTCGGATCAAATGAATGTAGAGTGCACTCTGCACTTTATTGTAAATATAAAAAATGGCATTGACGTCGTTGACGATGTAGCCCGCCCATCTAGCCCATTGTAAATCTAGCTTAAACGAGCACACGCGGTACATAGCGATTTTATTTTACATATTAAAATAATTTTTAAAAAGGTATAACAAATTGGTAAAAATGCTTTTTTGTTCATGAAAAGCTTACAAATAATACAGTGACCAATAAAAGTCTAAGCATCACACCCATTTTGAACATTCAGAGGTGAAAATTAATTGTACATATTCAGAATGGGTGTCAGGCTTAGACTTTGTGAGTCACGGTCAATGGTATGTAGTTCTATGGATTATGCATCACATTTAGCCAATTTCTGAAGAGCGCTCTTGGCAGCAGCCAATTTGGCTTGGTCCTTGTTGGAGCCGAAATCAGTGACCCGAATGATCTTCTCCATGCAGGTGAACTGGCAGTACATCATCACAACGTCCTTGTCTACCAGGGGCGGACCGTAGACGGGATTGGCCAGCTTGTGCTCATGGAGCTGACGAATCGTGCTGATGGGTATATTCTGGGAGAATTCCTTCAGTTCGGGCTCAAACGAATGGTAGATCATCTGCCAGGTTGTCTGCAGATCCCGGCAATCCAGGTAGACGGCCGCGATAAGGGCCTCCAGGGCATCGCCTAAAGCCTTGGGGACATCTACGTTTTGCGGCAAGTTGAAAGCACCGATGCGTGGACCGTCTTCCGACTCATTTTCCATGGCCATCTCCACTTCATCGTCCAAGTCCAGAATAACGGGCTGCACATCTCTCTTCTCGAGCAGAAAACGTACATGATTAGTGACTCTGTGTCCCTGGCTCTCTTGGAATTTCACAAACTTGCTGATGGTCTCAGATAGCAACGCGTTCTCTGCCAGAATGAAGAGGTGCAGCTTGTGGCGCACGCAGATGCATCCCAGTGTCATGTTATTGACCAATGCCGAGCGCAGAGCCGTGAGCTCGCCCGGACGCAGCTTGGTATTGTTTTCGAAAATGTATGCAGAGATGAGAAAATCGAGTATGGCATCGCCAATGAACTCCAGCTCCTGGTAGCAGCCGGTCAAGCGATTGGTGGGAAACGACGGATGCGTCAGGGCCTGCAAGATTCTGCTCTAAATAGGAGTGGTTGATCAGGAAGCCATCAATATCGTCAGGGCTCGCGTTGGCTCGCATCTTGGTGCTCTTCAACTGAAGATCGAGCAGCTGCGACAATGGCTTATTAACGTCCGGCTTGCAAATGCCGAAGTATTCCAGCATGCGGAAGCCATGTTGCAATCCATAGTTTCTCACAACGACTCCCAGAAGGGCCTCCAGAGTGTCAGCCACCACCTTGTTCTGAACAGCGACCTCACCAAAGAAGTAGTTCACGACGGAGGAGAAGTCTCGGTGGGCCGGAGTGATGTGATTATCGGAGACGCTCTTCATCAGAACCGGCAACACATTCAACGACTGTGGTTTGGGAGCTGAGCTGGTCGGCGGGAGCAGGGCAGGCCGGGCGGCAGGGGGCATTGCTGGACTCCTGGTCTCATAGATGTTCCCTTTAGGCATCCTTGAACTGCGTCTCCAGCCAGAACTCCCTGTCGTCCTGCTCTATTTTGTCGAGAGACGCCACTTGGCCGGATATAAAATTGTTGTATTAGTTCAACTCCACGGTATAGGCGGACATGATGTTCCGGGGTAGGTCTACGGGTTCCAGGTACTGCTGCCACGAATGTTGTATGTCACGTATCTGCAGTGTCTTCATCCCAATCTCAACTTCTTTGATGGGTAGGGGCTCCAGAATGGAGCGTGACCCTTCTTCATAATCATTGGGAACGGCATTGCCATGGGAATCCACATTGCGGCGCAACGACCAGTCGATCTCCAAGAGCTTTGGCCTATAGTCAACTCCATTTTGAGGCAGATGTTGCAGCCCCAGGTAGGTATTGAAGCGTTGTCGTAATGCCTCAGCATGCAGCATGAAGTGGAGCCGGTTCAAGATGCTGGGTAGAAACACTGCTTTTATCCAGAGGTCGCCGGGGAAATCGAATTTAAAGCAGAGCTCCGGAATGAGGATGATCTTGACCCTGGCCTTGCTCTGGGCCGACGTCTTGCCCCGCTGCTGGACATAGAAGTTCAGTTGCTCCGTAAGATCGCGCACCTCGATCAGGAACTGGTCCATGCGAACAATTCCTTCGATGTCATCGCCATACTTGGACGTGGTGAACTCGCCATAGCTCGTGTTCTGGTGGTTGCTTTCCATCAGGCTGCTCGGAGTCAGGTCTCTGCGCACCTTGTGCACGAGCATTCGCTTGCTCGCGAAGTTGGCATACCACTGAGTCACAATTTTCCCCTCATAGTCCTCTGGACGCGGCGCTCGCTGTTCCTTGCGCTACTTCACACTGACAGGCTTCAGGGTGGGCAGACGCTGGAACTGACGGACCAGCGGCCAGTCCACCACATTCTGATGCTTTGCGCCCACGGCTAGAGGCACGATCAGGTAGGAGTTGTCCTTGCTTCGACGATCCAGTACAAAGCAGGGATGCCAGATCTTAAACAGATCGCGGAACAGCATTCCATGGAACTGATGAAGTTGCTCCAGCTGCTCCGCACTTGCAATAACCAGCTCTCGCGGGTGCTCCCTAACCTGCACATGTAATGGACCCTGGTTGCAGAACAGCGGCATCTTCGAGAGAGGCGGCAGCTGCTTCCTCAGCAGCAACGCAAAGTTCCTACCCGACAGCATGTTGTCGTGGATGTGCTCTGTGTAGTCGTTGCGCTCGAACTGCGGCTCCAAAATGATCTCATAGGCATAACAGACATCACCCACCCGTGGCCGGCAATCGTAAAACTCCGTCGGACAAGAGGTCTTGAAGGTAGTTTGTGTCTTCGGCTTGAGTTTCTGCTTGTTTACCGTATCGATAACTAAAAGCACCCAAGGAGGAGAATGATTAAACAGAATTAGTGGGTATTTGATTGAATAAGACTCACCATCGTCGCTGTATTTCTTCCAGTGGTCAAAGTGAAAGTCGGTTATCGCCGTCACCCGGTCCTTAAGCGTGACGGGTAGGAAACGCTCGTTGAGCTCCCCCGTGGAGTACAGTTTAATGCAGGTCTTAAAGGCTGCCGATATTTTTGCCGCCTTAACGGAAGTCATGGGATCGCTCTGGAATGATTCGAACATGATTACTGACTGTCGACGCTGGGTAGTCCATTTTGGGCTTACATAAATTTTGGCCCGCACGGACGAGCTGAGTGGAAGTTCGATAGAGACGACTTCTTTGCTTGCGGCCTGTGTGCCAAAGAGTTCCCGCTTCTGGTCCCAACTGATTAGTGTGATCCAGGGCTCCACAAAGCCGAATGCATCCGAGGGCAGGCTCTGGCAGTAGCGGTGGAGCAGCATCAGGGCACTGCTAGGCAGCAGCACGGCACCTTTTTCGTTTATAAATGGTGGGATCAATTCGTGGAAGTGATCGGCTATCTCTTGCATCAGGGGTTCGGCCCGATCCAGGACGCGATCCTTTAAATACTCTCCGATGTCGTTATGGGCTTGGCGATATTGATTGATTTGTTGGTTGGTTTTTATGCGGTCAAGCTCTGAGGAAAAAAGCACAACCTGGGCCTCCTTGGATCGAGCCCGCCCCTTCGTCTGCACGTACATGTTAAATTTCTTTAATGGATCCAGGATCAACACGTAATTGCAGGCCTTTACATCGATGCCTTCCTCTAGAACGCTCGAACAGACCATCAGGTTGGCTTCGCCATCCCTAAATTGATGAATGGCCTTTGATGGGGATTGCGACAGGGGAGAATAATATACTTTTAATATAATGTTCTGTGCTGAGGCCCGAGGCATAACGTACCGACTTTTGCCACTTGCGCTCCAGGACGCTCTCACAATCCGCTGAAACTGAGTTGCGGCCCACCATAAACTGCGGCATGAGAACATCGCGCAGCGCAGGAATAACCGCAATGAACTTCTTCAACAATTGGTATATGCATTTGCTCGTATACCGGCGCTCAACGAAGACCAAGCAGCAAATATCCTTGGCATCCTTGCCCGAGAACGTTTTCTGCACGTAATCCAAAAATCTCTGCACCTTGGGAGTCAAAAAGTTCATGATGGTTTCCTCCGTGTGGACTGCGTCATCGGGTTCCGTATCATCGTCGACCAAATCGCGAAGCTTTTTCTTTAGCATGTGATTGATCCGGTTACACAGACAGATGGCCAACTTATATATGTGGGTCAGGGCAAGGGTTTCCGACTGATGCAGCTTGATTTCAAACTCTAGAATCACCGATACTATGGCCATGGCTGCCGCATATACGCCATAGTGCTCCAGCTGGTACTGGAAGTCGTTGAGCAGAGTCTTTATATATCCTTTCTTCTGCGGATCGCGGGGGGTCGACAGTCCCTTGGAATAGCGCGTAGGCTGTTTGCCAATCTCCAAATCGTCTAGGCGTACGTTGAAGTGCTCAATGCATCTATGTATGGCCTGCCCGATCACAAGGCTCCCCACTTGGTCTGGATAAGTCCTTAAACACTCCTTGGTTTGGTGGAGTAGCTGCAAAAAATAAACAGAACTGCTATAGCGTGATTTCTTCTATGGAAAGGGCTTAAAAGGTCTTACAGCATCACGTTTTTCAATTCCTCCGTGTCGGACACGGTGATGATATTGCTTCTGTAGGTCGTCTCCAGCTCTCTGAGCTTTTGAGCGACCAGCTTAAATTCGGCAGCGGCGTGTTTCGGTCAGCGAGTAAAAACAGATGCATGAACTCATGGTAGGGATGGTGGCCAGTGCCATGGCGGCACTCGTCTATAATCACGATGCTCACAGAGCTCAGCTCCAAGTACTTCTGGGTGACCATATTCAACATGACTTGGGCTGTGCCCACCAGAACCTATTGTCGTTGCAAGATATAAGAAAATTCAATTAGAAAAAAAAAGCCAGGGCCAAATTTGTAAAGCACTTGGAAGCACAAATACTAGTGCATCCGTTCTATATAAACGAATATCAGAAATGCATATTGGTTTGATGAGGCGTCATGAGCTCGACACTAGCTTGGCTATCGCTTATTTCGTGGCTCCATTTTATCTTCGACCAGTCGTCGACGCCCTGCTCCCCCACAAAGAACCCCACTTTGAGATTTGAGAACTTCCTCACGGCCATTGCCTGCTGGCGGGCTAGCTCGACTGTATTCCACATAAATATAGCTCGTTTTCCGCCCTCATCGATTGATCTGTAGGAGTGTAAACAAATCCGAGAATTCAGTTCAACAGCTACATACGTATTTGCTTATGTATGAGTGTGTTTGCAAAATTCCAGTATGAAACGAGGGGGAACGTTGTGAGTTGCTGCGGACACCGCAACTCTACAGTTATACCCGATACTAAGTCAGTATGGCTCTCCTCCGGCAGACGCCGCTAATATTAACCGACATGACAAAGAGTGCGTGCGAGAGAGACAGAAAATCAGTCTGAGCGTGACGTCGGGCGCTGCGTAGCCAGTGCAAATTGATTTGTTCCTTTTGGCTATAAAAATGATTTGATCTGATCCAGATTCAGCAATCTGATAGATATGGTCATTATCTATGATTCTGCGTTCTTAGTTTTCTCGAATCTGCAATATTGTGGATGCAACAGATTTTCGTCCTTTGTGGGGGCGGAAGGGGGTGGGGCGAAATTCTGAGATAAACGTTTTATAGTGAGATCTAACAGGAGTGCGGATACTAAATTTGGTTACTCTAGCGTTAATAGTCTCTGAGATTTGTGGATGCCCCAGATTTTCGTCCTTTGCGGGGGCGGAAGGGGGGGTGGCGAAATTTGGACACGAAACGGTCAAGGTCCGATATCACAGGAGTGTGGATGCCAAATTTGGTTGCTCTGGCTCTTATAGGTTCTGAGATCCTTGAACTCATATTTTGCAATTGGCAAAACCGACCATGAAACCTGTGTGTTAGAAAGAGACAGAGCGAGAAAGAATGAAATTGTTTTCTTGATTCTGGCTATAATAATTATACGATCTGGTTCAGATTTTGCACTCTAGAAGATATAGTCATCCTCTACGATTCTGCGTTTTTCTCGTATCGTCGAAATTGTGGATGCCACAGATTTTCGCCCTTTGTGGGGGCGGAAGTGGGCGGGGCAAAGTTTTGAAATATTCTTGTAGGAGTGACATATCACAGAAGTCTGGATCCAAAACATCGTTGCTCTCGCTCTTATAGTCTTTGCGCACTAGGCGCTGAAGGACGGACGGACAGACGGACAGACAGACAGGGCTCAATCGACTCGGCTATTGATGCTGATCAAGAATATATATACTTTATGGGGTCGGAAACGATTCCTTCTGGACGTTACACACATCCACTTTTACCACAAATCTAATATACCCCAATACTCATTTTGAGTATCGGGTATAAAAAAATGCAAGCGACTTACTTGTCCATGTCTTTGGAGAATCGCTTCAGGGCCAGGATGGCCACGTATGTCTTGCCAGATCCGGTCGGCAAGTAGATTATCCCATTGTTCTTCATAATATGATCCACGAGACGCAGCTGATAGCTGCGAGGCTGCAACAAATGCGAATGCATTTTTACAATTCAGCAAAAAGTATAAACTTATGTATATACACTGGAATTTATATTATTTATACCTTTATTTCGGTTTCCCCAATATGCACGTTGTCTGCCATGATGATCCTATTTGCTCCGGGTGCCAGCTGAAAGTGGTGAAATAAAATAAAATTCAGTGACTGCAGGCACAAGCTCGCCAACTAAGATGATTGCTGACGTGGCTATAATGACACAGCATGTTTTTCTGGATGTACGCTACTAGCTGGAAGTACGGGGATTTACATTTTTTCCAGTCACCGTTCTCTGTGTGCGGAAAACACCGCGATGGACGCGCAGGTTGACCGGCAAATGTCTCGCCTCACCTTTGCTTTAATTGAACTTTGTTCCACCGATATATTGTATTGAACAAGTATTTGATCAGATAAGATAATAAATTCCAAGAGCTAAATAAATAAATTGCCAAAAAAAGAAAAAAAGAAAATGAAGTCCTGTCCCTCAGTATTATCCGCGGGCTTATCGCTAAAATATACCGTCCGACCCCAGAAATATACCGAAATGTACCGTCTCATTTAAAAAATATACCGTAAATATACTGACGAATTCAAGTTCTATTTTACATATTCCTCGTTTATGATATTCCGTGGAATATTACTAGCTATATAGAACATTAAGCCATGCCCACATAGTTTTATCCGATTAGTGAATCTATTTGCGAATTGACTAGTTTATTTTAAACACTTGCTTTTATTGGATCTTGTCTAAAAGAATGTATTAGTGAAATAGGTCAACCAAAAAACGGTTTTAGCGAAATAAGTCAAAACAAAAAAACGAGGCTAGTCGTTCATATTGCTCAATTTAGAGATTCCGTTGAATAATTCTGGCTAACTAAAACCCTTAGTTCGGCTCACATAATTTTAGGCCGTTGATAAATACATTTTCTACAAAATTGGTTAGTTTTTAGTCCTTGCTTTTGTTGTATTTTGACTTAAACAAGGTTTAAACAAAATAGTTCAACAAAAAAACAGTCGCAATGTTGCTGGTATTTAAAGACATGATGCGTGTATAGCCCTTTGTATACCCTGTTTTCCAAAATGTTCTTAAAACGTAATTGATGAAGAAATTTTCTCAAATTGATATGTGTTAGACATATTCATGCATGATTATTCTTGGTCTCTGTAGAAAGAAATCGTTGAAATAGGTTTAAATATTCCAGAAGGGTATTTCATTGTTGCTATCGATAAACGGGAAAACTGCCAACTGCTGAAAAACTGCACCTCGAATGAAATGCTGCTGGACTGCCAACCTGCTTTAAGTAGAGCGCGAAGTATGAAAGTGAATGAAACAAAACACCAATGTTTAAAAAAAAATGTATTTAAATAATGTATTAAAATAATTTAAATATTTGTATTTAAAATAAACTTTAAATTTAAGCCCAGCTATGGTTAACAAACGAATCAAACGCAGCTGTACAAGTACACTTTCAAGTTCAAGTGCGGCTTGGAAGTGCAGTAATTCTTATCAGCAAACAGCTTTGCATTAGCTTCCGGATTTGAACAGTTAATTCATTCAAAATGCATTTCGTTTGCGATCTCAGTTTAATTTTAATTGCAATGGGCATGGTTCGGAGCATACGACTCACAATGGAAAACTATTTCGTTTCACTGCTGATTCTTTTGGCTGTACCTTGGTCCAAAGCCAAATTGGCTGCTGTCAAGAGCGCTCTTCAGAAATTGGCTAAATGTGATGCATAATCAATAGAACTACATACCATTGACCGTGTCCCACAAAGTCTAAGCCTGACACCCATTCAGAATCAGTACAATTAATTTCCATCTCTGAATGTTCAAAATAGGTGTGATGCTTAGACTTTTATTGGTCACTGTATTATTTGTAAGCTTTTCATGAACAAAAACGCATTTTTACCAATTTGTTATACCTTTTTAAAAATTATTTAAAAATTACCGCGTGTGCTCGTTTTAGCTAGATTTACAATGGGCTAGATGGGCGGGCTACATCGTTTCAATGCCATTTTTTATATTTACAATAAAGTGCAGAGTGCACTCTACATTCATTTGATCCGAGTGTCCAGGTAACGCTAGGGCCATCTGTTCAGGCCTCTGCAGATACATATATTAAGTGCCTTAGAAACTACAAATTAGAGTAAAGTAACATTGGAGGAAACAACAAATGTTTAAATGTTCCAAAGATCTGTAAGATTCTGTATGAAACTGGAATAAACTCAATTTAAATAAAAATTGTTCTTCTCAGACCATAAATCCTCCGTCGCATCGATATTCATTTATATTTTATGCCTCGACTTTGGCTAATTTGTCAAGCCTTTATTTACTCCAATTGAGTTTCTCCACTCCCACAGCGGTCCCTCGGCAATAAAAGTGCAAGTGCCAAATGGTGGGGGCAGACCAGACCAGGCCCATAGAAGCACTTCAAGACCAGAGTCAAAGCTCAATTAGATTTCATTAAATTGTTGCAACAGAGAACGAAATGCGAGCACAAATGAAAATGAAAATGAAAATGAGAATTAATTGCACTAATCACTTGTGAGTCTCGAATCAACTTTCATAGAGATCGGTTGTGTCGCAGCTTGTGAAAAGTTGTTTTCTTTATTCTGCTTTAGCGGAGCATTCTCTTGTGTGCTAAAAATAGCATACATCGTAAATTCGGGTGCTGCTTTGTGCGGTGTCGGCAATTGGACAAAAACAAAAAACACATTTGTGAACGTTGTTACAACTGTATTCACTGCCCTTCGGTCAAGACATTCCCCTCAGTCTGCGCACAGCCGCACAAGAGGGGCAATAAAAACTTCGCTTATCAGCTACGGTATAATGAATGCGAATAGTTCATCTGACTCTCGGCTTAGAAATAAGCGGACTGATCATGAGAGAATGCTTCTAATATCAGGCAAATTACCTTCTGAGATTCGTTCTGAGTATCGTTCAGAGGCTGAACGCTCTACATGCACAGAAACCACAACAACAGTAACATTCACTAGTGCCACCAACAACACCACCTACACCATGGCAACTGCTACAATAAGCAGTATCTGCCCTGCACTAAGCTTTGATAGCCAAGAAAACTCCATATCCACATGCCCCGACGACACTGAGGCAAAAACACTTCGCACTGCTGCCGAACGACTTCTGGATGCTCAAAAACGGAGAACGGGCAAAAGAAAAACCGATCAGACTTTGTCATCTAAATCTAAACGAGGGAGCGGCGGCCGGACCTGGGCTTCCCCCCCACTACAAGCGAACGGGCAAACACCAACAACAGATTTTCCATTCTTGACACGAACATCCCAAGTGATAGTAATAATGAGGAAGTTCGGATGAATGTAGATGCAGACGCTGGAAATGACCAACTGGATGAACACCTTTATGAAGCAGTTAATACAGACCAGTGTCTTCAAGGAGAATCAACGAGCTCTGGTAATCAGCTTAAAGGCCCTCCAAAACCACCGCAAATAGTTGTCAATATTAGCAACTTAAATGACTTATTTGATGTCATAAAGGACGTTGCAAATTTGAATAACGTTGTCGTCAAAGCTAACCAGGGGGAAACGGTCAGAATCGTCCCCAAAGACAGTGATACCTATAGAGCAATTGTGGATTGTTTCGATGCCATTGGAATAGAATTCCACACATACCAATTGCAGACTGAAAAGCCTCATAGAATTGTTGTAAGAGACCTACATCATAGCACCCTAAACAATGATATTACCGCCGATTTTAAAATGTTGGGCTTCGAGGTCCTTCACATCCATAATCCAAGCTCAAGGACTAACAAGGACGAAAAACTTAATATTTTTTTCATTAATATTAAGCCTTGTGCAAAAATTAACGAAATTTACCAAGTCAAGACCCTTTGCCGCCAAAAAATACGGATTGAAAGGATGCGAAAATCCACAGAGATTGCTCAATGTCGTCGATGCCAGGATTTCGGCCACACAGCCAAATACTGCCGCCGACATCACAACTGTGCCAGATGCGGTGAAAATCACCAAACCTCACAATGCACACGCCCCCTAGATGCACAGCCAACCTGCATTCACTGCTCTGGAAGCCATATGGCCAGTTACAAAGGATGCCAATGGTATCAGGAGTTTCTACGGCGATCAATGGGCTCCGCAAAGAAGGCAATTAATACGAACAGGACGGGTCATGTCCCCTTAAATAATCAAGTGGCATATGCTTACTCTACCACACTTCCTGGAGACCAGCAACAGTTTCCTACCTTGCAGTCTAGTCACAAAAAGGGGGCTAATAGACCAACAATACAGCAGCACCAGCGAAATATTGATCAGCACCAACCTTTGGTAGGCACTAGAAGTAATACAGGAGCCTCCTATGCTGCCGTAGCAAATGGTAATTCAAATGCAATACCTGCTACACCTGCTCAGCGTCGTTTTCATAGTCTACAAGCGCATCAGCCACAAGGATTGAATAACCAGCAACAGAATTCATATGAAGTTCATGAACTGCTACAACAACAGCAGACAAAATTTCAACAATGGCAACAACAGCTCCAACAGCAGCAGCAGCAGCAGTTTCTTATGTGGCTACAGCAACAGCAGCAAGAACAGCAGCAGCATAATAGTCAAGCCAATCAACGCCTTGAAAAACTTGAAAAAAAGGTTTTTGAATTGGCCAACACGATTAAGCAATGGGCTGGATCTAATCTTCAGCTCCAGAACAACGTTTCAGCATCTCAATGAACCCACTAAAGGTTCTCATCTGGAATGCTAACGGCATTTCAGGGAAAGCAAAAGAAGTTGAGCTCTTCGCGCACAAGAATAGCGTTGACATTCTTCTTTTGACGGAGATCAGAATTAAAAGAGGGGCAGCTGTAAAAATACATGGATATGCCTTCTATCCAGCCTTCAAGCCATCGCGGAATAATAATAGCGTTGGTGGAGTTGCGGTTTTAGTTAAGACTTCGCTTCGTCATTTTCCACAAAGGGTCATTGAGACACGCAGCATGCAAATGTCAGCAGTAAAAGTAGCCACAGGACTGGGCGATGTGGAGTTCAGCGCCATTTACTGCCCTCCCAGAGTCAGGATTGAGGAAAGACATTACATCGATGCACTCCGTGCTTGCGGGCAAAGGTATTTGGTTGGTGGTGACTGGAATGCCCGACACTGGCTGTGGGGAGACACTTACAATTCCCCTAGGGGGCGAGAGCTAGCGGAAGCCATCTCTGCTACTGGCGCTAAGATCCTTGCAACTGGATCACCAACCAGGTACCCATATGTACTCATTCACACGCCGTCCTGCATAGACTTCGCAGTACATCATGGTATTCCGGATTCTCGAGCAACAATAAGTCAGAGCTGGGATCTGGACTCCGACCATCTGGCCTTAGTCATCAGCATTAAAACAGATGGCATTATAGAAAATCCAAGCCCTCATCTAGTCACCAAGCACACTGATCTGCTCGCATTTAGGCAACATTTGGAGAGGTCGATTCAACTGAACGTCACGCTAAACTCTGAGGAAGAAATCGAGATGGCTGTAGATAACATCACAGAGAGTATACACATGGCTGCTGCTGCCTCAACGCCCTCGCATCCTCCGACAAGCGCCGCCTATGGAATAGTTCTTACAAGAGAGGCCAGAGAGCTTTTGTCACAAAAAAGGAGACTTCGCAGACGCGCAATCCGATCTCAAGACCCATGGGACCGAATTCTATGGAACCGGGCTGCCAAGCAACTTCGAAACACCCTGAGAGAACTTCGAAGCAACTTCTTTGAACAAAAGCTTGCTTCCATGGATTACACCGTGGATGCTGGATATTCGCTTTGGAAGACCACTAAGTCTCTTAAAAGACAACCGTTCAGACAGATTCCCATCCGGTGTCCCAACGGTGAACTTGCTAGAAACGAAGAAGAGCAGGCCAATTCGTTTGCACATCATTTAAGGGACAGGTTCACCCATTACCAATTTTTAACGCCATGTTAAGGATGCAGTTTTTCCCTAAGCAGTGGAAGATAGCAACAATCCTGATGATCCATAAGCCTGGAAAACCGGAGGACGACCCTGAGTCGTATCGGCCAATAAGTCTTTTGTCTTCCTTATCTAAGGTATGGGAGAGGCTTCTTGCCAATCGTCTTGGTAGTATAATCAAGGAATGCCGTATCTTGCCGGATCACCAGTTTGGCTTTCGGGAGGGACACGGCACAGTGGAGCAAGTCCACAGATTGGCAGGACACATCCTACAGGCCTATGATGATCTAGAATACTGCAATGCAGTCTTCATTGATATGCAGCAAGCCTTCGATAGAGTTCGGCATATCGGCCTACTGAGCAAAATTAAAAAACTGTTCCCAGCACCATACTACGGTGTCCTACGATCATACTTGGAAGGACGTCAGTTTATGGTCAGGTTCAGGAACACACATTCAACACCTTGCCAAATGAGAGCTGGAGTTCCACAGGGCAGCGTCCTTGGCCCGCTGCTTTACTCTATCTATACTGCAGATCTACCCTCCCCAAGCGAGCAACATATGGAGGCCCCCCGTAAGGCTCTGCTTGCTACCTACGCGGACGATATAGCACTGCTCTACAGCTCCAAGTGCCGCCTTGAGGCAGCAGATGGTCTCCAAGAGTACCTCTACTCTTTGGCAGCTTGGTGCAAAAGATGGAATTTAAAAGTCAACCCACTGAAGACCACCAATCCATGCTTCACCCTGAAAGCGCTCATAGACCACACCCCACCCATAAAGTTTGAAGGCGTAACTTTGGACCAACCAGAGCAAGCAAGAAATCTCGGTATCACCCTTGATAAGCGTCTTACTTTTGGTCCACACTTGAAAGCTACGGCTCGTAAATGTGGGCAAAGAATGCAGCAATTGCGGTGGCTGATTAACAGAAGAAGCACCATGTCACTGAGAGCCAAAAGAGCAGTTTATGTACACTGTGTAGCCCCGATCTGGCTCTACGGTGTGCAGATTTGGGGTATAGCTGCCAAATCGAACTATAAACGGATACAGGTCTTGCAGAATCGCGCCATGAGGCAAATAACGAACTGCCCTTGGTACGTGCGCGGCTCCACCCTACATCGGGATTTGAATCTGCATACAGTAGAGGAGAAGATTGGAAGGCACACCAGCAGATACAGTGACAGGCTAATTAGACACCATAGTATGCTCGCCAGACGATTACTACCTGCCAGGCCTTTGAGGCGGTTGAAGAGATTGGGTTTTGCCAAAACTATTGGCCAACTCTAAGTTTCCCTCCCAATATTATAATATTATATTTTTTGTAAGTCCTCTCGCATTTAGCATTAGGTTTGGCTACCCCATTATTATTTACCAGTGATGTTAAGATACGTTATATGCAATGTACGGATTCAACGCT
This sequence comes from Drosophila miranda, assembly GCF_003369915.1. Lineage (NCBI taxonomy): Eukaryota > Metazoa > Arthropoda > Insecta > Diptera > Drosophilidae > Drosophila > Drosophila miranda. The sequence continues at coordinate 311,177 of NW_022881603.1, forward strand.
TAATAAAAAAAAAAAAAAAAAAAAAAAAAAAAACTAATCACTTGTGCGCGAATAAACAAATGTCTAGAGCAGCGAACTGCAGTGAACTGTAACGAAGTAATTATTGTACCCGAGAGAGGAGAGGGCGAAAAATCGAAAGCTAATCAACTGTCGAATCGCGGCGGGGGAGCGGGCGTCGGAAGAGTTAATAACAAAGACGAATGGGGTTCGGCGTTTGGCGCGCGGCTTCGTATTGAGATTTATCTGGTTTAACAATTTGTGTAAAAATAATGGGCATTCGTGTGTGTTGAGCTGATGGAGGGATTCATTTTAATGAATTTTTAGGGGTACTGTACGCTTGGTCCTCGGTAAATCGTTCAGCTCCATTTGGCTCTTTGGACGGACTAGCATCTGTACGGATCTCAGAGATCTGAAGCTATACCATTGCTCCCAGAAAATGCCCTGGACATTGTCCACCTCGGCCTTGAAGTACTTGCCATTCAAATTGCTATGGGAAGAGGATATTAACTGAATAATTCCTATGTGTTTGTGTGATACTCAGTGGACGGATGAATTACCTTCGCGAACAGAAGTCGTACCACCAGGCTCCGTGGTGATACTCGGCGCAATTCATATGCGTAAATTCATCGTTATCCCTATCGAAGGTTGAGAATTTCATCTTGTCATGGGTGCGTAACGCGTCGCTGGAATTTCCTTGATAATAGCCGAGCAATTTCAATTCGTAGCCTTCCTCCTCGCTGCCAATAACAAAGTCATCGTAGTGAGCATAGCTTGACTCTCCATTGAATCTCCTGAAGCTTATGTAGAGCTCATGAGGCTGGGAGCTGGTCAGGCGGTGCAGTTTTTCGAGGCCAATAAAGAACTCCCCGTTGAGCTTGCCAAACCATTTCCTGTACTGATCCCAGTTGCGATCGAAGTTCACAGAGCCATCCAGTCGACGCTGAATAGCCATCCATCCAGGACCGGCGGCCGTGAGACCCTCACAGGACACCAGATAAAATGAATCCCAGACGACATGCCGTAGGGCATACAAGAGGTGGTGGCTGCCTCCCAGCCTGCCAACAGGTCGTCCTTCTTCTCCCTGAATTTACCATCAAAATATACGACTTTGGCTCTCAGATGATCGATCAATGCCGCACTGGAGGTGTTCTGTTTTCTTAAATCACTCAACACGTGCTGTTTCCTCTTCAATCTGATTTCGTAGACCTTGACCTTCTGCTCGAGTACCTTGATTTGATCCGCCTTTTCCTTCAGTTTAGCTGTATATTCTGTGAGATTCTCAAATCTCTTCAGTAGATCGTCGTCAGTGTGTTCCTTGGTTTGAAGCTTGTTTATTTCATTTTCTCTGTCCTTGATGGTGGCTGCACCATGGTTTTGTGCTGATCAATGTGGACTTCTGCCAACTTCTCGTGCACGGCTGTGACATTGGCAATGGGCATGCTACTTGACGGTACTACTTCAGTTTTGTTCTTCAAGTCTATAATGGCAGCCTTGGTTGGCTTAAGCTTGGGGGTGGCCTCAAAGGACCAAGGTACAGCCAAAAGAATCAGCAGTAAAACGAAATAGTTTTCCATTGTGAGTCGTATTCTCCGAACCATGCACATTGCAATCAAAATTAAACTGAGATCGCAAACGAAATGCATTTTGAATGAATTAACTGTTTAAATCCGGAAGCTAATGCAAAGTTGTTTGCTGATAAGAATTACTGCACTTCCAAGCCGCACTTGAACTTGAATGTGTACTTGTACAGCTGCGTTTGATTCGTTTGTTAACCATAGCTGGGCTTAAATTTAAAGTTTATTTTAAATACAAATATTTAAATTATTTTAATACATTATTTAGATACATTTTTTTTTTAAACATTGGTGTTTTTTTCATTCACTTTCATACTTTGCGCTCTACTTAAAGCAGGTTGGCAGTCCAGCAGCATTTCATTCGAGGTGCAGTTTTTCAGCAGTTGGCAGTTTTCCCGTTTATCGATAGCAACAATGGAATACCCTTCTGGAATATTTAAACCTATTTCAACGATGAAAAATTAGAAGAGTTTTTCTAATCAATTACCGAAAACTTTGGGTGGCTGTAATTTAAATTATTTATTTGGCGGGGCGAAAAACTTGATACGCTCGATCTAATTCAAGGTTGGCGAACAACTATATTTTCTTCACAATTCAAATCTCTTACTCTAGCTAACCTACGGTGGCAAAGCGGGGCGAATTCGCCAAGAGCGAGAGAGCGAGCTTTTATTGCGCTCCCGCTTTGCCCTATCCTAACTTACACTAGACTTCATGAAATACTGTCCTAATAACAATTATTATTATCCAAATGGCGCTACACCGGCCCCGTTGAAGGCCTGGAAGGCTTCAAACTATTGGCAGAAGCGCCAATTTGTGGATTGGCCTCCTGAACGTGGCTCCGATCAATAACTAATAATTGTGGCCATGGATGGAAGGTCACGCAACACCGGCCCCGTTGAACGCCTGCATCGGCTTCAACACATTGGGAGCGGCGCTAATTTGTGTATGGGCCGCCGAAAAACCGCTCCGGTGCTAGTCCTTATTTCGACGACCCTGACCATGCCGTCCTCTCCTGCGTGCGTGGCGATGACCCTCCCCACGAGCCACTCCTGAGGCGGCAGATTGTCCTCGGCCACGATGACGAGGTCTCCTTCCTCGAGGTTCGGTTGCTGCTGGTGCCATTTGACCCGAATTTGCAGCCCCAGGACATATTCGCGGGACCATCACTGCCAAAACGCTTGCCTGACTGACGAGACAAGTCGCCATCGCCGCAAGCAACTGAGACTCTCCTGGTCCGGAGTCCGCAGTGCTGGGGGGGCGATGAGCGACCCGCCTGTCAGCAGGTGCCCGGGTGTTAGGGCCTCGCCGTCGCTTGGATCTTGGCTGATGGCTCCCAGCGGCCTCGAGTTCATTATGGCCTCGATGCCGACGAGGACTGTGGCGAGCTCTTCGGCGGTTAGGAGCGCGCTGCCTACCGCCCGTAGGAGTAGGCTCTTGGCAGTTTTTACACCTGCCTCCCATAGCCCTCCCATGTGAGGAGCTCGCGGCGGTATGAACGCAAATTCGCATCCGTTCTTTGACGCGAAATCGCGAATTGCGTCTCCTTGCTCCTTGAGCCTGATCCGCAGAGCGCTGAGATGGCGGCTCGCTCCTACGAAGTTCGTCCCGTTGTCGCAATGAACGACTTGGGGATATCCTCGGCGCCCGACGAACCTTTGAAAAGCCAACAAAAAACAATCAGTGGTTAGATCGGAAACTATTTCTAGGTGAACCGCCTTGGACGCAAAACAAACAAAAAGCGCAATGTATGACTTGTATGGGGGCCTTCCGCGAATTTTCAATGTCGTGTGCACTGGTCCACAAAAATCAACGCCGCAAATTGAAAATGGGCGGAGAGCACGGAGTCGATCTGCGGGTAAATTCCCCATGAGTTGCGTCAGCAATCGAGGCTTGCATTTAAAACAGCGCATACACGATCGAACTGTCTGACGGCAGACCTCCTGAGCGTTCACTATTCACACGCTCTGTCGAAGGATGCTCACAAGTGCTCGTGGGCCGACATGAAAATTCGAATGGTGCAGATGACGAATATAGCTTCGCACGAATTGCGAGCGCTTAGTCAAAAGCAGAGGAAACTTGGCATCGTATGATATAGGAGCTTTGGCTAGTCGCCCCCCCACTCGCAACAACGAAAAGTTGCACCAAGTCCCTGTGTCTTCATGGATGAATGGGTTCAACCGCTGAAGACAAGGACCAATTGTAGATCCTTTCCTAACCTTTTCAATTTCTTCTTGATACTCGTGATGCTGGATGATTTCGACAATTTTATAAAAAGCTTCATTGTATTCGGTCGGTGAGATAGTTTTTTCGAAATTTAGGCTTGGGTCTTTACATTTTCTTATAAAGCGGAACACATACACGAACACTCTAAGCAGTTTGAGGTGTGACGAGAATCCCTCGATGACATCTAACAGCTCCGAACTTCGCACAGCCGCGGTCAACCCGACCGCAGTCTTCCTCTTTTCCAGCTGAAGATCATCGGAGTGTTCGAAATGAGCGTTCTTGGGCCAGTTTTCTTCTTCCTCTTTCAGAAATGATGGTCCTTCGAACCAAATTGACTGAACGATTTCGTCGACGTCACAACCTCTTGAGACAATATCTGCTGTGTTCTGTTTCGTGGGTACATGCCGCCACGTAGCATCATCTGACCACTCTTGAATCTCAGCCACTCTATTTGAAACGAAAGTCGACAACGAAGATGGATGAGACCGGATCCAATGGAGAGTTACCTCTGAATCCGACCAATAAACGACTCGTTCAATGGGCACGTTTAATAGGGGCTTGATTCTGTGACAGAGATCTGCGAGAAGGTGAGCGGCACATAACTCAAGCCTTGGGAGCGTTTTGGTCTTGAGCGGCGCTACTTTGGATTTCGAAGTCAACAATGATATTTTTAAACCTTCTGCAGTTCTGCTACGTATATAGACGCACGCTCCATACGCTCTCATGGAGGCGTCAGCAAAGGCATGTAATTAGGCATCCTAATTAGTGGCCGAGTCACTGAATAATCCCAAACCCTACTCTAATTCTAACACATCAATTTCTCTTTTCAATACTTAATTTCATCATGAGTGTCCAAGAATTAGAGACTGCTGAACCGGTGACATCGGATCGGAATACACAAACCGAGATATGGATATGTCTTCCAATTGAGATAGTGTATTTTTCAACTTATTCCACGCTGTTTCCAAATGCAGCGGGATCGACTCATCCCAATCTAGTTTGTTAAGCCAAAGCTCCTGCAATAGGATCTTGCCTTTTATAACGATAGGACTTAATAAACCAAGGGGTCAAACAACTTTGATGTCACCGATAGTATGTTCCGTTTTGTCGCTCGGAGACCCATAACTGAATTGTCAATTTTGAACTTAAAGGCATCGTCAGTAGGTAACCATGAGATTCCTAACGCCTTTGTCGACTCTGAATCCGAGATTGTTATGGGTTTGGCTGTGCTCTCAGATGCGGTGATCTCGGGTGAGTTTGAAAACCACTTAGTCAACTCAAACCCTGCGGTCTGAAGAACCTGAGACACTTCGGACTTAATTGCCCTTAGCTCCTCTACGCATGCAGCACCAGTCAACAAGTCATCGACGTAAAAGTCGGACCCAATAACGTTAGCAGCTCTAGGGAATGAGAGCTTCGCAGACTTACTCATCCTTTTCAAACACCGGATAGCTAAGAATGGGGCTGGTCCAGTCCCATAGGTTACAGTGTTGAGCTTGTATAATCTCAAGGATTCAGAAGGGTCTCTTCTCCACACTATGAGCTGAAACTGCCGATCCGCTTCGTTTACTTGGCGATACATCTTTTTAACATCAGCAGTCAGGGCAAACCTGTGCAGACGGAAACGGAGCAGTGTCGAGTATAATTCCTCTTGAATGGTAGGTCCCACCATCAGAATGTCATTTAAGGCCACCTGTGAGGACGTCTTGGACGAAGCATCGAACACGACTCGGAGCTTGGTAGACGTACTTTGTGGCCTCAGAACACACTGATGAGGGATTACGTAGTGTGGAGTAGAAGGAATCGTATTGTCAGTAGGAGACATATGACCTAAGGAGAGGTACGCTTCCATGAATTCCAAGTACATTTTCTTCAACTCAGGGTCACGATGCAATCGTCTTTCAAGCGACAAAAACCGCCGTTTCGCAACCTCAAAGGAGTTGCCTAAACAATTTGGATCTGATTTAAACGGGAACCTTACTTCGAACCGACCTGATGATAGTACCTGAGTCGTCTTACGATAGTGTTCTTCACATAGCTTGTGCTCAGGTGTGGCAATTTTCTTGGTAGATGGCATTTCTTCCAGTGACCAAAACTTTTTCAAGGTCCTATCGATGGATACTAGCAACTCTTCACTGCAACTCAAACTGTTTGTAATTTGAGGAGCAGAACTCCTGGAAACATATTTTCCCGACACAACCCAACCAAGAAGGGTTTTCTGAAGAGTTGGAAAGTCAGGACCTTGTTTAATTTGCCCAACAGCTAATAATTCAAAGAACGATTCTGCTCCAATTAACATATCTATTCTTTGTGGCTTGTAGAAATAAGGGTCTGCCAGTGGTAGGTTCTCTGGGATTCGCCAGTCAGTCACATTCACTGACTGGTCAGGGTGATAACCTGAAATTGATTTCAGGATCCAAAAATCAAAGGAGAACTCACTACCATTTATTCGCGACTTCACCACTGTGTGTATTTTATCCTTTGCTTGAGAATTAGATTCACCAATTCCAAGCAAGTTAATACAGGACTCCTCTCTACGGATCTGTAAGCGATTAGCGAGGTCCTCGGTAATAAAATTTGTTTGTGATCCAGAGTCGAGCAGAGCTCTGGCCAGAATGTGTTCACCGCTCTTAGTTCGGACGCTTACGATCGACGTAGCCAGAATTACCCTGTCCAACGCTGTCTCATGCAAAACATGTGACGTGGAAGGTTGATTCTGATTTGATGGAGGAGAAGGACTCTCTTGGGGTGGTGGCAACGCGAGACTATTAGCCGACACTGTGTATCGATGCAATAATGTATGATGTGAGCGGCTGCACACTCGACATTTATTGGCTTTGCATTTTACAACAGCGTGGCCTTTTCGCAGACAATTAATGCATAGGGATGCCGACTTAGCAAACTCAAACCTTTGCATCACCGAGAGACGCGAAAATGAAGGGCAATTTGACACTACATGGTCTCCTGAATTGCAGTAGCTACAAGTTTGCTGAGTTCTACTGTTGGTGGAAGTGGAAGAACAAGCAAATGAACTGCGATTATGTTGCTTTCTTGGCATGACTTTGTCTTGCCTTGGCTTGGTCGATTCTTCAGCAGACAAATGCTGGTATCGACGATTCAAGACTTTCTCAAAGTCGGACCAAAGCGGCAACTTCTCATAAGTAAGCTGTTCATCCCACTTTTGTTTCGTCACTGGGTCGACTCTGTTTAAAACGAGATGAATGAGCATTGCATTCGAAATTTTTGTATCATCTCCGATCGACAGTAACGATCCGTAAATCGACGAAAAAGTATCGATTTGAGTTCTTAGAGATGATGCAGATTGATGCGACATTCTCGGCAGATTGAACAATGTGGAAATATTATTCGTGAAAATCAAATAATCGTTGTCATATACTCGTTTTAGGCCAGCCATGGCCTTTTCATAATTTGCCTCGGTGACTTGGAACGCCTTTATTGTTCCTAATGCATCATCAGAGAGGCACGAAATCAAATGATTAAATTTTTCGATCACCGGTATGCTGTTGTCGCTATGGACTAGTCTCTCAAAAAGGCTAATGAAATTTTTGAATTCCGAGTGTTTACCACTAAATTTGGGTAATGCCAATTTCGGAAGTCTAGCATGAGTTTGGGCTGAAAAAGACACTGGCTTCGTCTCGAGGAGGGCGGAAAACGAGCTATATTTATGTGCAATACAGTCGAGCTAGCTCGCCAGCAGGCAATGGCCGTGAGGAAGTTCTCAAATCTCAAAGTGGGGTTCTTATTGGGGGAGCAGGGCGTCGACGACTGGTCGAAGATAAAATGGAGCCACGAAATAAGCGATAGCCAAGTTAGTGTCGAGCTCATGACGCTGCATCAAAGGCGGCGATAAGCGACATTATCTTTCCTTTGGTGACAATTATCAGCTCTTCCAACTCGGCCGCATATGCATCATCACCTGTTATGTCCTCGATTTGCTCCTGCAAATGGTTAGCCTTTTCAATTGAAGCATTCAAACAATCTAATCTACATTGTAATTCCGGTAATTGCAAAGGAATCGACCCTTGATCTAATCGATCCTCTAAGCGGCGAATGCTTTTTACTCGACTTTTGAGCTTAATCTTGAAGTCTTCAAGAGTGGATTTACTTTTTTCTGCCATAATGTTTGTGTATGAAGATTTTACACAACAAACCACTATTATTTCGATTTATTTATTTATTATTATCATTATTTTTTTTTTTATATGTTTGAACGAGAACGATAATCGAAAACGAATTTGAATTGAATGTCGAGGCACGAGGTATCAAGGGAAAGAGTCGTTGCAAGTGACGGCAGAAAACAATATACCCGTTAGATACAGGGTAGCGCGTCACTTGGCAAGTAACAGCCGAAATCAATATACCCGTTAGATACAGATACTTGGCGCACCGTTAAGCTCAAGAGCGGCAACGAAAATTCTCCCACTGCGACAGTGATTGCAGTAAACGAAAGATGTATATATGTACATATAACTGTTGCGTCCAAATAGCGGTTCACATATGTCTGTATGTGTCGATATGTATGTATTTATGTGTTTTTACCCTGTAGAACCAAAGGGGTCAATTGACCCCTCTCGAACTATTTCTGCGCTGTTTACCGCGCAACTAGCTACGCAACTAGTTACGCGGGAAGCGAACGTGGACCAGGTCTTCATCGACTACAATGTACTAGTTCTGCAACTAGTTACGCGGGAAGCGAACGCGGACCAGTCGAAAAAGAACCGAAAAACGAAGCCGCCTTCGGTTTGTTTTTGAAGGCGGCAAATAACCGCAATTCCGTGGAGTTACAGTGCCCACTCAGCTAGTTTTTACCGAGCCACGACATGCAATAAGCACCGAAATGGTAAGTTAATCGTGATATTTTACTGTAGTTGCGCTCGTGGAATGAAAGAGACAAGAATTTACACAAACAAAATTAATTTGTTTTCCTCGTTTGCTTTATGCGTTGATTTTGTTCACTTCTGTACAACATCTAATCGCTGGAAGAGTCTTTTGTGTAAACATTTATTAAAAAAGTGGAAAAGAATTAATAAATAAATCAAATTAATATAAACAGGTACGTGCAAATATTACACTAGACTTCATAATTCAGATCAATAACTAATAATTGTGGCCATGGATGGAAGGTCACGCAACAAACGATTTCTTTCTACAGAGACCAAGAATAATCATGCATGAATATGTCTAACACATATGTATCAATTTGAGAAAATTTCTTCATCAATAACGTTTTAAAAACATTTTGGAAAACAGGGTATACAAAGGGCTATACACGCATCATGTCTTTAAATACCAGCAACATTGCGACTGTTTGTTTGTTGAACTATTTTGTTTAAACCTTGTTTAAGTCAAAATACAATAAAAGCAAGGACTAAAAACTAACCAATTTTGTAGAAAATATATTTATCAACGGCCTAAAATTATGTGAGCCGAACTAAGGGTTTCAGTTAGCCAGAATTATTCAACGGAATCTCTAAATTGAGCAATATGAACGACTAGCCTCGTTTTTTTGTTTTGACTTATGTTCGGAGCAGAACCCAGCCGATTAGCTGCTTGCCAAATAGCACCTAATTCTTGGCCCTCAGCCGCTTATTTTGTTTGTTACTTATGTCTATGTCACTCATTTGTTTGTTAAAGCTTTGCGCTTGCTTGCCCTGCTAAACGCTCTCTGCCAGCTCGCTCTTCGCTATCTCCGCTTTGCGTCTGCCTACCGACGTCGGCCGAGCGAAGCTGCGCTTAGCGATCGGAGCGGCAATGTAAAGGGCAGGCAAGCCACACTTGCAATTTGGATGTCACGCATTAAAGAACATATCGTACTTTTATTTCTGCGCCGAGTTTTATTTAATTCGAAATAATTAGTCGGCCGACTGGGGATAAAAAACATTATCTCCACAACTTATTTCGCTAAAACCGTTTTTTGGTTGACCTATTTCACTAATACCTTCTTTTAGACAAGATCCAATAAAAGCAAGTGTTTAAAATAAACTAGTCAATTCGCAAATAGATTTACTAATCGGATAAAATTATGTGGGCATGGCTTAATGTTCTATATAGCTAGTAATATTCCACGGAATATCATAAACGAGGAATATGTAAACTTGAACTTGAATTCGTCAGTATATTTACGGTATATTTTTTAAATGAGACGGTACATTTCGGTATATTTCTAAAGGTCGGACGGTATATTTTGCGATAAACCCGCGGATAATACTGAGGGACAGGACTTCATTTACTTTTTTCCTTTTTTTGGCAGTTTATTTATTCAGCTCTTGGAATTTATTATCTTATCTGATCAAATTCTTGTTCAATACAATATATCGGTGGAACAAAGTTCAATTAAAACAAAGGTGAGGCGAGACATATGCCGGTCAACCTGCGCGTCCATCGCGGTGTTTTCCGCACACAGAGAACGGTGACTGGAAAAAAATGTAAGTCCCCGTACTTCCAGCTAGTAGCTGGCCACATCCAGAAAAACCTGCTGTGTCATTATAGCCACGTCAGCAATCATCTTAGTTGGCGAGCTTGTGCCTGCAGTCACTGAATTTTATTTTATTTCACCACTTTCAGCTGGCACCCGGAGCAAATAGGATCATCATGGCAGACAACGTGCATAGTGGGGAATCCGAAATAAAGGTATAAATAATATAAATTCCAGTGCATATACATAAGTTTATACTTTTTGCTGAATTGTAAAAATGCATTCGCATTTGTTGCAGCCTCGCAGCTATCAGCTGCGTCTCGTGGATCATATTATGAAGAACAATGGGATAATCTACTTGCCGACCGGATCTGGCAGGACATACGTGGCCATCCTGGCCCTGAAGCGATTCTCCAAAGACATGGACAAGTAAGTCGCTTGCATTTTTTTTCATACTGGAATTTTGCAAACACACTCATACATAAGAAAATACATATGTATGTAGCTGTTGAACTGAATTCTCGGATTTGTTTACACTCCTACAGATCAATCGAGGAGGGCGGAAAACGAGCTATATTTATGTGCAATACAGTCGAGCTAGCTCGCCAGCAGGCAATGGCCGTGAGGAAGTTCTCAAATCTCAAAGTGGGGTTCTTATTGGGGGAGCAGGGCGTCGACGACTGGTCGAAGATAAAATGGAGCCACGAAATAAGCGATAGCCAAGTTAGTGTCGAGCTCATGACGCCTCATCAAACCAATATGCATTTCTGATATTCGTTTATATAGAACGGATGCACTAGTATTTGTGCTTCCAAGTGCTTTACAAATTTGGCCCTGGCTTTTTTTTCTAATCGAATTTTCTTATATCTTACAACGACAATAGGTTCTGGTGGGCACAGCCCAAGTAATGTTGAATATGGTCACCCAGAAGTACTTGGAGCTGAGCTCTGTGAGCATCGTGATTACAGACGAGTGCCACCATGGCACTGGCCACCATCCCTACCATAAGTTCATGCATCTGTTTTTACTCGCTGACCGAAACACGCCACTGCCGCGCGTTTTGGGACTGACGGGTGTACTCATTAAAGGCAACGAATTTAAGCTGGTCGCTCAAAAGCTCAGAGAGCTGGAGACGACCTTCAGAAGCAATATCATCACCGTGTCCGACACGGAGGAATTGAAAAACGTGATGCTGTGAGACCTTTTAAGCCCTTTCCATAGAAGAAATCACGCTATAGCAGTTCTGTTTATTTTTTGCAGCTACTCCACCAAACCAAGGGAGTGTTTAAGGACTTATCCAGACCAAGTGGGGAGCCTTGTGATCGGGCACGCCATACATAGATGCATTGAGCACTTCAACGTACGCCTAGACGATTTGGAGATTGGCAAACAGCCTACGCGCTATTCCAAGGGACTGTCGACCCCCCGCGATCCGCAGAAGAAAGGATATATAAAGACTCTGCTCAACGACTTCCAGTACCAGCTGGAGCACTATGGCGTATATGCGGCAGCCATGGCCATAGTATCGGTGATTCTAGAGTTTGAAATCAAGCTGCATCAGTCGGAAACCCTTGCCCTGACCCACATATATAAGTTGGCCATCTGTCTGTGTAACCGGATCAATCACATGCTTAAGAAAAAGCTTCGCGATTTGGTCGACGATGATACGGAGCCCGATGACGCAGTCCACACGGAGGAAACCATCATGAACTTTTCGACTCCCAAGGTGCAGAGATTTTTGCATTACGTGCAGAAAACGTTCTCGGGCAAGGATGCCAAGGATATTTGCTGCTTGGTCTTCGTTGAGCGCCGGTATACGAGCAAATGCATATACCAATTGTTGAAGAAGTTCATTGCGGTTATTCCGGCGCTGCGCGATGTTCTCGTGCCGCAGTTTATGGTGGGCCGCAACTCAGTTTCAGCGGATTGTGAGAGCGTCCTGGAGCGCAAGTGGCAAAAGTCGGTACGTTATGCCTTGGGCCTCAGCACAGAACATTATATTAAAAGTATATTATTCTCCCCTGTCGCAATCCCCAACAAAGGCCATTCATCAATTTAGGGATGGCGAAGCCAACCTGATGATCTGTTCGAGCGTTCTAGAGGAAGGCATCGATGTAAAGGCCTGCAATTACGTGTTGATCCTGGATCCTTTAAAGACATTTAACATGTACGTGCAGACGAAGGGGCGGGCTCGATCCAAGGAGGCCCAGTTTGTGCTTTTTTCCTCAGAGCTTGACCGCATAAAAACCAACCAACAAATCAATCAATATCGCCAAGCCCATACCGACATCGGAGAGTATTTAAAGGATCGCGTCCTGGATCGGGCCGAACCCCTGATGCAAGAGATAGCCGATCACTTCCACGAATTGATCCCACCATTTATAAACGAAAAAGGTGCCGTGCTGCTGCCTAGCAGTGCCCTGATGCTGCTCCACCGCTACTGCCAGAGCCTGCCCTCGGATGCATTCGGCTTTGTGGAGCCCTGGATCACACTAATCAGTTGGGACCAGAAGCGGAAACTCTGTGGCACACAGGCCGCAAGCAAAGAAGTCGTCTCTATCGAACTTCCACTCAGCTCGTCCGTGCGGGATAAAATTTATGTAAGCCCAAAATGGACTACCCAGCGTCGACAGTCAGTAATCATGTTCGAATCATTCCAGAGCGATCCCATGACTTCAGTTCAGGCGGCAAAAATATCGGCAGCCTTTAAGACCTGCATTAAACTGTACTCCACGGGGAGCTCAACGAGCGTTTCCTACCCGTCACGCTTAAGGACCGGGTGACGGCGATAACCGACTTTCACTTTGACCACTGGAAGAAATACAGCGACGATGGTGAGTCTTATTCAATCAAATACCCACTAATTCTGTTTAATCATTCTCCTCCTTGGGTGCTTTTAGTTATCGATACGGTAAACAAGCAGAAACTCAAGCCGGAGACACAAACTACCTTCAAGACCTCTTGTCAGACGGATTCCATGGAATGCTGTTCCGCGATCTGTTGAAGATCTGGCATCCCTGCTTTGTACTGGATCGTCGAGGCAAGGACAACTCCTACCTGATCGTGCCTCTAGCCGTGGGCGCAGAGCATCAGAATGTGGTGGACTGGCCGCTGGTTCGTCAGTTCCAGCGTCTGCCCACCCCGAAGCCTGTCAGTGTGAAGCAGCGCAAGGAACACAGAGCGCCGCGTCCAGAGGACTATGAGGGGAAAATTGTGACTCAGTGGTATGCCAACTTCGCGAGCAAGCGAATGCTCGTGCACAAGGTGCGCAGAGACCTGACTCCGAGCAGCCTGATGGAAAGCAACCACCAGAACACGAGCTATGGCGAGTTCACCACGTCCAAGTATGGCGATGACATCGAAGGAATTGTTCGCATGGACCAGTTCCTGATCGAGGTGCGCGAGCTTACGGAGCAACTGAACTTCTATGTCCAGCAGCGGGGCAAGACGTCGGCCCAGAGCAAGGCCAGGGTCAAGATCATCCTCATTCCGGAGCTCTGCTTTAATTTCGATTTCCCCGGCGACCTCTGGATAAAAGCAGTGTTTCTACCCAGCATCTTGAACCGGCTCCACTTCATGCTGCATGCTGAGGCATTACGACAACGCTTCAATACCTACCTGGGGCTGCAACATCTGCCTCAAAATGGAGTTGACTATAGGCCAAAGCTCTTGGAGATCGACTGGTCGTTGCGCCGCAATGTGGATTCCCATGGCAATGCCGTTCCCAATGATTATGAAGAAGGGTCACGCTCCATTCTGGAGCCCCTACCCATCAAAGAAGTTGAGATTTGGATGAAGACACTGCAGATACGCGACTTACAACATTCGTGGCAGCAGTACCTGGAACCCGTAGACCTACCCCGTAACATCATGTCCGCCTATACCGTGGAGTTGAACTATTACAACAATTTTATATCCAGCCAAGTGACGTCTCTCGACAAAATGGAGCAGGACGACAGGGAGTTCTGGCTGCAGACGCAGTTCAAGATGCCTAAAGGGAACATCTATGAGACCAGGAGTCCAGCAATGCCCCCTGCCGCCCGGCCTGCCCTGCTCCCGCCGACCAGCTCAGCTCCCAAACCACAGTCGTTGAATGTGTTGCCGGTTCTGATGAAGAGCGTTTCCGATGATCACATCACTCCGGCCCACCAGGGTGAGTTCCTGGCGGCCATCACCACAGCGGGATCTGCCGATGTTTATGATATGGAGCGAGCGGAGCTGTTGGGTGACTCGTTTCTCAAGATGAGTGCCAGTCTTTACCTGGCCAGCAGGTATCCCGACTGGAACGAAGGCACGCTCACGCAGGTCAAGTCGAGGCTGGTGTCCAACAAGAACCTGATGTATTGCCTCAGGGAGACGTATATTCCCAGTCGTATTAGCTGCAGTCTGTTCGACCCCAGAGTAACGTGGCTTCCACCCAGCATTAATCTGCCCGAAGATGTCTTGGATGTGTGGACGGAGCAGCCGAGCTTTGCCAAACTGATTGGTCCCCATAATCTCTTCAATCTGGCCCTTAGTGAGGAGGAGATTCTGGCAGGTCGTTGCAACGAGGATACCTATCGTCGCTTTGTGCAAGGTTGCAAGAGCAATCAGCAAGGCTATTATGCCGGCCGAGACTTCTCCTCCGGCGTGAACTACTTCTTTGGTGAGGTCGCTGTTCAGAACAAGGTGGTGGCTGACACTCTGGAGGCCCTTCTGGGAGTCGTTGTGAGAAACTATGGATTGCAACATGGCTTCCGCATGCTGGAATACTTCGGCATTTGCAAGCCGGACGTTGATAAGCCATTGTCGCAGCTGCTCGATCTTCAGTTGAAGAGCACCAAGATGCGAGCCAACGCGAGCCCTGACGATATTGATGGCTTCGCAACTAGTTACGCGGGAAGCGAACGTGGACCAGGTCTTCGTCGACTACAATGTACTAGTTCTGCAACTAGTTACGCGGGAAGCGAACGCGGACCAGTCGAAAAAGAACCGAAAAACGAAGCCGCCTTCGGTTTGTTTTTGAAGGCGGCAAATAACCGCAATTCCGTGGAGTTACAGTGCCCACTCAGCTAGTTTTTACCGAGCCACGACATGCAATAAGCACCGAAATGGTAAGTTAATCGTGATATTTTACTGTAGTTGCGCTCGTGGAATGAAAGAGACAAGAATTTACACAAACAAAATTAATTTGTTTTCCTCGTTTGCTTTATGCGTTGATTTTGTTCACTTCTGTACAACATCTAATCGCTGGAAGAGTCTTTTGTGTAAACATTTATTAAAAAAGTGGAAAAGAATTAATAAATAAATCAAATTAATATAAACAGGTACGTGCAAATATTACACTAGACTTCATAATTCAGATCAATAACTAATAATTGTGGCCATGGATGGAAGGTCACGCAACAAACGATTTCTTTCTACAGAGACCAAGAATAATCATGCATGAATATGTCTAACACATATCAATTTGAGAAAATTTCTTCATCAATAACGTTTTAAAAACATTTTGGAAAACAGGGTATACAAAGGGCTATACACGCATCATGTCTTTAAATACCAGCAACATTGCGACTGTTTGTTTGTTGAACTATTTTGTTTAAAATCTATTGAAGTCAAAATACAATAAAAGCAAGGACTAAAAACTAACCAATTTTGTAGAAAATATATTTATCAACGGCCTAAAATTATGTGAGCCGAACTAAGGGTTTCAGTTAGCCAGAATTATTCAACGGAATCTCTAAATTGAGCAATATGAACGACTAGCCTCGTTTTTTTGTTTTGACTTATGTTCGGAGCAGAACCCAGCCGATTAGCTGCTTGCCAAATAGCACCTAATTCTTGGCCCTCAGCCGCTTATTTTGTTTGTTACTTATGTCTATGTCACTCATTTGTTTGTTAAAGCTTTGCGCTTGCTTGCCCTGCTAAACGCTCTCTGCCAGCTCGCTCTTCGCTATCTCCGCTTTGCGTCTGCCTACCGACGTCGGCCGAGCGAAGCTGCGCTTAGCGATCGGAGCGGCAATGTAAAGGGCAGGCAAGCCACACTTGCAATTTGGATGTCACGCATTAAAGAACATATCGTAATTTTATTTCTGCGCCGAGTTTTATTTAATTCGAAATAATTAGTCGGCCGACTGGGGATAAAAAACATTATCTCCACAACTTATTTCGCTAAAACCGTTTTTTGGTTGACCTATTTCACTAATACCTTCTTTTAGACAAGATCCAATAAAAGCAAGTGTTTAAAATAAACTAGTCAATTCGCAAATAGATTCACTAATCGGATAAAATTATGTGGGCATGGCTTAATGTTCTATATAGCTAGTAATATTCCACGGAATATCATAAACGAGGAATATGTAAACTTGAACTTGAATTCGTCAGTATATTTACGGTATATTTTTTAAATGAGACGGTACATTTCGGTATATTTCTAAGGGTCGGACGGTATATTTTGCGATAAACCCGCGGATAATACTGAGGGACAGGACTTCATTTACTTTTTTCCTTTTTTTGGCAGTTTATTTATTCAGCTCATGGAATTTATTATCTTATCTGATCAAATACTTGTTCAATACAATATATCGGTGGAACAAAGTTCAATTAAAACAAAGGTGAGGCGAGACATATGCCGGTCAACCTGCGCGTCCATCGCGGTGTTTTCCGCACACAGAGAACGGTGACTGGAAAAAAATGTAAGTCCCCGTACTTCCAGCTAGTAGCTGGCCACATCCAGAAAAACCTGCTGTGTCATTATAGCCACGTCAGCAATCATCTTAGTTGGCGAGCTTGTGCCTGCAGTCACTGAATTTTATTTTATTTCACCACTTTCAGCTGGCACCCGGAGCAAATAGGATCATCATGGCAGACAACGTGCATAGTGGGGAATCCGAAATAAAGGTATAAATAATATAAATTCCAGTGCATA
Organism: Drosophila miranda; assembly: GCF_003369915.1. NCBI lineage: Eukaryota > Metazoa > Arthropoda > Insecta > Diptera > Drosophilidae > Drosophila > Drosophila miranda. The sequence continues at coordinate 328,317 of NW_022881603.1, forward strand.
TACATAAGTTTATACTTTTTGCTGAATTGTAAAAATGCATTCGCATTTGTTGCAGCCTCGCAGCTATCAGCTGCGTCTCGTGGATCATATTATGAAGAACAATGGGATAATCTACTTGCCGACCGGATCTGGCAAGACATACGTGGCCATCCTGGCCCTGAAGCGATTCTCCAAAGACATGGACAAGTAAGTCGCTTGCATTTTTTTTTCATACTGGAATTTTGCAAACACACTCATACATAAGCAAATACATATGTATGTAGCTGTTGAACTGAATTCTCGGATTTGTTTACACTCCTACAGATCAATCGAGGAGGGCGGAAAACGAGCTATATTTATGTGCAATACAGTCGAGCTAGCTCGCCAGCAGGCAATGGCCGTGAGGAAGTTCTCAAATCTCAAAGTGGGGTTCTTATTGGGGGAGCAGGGCGTCGACGACTGGTCGAAGATAAAATGGAGCCACGAAATAAGCGATAGCCAAGTTAGTGTCGAGCTCATGACGCCTCATCAAACCAATATGCATTTCTGATATTCGTTTATATAGAACGGATGCACTAGTATTTGTGCTTCCAAGTGCTTTACAAATTTGGCCCTGGCTTTTTTTTCTAATCGAATTTTCTTATATCTTACAACGACAATAGGTTCTGGTGGGCACAGCCCAAGTAATGTTGAATATGGTCACCCAGAAGTACTTGGAGCTGAGCTCTGTGAGCATCGTGATTACAGACGAGTGCCACCATGGCACTGGCCACCATCCCTACCATAAGTTCATGCATCTGTTTTTACTCGCTGACCGAAACACGCCACTGCCGCGCGTTTTGGGACTGACGGGTGTACTCATTAAAGGCAACGAATTTAAGCTGGTCGCTCAAAAGCTCAGAGAGCTGGAGACGACCTTCAGAAGCAATATCATCACCGTGTCCGACACGGAGGAATTGAAAAACGTGATGCTGTGAGACCTTTTAAGCCCTTTCCATAGAAGAAATCACGCTATAGCAGTTCTGTTTATTTTTTGCAGCTACTCCACCAAACCAAGGGAGTGTTTAAGGACTTATCCAGACCAAGTGGGGAGCCTTGTGATCGGGCACGCCATACATAGATGCATTGAGCACTTCAACGTACGCCTAGACGATTTGGAGATTGGCAAACAGCCTACGCGCTATTCCAAGGGACTGTCGACCCCCCGCGATCCGCAGAAGAAAGGATATATAAAGACTCTGCTCAACGACTTCCAGTACCAGCTGGAGCACTATGGCGTATATGCGGCAGCCATGGCCATAGTATCGGTGATTCTAGAGTTTGAAATCAAGCTGCATCAGTCGGAAACCCTTGCCCTGACCCACATATATAAGTTGGCCATCTGTCTGTGTAACCGGATCAATCACATGCTTAAGAAAAAGCTTCGCGATTTGGTCGACGATGATACGGAGCCCGATGACGCAGTCCACACGGAGGAAACCATCATGAACTTTTCGACTCCCAAGGTGCAGAGATTTTTGCATTACGTGCAGAAAACGTTCTCGGGCAAGGATGCCAAGGATATTTGCTGCTTGGTCTTCGTTGAGCGCCGGTATACGAGCAAATGCATATACCAATTGTTGAAGAAGTTCATTGCGGTTATTCCGGCGCTGCGCGATGTTCTCGTGCCGCAGTTTATGGTGGGCCGCAACTCAGTTTCAGCGGATTGTGAGAGCGTCCTGGAGCGCAAGTGGCAAAAGTCGGTACGTTATGCCTTGGGCCTCAGCACAGAACATTATATTAAAAGTATATTATTCTCCCCTGTCGCAATCCCCAACAAAGGCCATTCATCAATTTAGGGATGGCGAAGCCAACCTGATGATCTGTTCGAGCGTTCTAGAGGAAGGCATCGATGTAAAGGCCTGCAATTACGTGTTGATCCTGGATCCTTTAAAGACATTTAACATGTACGTGCAGACGAAGGGGCGGGCTCGATCCAAGGAGGCCCAGTTTGTGCTTTTTTCCTCAGAGCTTGACCGCATAAAAACCAACCAACAAATCAATCAATATCGCCAAGCCCATACCGACATCGGAGAGTATTTAAAGGATCGCGTCCTGGATCGGGCCGAACCCCTGATGCAAGAGATAGCCGATCACTTCCACGAATTGATCCCACCATTTATAAACGAAAAAGGTGCCGTGCTGCTGCCTAGCAGTGCCCTGATGCTGCTCCACCGCTACTGCCAGAGCCTGCCCTCGGATGCATTCGGCTTTGTGGAGCCCTGGATCACACTAATCAGTTGGGACCAGAAGCGGAAACTCTGTGGCACACAGGCCGCAAGCAAAGAAGTCGTCTCTATCGAACTTCCACTCAGCTCGTCCGTGCGGGATAAAATTTATGTAAGCCCAAAATGGACTACCCAGCGTCGACAGTCAGTAATCATGTTCGAATCATTCCAGAGCGATCCCATGACTTCAGTTCAGGCGGCAAAAATATCGGCAGCCTTTAAGACCTGCATTAAACTGTACTCCACGGGGGAGCTCAACGAGCGTTTCCTACCCGTCACGCTTAAGGACCGGGTGACGGCGATAACCGACTTTCACTTTGACCACTGGAAGAAATACAGCGACGATGGTGAGTCTTATTCAATCAAATACCCACTAATTCTGTTTAATCATTCTCCTCCTTGGGTGCTTTTAGTTATCGATACGGTAAACAAGCAGAAACTCAAGCCGGAGACACAAACTACCTTCAAGACCTCTTGTCAGACGGATTCCATGGAATGCTGTTCCGCGATCTGTTGAAGATCTGGCATCCCTGCTTTGTACTGGATCGTCGAGGCAAGGACAACTCCTACCTGATCGTGCCTCTAGCCGTGGGCGCAGAGCATCAGAATGTGGTGGACTGGCCGCTGGTTCGTCAGTTCCAGCGTCTGCCCACCCCGAAGCCTGTCAGTGTGAAGCAGCGCAAGGAACACAGAGCGCCGCGTCCAGAGGACTATGAGGGGAAAATTGTGACTCAGTGGTATGCCAACTTCGCGAGCAAGCGAATGCTCGTGCACAAGGTGCGCAGAGACCTGACTCCGAGCAGCCTGATGGAAAGCAACCACCAGAACACGAGCTATGGCGAGTTCACCACGTCCAAGTATGGCGATGACATCGAAGGAATTGTTCGCATGGACCAGTTCCTGATCGAGGTGCGCGAGCTTACGGAGCAACTGAACTTCTATGTCCAGCAGCGGGGCAAGACGTCGGCCCAGAGCAAGGCCAGGGTCAAGATCATCCTCATTCCGGAGCTCTGCTTTAATTTCGATTTCCCCGGCGACCTCTGGATAAAAGCAGTGTTTCTACCCAGCATCTTGAACCGGCTCCACTTCATGCTGCATGCTGAGGCATTACGACAACGCTTCAATACCTACCTGGGGCTGCAACATCTGCCTCAAAATGGAGTTGACTATAGGCCAAAGCTCTTGGAGATCGACTGGTCGTTGCGCCGCAATGTGGATTCCCATGGCAATGCCGTTCCCAATGATTATGAAGAAGGGTCACGCTCCATTCTGGAGCCCCTACCCATCAAAGAAGTTGAGATTTGGATGAAGACACTGCAGATACGCGACTTACAACATTCGTGGCAGCAGTACCTGGAACCCGTAGACCTACCCCGTAACATCATGTCCGCCTATACCGTGGAGTTGAACTATTACAACAATTTTATATCCAGCCAAGTGACGTCTCTCGACAAAATGGAGCAGGACGACAGGGAGTTCTGGCTGCAGACGCAGTTCAAGATGCCTAAAGGGAACATCTATGAGACCAGGAGTCCAGCAATGCCCCCTGCCGCCCGGCCTGCCCTGCTCCCGCCGACCAGCTCAGCTCCCAAACCACAGTCGTTGAATGTGTTGCCGGTTCTGATGAAGAGCGTTTCCGATGATCACATCACTCCGGCCCACCAGGGTGAGTTCCTGGCGGCCATCACCACAGCGGGATCTGCCGATTTTTATGATATGGAGCGAGCGGAGCTGTTGGGTGACTCGTTTCTCAAGATGAGTGCCAGTCTTTACCTGGCCAGCAGGTATCCCGACTGGAACGAAGGCACGCTCACGCAGGTCAAGTCGAGGCTGGTGTCCAACAAGAACCTGATGTATTGCCTCAGGGAGACGTATATTCCCAGTCGTATTAGCTGCAGTCTGTTCGACCCCAGAGTAACGTGGCTTCCACCCAGCATTAATCTGCCCGAAGATGTCTTGGATGTGTGGACGGAGCAGCCGAGCTTTGCCAAACTGATTGGTCCCCATAATCTCTTCAATCTGGCCCTTAGTGAGGAGGAGATTCTGGCAGGTCGTTGCAACGAGGATACCTATCGTCGCTTTGTGCAAGGTTGCAAGAGCAATCAGCAAGGCTATTATGCCGGCCGAGACTTCTCCTCCGGCGTGAACTACTTCTTTGGTGAGGTCGCTGTTCAGAACAAGGTGGTGGCTGACACTCTGGAGGCCCTTCTGGGAGTCGTTGTGAGAAACTATGGATTGCAACATGGCTTCCGCATGCTGGAATACTTCGGCATTTGCAAGCCGGACGTTGATAAGCCATTGTCGCAGCTGCTCGATCTTCAGTTGAAGAGCACCAAGATGCGAGCCAACGCGAGCCCTGACGATATTGATGGCTTCGCAACTAGTTACGCGGGAAGCGAACGTGGACCAGGTCTTCGTCGACTACAATGTACTAGTTCTGCAACTAGTTACGCGGGAAGCGAACGCGGACCAGTCGAAAAAGAACCGAAAAACGAAGCCGCCTTCGGTTTGTTTTTGAAGGCGGCAAATAACCGCAATTCCGTGGAGTTACAGTGCCCACTCAGCTAGTTTTTACCGAGCCACGACATGCAATAAGCACCGAAATGGTAAGTTAATCGTGATATTTTACTGTAGTTGCGCTCGTGGAATGAAAGAGACAAGAATTTACACAAACAAAATTAATTTGTTTTCCTCGTTTGCTTTATGCGTTGATTTTGTTCACTTCTGTACAACATCTAATCGCTGGAAGAGTCTTTTGTGTAAACATTTATTAAAAAAGTGGAAAAGAATTAATAAATAAATCAAATTAATATAAACAGGTACGTGCAAATATTACACTAGACTTCATAATTCAGATCAATAACTAATAATTGTGGCCATGGATGGAAGGTCACGCAACAAACGATTTCTTTCTACAGAGACCAAGAATAATCATGCATGAATATGTCTAACACATATCAATTTGAGAAAATTTCTTCATCAATTACGTTTTAAAAACATTTTGGAAAACAGGGTATACAAAGGGCTATACACGCATCATGTCTTTAAATACCAGCAACATTGCGACTGTTTGTTTGTTGAACTATTTTGTTTAAACCTTGTTTAAGTCAAAATACAATAAAAGCAAGGACTAAAAACTAACCAATTTTGTAGAAAATATATTTATCAACGGCCTAAAATTATGTGAGCCGAACTAAGGGTTTTAGTTAGCCAGAATTATTCAACGGAATCTCTAAATTGAGCAATATGAACGACTAGCCTCGTTTTTTTGTTTTGACTTATTTCGCTAAAACCGTTTTTTGGTTGACCTATTTCACTAATACCTTCTTTTAGACAAGATCCAATAAAAGCAAGTGTTTAAAATAAACTAGTCAATTCGCAAATAGATTCACTAATCGGATAAAATTATGTGGGCATGGCTTAATGTTCTATATAGCTAGTAATATTCCACGGAATATCATAAACGAGGAATATGTAAACTTGAACTTGAATTCGTCAGTATATTTTTTAAATGAGACGGTACATTTCGGTATATTTCTAAGGGTCGGACGGTATATTTTGCGATAAACCCGCGGATAATACTGAGGGACAGGACTTCATTTACTTTTTTCCTTTTTTTGGCAGTTTATTTATTCAGCTCTTGGAATTTATTATCTTATCTGATCAAATACTTGTTCAATACAATATATCGGTGGAACCAAGTTCAATTAAAACAAAGGTGAGGCGAGACATATGCCGGTCAACCTGCGCGTCCATCGCGGTGTTTTCCGCACACAGAGAACGGTGACTGGAAAAAAATGTAAGTCCCCGTACTTCCAGCTAGTAGCTGGCCACATCCAGAAAAACCTGCTGTGTCATTATAGCCACGTCAGCAATCATCTTAGTTGGCGAGCTTGTGCCTGCAGTCACTGAATTTTATTTTATTTCACCACTTTCAGCTGGCACCCGAAGCAAATAGGATCATCATGGCAGACAACGTGCATAGTGGGGAATCCGAAATAAAGGTATAAATAATATAAATTCCAGTGCATATACATAAGTTTATACTTTTTGATGAATTGTAAAAATGCATTCGCATTTGTTGCAGCCTCGCAGCTATCAGCTGCGTCTCGTGGATCATATTATGAAGAACAATGGGATAATCTACTTGCCGACCGGATCTGGCAAGACATACGTGGCCATCCTGACCCTGAAGCGATTCTCCAAAGACATGGACAAGTAAGTCGCTTGCATTTTTTTTTCATACTGGAATTTTGCAAACACACTCATACATAAGCAAATACATATGTATGTAGCTGTTGAACTGAATTCTCGGATTTGTTTACACTCCTACAGATCAATCGAGGAGGGCGGAAAACGAGCTATATTTATGTGCAATACAGTCGAGCTAGCTCGCCAGCAGGCAATGGCCGTGAGGAAGTTCTCAAATCTCAAAGTGGGGTTCTTATTGGGGGAGCAGGGCGTCGACGACTGGTCGAAGATAAAATGGAGCCACGAAATAAGCGATAGCCAAGTTAGTGTCGAGCTCATGACGCCTCATCAAACCAATATGCATTTCTGATATTCGTTTATATAGAACGGATGCACTAGTATTTGTGCTTCCAAGTGCTTTACAAATTTGGCCCTGGCTTTTTTTTCTAATTGAATTTTCTTATATCTTACAACGACAATAGGTTCTGGTGGGCACAGCCCAAGTAATGTTGAATATGGTCACCCAGAAGTACTTGGAGCTGAGCTCTGTGAGCATCGTGATTATAGACGAGTGCCACCATGGCACTGGCCACCATCCCTACCATAAGTTCATGCATCTGTTTTTACTCGCTGACCGAAACACGCCACTGCCGCGCGTTTTGGGACTGACGGGTGTACTCATTAAAGGCAACGAATTTAAGCTGGTCGCTCAAAAGCTCAGAGAGCTGGAGACGACCTTCAGAAGCAATATCATCACCGTGTCCGACACGGAGGAATTGAAAAACGTGATGCTGTGAGACCTTTTAAGCCCTTTCCATAGAAGAAATCACGCTATAGCAGTTCTGTTTATTTTTTGCAGCTACTCCACCAAACCAAGGGAGTGTTTAAGGACTTATCCAGACCAAGTGGGGAGCCTTGTGATCGGGCACGCCATACATAGATGCATTGAGCACTTCAACGTACGCCTAGACGATTTGGAGATTGGCAAACAGCCTACGCGCTTTTCCAAGGGACTGTCGACCCCCCGCGATCCGCAGAAGAAAGGATATATAAAGACTGCTCAACGACTTCCAGTACCAGCTGGAGCATAGTATGGCCATAGTATCGGTGATTCTAGAGTTTGAAATCAAGATGCATCAGTCGGAAACCCTTGCCCTGACCCACATATATAAGTTGGCCATCTGTCTGTGTAACCGGATCAATCACATACTTAAGAAAAAGCTTCGCGATTTGGTCGACGATGATACGGAGCCCGATGACGCAGTCCACACGGAGGAAACCATCATGAACTTTTCGACTCCCAAGGTGCAGAGATTTTTGCATTACGTGCAGAAAACGTTCTCGGGCAAGGATGCCAAGGATATTTGCTGCTTGGTCTTCGTTGAGCGCCGGTATACGAGCAAATGCATATACCAATTGTTGAAGAAGTTCATTGCGGTTATTCCGGCGCTGCGCGATGTTCTCGTGCCGCAGTTTATGGTGGGCCGCAACTCAGTTTCAGCGGATTGTGAGAGCGTCCTGGAGCGCAAGTGGCAAAAGTCGGTACGTTATGCCTTGGGCCTCAGCACAGAACATTATATTAAAAGTATATTATTCTCCCCTGTCGCAATCCCCAACAAAGGCCATTCATCAATTTAGGGATGGCGAAGCTAACCAAATGGTCTGTTCGAGCGTTCTAGAGGAAGGCATCGATGTAAAGGCCTGCAATTACGTGTTGATCCTGGATCCTTTAAAGACATTTAACATGTACGTGCAGACGAAGGGGCGGGCTCGATCCAAGGAGGCCCAGTTTGTGCTTTTTTCCTCAGAGCTTGACCGCATAAAAACCAACCAACAAATCAATCAATATCGCCAAGCCCATACCGACATCGGAGAGTATTTAAAGGATCGCGTCCTGGATCGGGCCGAACCCCTGATGCAAGAGATAGCCGATCACTTCCACGAATTGATCCCACCATTTATAAACGAAAAAGGTGCCGTGCTGCTGCCTAGCAGTGCCCTGATGCTGCTCCACCGCTACTGCCAGAGCCTGCCCTCGGATGCATTCGGCTTTGTGGAGCCCTGGATCACACTAATCGGTTGGGACCAGAAGCGGAAACTCTGTGGCACACAGGCCGCAAGCAAAGAAGTCGTCTCTATCGAACTTCCACTCAGCTCGTCCGTGCGGGATAAAATTTATGTAAGCCCAAAATGGACTACCCAGCGTCGACAGTCAGTAATCATGTTCGAATCATTCCAGAGCGATCCCATGACTTCAGTTAAGGCGGCAAAAATATCGGCAGCCTTTAAGACCTGCATTAAACTGTACTCCACGGGGGAGCTCAACGAGCGTTTCCTACCCGTCACGCTTAAGGACCGGGTGACGGCGATAACCGACTTTCACTTTGACCACTGGAAGAAATACAGCGACGATGGTGAGTCTTATTCAATCAAATACCCACTAATTCTGTTTAATCATTCTCCTCCTTGGGTGCTTTTAGTTATCGATACGGTAAACAAGCAGAAACTCAAGCCGGAGACACAAACTACCTTCAAGACCTCTTGTCAGACGGATTCCATGGAATGCTGTTCCGCGATCTGTTGAAGATCTGGCATCCCTGCTTTGTACTGGATCGTCGAGGCAAGGACAACTCCTACCTGATCGTGCCTCTAGCCGTGGGCGCAGAGCATCAGAATGTGGTGGACTGGCCGCTGGTTCGTCAGTTCCAGCGTCTGCCCACCCCGAAGCCTGTCAGTGTGAAGCAGCGCAAGGAACACCGAGCGCCGCGTCCAGAGGACTATGAGGGGAAAATTGTGACTCAGTGGTATGCCAACTTCGCGAGCAAGCGAATGCTCGTGCACAAGGTGCGCAGAGACCTGACTCCGAGCAGCCTGATGGAAAGCAACCACCAGAACACGAGCTATGGCGAGTTCACCACGTCCAAGTATGGCGATGACATCGAAGGAATTGTTCGCATGGACCAGTTCCTGATCGAGGTGCGCGAGCTTACGGAGCAACTGAACTTCTATGTCCAGCAGCGGGGCAAGACGTCGGCCCAGAGCAAGGCCAGGGTCAAGATCATCCTCATTCCGGAGCTCTGCTTTAATTTCGATTTCCCCGGCGACCTCTGGATAAAAGCAGTGTTTCTACCCAGCATCTTGAACCGGCTCCACTTCATGCTGCATGCTGAGGCATTACGACAACGCTTCAATACCTACCTGGGGCTGCAACATCTGCCTCAAAATGGAGTTGACTATAGGCCAAAGCTCTTGGAGATCGACTGGTCGTTGCGCCGCAATGTGGATTCCCATGGCAATGCCGTTCCCAATGATTATGAAGAAGGGTCACGCTCCATTCTGGAGCCCCTACCCATCAAAGAAGTTGAGATTGGGATGAAGACACTGCAGATACGCGACTTACAACATTCGTGGCAGCAGTACCTGGAACCCGTAGACCTACCCCGTAACATCATGTCCGCCTATACCGTGGAGTTGAACTATTACAACAATTTTATATCCAGCCAAGTGACGTCTCTCGACAAAATGGAGCAGGACGACAGGGAGTTCTGGCTGCAGACGCAGTTCAAGATGCCTAAAGGGAACATCTATGAGACCAGGAGTCCAGCAATGCCCCTGCCGCCCGGCCTGCCCTGCTCCCGCCGACCAGCTCAGCTCCCAAACCACAGTCGTTGAATGTGTTGCCGGTTCTGATGAAGAGCGTTTCCGATGATCACATCACTCCGGCCCACCAGGGTGAGTTCCTGGCGGCCATCACCACAGCGGGATCTGGCGATTTTTATGATATGGAGCGAGCGGAGCTGTTGGGTGACTCGTTTCTCAAGATGAGTGCCAGTCTTTACCTGGCCAGCAGGTATCCGACTGGAACGAAGGCACGCTCACGCAGGTCAAGTCGAGGCTGGTGTCCAACAAGAACCTGATGTATTGCCTCAGGGAGACGGATATTCCCAGTCGTATTAGCTGCAGTCTGTTCGACCCCAGAGTAACGTGGCTTCCGCCCAGCATTAATCTGCCCGAAGATGTCTTGGATGTGTGGACGGAGCAGCCGAGCTTTGCCAAACTGATTGGTCCCCATAATCTCTTCAATCTGGCCCTTAGTGACGAGGAGATTCTGGCAGGTCGTTGCAACGAGGATACCTATCGTCGCTTTGTGCAAGGTTGCAAGAGCAATCAGCAAGGCTATTATGCCGGCCGAGACTTCTCCTCCGGCGTGAACTACTTCTTTGGTGAGGTCGCTGTTCAGAACAAGGTGGTGGCTGACACTCTGGAGGCCCTTCTGGGAGTCGTTGTGAGAAACTATGGATTGCAACATGGCTTCCGCATGCTGGAATACTTCGGCATTTGCAAGCCGGACGTTGATAAGCCATTGTCGCAGCTGCTCGATCTTCAGTTGAAGAGCACCAAGATGCGAGCCAACGCGAGCCCTGACGATATTGATGGCTTCCTGATCAACCACTCCTATTTAGAGCAGAATCTGGGCTACGAATTCCGGGATCGGGGCTACCTCTTGCAGGCCCTGACGCATCCGTCGTTTTCCACCAATCGCTTGACCGGCTGCTACCAGGAGCTGGAGTTCATTGGCGATGCCATACTCGATTTTCTCATCTCTGCATACATTTTCGAAAACAATACCAAGCTGCGTCCGGGCGAGCTCACGGATCTGCGCTCGGCATTGGTCAATAACACGACATGGGATGCATCTGCGTGCGCCACAAGCTGCACCTCTTCATTCTGGCAGAGAACGCGTTGCTATCTGAGACCATCAGCAAGTTTGTGAAATTCCAAGAGAGCCAGGGACACAGAGTCACGAATCATGTACGTTTTCTGCTCGAGGAGAGAGATGTGCAGCCCGTTATTCTGGACTTGGACGATGAAGTGGAGATGGCCATGGAAAGATGAGTCGGAAGACGGTCCACGCATCGGTGCTTTCAACTTGGCGCAAAACGTAGATGTCCCCTAGGCTTTAGGCGATGTCCTGGAGGCCCTTATCGCGGCCGTCTACCTGGATTGCCGGGATCTGCAGACAACCTGGCAGATGATCTACCATTTTTTTGAGCCAAACAAATGGTAGATCATCTGCCAGGTTGTCTGCAGATCCCGGCAATCCAGGTAGACGGCCGCGATAAGGGCCTCCAGGACATCGCCTAAAGCCTAGGGGACATCTACGTTTTGCGCAAAGTTGAAAGCACCGATGCGTGGACCGTCTTCCGACTCATTTTCCATGGCCATCTCCACTTCATCGTCCAAGTCCAGAATAACGGGCTGCACATCTCTCTCCTCGAGCAGAAAACGTATATGATTCGTGACTCTGTGTACCTGGCTCTCTTGGAATTTCACAAACTTGCTGATGGTCTCAGATAGCAACGCGTTCTCTGCCAGAATGAAGAGGTGCAGCTTGTGGCGCACGCAGATGCATCCCAGTGTCATGTTATTGACCAATGCCGAGCGCAGATCCGTGAGCTCGCCCGGACGCAGCTTGGTATTGTTTTCGAAAATGTATGCAGAGATGAGAAAATCGAGTATGGCATCGCCAATGAACTCCAGCTCCTGGTAGCAGCCGGTCAAGCGATTGGTGGAAAACGACGGATGCGTCAGGGCCTGCAAGAGGTAGCCCCGATCCCGGAATTCGTAGCCCAGATTCTGCTCTAAATAGGAGTGGTTGATCAGGAAGCCATCAATATCGTCAGGGCTCGCGTTGGCTCGCATCTTGGTGCTCTTCAACTGAAGATCGAGCAGCTGCGACAATGGCTTATCAACGTCCGGCTTGCAAATGCCGAAGTATTCCAGCATGCGGAAGCCATGTTGCAATCCATAGTTTCTCACAACGACTCCCAGAAGGGCCTCCAGAGTGTCAGCCACCACCTTGTTCTGAACAGCGACCTCACCAAAGAAGTAGTTCACGCCGGAGGAGAAGTCTCGGCCGGCATAATAGCCTTGCTGATTGCTCTTGCAACCTTGCACAAAGCGACGATAGGTATCCTCGTTGCAACGACCTGCCAGAATCTCCTCGTCACTAAGGGCCAGATTGAAGAGATTATGGGGACCAATCAGTTTGGCAAAGCTCGGCTGCTCCGTCCACACATCCAAGACATCTTCGGGCAGATTAATGCTGGGCGGAAGCCACGTTACTCTGGGGTCGAACAGACTGCAGCTAATACGACTGGGAATATACGTCTCCCTGAGGCAATACATCAGGTTCTTGTTGGACACCAGCCTCGACTTGACCTGCGTGAGCCTGCCTTCGTTCCAGTCGGGATCCCTGCTGGCCAGGTAAAGACTGGCACTCATCTTGAGAAACGAGTCACCCAACAGCTCCGCTCGCTCCATATCATAAACATCGGCAGATCCCGCTGTGGTGATGGCCGCCAGGAACTCACCCTGGTGGGCCGGAGTGATGTGATCATCGGAAACGCTTTTCATCAGAACCGGCAACACATTCAACGACTGTGGTTTGGGAGCTGAGCTGGTCGGCGGGAGCAGGGCAGGCCGGGCGTCAGGGGCATTGCTGGACTCCTGGTCTCATAGATGTTCCCTTTAGGCATCTTGAACTGCGTCTGCAGCCAGAACTCCCTGTCGTCCTGCTCCATTTTGTCGAGGGACGTCACTTGGCCGGATATAAAATTGTTGTAATAGTTCAACTCCACGGTATAGGCGGACATGATGTTCCGGGGTAGGTCTACGGGTTCCAGGTACTGCTGCCACGAATGTTGTAAGTCGCGTATCTGCAGTGTCTTCATCCCAATCTCAACTTCTTTGATGGGTAGGGGCTCCAGAATGGAGCGTGACCCTTCTTCATAATCATTGGGAACGGCATTGCCATGGGAATCCACATTGCGGCGCAACGACCAGTCGATCTCCAAGAGCTTTGGCCTATAGTCAACTCCATTTTGAGGCAGATGTTGCAGCCCCAGGTAGGTATTGAAGCGTTGTCGTAATGACTCAGCATGCAGCATGAAGTGGAGCCGGTTCAAGATGCTGGGTAGAAACACTGCTTTTATCCAGAGGTCGCCGGGGAAATCGAAATTAAAGCAGAGCTCCGGAATGAGGATGATCTTGACCCTGGCCTTGCTCTGGGCCGACGTCTTGCCCCGCTGCTGGACATAGAAGTTCAGTTGCTCCGTAAGCTCGCGCACCTCGATCAGGAACTGGTCCATGCGAACAATTCCTTCGATGTCATCGCCATACTTGGACGTGGTGAACTCGCCATAGCTCGTGTTCTGGTGGTTGCTTTCCATAAGGCTGCTCGGAGTCAGGTCTCTGCGCACCTTGTGCACGAGCATTCGCTTGCTCGCGAAGTTGGCATACCACTGAGTCACAATTTTCCCCTCATAGTCCTCTGGACGCGGCGCTCGGTGTTCCTTGCGCTGCTTCACACTGACAGGCTTCGGGGTGGGCAGACGCTGGAACTGACGAACCAGCGGCCAGTCCACCACATTCTGATGCTCTGCGCCCACGGCTAGAGGCACGATCAGGTAGGAGTTGTCCTTGCCTCGACGATCCAGTACAAAGCAGGAACGCCTGGCGAGGGAAGTTGCGGGCCTTTTCAACAAATGCCTCCAGGAGGGGACGTTCCCCGAGAGGTGGAAAAGGCAACGGCTGCTACTATTAACCAAGCCGGGCAAGCCGCCAGGGGTGGCCTCTTCCTACAGGCCCATCTGCCTTCTGGACTCCATGGGAAAAGTCTTCGAAAGGGTGATCGGTGCGAGGCTGAGCGCAGCCATCGAAGCAGCAGGCGGTCTCTCCCAGAACCAATACGGGTTCAGGAAAGGGAGGTCGACTCTGGACGCCATCTTGAGGGTCGTACAAACGGCGGAGGAAGCCATTGCTGGGACTAGGTGGAGAGGCGGAACCAAGTCCTATTGTCTGGTGGTGACACTGGACATAAGGAACGCCTTCAACTCGGCCGACTGGACCCGGACGCTGGAGGCCCTGAGGTCCTTCAACATCCCGGGCTACCTACTGAATATAGCGCGCAGCTATTTCAGCAATAGGGTGCTGACAATGGACACATGTCAGGGCTCTAGGGCATACGAAGTCTCAGCCGGAGTCCCGCAGGGCTCCGTTTTGGGACCTCTGCTCTGGAACGCCATGTACGACGGGGTCCTACGGCTCCCGATGCCAGCCAACACTAACCTGGTGGGTTTCGCTGACGACGTCGCAATAGTGGCGGTAGCGAAGGAACTTGCCGCAGTGGAGGAGCTTGCCAACGTCGCCATACAAGCCGTCGAGGCGTGGCTAGCCGCCGCGGGGCTGGAGCTGGCGGCTCAAAAAACGGAGGCGGTCCTGATATCCAGCCGTAAAGTGGTCGAGACCGCCAGAGTGCAGGTTGGTGGGACCGCGATCGAATCGCAGAGGTCCATCAAGTACCTTGGAGTCCTCATCGACACGCGCCTGTCCTTCAAAGAGCATCTAGAATACGTCCACACGAAGGCCGGTGGGACCGCGGGAGCGCTATCCAGGATCCTGCTAAACACCAGAGGGCCAAATCAGGCAACGAGGAAACTGCTGACGAGCGTCGTGACGTCGCAGATGCTCTACGCCGCACCGGTGTGGGCAGAAGCCGCGAAGGTGAGGAGCTACATGCGAGGAGTGGAGGCAACGTACAGACTGTGCGCCAGGGAGCTGATAAGGGAGAGGAAGGAGATCCATGATGCCATGACGGACAGTGCAGCCGAGGTACGCTCCAAAGCAGAAATTAAGGACGCCGCCAGAAGGACCAGCATAGACAGATGGCAGACTCGATGGGACCACTCACCCAAAGGCCGATGGACCCAAACCCTCATCCCAAGTATAGCATGCTGGGTTGAAAGGAAGCACGGCCAGGTGGATTTCTACCTTACCCAGGCACTGAGCGGACATGGCTGCTTCCGCGGCTACCTCAAGCGCTTCGGCCACGAGACAGAGGACTGGTGCCCCGAGTGTGGCACAGGCATAGAGGAGGACGCTCGCCACGTCCTCTTCGACTGCCACAGGTTTGACCTCGAGCGTCAGACATTGGAGACAGCAGCAGGGTCTAGGGTCAGCACCGAGACTCTGGTGCCGCTGATGCTGGCAGACCCGAAGGTGTGGGAGCGGCCGCGGAGTTCGCCTCTAGCGTGATGCGAACGCTTAGGTCCTTGGAGAGAAGGCGGAAGGAGCAGACGGAGTAGGTGTCCACGCCACTGCGAAGCAATGCTTTGCGGCAGTACCGCAGTCCGCGGGCCCCTAGTCCCAACATACTCTTGTCCGTTAAATTAAGTTAAATATAAATTGTATAGTATATATTATAGAGCAAATAAATAGGTATATGAATATAAAAAAAAAAAAAAAAAAAAAGTGTACATGGGAGAAGATCTTGCGGATTGGCACGCGTCGCCTGGCTAAAAGCCTCGGCTTGACTTCCATCAATATTTTGGCATTCCTGGCATTTTCCTCATTCCTCATCGAATCATCGCGCAGGGCTCGTGAAATTTGAGTGACTGTGTTGTTTACACATCTCAAGTAAATCCGAGCCCGCGGCGACATCATCCTCGAGTGAATCATTGGGATTTCCTGGAAGCAATTGTCGCCTCCGCTGTGGCTTACCCAAGAGAAACACACAGTCCGAGGGGGAGCTATGGCTGGTCGGATGGTTAGTCGGATTGGTCTGCGGTCTATGTCTGCCGTGCCGGCCTCTTGACGTCATCTGCCGTCTCGGTACTTGTCAAAAACCCCATCCAACCGGCCCTTTCCCCGCGCTGAGGTGTGCTAAGCACTCGGCCAGAGGGTGTACGTGGGGGGGGAGCTGATGCAAAACTTTCGAAAGATTTAATGTATGCTGGCGCGGTGCCCGCGGTGTCGGGCCACATTTCACGCTTCATTTGCCAGCGACGGGCAAACCAAACGAAAAGAGGGACGGACGGATGCCGGCGTTGACGTTGTCGTGTCGGGTTTGATTTTGATAAAATAGGCCAAAGTGCTCATCAATAATCATTTCTGTAAAAATCCGTGAGCAAAGCAATTATTTTTACAAAATGAACGCCCGCTCCACACAACATTCAGGGCAATCCATTTTCTGTGTGTGTGTGCATCCTTCACACATCAAAAATAATAATAATTTGTGGGTAGAAACGTATGTACATATGTATATGTATTTACATCGGATGTACGAATGTATGAAGTATATGTATCCATATCGAACTCTATTCGTGGCTATCTTTTCGATGAATTTCCCTGAATTTAATTACTTTCCTTATTTAATTCAATGCTTCAATTATTTAATTACCATTTCCTCCGTCGAAATGAGACCAGGAATTTGATTTCATATTTTATTCATTGATAAAGTGCGGCACAACACGAAAATTCAAGTGCAAATTTTCAAAAATGCTAATGAAAATTATTCAAAACCATTCCCATTCGCGACTGGTCCCCGTCTCCAACTCAACCCTGCTTTGCATCTTTTGTTATACGCTCTCCTTCGACTAGGCGACAACTCTGGTCCCAGTGAGCCGTTATTCAGTTCACTGGAATCGTCCACCACTCCACTGCTCTCGTCACAGCGGCGCCAAGCGGCGGGTCATCCATCCAGGTGGAGAGTGGTGGATGTGACATACTTAAGAAACGCTCGAGTTTCGGGCGGAAGTAATTTTTATTTTTACTCTGCAAATATTAACTTGATCCCAATTGCGAGTCACCCAAAGAAATGTTGAAAGCATTCCTCCAGTCGGCGGTCCCGCTGAGGTGCCACGATGTGGGGGGGGTGGGGCGTGTAGGTGCAGGCGATGCCTACTTGACAGTTGGCCACCACAGCGGGCCATAAACAACGGAGGCCCCAGAAATGGGTGGCCACGGCTGTGGTTCACTTTGTTCTTATTTACCGCCAGCCAGCTCCCTTTGCGCGCTCAGGGAATTTCTTCAAAGAAAACCAGAAAGAAAGACTACCTCCTGAACACCCTTTGACATTCATATGGTGTGTGAAAAGAGTTTTCTTGGATTACCATACAAGATATTTGCGGTGTGGATTTGTATCCAGCTGCCCTTGATGCTCATTCGTTGAAAAACAACGAAACGAAAGCGAAAGGCATAGCAGCGTCATGACCTCGTTCAATATTCTCTATGTCTCTCTCTCTCTCTCACTCTCTCTCTCCCTCTCTTGCAGCACTCGAATGCTATGTTTGCACCTATTAGGACGGCTACAGTGATGACTCCTGTGTAAGGAACGCCAGTGCCGTCAAGGTTCTCAACTGTCACAAGAAGAAGCTGTTATAGGCGCCCTGAGGCTGAGGTGGCGGGGCGCGCTGGACTGCTGTCGCGAAAAATGGGGGAGCCGGGCACATAGCGGTCAGGCTGCAAACGACACGAAACAAGAGAAACGTTTTCCCATAATTACAGTTCAAATCGAGTTGCATTCAGAGGAAGGGAAACAAGAGTTCTTTATCGGAAACCCGATAAGATACGTTCTATACGTGTGTGTGTAAGGTGGCATCATTCGCGTGATGCTCGCATTTAACTGCGGCGGGTCGTGTACTGCTAGAGGGGTGGCTGCCCGACCTTGACCGGCCAGGTTCCACTCGGCCCAAAGGGGCGAGTCCCATTCGTTCCCGCGAGCCAGTGGGTGTCGGTTCCCTTCGTCCTGCAGCGTGGACGCCAGGCTTTGAGCGTCGCGTATTATCGTCTCGTGCTCGTCGGTGTCCGTGGTCGCGTTGTCGTCGTCGATGGCAGCCCCATAACTCCCGAACCAACGGCGATTCAGGGCGGCGACGTCGTGATTGGGCGCCGAGCGGACACCTGCGGTTGCGAAGCGGCCATCGGGCTCTACTTCCTCTTCGGCGTCGGTCCCCGGGCCCTGGGTTTGTTGGTCGATCCACCCTTGGATGGCTGCCGCGCGCCGGCACCATGGTATCCTGTCCTGTTGTCGAAGTGTCGCCTCTCCGACCCGCCTCAGCTGGGCTTGACGGGAGGCGGATGGCCCATTGGGGTCGACGATCCAGCCGCGAGTCCGGTGTGTCGTTGGTTCGTCGGCAGGTGCCGGGACTTCAGGCTGCTGGTCTCCGCTAGGGTGTCCCGTCGTATCACCATTTACCCCTAGGGGCCGAGCTTGCCTTCCGTCTCTTAGACGCTTCATGTCTTCAGTCGATTCTAGGGAGAAAATGCCTGTCGGTTAGAACCTGTCTTAACTAGAAGTACTAATACCCTCCCCTATCCTGCTTGAGCGGTGCGAGTAAGAAGATGTTTACATTGGGTGTAGTACTTATCTAATCCCATAAGGGGATGTATACGTAGCTTACGGTTTCGTGGGTCGCGCCCCTTACGGGGCGAGGACGTGACGGTAGCGCGCTACCGCAAGTGGCCCTTGCGAGGTCGGCAGGTCATTCAGGTCTCTCCAACGTCGTTGGGTTCTCCTCGGGGTGGTCCACTCCGTGGAACGCCTTTAAGTCGGATAAACTCGCAGTTTTCCTTCGTTTGCCTTGATGAACCTGTAGTCGAGGTTCACGGTAACTGGGTTAGTCGAGTCTGATCTTCGAAAAGGGTTGCGTTGGCGACCGTCCGCGGCATCGGCTAACGGGGCGAGTTGATAATTCGTTGGGGGGTGAGGTGCGAGTTGGTCTACCTTGAGCCGCCCATGTCCTTCGGGGCCGTGGTCTCCCAGGCATAGCGGGTCGTGGTGTAGAGCGATGCTGGTTTCCCGTGGGGTCGTTCGCTCTGATTGAGCCGCACTGCTGTGCATTTCTGATTTGGCTCGCGTCGATCGTGTTATAATTTTAGCGCCGCCGGGTCCGTCTCGGTCGGGGCTTAGATGCGTTGTCCTTGTATTGCTGCTGGGTCTGGCGTGGTCGAGGCTTCGATGCGTTGTCCTGAGGTTACTGCTGGTTCTGGCGTGGTCGTGGTTGTCTTGGTAGGGATACTCTGGGTGGTTTTCGAGGCAGACGGACGGTGTGTCCAGCGGTGTCGCAGTCGTCTCCGTCGAATCCTCTTTTCTCTGGGTGTTCTTCGAGGCGGACGGACTGGCCCTGGATGTGTCCAGCGGTGTCGCAGTCGTCTCCGTCGAATCTTCGTTGCTTTGGGTGTTCTTCGAGGCGGACGGACTGGCCCTGGGTGTGTCCAGCGGTGTCGCAGTCGTCTCCGTCGAATCTTCGTTGCTTTGGGTGTTCTTCGAGGCGGATGGACTGGCCCTGGGTGTGTCCAGCGGTGTCGCAGTCGTCTCCGTCGAATCTTCGTTGATGGTTCTGGCGCGGTCGTATCGAATCGTTGGTTGGGTTCGGGCGGCGTTGCTGGGTCTGGCGTGTTCGAGATCCTGATGCGTTGTCGTGGGTCCATTGCTGGGTCTGGCGTGGTTGGGATTCGGGTGCGTTGTCACTGGTACTTTGCTGGGTCTGGCGTGGTTGGGATTCTGGTGCGTTGTCTTCGTCCGGTGGGTCGCCGTTGGATTGGTCGAGTGCGTAGGACCAGCGGATGCAGTCGCGGGACTTTCGTCACTAAAAGTAACCATGCGGGGCCGAGTCGAGGATGATGTGGGGATCGGGTTGGTTTCCCGGATCGCCCGCTGGGTCAACTGCAAGTACGCTCGTCCGCATTGTATTATGGCCTGGACGCCGCAAAGGAAATCGAGGCCCAGTATGATGTCGTCCACTACCATGGGTAGGACTAATAGAATCACCAGCGTTTCCTGTTGATCCAGACGTACCTTGACCGAAACAGCTTGCGTCACCTCCTTTGCTGTACCGTCCGCCAGGCGGACGGTAGTCCTTATATTCCGTGCGTTCCCTCCGGTACTTACTTCATAAGCGATGCGATGACTGACGAACGACCGCGTTGCTCCCGTGTCGAGGGTAGCTGTGAGCGGTACTCCTTCGATGGTTACTAGCGCGGCGATCCTGCCTCCTTCCAAACTTAAGGGATGAGTTACTCCTGGGGGCCCTGGAGGTATGTCTCCGATCGGTTCCCTGACGAGCGGAGACTCGGCCCGTTTCCCGACTCGGATAGCCTACAGCAGTCGATCGTCCGGATGCCGCGGCGGCCACACTCCCAACAGAATAGCACTCGCCGATTCCTGCATGAACTGCTGAAATGACCTTCCTCCCCGCAATTACGGCAGGCCCGGCGTGTGTTCACCGGCCGGTCTCCATCCTGGGTCACTACGCGGCTTGCCGTCTCGGCGCTCCGGGAGGGCCCGGTGTCGTCCCGGAGGAGCATGCTGTGGGGTGGATAATCCGGGTCCTTGGTATGATGGCGTTCTGGCTTTCGTATTTGGGCGGTCGTTAGCTGGGTGGGTTTGTTCGCGGTCCCGCGTTGTCTCGTACGCTACTATCAATTGGGTCAGTTCTCGCAACGTCTCGAACTCATGTCTACGGGTGAACAGTTGGTATTCCGGCCGAAGGTTCTCGTAGATCCTGTCCAGCTTACTGTCTGGAGTATACTGAGCTCGTTCCATCAAGAGTCGGAGGTCGATCAAGTAGTCCTGAAAGGCTTCTCGGGGTCGTTGGCGACGGGAGCGGATCGTATCTTCCAAGCGCTGAAAGTATCGCGGGGGTAGGAAGAACTCCAAGAACTCCTTCCGGAACTCGGTCCATGGCTTGCCTTGCATCTGGAACGTCCTAAACCATCCTTCTGCCTTGCCAGTTAGTAGCCCGGAGATGGCTCGCAGCAGTTGTGCTGGGCTTCCGCCATATGAGTCGACCCTTTCTTCAGACCCCAATTGCGCAGCTTATCGGCCAGGGCGGCGAAGGAAATTTCTTCCCTTCCGGGTCGCGAAGTTCCGGCTTCCTCGGGGAAGCGGTGCTGGTGGTGATTGTCACCATGTCGCCGGTCAGTCGTGGTTTCAAGCCGGCCAGAGTCGCCGTGAGCTGCGCGCGGGAACTCGGGAATTATGATAGATAGAGGCTGCTCCGCACAGATCCCTTCCTTCCGCTCTCGCTGACTCGGTCCCGGCGACGGGGACGTGTTCCTCGGGCTTCTCGGGCTGGGCGCGCTGTCGAAGACCATTCCGAGCTCTTTGATCCGTTTTTCGATCCCAGTCGGATGCTCACCGCGCGAGATAAAGGCCGAGATCCGGCTGCGCAGTTCGTCCACTGTCCCGGTTTCACCGAGGCCGAATTCGGCGGCGATGGCCTGCAATTCGTCCTTGCGCCGATACGAAATCCACTGTACCCCCATGTCGAAGCACGGTGGTCGAACTGGCACTTCGAGGTCTTTCGCGTTTCCGACGGTAGTATCACGTATTGAGCCTCCGGTAGAATCTTTTCTTAGGTCACGCACTGAATACCGGAGTCCTTGGGGCTAGTAACGGAAGCACGGCGTATGTACGGTTAACACGGTTGTCCAGTGGAGGCGTCCTTAGCGTCCTTGCTGCTTGGGGGCCTGGTCGATAGTCCTTGCTATCGTTGTCCTTGGAATTGTCCTTGTGGTCCTGGTCGTGCTGGGTTCGTTGATTTAAGCGTTGGATCTCGTCCCGTGTTGATGGCTGAACGCTGACTGATCACTTTTAAGGCCGGGCGTTTACTCTCCGCTATCGTTTTGTAGGCCGGGCCTTGAATGATCGCGCTGAAGACCGGGCGTTGACTGCTCGCGCTGAGGGCCGGGCATTGACTCTTCTCGCTGAGGGCCGGGCGTTGACTATCGGCTATTGTTTTGTAGACCGGGCATTGAATGATCGCGCTGAAGACCGGGCATCGAATGACTGCTCTGAAGACCGGGCGTTGACTGCTCGCGCTGAGGGCCGGACATTGAATGATCGCGATGAAGACCGGGCATTGAATGACTGCTCGCGCTGAGGGCCGGGCATTGACTCTTCTCGCTGAGGGCCGGGCGTTGACTATCCTCTTCTGGGTCTGAGTACGAAATATATAGCACTCCGGTTATCGCCGAATAGCGCCTTCAGGACCCCACCGAACTCAGAACCAATACGGAGGACTTTACTATGCGATAATACCGACAGGTGTCGCCGAGAGTACCTAGGCTACCGCCGGACAGTACTTACGGGACCCTGCCGGCCTGAGAGTTACTACGAAGCGGGAAGGGGGACTTTGCTATGCGGGAATACCTACAAGTATCGCCGAGAGTACCTAGGCTATCGCCGGACGGTACTTACGGGACCCTGTCGGCCTAAGAATTACTACGACGCGGAAAGGGGAACTTTGCTATGCGGAAATACCGACAAGTATCACCGAGAGTAACTAGGCTATCGCCGGACGGTACTTACGGGACCCTGTCGGCCTAAGAATTACTACGACGGGGAAAGGGGGTTTTCGCTATGCGGAAATACCAACAAGTGTCGCCGAGGGTACCTAGGCTATCGCCGGACGGTACTTACGGGACCCTGTCGGCCTAAGAATTACTACGAGGGTCGGGATATCGACGAGCATCACCGAGAGTGCCTAGGCAATCGCCGGATAGCACTTACGGGACACTGTCGAACTAAGAATTACTACGGGGGTCAGGGATATCGACAGGCATCGCCGAGAGTGCCTAGGGCCGAGCCCCAGCTGTCATCAAAGTTCAGTTTCAAGCTGAAAAGAGCCGCCACCAGCTCCACCCCTCGGCTTGAGGGTGGTCTCTTGGAATCCTTTTAGGGCCCCACATATATTTTGTATGAGCTCTTGCTGAATTTAATTATTCTTGCCAATTCGAGTGTACCCAGTACTTGCAGAGGAATTGTAGATGTTGTACTCGGATGAATATAAATATGCAACAGTTCGAAGAAATTGTTTCTCTCATTGTTAAAGTTTTTGTGGTGCTGTTGGTGGATAGCTCGGATCCTTTCCCATGGCACGCTTCCAATTTATTAGCGGAAAACCAATCGCGAACATGCCCTGATTTTAATTGCCTGATACGGCGAAATCAAAGCTACATTTTCATTCGAATCCATAGGAGGCAGGCTTCTATAATGTACAACATAAAAAACGGCATTCAATTGGACAACAGCAGGCCACTCAATCGCATTTTCCATTAAATTATTCAGCCATGAACACAAATAATGCTTCCGTTCCACCGGAACTCTTGAAAATGGCATCCCCATGAAAACTTCGATTTTGATTTATTAGCTGGCCAGGTACGGTGGCTTTGTTTTCGCCGCATTATAAATTAGTGGCTTCATCATAAACATCATCATTATCGGACTGCGGAAGCAGACATCAATCAAAACCAATGGGAAATAATCGATGATCCACATGTGGGCGGAAGCTGGGGAGAATCCGTGAAGCTGTGGGGGGTAATTGCGAGGCTGCTCATCACGATGATGACCATTTTGATTGTGATTGTGATTATTTACCTGTCAGCGGTCGTGTTAAGGGTTTACAGGGCTGCCAGGGGCAACGCTGATTTAAGTGCTACATGTATTTCTGCACATAATCAGCTTACGACCGAGCAATGTTTAATATGAATGCAAATTCGAGCTGGAGGCGATACTACTGTCCAGGCCGGCAATGCTTTTCGGAACACTTGGCAGGACTCTAGGACTCTTGGACCCACTCTGATGGTTGCCAAGCTGGCCCCAAGCTAAATGGGCGTACAGTTTTCTGGCTTTTAATGAGAATTTTGTTGCGTTTCTTGGGGCCACTATTGTCCCTCAAGAAAAAATTATGTAAATAAAGCTGGGCGCGCAATTTGCGATGGCTTCTGCAGCTGGTCTCTCGCTTCTGTTTGAGTTTTAATAAGAAACGGCAGCAGCGTAATGGAAAGCGGTTGTTTGTCTTCTAATGAAAGAATAAATCTGTTAGCAGCGCATTGGGCACGCGTTGCGTATACGTAATATGAGAAAATAATTGCTTCTATGGCTGGCTGGCAAATTGCTTTCGAAGCGGACCAAAGCACACTAGGCCACACGCCACACGCCACGCTCCACACTCCACACACCACACACATATCCTCGTCCAACAATGATGAATCTGCAAAAAAAGTTTTTTAAATAGCAAAGCCAGAAAATGATTTCGTTTACAATGGCTTCCCCACATTCATTCTTTAGTTCCTACGTTTCCCTGATCTGATGAAAAGCCAAGGGTGCTGGAGTGGGTGTTTTTATGGCCGTGTTTATTGGCCTCTTTTCTGGTTTGACCAAAGCATTCGTTCCATGCCAACAGGACGTTCCTGCCTCGATTCGATTGCTGTCATTGGCCTGCCACCTCGCTACTCATTTCCCATAAATCATGATTATCAGCTGTTTCAGCTTTTGCTTGCGGTCCTTAAAGTTTATTTTATTTCTTTGCTCTTTTATTGAGGAGCAGCGAGTGGAAGAGCATTAAAATGAATGCTCGGTATATGGCCACCCCTGGGCATTCGCAACCTTAGTGGTGGTAAAGTGTGTTGTGTGGAGGGTAAAGGGATAATTCTATCGAAATAAGTTGAGTTTCCTCTGAAAAGAGAGGGCAGTGGCCTGTGATATGATGAGCTGAATGTCCATAGTGACCTTGGTATCCGTTCTATCCTCCTCTCGACTGCTCTTTCTGCAACTCTTGGACGCAGATTGGAATCAGTAGAGGTCACTGGTGCGTTGTCAATTTCCCCATAAAGAGCCAGCAGTCAGTGGAGTTCAAAGGAAATGCAGTGTCTGAATGGAATTTCAGTCTATCAAATATGATAAGCCGTTGCTAGGCATTTAGCTGGCAGCCAGCAAACTGTTCTGGTATTCAAGCGTTTATCAAAGTTTCCACCTGTTGGGAGGTAGATGTATCTCATGGCTCGGTCGTGTGCCCTCGCCACATTTGTCAGATGGCTGTCGGCAGCTGTTCCAGGAAAAAGCATTTATGAAGAGAATACCTGGCAGAATTTTGATGCATTAAACAGTCCTTTCACTCAGGGCATGGCTACTCGGAGGCCATTTAAATTTCATTGTGTGTTTCCTCTTCTTTCTGCGGCCGCACCCTCCCACCATCAGCCTTGGGGCGCACATGCACAGCTGAAATGGCAACAACATACGCCACAAGAGCAGCCACAGGAGCGGAGACAGGAGCTGCGACGGGGACAGAGTCAAGCAGCCTGTGGCTGGAATGTGAGGCATTGTCAGAGGGCCAAGGGGACACAGCCATTGGGACATGATTTTAATTTTGTGTCGGAAATTATGTTTCACTTTCAGCGTCCTCAACCTTTTTTTCCCCCCCAGGAGGGCTCCTCAACTGAAGTACGCCCCCATTCTGGGCATCCATGCAGACCCAGCCGAAAGCCAAAACTTTACCCCCAACGTTTGGCCTTTGACTTGTTTTCGACTTTCCTGTGTACTTTCGGCTCCCTCCTTGGGGACAAATTTAATGGACATTTGCTGCCAAAAGTTGTCGTTTTACAATCACATGGATCCATGGTGGTCCGGGAATGAAATCTGACCCAATGCTGTGAGAGCAATAAAGACAGCTAGAAAATCTCTGGAATTTCAGAAACAGACAAGCGTTCTTTTTCCCCCTAAAAGTTTATAATATTGGAATACCATTTGGATGATATTTCAATTACCTTTTCCATCTAATCATCTTTCTAACCATCATTTACGTAGTTTTTATTATTTTCCTCAACTATATTATTAACGAGGGGAACGTTGTGAGTTGCTGCGGACACAGCAACTCTACGGTTATACCCGATACTAAGTCAGTATGGCTCTCCTCCGGCAGACGCCGCTAATATTAAACGACACGACAAAGAGTGATTTGTTCCTATTGGCTATAAAAATTATCTGATCTGATCTAGATTCAGCAATCTGATAGATATGGTCATTATCTATGATTCTGCGTTCTTAGTTTTCTCGAATGTGCAATATTGTGGATGCAACAGATTTTCGTCCTTTGTGGGGGCGGAAGGGGGTGGGGCGAAATTTTGAGATACACGTTTTATAGTAAGATCTAACAGGAGTGCGGATATCAAATTTGGTTACTCTAGCCTTAATAGTCTCTGAGATTTTTGAATATCCCCAGATTTTCGTTCTTTGCGGGGGCGGAAGGGGGTGTGGCGAAATTTTGAAACAAACTCGTCTCGGTCCGATATATTAGGAGTGTGGATACCAAATTTGGTTGCTCTAGCTTTTGTAGTCTCAGAGATCTAGGCGCTAATGTTTTACTCTAAGCAAAGCCGTCTATGCTACGTGTGTGTTAGAGAGAGACAGGGCGAGAAAAAATGAAATTGTTTTCTTGATGCTGGCTATAATAATAATACGATCTTATTCAAATTCTGCAGTCTTAAAGATATGGTCATTCTCTACAATTCTACGTTTTTGGTTTTCTCATATCTTTAAAATTGTGGATGCCACAGATTTTCGTCCTTTGTGGGGGCGGAAGTAGGCGGGGCGAAGTTTTGAAATATACTTGTAGCAGTCACATATCACAGAAGTCTGGATCCAAAACGTCGTTGCTCTAGCTCTTATAGTCTTTGAGCACTAGGCGCTGAAGGGGACGGACAGACGGACAGACGGACAGACGGACGGACGGACAGACAGACAGGGCTCAACCGACTCGGCTATTGATGCTGATCAAGAATATATATACTTTATGGGGTCGGAAACGATTCCTTCTGGACGTTACACACATCCACTTTTACCACAAATCTAATATACCCCAATACTCATTTTGAGTATCGGGTATAATAAACATTAAATATGGTATATTAAATTTGTCGGAAATAAAAATTTAAATATTGTATTGTTCGCGCCAGCCGCTTAAGAATAACCGTAACTTTAACATTATTATTGTATGAGCAGAGAGAGCCGCCTATGTTGTAAAACGTTGACGATCTGCAGAGCTCCTGCGCTCTCCCGCTAAAGGGGCTCTCTGCCGCCGCCACTTCGGCAACTACTTTGATCTGCTGCCGCCACTTCGGCAATCACTTTGATCTAACGCCGTCGTCTATAGTTTAGTTCAATGCTAACCCCTCTGCGCTTTGGTTGCATATCGATCTCGCATAAAGTTTATCTGGCAATAGCAAGCAATCGGCTTCCGCTAAGCCACCAAGATTAAATACGAATTATAAAGTTTAACCCAAAATCTCTTTTCATTTTTGAAACACATAGGTGCCAAAAAAGCTTGGCATCTCAAACATTGGTGACCCCGACGTGATATAAAACTATTTCTTAATCGCGTTCCGTTAAAACACTTATTAATTATACAATATTGTGTTGTTGGGTAGTTTAACTACCAACAAATACATTTGGGTGCACGTTGAAAAACAGTTTAAAGTGCAAATTCAGTGAGAGTGCGGCTGGAATATTTATAGACAAATTCCGGTACTTTAAGCGTCGAATCTCTCATTCTCTGCGCAGCTGCAGCCGCGGTTCTTGACTTTTCGTGTCTTGCATTCTCGCTCTCGCGTCTATACATCGTCGCTTAAGCGGTATTTCATTTTCCGTTGTTGTGTCGAATTGCACAACGGTTAACATGGACAACGATCCGAATACAGGCGCGGGCGGAAATATTGTGGTGGCTGATTCCAGACTAAGTCTGTATAAGCGTAAAAGTCAGTCATTATATGATCGATTGCACAGGCTTGGCGAATCCTTCGCGGGGAATAAAATCGATAAGCTGACCGCCGCGGAAGTCGAGGTGCGCCTTGATATGTTGGCAGAAATTCGAGAGGAATTTAATAAGGCCCATAATGAATTGGAGGCTCTCGATCAAAACGAGATTGGGAGTGAGCTGCGCGAAATCTTCGATACTCTTTTCATATCGTTGAAAGCTGAGTTGCTGGCTGCTGTTGAAGTAAGCCAGTCACACGCCGCTGCCCATTCTACGACTCTGCCAAGCCGTTCCGGACATAGTACCATCATCATGGCTCACAAGCAGCGACTTCCTGAGCTGAAGGTGCCTAAGTTTTCTGGTGGATACGTCGAGTTCTCGGATTTTATGGCAATGTTCAAATCTGTGATTGAAGCGGATGCGGATCTCAGTGACATCGAGAAATTCCAGCACCTTCGCTCTTGCCTCGCTGATGCGGCTTTGGATTCGGTTCGATCGTTAGAGCTCTCCAGTGCCAATTATCGTGCGGCTCTGGATATACTTAATAAACGCTTTAATAACAAAAGACTTATTTTCCAGGCACACATCAAGAAGATTCTTGGGCTAAAGAGGGTAGACTCGCCTTCTGCTAAAAGGCTTCGGGAGTTTTCGGATGCAGTCAATTTACACATGCGAGCGTTGCAGACATTGGGAACTGCTGAGGAGATTTCAGGATTCATGGTCATCAACATGCTGCTGCAGAAGTTGGATTCGAAGACGCAAACCAAATGGGAGGAGCACACATCGTCGGATGCTATACCTACCGCAGAGGAATTCTTCGAATTCTTGCAGCAACGCTGCCAGAAAATGGAGCGGTTGGAATATGCTACAGCGACACACGCTAGTAGCGATCAGGTGGGAAAAAACCATTCCTATACGCAGGTTAAGAAAACGTTTGTAGCTTCCAACTCTTCCGCCGACCCGTGTGTATGCGTCTTTTGCCACTCAGCGGGCCATGGAATATACTCGTGCAAGATATTCGGAAATCTCTCACCGTTGCTGCGCCACAAAGAAGTGAAGAAGCTTTCCCTATGCTTCAATTGCCTAAAGCCGGGGCACCGGACCCGCGCATGCAATAGTGGAAAATGTCGAGTATGCGGCGGTAGGCATCATAGTTTGTTGCACTTCGATAGTATACAGCCCACAACACAAGGCTGCCCAGGTATTACTCCTCCCGATCTGGCCGTTCAACCGGACACTCTTTCCGTTGCTCAAAATTCTGCTAGCAGCTCGTCTCTACCTTCGTCTACCTCTCTTGCTGCCCAAGGTCTTCACTCTGATGTCGTGCTTCTGGCTACAGCCGCGGTTCTCGTAAAGAATCGGTCTGGCGTTTTAGTTCCTTGTCGTGCCATCTTAGATTCAGGATCGCAGCTGCATCTCGTCACATCCAGGTTCGCCCAGCAGCTTCAGCTTAGGAGAACCCAATCGTCTGCACTTGTGTCTGGGCTGGGCGATACCAGCGTTTCTACTGAGGGATCCACCATAAGCATTTGTATGCATTCTCGCACCTCTGCTTACACAACTACACTTACTGCTCTCATCGCCCCACGATTACCGATTCTCAACCAAGTATGACAGTAAATGTATCCGATTGGCGTATTCCATCTAACATTCGCCTGGCTGATCCTGCATTTTTCAATCCTCAACGGGTTGATCTTCTCATTGGTGCGAGCGTTTTTTATGATCTCCTCTGCGTAGGGCAAATCAAACTCACCGATGGACTGCCTCTTCTGCAGAAGACCCGGCTTGGGTGGATCGTATCTGGCGGTGGACAGAAGGTATCAAGCTCGGCGCTTTTGGCTACGCACAAATGTCCAGATTCGATAGCTGAGATGGAAGCCTCATCACTGTGTCCTAAAGGAGGACAGTACGACGACAAAACTCCGTGTCGTTTTCGATGGATCCGCAGCTACATCAACTGAATATTCTCTAAATGATGTGATGATGACAGGCCCTGTTATTCAGCCTGCATTGCACCAAGATGCACCAAACATCAGCTTTACTGTCCCGTGGTAATTTTAGACTTAGGAAATGGTGCTCCAGTCACCAGGAAGTACTTGAGGGAACCCCTGAAGATGACATAGAGAAGTTCCTAAAGTTTAATGATGGAAGCGACATTGCCAAAACTCTCGGCTTAGCGTGGGACCCTGCTTCGGATCAGCTGCTTTTTGCCTTGTCCGCACTGGACACAAACTCAAAGCCATCAAAGCGGTCGGTTTTATCTACGATTTCGCGGTTCTACGACCCTCTTGGATTGATAAATCCAGTCATTGTCAGGTGAAAAATCTTCCTTCAGCAGCTTTGGAGAGAAAATTTGGATTGGGATGAAAGCCTACCCTCAGCGTTGCATTCAACTTGGATGGACTTGAGAAATAGTTTGGCAAGCATTTCTCGGATATCATTTCCTCGCTTGGTTCTTCGTTCTAGTGTGGCTACAGAAGTTCACGGATTCTGTGATGCCAGCTTAGAACCATATGGCGCTTGCGTGTATGTCGTGTCCAGGGAAGCCCAGTCTTTGAGCCACGTTTTGTGCTCAAAGTCGCGAGTGGCGCCGCTAAAGACTATATCGATTCCTAAGCTGGAATTAAGTGGAGCCCATTTGCTTGCGAAAATCATGCAGAATGTAAAGGACATGGGAATCTTTACAGGTCGGTTCTATTGCTGGTCGGATTCGTCAACAGCATTATCTTGGATTAGGGACGAGCCAGCTAAATTTGAAGTTTTCGTGGCAAATCGAGTGGCATCAATTCAGGAGTTGACGGCAGCCATGGAATGGCGCTATGTTCCCACATTTTTAAATCCTGCTGATATTCTTTCGAGAGGCTCCCTTCCCAACCATCTTATCCAGTCAGAGCTATGGTTTCACGGCCCATCCTTTTTGCTAGGCTCCAAGGATAAGTGGCCTGTATCTCCATCTTACAAAATAGCAACTTTGGAGCTTCGCAAGAGAGGATTGCTAATCACGTCTCCACATGCCGATCTCACGTCCGGATGCAAATTTGCGAATTCATTCTTTCGCATGCAGCGCACATTCGCCTACATGCATAAATTTATACATCGTCTTAGGCATCCAGGACTCACCGTTTCTGATATTCGGCAAGGAACGCATCTTCTAATTCGACACATTCAGCTGGCAAATTTGTGGATGGACATAAAGGAGATTCGGCGCAATGGTCAAGTCATGAAATCCAGTTCTATTAGTTCGCTCAACCCGTTCATCGATCATTCTGGACTACTTAGAGTTGGAGGTCGTCTTGGCAACTCATCGCTAGGATTTGACGCTCAGCACCCGCTCATTCTGCCAAAGGGACATTCCATTACCTTTGCGCTGATAAGATATTATCATGAAAGAAACCTCCATGCCGGACCTCGCGCCTTGCTATCCAAAATTCGGCTGGAATATTGGCCCATTGGAGGTGTTAAGGCAGTGTCAAGGGTCGTCAGCAGATGTGTGAGATGCTTCAGGACTAGGCCGCGCATGGTCGAACACATCATGGGAGACCTACCTAAGGAAGGTTTGGAAGGATCTCGAGCTTTTGAAGTCACTGGAGTAGATTACTGTGGACCTTTTTTCTACCGATCAGAAATCCGCACGAGGCCTCCGATCAAGTGCTACATTAGCGTATTCATCTGTTTCACTTCTAAGGCTATACACATGGAGCTCGTAAAGGATTTGACCACCGCATCGCTTCTAGGCGCACTAAAGCGTTTTACTTCCACTCGAGGAAGGCCAAGTCAAATTTGGTCGGACAATGCGACAAACTTCGTTGGGGCTAAGAACGAGCTTCTGGAGCTAAAGAAGCTTTGTCTGAGCGAACCGCATATGAAGGAGGTCCACGAATCCTGCTTGGCTGACTCGATCGACTGGCGTTTCATCCCACCTCGCTCTCCGCATTTTGGCGGGTTGTGGGAAGCGGTCGTGAAGACCGCAAAATATCACCTGTACCGCTCAGTTGGACCATCTGTGCTTAGCTTCGACGAGCTGCGCACTCTGATCTGTCAGATCACTGCAATTGTTAACTCTCGCCCTTTGCTCTCGCTTTCAGAAAATCCTGATGATTTAGACGTTTTGACTCCTGCTCATCTGCTTTTAGGCGGCCCCCATGAGCAAATCCTCGAGCCTGAC
The DNA here is from genome assembly GCF_003369915.1 of Drosophila miranda. Lineage (NCBI taxonomy): Eukaryota > Metazoa > Arthropoda > Insecta > Diptera > Drosophilidae > Drosophila > Drosophila miranda. Next base: position 360,293 of record NW_022881603.1, read on the forward strand.
CTAACGAAGCTGAACTACAATCGTCTGGATGGCTGGCAGCGGGTCACCCAACTACAGCAAATATTTTGGAGCCGTTGGCGCGAAGAGTATCTCACTCTTTTGCAAGAGCGCGCGAAGTGGCGTACCCTCGCGCAAAACATCTGCAAGAACGACCTCGTTCTGGTGAAGGACGAAAATCTTCCTCCAATGCGTTGTCCACTGGCTAGAGTGGTCGATGTCGTTTTGGGCAAGGACGGAGTGTGTCGCGTCGCTGACCTGAAGACATCCTCAGGAAACATCAGGAGGGCCGTCACTCGGCTATGTTTGCTGCCCCTTAAGGAATCTGTTGAGAGACTAGCTCCCAACGGGGGAGTATGTTCGGGCCAGCCGCTGAAGAATAACCGTAACTTTAACATTATTATCGTATGAGCAGAGAGAGCCGCCTATGTTGTAAAACGTTGACGTTCTGCAGAGCTGCTGCACTCTCCCGCTAAAGGGGCTCTCTGCCGCCGCCACTTCGGCAACTACTTTGATCTGCTGCCGCCACTTCGGCAATCACTTTGATCTAACGCCGTCGTCTATAGTTTAGTTCTATGCTAACCCCTCTGCGAATTGGTTGCATATCGATCTCGCATAAAGTTTATCTGGCAATAGCAAGCAATCGGCTTCCGCTAAGCCACCAAGATTAAATACGAATTATCTTTTCATTTTTGAAACACATAGGTGCCAAAAAAGCTTGGCATCTCAAACAAATATATTATATATAATATTTAACTGTTAAATGTATTTAATTTAACTTTGAAATATATTTAATTAAAATATGAAATGCACTTCTTTTATTTTATTTTAATTTCTCTGACATTTCTCTGGACGTTAATAAATAAAGCTTGAAGAAACCCACTGTACCGATCAGCACAATTTAGAATTTGCACAATCTTCGATTAATTTGCATTCTTTTCTTGCAGCCACTCTCCGACCTGCTTATTTTTCCGGAGAAAACTGTCGGGCTCTGTCTGCAGCTACTACCTTCCAGTACAGTCGCTTCTGGAACATTTTAATTCGCTTAAAAGTGCCATAAGGTCTAGGCGCACACTCACACACAGGCCTTACGTGCTGAGACGAGACACAAAAGTTGGAATTAGTTTTCTGAATTGGCCCAGACCGCTGCACTTGTGGCTGGGGTTTCCAGAGATTAGTCCAAAACTTTGAGGCTAGCCGTAACCATTTTCTACATTTGCACGAACGAGTCGAGTTCCATCCAAGAGGCAAACACACCTGAGAGTCGAACGTGGCAGGGCAGCTGAAGTGAGGCCGAGGCGGAGGCTGGGAGAATGCTGTGCGGATGCATTTCATTTGGAAGGGGCCCCGACAAAGACAATACGGAGGGTTTAAGGAGTGCCTTGGCCCGTTTACGCAACAGAACGGGCCCCTCAGTTCCACAACAATCCACACCGCCAACCTCTCCCCTGCCTACCTCCAACTCCAGATACACCAATCCCTACCAGCATCCAGCCGCCAATTCCTTGTCATCGCCCACATCTGCTGCTGTCTTGCCGCATTCTAACGCGGTCTTATCATTAAAGCCAACGGAAGCGGCATCGGCATCGGCAGCGTCAGCGTCAACGGCCACTGGACGGGGAAGGGGACGAGAAAGGGCTGCTGCTGGTGCTGAAACCGCTGGAAGCGCAGGAACTAGAACAGGGGCAGCTCGCATCACAGGAGCCAGGACAGGAGCTGCTGATGCAGATGGGAACCGCATCAATGGCCTCGTCCAGAACGTGAGTACCATAAAATCATCTTACAGCAGTACCACAAGAGCCCGCTTCCCCGCATACTATATGGCTATATGTATAGTGTATTCGTAGCATATATGTACCTGTATATTCTTGGACGTTGACATGCAATGACTGCATCTTTCAAGAGGCGATGCAGTTACTGCACAGTCAAGTGGCCCGTGTGAAACCAGCAGAAGGCTGTTACGCGCGGATCCCAAGCAAAACGCAGCCCTCCTCCCGCCCAACCGACCGAGGGGCGCTGCCGCATGACGAACGGTGCGTGGTCGAACCGAACGCGAACATGCAAGAAAGATAGCTATTAGACTAACATTCGAGGAAAATTAGCACTAAACTTACTAAGAAACTAAGCATGCAATCAAAATACAAATACCACTACAATTACTAATTACTAGAAAGGTGTGTAAGGATTAGTAATTTAATAAGAGGAGGAGAATTAGTGGTGGATATAATATGGTAGAGGGAATTATAATCCGAGCATAAGACCCTAAACGGTTCATGCAAGGAATAATTCGATCTACAAAGTGGAAGGAACAACGGTATAAAATTTCTAGTCAGTCTAATAGGAATCGTGAAGTTTATGCGGCTCAACAGATCAGGGCTGTCTATGTCACCCCTAATCAAGTTGTGCATAAATATCACACCAAGCATTTTTCTACGGTTAACTAAGGATGGGAGGTTTACTAATAGTAGTCTACTAGAGTAAGAAGGGAGTCTGACACCCGCATCCCAGTTAAGGCCCCGCAGAGCAAAGAGTAAAAAGTTTTCTGTGCTGATTCTATACGGTCCTGGTGTACTTTGTACTGAGGGCACCATACACAGGAGCCGTATTCTAAGATCGGACGAACAAGCGAGGTATAGAGAGTCTTTGTTATATAGGGGTCGTCAAATTCCTTTGACCACCTCTTTATAAACCCAAGCTCGCCCATGGCCTTATTTACCATGGTAGAAATGTGTTCGGAAAACTTTAACTTGGGGTCCAACATAACACCCAGATCATCCACCAGGGTAATTCTCTCAAGAGAACCACCAAATAGGGTATAGGGAGCCAACAAAGGGCTAGAACAATGAAATGTCATAACTTTGCATTTCGAGGCATTAAGGTGTAACAAGTTTGCACAACACCATGACTGAAAGTTATTGAGATCGGATTGCAAGCGAGAATGAAATGAGATGTCCTTGTACTGGACACAGAGTTCAACATCATCCGCATACATAAGTACTCGAGAGTATGTAAATACTGAAGGCAAGTCATTAATAAAGAGTGTGAAGAGTAAGGGGCCTAGATGGCTGCCCTGTGGTACTCCCGAAGAAACCTTTACTGGTAAAGAGAGGGAGTTTTTGAAGAGGACTCTTTGAGACCTGGAACAAAGATAGCTAGAAATCCACCTCAGGAGGTTGGGCGGAAACCCTAAAAGGTCAAGTTTTTGCGCTAAAAGGGAATGGTTTACAGAGTCGAATGCTTTACTAAAGTCGGTGTAAATAACATCCGTCTGTAAGTTACCTTGAAAGCCTTTAATAATGAAAGAGGTAAACTCTAACAAGTTCGTGGTGGTAGATCGCCGCCTTATAAATCCATGCTGAGTTGGAGATATAAGTGACTTGCAGAGATGTTGCAAGTGCGGAGTTAAAACCTTCTCAAACATTTTAGGAATAGCGGATAACTTTGCTATACCTCTATAATTTTTTGCATCAGACTTGCTACCTTTTTTATGGAGAGGGAGGAAGCAAGAAGAATCAATGGACAGGGTGAATAGTTTAAGCAAAGGTCCACACAGAGCCTCGGCGCAGTACCTGAGTACACAACCTGGAACCCCGTCTGGACCCGGTGAAAACACCGGCTTAACTAGTCGAAGATCATGAAGTAGGGAACATTCATTTAACAAGGGACTGAAAATGCCGTTCGACCTCGGTAAACCGTATGGGTACGGATGACCAGAGTAGCTTTCCTCAGAATAGGTGGTTTGGAAAAATTGGGCAAAAAGATCGGCAATTGCCTGATCATTATTTGCCAACGTATTACAAAATGATGGCGAGGATGGGTGTGCGGACGTTCTACGCTTACTGTTTACGAAGCAGTAAAACTGTTTAGGGTCCTGAGAAAAACGTATCCTGCATCGAGATAGGTAGTTCTTATAGCATTGAGCATTAAGAACTGAAAAGTTTGTCCGAGCTATTACATAGCGAGAGTGAGAAGTAGGAGAACCCACTTCTTGAAATTTTTTATGAACTCTTGATTTTAAGTTTTTTAGACTGGATAACTCTTTGGTAAACCAAGGGGGTTTTCTAGTCGGACAAGAAAGCGGGACACAAGAATCGAAAAATGTGCCAAGAGCATTGTAAACGAGGGGGAACGTTGTGAGTTGCTACGGACACCGCAACTCTACAGTTATACCCGATACTAAGTCAGTATGGCTCTCCTCCGGCAGACGCCGCTAATATTAAACGACACGACAAAGAGTGCGTGCGAGAGAGACAGAAAATCAGTCTGAGCGTGACGTCGGGCGCTGCGTAGCCAGTGCAAATTGATTTGTTCCTTTTGGCTATAAAAATTATCTGATCTGGTCCAGATTCAGCAATCTGATAGATATGGTCGTTATCTATGATTATGCGTTTTTAGTTTTCTCGAATCTACAATATTGTGCATGCAACAGATTTTCGTCCTTTGTGTAGGCGGAAGGGGGTGGGACGAAATTTTGAGAAAAACGTTTTATAGTGAGATCTAACAGGAGTGCGGATACTAAATTTGGTTACTCTAGCGTTAATAGTCTTTGAGATTTGTGAATATCCCCAGATTTTCGTCCTTTGCGGGGGCGGAAGGGGGTGTGGCGAAATTTTGAAACAAACTCGTCTCGGTACGATATATTAGGAGTCTGGATACCAATTTTGGTTGCTCTAGCTTTTATAGTCTCTGAGATCTAGGCGCTAATGTTTTACTCTAAGCAAAGCCACCTATGCTACGTGTGTGTTAGAGAGAGACAGGGCGAGAAAAAATGAAATTGTTTTCTTGATGCTGGCTATAATAATAATACGATCCAATTCAGATTCTGCAGTCTAAAAGATATGGTCATTCTCTACGAAGAAGTTCAATCGAAATTAAAGCAGAGCTCCGGAATGAGGATGATCTTGACCCTGGCCTTGCTCTGGGCCGACGTCTTGCCCCGCTGCTGGACATAGAAGTTCAGTTGCTCCGTAAGCTCGCGCACCTCGATCATGAACTGGTCCATGCGAACAATTCCTTCGATGTCATCGCCATGCTTGGACGTGGTGAACTCGCCATAGCTCGTGTTCTGGTGGTTGCTTTCCATCAGGCTGCTCGGAGTCAGGTCTCTGCTCACCTTGTGCACGAGCATTCGCTTGCTCGCGAAGTTGGCATACCACTGAGTCACAATTTTACCCTCATAGTCCTCTGGACGCGGCGCTCGCTGTTCCTTGCGCTGCTTCACACTGACAGTCTTCGGGGTGGGCAGACGCTGGAACTGACGGACCAGCGGCCAGTCCACCACATTATGATGCTCTGCGCCCACGGCTAGAGGCACGATCAGGTAGGAGTTGTCCTTGCCTCGACGATCCAGTACAAAGCAGGGATGCCAGATCTTCAACAGATCGCGGAACAGCATTCCATGGAACTGATGCAGTTGCTCCAGCTGCTCCGCACTTGCAATAACCAGCTCTCGCGGGTGCTCCCTAACCTACACATGCAATGGGCCCTGGTTGCAGAACAGCGGCATTTTCGAGAGAGGCGGCAGCTGCTTCCTCAGCAGCAACGCAAAGTTCCTACCCGACAGCATGTCGTCGTGGATGTTCTCTGTGTAGTCGTTGCGCTTGAACTGCGGCTCCAAAATGATCTCATAGGCATAACAGACTTCACCCACCCGTGGCCGGCAATCGTAGAACTCCGTCGGACAAGAGGTCTTGAAGGTAGTTTGTGTCTCCGGCTTGAGTTTCTGCTTGTTTACCGTATCGATAACTAAAAGCACCCAAGGAGGAGAATGATTAAACAGAATTAGTGGGTATTTGATTGAATAAGACTCACCATCGTCGCTGTATTTCTTCCAGTGGTCAAAGTCAAAGTCGGCTATCGCCGTCACCCGGTCCTTAAGCGTGACGGGTAGGAAACGCTCGTTGAGCTCCCCCGTGGAGTACAGTTTAATGCAGGTCTTAAAGGCTGCCGATATTTTTGCCGCCTTAAAGTTATGGGATCGCTCTGGAATGATTCGAACATGATTACTGACTGTCGACGCTGGGTAGTCCATTTTGGGCTTACATAAATTTTATCCCGCACGGACGAGCTGAGTGGAAGTTCGATAGAGACGACTTCTTTGGTTGCGGCCTGTGTGCCAAAGAGTTCCCGCTTCTGGTCCCAACTGATTAGTGTGATCCAGGGCTCCACAAAGCCGAATGCATCCGAGGGCAGGCTCTGGCAGTAGCGGTGGAGCAGCATCAGGGCACTGCTAGGCAGCAGCACGGCACCTTTTTCGTTTATAAATTGTGGGATCAATTCGTGGAAGTGATCGGCGATCTCTTGCATCAGGGGTTCGGCCCGATCCAGGACGCGATCCTTTAAATACTCTCCGATGTCGGTATGCGCTTGGCGATATTGATTGATTTGTTGGTTGGTTTTTATGCGGTCAAGCTCTGAGGAAAAAAGCACAAACTGGGCCTCCTTGGATCGAGCCCGCCCCTTCGTCTGCACGTACATGTTAAATGTCTTTAAAGGATCCAGTATCAACACGTAATTGCAGGCCTTTACATCGATGCCTTCCTCTAGAACGCTCGAACAGACCATCAGGTTGGCTTCGCCATCCCTAAATTGATGAATGGCCTTTGTTGGGGATTGCTACAGGGGAGAATAATATACTTTTAATATAATGTACTGTGCTGAGGCCCGAGGCGAAACGTACCGACTTTTGCCACTTGCGCTCCAGGACGCTCTCACAATCCGCTGAGATATCTTTATTTCGGATTCCCCACTATGCACGTTGTCTGCCATGATCCTATTTGCTCCGGGTGCCAGCTGAAAGTGATGAAATAAAATAAAATTCAGTGACTGCAGGCACAAGCTCGCCAACTAAGATGATTGCTGACGTGGCTATAATGACACAGCAGGTTTTTCTGGATGTGGGCCAGCTACTAGCTTAGGGGATTTACATTTTTTTTCCAATCACCGTTCTCTGTGTGCGGAAAACACCGCGATGGACGCGCAGGTTGACCGGCAAATGTCTCGCCTCACCTTTGTTTTAATTGAACTTTGTTCCACCGATATATTGTATTGAACAAGTATTTTATCAGATAAGATAATAAATTCCAAGAGCTGAATAAATAAATTGCCAAAAAATTGCCGTCCGACCCTCAGAAATATACCGAAATGTACCGTCTCATTTAAAAAATATACCGTAAATATACTGACGAATTCAAGTTCAAGTTTACATATTCCTCGTTTATGATATTCCGTGGAATATTACTAGCTATATAGAACATTAAGCCATGCCCACATAATTTTATCCGATTAGTGAATCTATTTGCGAATTGACTAGTTTATTTTAAACACTTGCTTTTATTGGATCTTGTCTAAAAGAAGGTATTAGTGAAATAGGTCAACCAAAAAACGGTTTTAGCGAAATAAGTCAAAACAAAAAAACAAGGCTAGTCGTTCATATTGCTCAATTTAGAGATTCCGTTGAATAATTCAGGCTAACTAAAACCCTTAGTTCGGCTCACATAATTTTAGGCCGTTGATAAATACATTTTCTACAAAATTGGTTAGTTTTTAGTCCTTGTTTTTATTGTATTTTGACTTAAACAAGGTTTAAACAAAATAGTTCAACAAAAAAACAGTCGCAGTGTTGCTGGTATTTAAAGACATGATGCGTGTATAGCCCTTTGTATACCCTGTTTTCCAAAAATGTTTTTAAAACGTAATTGATGAAGAAATTTTCTCAAATTGATATGTGTTAGACATATTCATGCATGATTATTCTTGGTCTCTGTAGAAAGAAATCGTTGAAATAGGTTTAAATATTCCAGAAGGGTATTTCATTGTTGCTATCGATAAACGGGAAAACTGCCAACTGCTGAAAAGCTGCACCTCGAATGAAATGCTGCTAGACTGCCAACCTGCTTTAAGTAGAGCGCGAAGTATGAAAGTGAATGAAACAAAACACCAATGTTTAAAAAAAATGTATTTAAATAATGTATTAAAATAATTTAAATATTTGTATTTAAAATAAACTTTAAATTTAAGCCCAGCTATGGTTAACAAACGAATCAAACGCAGCTGTACAAGTACACTTTCAAGTTCAAGTGCGGCTTGGAAGTGCAGTAATTCTTATCAGCAAACAGCTTTGCATTAGCTTCCGGATTTGAACAGTTAATTCATTCAAAATGCATTTCGTTTGCGATCTCAGTTTAATTTTGATTGCAATGTGCATGGTTCGGAGAATACGACTCACAATGGAAAACTATTTCGTTTAACTGCTGATTCTTTTGGCTGTACCTTGGTCCTTTGAGGCCACCCCCAAGCTTAAGCCAACCAAGGCTGACATTATAGACTTGAAGAACAAAACTGAAGTAGTACCGTCAAGTAGCATGCCCATTGCCAATGTCACAGCCGTGCACGAGAAGTTGGCAGAAGTCCACATTGATCAGCACAAAACCATTCGCATTAGCAAAGGAGATCTGGATGATCTATTGGACGTTTATATGGGTAAAATAGCAGAGAGTGCAGCCACCATCAAGGACAGAGAAAATGAAATAAACAAGCTTCAAACCAAGGAACACACTAACGACGATCTACTGAAGAGATTTGACAATCTCACAGAATATACAGCCAAACTAAAGGAAAAGGCGGATCAAATCAAGGAACTCGAGCAGAAGGTCAAGGTCTACGAGACCAGATTGAAGAGGAAACAGCACGTGTTGACTGATTTAAGAAAACAGAACACCTCCAGTGCGGCATTGATCGATCATCTGAGAGCCAGTCGTATATTTATACCCGATACTCAAAATGAGTGTTGGGGTATATTAGATTTGTGGTCAAAGTGGATGTGTGTAACGTCCAGAAGGAATCGTTTCCGACCCCATAAAGTATATATATTCTTGATCAGCATCAATAGCCGAGTCGATTGAGCCATGTCTGTCTGTCCGTCTGTCCGTCTGTCCGTCCGTCCGTCTGTCCGTCCCTATTAGCGCCTAGTGCTCAAAGACTATAAGATCTAGAGCAACGATGTTTTGGATCCAGACTTCTGTGATATGTCACTGCTACAAGTATATTTCAAAACTTCGCCCCGCCTACTTCCGCCACTTCTGTGGCTTCCACAATTTTAAAGATACGAGAAAACCAAAAAACGCAGAATCGTAGAGAATGACCATATCTTTTAGACTGCAGAATTTGAATAAGATCGTATTATTATTATAGCCAGCATCAAGAAAACAATTCCATTTTTTCTCGCCCTGTCTCTCTCTAACACACACGTAGCATAGCCGGCTTTGCTTAGAGTAAAACATTAGCGCCTAGATCTCAGAGACTATAAAAGCTAGAGCAACCAAATTTGGTATCCACACTCCTTATATATCGGACCGAGACGAGTTTGTTCAAAATTTCGCCACACCCCCTTCCGCCCCCGCAAAGGATGAAAATCTGGGGATATTCACAAATCTCAGAGACTATTAAGGCTAGAGTAACCAAATTTGGTATCCGCACTCCTGTTAGATCTCACTATAAAACGTATATCTCAGAATTTCGCCCCACCCCCTTCCGCCCCCACAAAGGACGAAAATCTGTTGCATCCACAATATTGCACATTCGAGAAAACTAAAAACGCAGAATCATAGATAATGACCATATCTATCAGATTGCTGAATCTGGATCAGATCGGATCATTTTTGTAGCCAAAAGCAAGAAATCAATTTTCAGTGGCTACGCAGCGCCCGACGTCACGCTCAGACTGATTTTCTGTCTCTCTCGCACGCACTCTGTGTCGTGTGGTTTAATATTATCGGCGTCTGCCGCAGGAGAGCCATTCTGACTTAGTATCGGGTATAATGTAGAGTTGCGGTGTCCGCAGCAACTCACAACGTGCCACCTCGTTTAAAGGTAAATTCAGGGAGAAGAAGGACGACCTGTTGGCAGACTGGGAGGCAGCCACCACCTCTTGTATGCCCTACGGTATGTCGTCTGGGATTCATTTGATCCATTTGCCAGGGTTCCTGCCCTTTCTGGTGTCCTGTGAGGGTCTCACGGCCGCCGGTCCTGGATGGAGGGCTATTCAGCGTCGAGTTGGTGGATCTGTGAACTTCTATCGCAACTGGGATCAGTACAGGAAAGGGTTTGGCAAGCTCAACGGGGAGTTCTTTATTGGCCTCAAAAAACTGCACCGCCTGACCAGCTCCCAGCCTCATGAGCTCTACATAAGCTTCAGGAGATTCAATGGAGAGTCAAGCTATGCTCACTACGATGACTTTGTTATTGGCAGCGAGGAGGAAGGCTACGAAATTCCAGCGACGCGTTACGCACCCATGACAAGATGAAATTCTCAACCTTCGATAGGGATAACGATGAATTTACGCATATGAATTGCGCCGAGTATCACCACGGAGCCTGGTGGTACGACTTCTGTTCGCGAAGGTAATTCATCCGTCCACTGAGTATCACACAAACACATACGAATTATTCAGTTAATATCCTCTTCCCATAGCAATTTGAATGGCAAGTACTTCAAGGCCAAGGTGGACAATGTCCAGGTCATTTTCTGGGAGCAATGGTATAGCTTCAGATCTCTGAGATCCGTGCAGATGCTAGTCTGTCCAAAGAGCCAAATGGAGCTGAACGATTTACCGAGGACCAAGCGTACAGTACCCCTAAAAATTCATTAAAATTAATCCCTCCATCAGCTCAACACACACGAATGCCCATTATTTTTAATAATTTACGCGTATTATGTTTGTTTCTAGAGGCTTTAAGAGCATTGTTAAACCAGATAAATCTCATTACGAAGCCGAGCGCCAAACGCCGAACCCCATTCGTCTTTGTTATTTAGTCTTCCGACGCCCGCCCCCCCGCCGGGATTCGACAGTTGATTAGCTTTCGATTTTTCGCCCTCTCCTCTCCCGGGTACAATAATTACTTCGTTACAGTTCACTGCAGTTCGCTGCTCTAGACATTTGTTTATTCGCGCACAAGTGATTAGTGCAATTAATTCTCATTTTCATTTGTGCTCGCTTTTCGTTCGCTGTTGCAACAATTTAATGAAATCTAATTGAGCTCTGACTCTGGTTTTGAAGTGCTTCTATGGGCCTGGTCTGGTCTGCCCCCACCATTTGTCACTTGCACTTTTATTGCCGAGGGACCGCTGTGGGAGTGGAGAAACTCAATTGGAGTAAATAAAGGCTTGACAAATTAGCCAAAGTCGAGGCATAAAATATAAATGAATATCGATGCGACGGAGGATTTATGGTCTGAGAAGAACAATTTTTATTTAAATTGAGTTTATTCCAGTTTCATACAGAATCTTACAGATCTTTGGAACATTTAAACATTTGTTGTTTCCTGCAATGTTACTTTACTCTAATTTGTAGTTTCTAAGGCACTTAATATATGTATCTGCAGAGGCCTGAACAGAAGCCACCGCTGTTGCATGGACACTCGGATCAAATGAATGTAGAGTGCACTCTGCACTTTATTGTAAATATAATTATACCCGATACTCAAAATGAGTATTGGGGTATATTAGATTTGTGGTAAAAGTGGATGTGTGTAACGTCCAGAAGGAATCGTTTCCGACCCCATAAAGTATATATATTCTTGATCAGCATCAATAGCCGAGTCGATTGAGCCATGTCTGTCTGTCCGTCTGTCCGTCTGTCCGTCCCTATTAGCGCCTAGTGCTCAAAGACTATAAGAGCTAGAGCAACGATGTTTTGGATCCAGACTTCTGTGATATGTCACTGCTACAAAAATATATCAAAACTTCGCCCCGCCCACTTCCGCCCCTACAAAGGACGAAAATCTGTGTGAAATTTTAGAATAGTTTTTCTAAATAAAGATACCGAAACAACTTGGGTGACTGCAATTTTGTATTTTAATACGACGAAAAAAAGGAGTGCGTGCGTTCGTTTTCATGGATTTTTCTCGACTTTTTTTCATATATTCAAACAATTTCTTCTGTGCCTACCTTACCTACGGTGGCAAAGCGGGGCGAATTCGCCAAGAGCGAGAGAGCGAGCTTTTATTGCGCTCCCGCTTTGCCCTAGCCTAACTTACACTAGACTTCATGAAATACTATCCTAATAACAATTATTATTATCCAAATGGCGCTACACCGGCCCGTTGAAGGCCTGGAAGGCTTCAAACTATTGGCAGAAGCGCCAATTTGTGGATTGGCCTCCTGAACGTGGCTCCGCTGCTCGTCCTTAGGTCGACCACTCTGACCCTTCCGTCCTGCCCGGCGGTTGTTCCGACCACCCTTCCGAGGAGCCACTGTTGAGGGGGCAGGTTGTCCTCGGCGACGATTACGAGGTCGCCTTCCTTTATGTTTGGCTCCTCCTGGTGCCACTTGCATCTTATTTGCAATCCCAGCACATACTCCCGGGACCATCGCTGCCAGAACATTTGCCTGGCTGACGAGACAAGCCGCCATCGCTTTAAGCAGCTCAGACCCTCCTGGTCCGGGGTCCTGGGTGCTGGGGGTGCGATGAGCGGCCCGCCTGTCAGCAGGTGCCCGGGAGTCAGCGCGTCTCCGTCGCTTGGGTCTGGGCTTAGGGGTCCTAGCGGGCGCGAGTTGAGTACCGCTTCGATCCCGACCAGCACGGTCTCCAGCTCCTCTGCGGTGAGGAGAGCGCTTCCGACTGCCCGTTGGAGTAGGCCCTTGGCAGACTTCACACCGGCCTCCCAAAGTCCGCCCATGTGCGGTGCTCGAGGCGGTATGAAGGCAAACTCGCACCCGCTTCTTGACGCAAATTCGCGTCCGCTTCCGCCTCTATCTTCCTCCGCAGTTCGCTGAAGTGGCGACTTGCTCCGACGAAATTTGTCGCGTTGTCGCAGTTCACGCGTTGCGGACATCCTCGACGACCGACGAACCTTTGGAATGCCAACAAAAAGGAATTAGTCGTCAAATCGGAATTTCTAAATGAACCGCCTTGGACGCAAAACAGACAAATAACGCTATGTAGGACTTATAAGGGGGCCTTCCACGAATTTTCAGAGTCGTATAGACTGGGCCACAAAAATCAACGCCACATACTTGTGAGGACCCATACTGGGACCCTCACATAGTAACAAGAATAATAATAATAATATTAATAACTGGATTACTCACAACCATATGCTATAGTAGTAAATAAGCTAGTTATGTTTTGCATAGCCGAAATCCCGCCAAATGGCCAGCTCACACGGAACAACCGCAAAGAAGACGGCGAGGAGAGGGAGCCATGCTCAGCCGGCAGCAGAGCGGAGCTCTTTCGGAAAAGTCCCGTTGGCCCGAAAACGAGCGCGAGGCGTGGCGAGAACGTCGAGCGACCGTAGCGAGAGAGGGAGTCGATTCTGGGAAGTGAGCGAAGACGGAACGTCGCGGACATCGAAGTGAAGAGAAAAAAAAAGTGTTGAACGGCCGCGCGCCAGAGAGGAGAGAAAAGCATGGAGGAGCTGCGGGAACGCAGGCGCCGGATCCGCGGGTGAGCTGGCCGCTGGCCAAGGTAGTAGTAGGAGTAGGAGGGAGTGCGAGGGGAACCAATCCAATAAAACTTCGATCATAGAATTAAGAACGCGTTGGCTTCCATTTATTTTCTCTGGTCGGACCACCGACTGCGGTCATCTCTCCACCCCCTCCCCCCCCGTTTTCCTGACTGTTCTCGGTCACTACGCTCCCGCTCTGACTCTGGCAACAGGGTTTTACCCTGCTGGAGTGAGAAGTGGTACGCGTTTCGACAGAGGCGCCCCCCCTCATCCTTTTCCTTCACCTCCCCGGACCCGCGGCCCACTTCGACCTTGGCAACAGGGGTTTTACCCTGCTGAAGTCGGGGAGTGCAGCGTCTCGGGTGAGTTTCGCACCGCCCGGCCTAACGCCGCTTTCCCCCCCCCTCCCTAATTTCTCCCGAAGGCCCCGTCGTTGACGGCGGCTCGGCGATCCCTGCGCCAACGACCCGCCTCCCCCCCCCCCAGTCTCAACGTCTCAGCAACTTACAAATAAACTGTAGGTGACCCTGGGCAGACTGAGACTGACCCCAGCCTAGGATCACTACTTTACAGATGGCGCCCGAGCAGGGACCGTTGAGACAATTCAAACGATAATTTTCTGGGGGGATTTCACCCTTCGTGGCCTAAAGATCCACAAGTAGATCGCGTAGGTAGCGCCGCATCAAACCGAGGAGAAATTTATAGGGTATCAATAAGAAAATACGATACGAAGGTACAGGCCAGCAGCGAGCAAAGCGTGGCTGAAAAGCTGTACAATCCCCGTTAGCCGTCGGCAAATGAAGAGGAGAGAACGGGAAAGAGGAAATGAGAGAGGAAAACGACAGAATGAAAGTACAGCCCGCAGCCAAGCAAAGCATAGTGATGCCCTTCCCATGTCCAGCAGAAAGAGAAAAAAAAAAATCCAAGCGAAACACCAGCGACGAAGCAGCACGCAAAGCAGAACGAAAATTCTGTGGTCCCCGTTATCCTCAGGCAAAACCATGCGGGATCATAGCGCCCGGTACAGTGGGGAAAGAGCCAAGGGCAGCCAGACCTCTGTTACATCTCAGTGGGGAGAGAGGGGGTGAAGACCGGAGAACAGTTCTGGGCGTCGGCGGCGGGCATGAGCCGAACGACCCACGAGTATAATACATGAAATTATCCCTTTCTCATACTACCCGCACCCCCCGATCTTCGACTATTTACCTAACCATTCGCCCGCGGCTCTCTCGCGTGGTGTTCTCGGCCGACTCCGAGACGTCGACGTCGGCAGAGGCTCGGCCGTTCAGCCAGACCCAATATAAGCCGGGTTGTATACAACGCAAGAGACAGTCATCCTCAGCATTCGGTCAAACATACAACGTGTGAAACAGAGTGATCCCCTGCCTTCGATCAGTACACAACGCGCAAAATACAGTGGTCCTTATCCCGCAGCATACAGTGGTCCCTATCCCGCAGCATACAACGTGCGAAAGACAGCGATCCCCGCGTCTTCTGTCCACCTCGCGCTCCCCCCGAAACTGAACACGAACCAACGGATTCTAACCGGAACAATCCTGCAGAAACCAACGACTGAAGTACCCCTGAACAAGCGCGTGTTAATTGCCAGCCCCCGTGTCCAGGCCCACGACCAAGACGGCCCACCGGTAATTCACTACCGAATAGCCTCGCACGCGTCCTCGCCGTTTAAGGATTCAGAGCCCCGTCTTTCGCCGCGTCCTTAGCTACGTTTTTCGACTCCTCGGGCGACGCTCCAGACATTTGATCGTAGACCACGTGCAGCAACAGTGACCCGGACCAACTCAACATGGGAGTCAAGTGGATTTCGGTCAGGCGCAAGAACGAGTTGGAGATGATTACCGCGGAGCTTGGGTTAGACAGCGCTGGAACTGTCGAAGAGTTGAGACGTCGACTCGCGACCTTCGCAAACTCGGCCGATTTACCAAGTACGGCGCGTTCTCGGTTGGAGGAATTGGAGGCCCAGTACGGAGTCGCCGTGACTCCAGAGGTTAAACCACTTTCTCCCCGCCCTTCTACACTCGCGCCTCTTAACCTACAACCCCATCCCCCGGCTGCGTATGATGTCGTACCCGCCAGTAGCCGTAGTATCGTGGCGTCGGGATCCGCTGCGCCGGCAGAGAGCCTACTCCATGGCATCGACGTCGGTGCCGCGCAGAGAAACCTGCACGGTAGCAAGGACCCACCAACGAAGGGGTCCACCTGGAACGAAGAGCATTTTGACGCTGCGATCACCGAGAAAATGGTCCGCTGGGGAATCGTGTTTGATGGGTCCGGCGATCCGTTAAGTTTCCTGGAGCACGTGCAAGAGAGGGCAGCCACTTATAAGATAGATCTACGCCACTTATCACAAGGAATCCTCGTGTTGTTGACCGGTCGGGCCGAGAGTTGGTTTCGAACGAGCCGCCTTAGTGGAGAACCATGGGAGACCTTTCGCAAAGAGTTTTCAGAGTTTTTTTGTCTCCCCGGTACTTTCAACGGCTAGAAGACGAGATCCGAACCCATTTTCAACGACCAAAAGAAGCGTTTGAAACGTACCTCGTGGACATTCGACTAATGATGCAGCGCGCGGGATACACCGAGGCTCAGGAATTGGAAAGGATATACGATAACATGCTCCCGGAATACCAGTTGTTTACGAGACGAAAAGATTTTGATTCTCTCTCCGAATTAACGCAACTGGTTGTGAACTTCGAGGTGACGCGTAACAAGGGACCGTCGGAGCTCACGGGCTACGCGAACCAAGCACGAGACACCCATCCGCGGGAAACTTTAGGGCCAACGGCTGGTCAACGAGGACCAAGGAATCACGCGGCCGCGAGGACACAGGATCTCCGGCACGATAGAACCCAGGTGAGGGATTGGTCGACGGACTCGCAGCAGCCGGATGTCAGGAATGGAACCATCCTCCAAGACGCCGACCCCATAATCGACGTGCAGCATGCTTGTAGGAACTGCGGCGGGTCCGGACACTTTTCCAGGGAGTGTAAACAGCCCCAAGTCTTGTACTGCTGGGACTGCGGCCGTCGCGGGCTACGCACCATCGAATGCTGTCGCAGGAATTCGTCGGGAAACGGACAGGCGCTTCACTCGGCAGGGGACCGGGCGAAGACCGCCAATCCCACCCCGAGGCAGTAAAGGGAACCCTGCGGCTGGAGAGAGGACGAATTCGCGCGCAAGTAACCATGGAAGGAGAGGACCTACTCGCTACTCTGGACACAGGCGCCACACGGAGCTTCGTTAGCGAACGCAAAGCCCTGGAGCTGGACAACGGACAGAGTATAGCGATGGTGCGAACGACGATCAGATTGGCGGATGGGTCCCTCCGGGAATTGACTCAGGCGCTGATGGCAGACATACGACTAGGAGATCAACAAGTAAAGATGCCGGTGCTAGTAATGAAAGACGTGCTGGATGACGTCCTCCTCGGGATGGATTTCCTATGCGGAATAGACGCGACCCTGCAGTGTGGAGGAGTCCCCTTGCGCCTGCAATTTAAACACAGCCATGATACCAGGACTCAAGACATAGGATCCCCAGCCCGCCTGGATCAACCTACGAATCTCAGCCGAGACCGGGTCGCCCAGCATCAAGAACCGACGAGGAACGACGTGCCGAACGAGGAGCGCGTGGCCGATCCCCTGGGATCCATGATGGTGAGGTGGGGAAAATTTGCGAGGGACGACGTACCAAACGAGACGTGCGTGGCCGTTTCTTCAAGGAATTCTAGGAATTCGGGCGAGGTCTCGACCCCGGCAGGATACCAACCCGGATGGACATCGGCGCTCCCCGGCCTCGACCACAGAGCCATGCTGAAAAACCCCTTCCGGGTACACGAGGTACAGCAGCGATCCAAGAAACGAGTGCGATTCGAGCCCGGCATCGGCGACAACGGGCCCCGCCGTAGGCGCACCAGGGAACGGACACAGGGAGCAACAGTGGCCACCGTGAGTATATCCCAATTGCCCGACGTTTTGGCCCCTGGATTCGAGCCCGAAGACGACGAACCCCTGGAACCCCGGATCACCGAATGGTTGCAACAGGAACTGAAACAATTCGACGGCCTCAGCGGAGTGTCCCCCATTGCAGAACACACCATCGTGATGCGCGACAACAAGCCTATAAAACAACGTTATTATCCAAAAAACCCCGCTATGCAAGCCGTCATTAATAAACAGGTCGACGAACTGCTTAAGGAAGGGCAGATTGAACCTTCGAAGAGTCCACATAGCGCCCCAATTGTCCTCGTGGGCAAGAAAACAGGTGACATCAGGATGTGCATAGACTTCCGACAGTTGAACGCGCGATCAATCCCCGACGCGTATCCCCTCCCCAGGATTCACCACATATTGGAACAGCTGAGAGATGCCAGGTACATATCGACCCTGGACCTGAAGAGCGGCTACTGGCAAATTCCGCTTGCCCCAACCAGCCGCGAGTGCACGGCGTTCACCGTGCCGGGCCGCGGGTTGTTTCACTGGAAAGTGATGCCTTTTGGCCTTCACTCCGCTGGCGCGACCTTCCAGCGAGCACTGGATAGCGTGATTGGCCCCGACATGGAACCACACGCATTCGCCTATCTTGATGACATTATCGTCATCGGGCACACCGTGGAGGACCACATGCGGCATCTTGGGACAGTTCTACAGCGGCTGCGCAAGGCTAATCTTCGACTCAACAAGGACAAATGCAGCTTCTTCAAACGCAGACTGAAGTATTTAGGACACGTCATCAGCGGGAACGGCATACACACGGATCCTGACAAGATCGCCGCAGTGCGCAACCTGAAACCTCCGGCAGGTGTCAAGGAACTTCGCCGATGCATCGGTATGGCCTCCTGGTACCGGCGGTTTGTACCCAACTTTTCCGAAATAGTAGAACCCATGACGGCGTTGTTAAGGAAAGATCGGCAATGGAAATGGTCGGAAGAACAGGAGAAAGCCTTCGAGGAGTTGAAGATCAGGTTAACCGAAGCGCCGGTCCTCGCCTGCCCTGATTTTTCTGAAAAATTCTCATTGCAAACCGACGCTAGCGAACAAGGATTAGGAGCCGTCCTTACACAAAAGATAAGGGACGAGGAACGAGTAATAGCCTACGCGAGTCGACGCTTGTCCAAAGCCGAGGAGAACTATTCCGTTACTGAGAAGGAATGCTTGGCAATAGTGTGGTCAATCCGCAAGCTGCGCTGTTACTTGGAAGGATACCGATTTGACGTGATCACGGACCATCTCGCCCTCAAATGGATCAACTCGATCGACAACCCCACTGGACGGATAGCACGTTGGGCTTTGGAGCTGCAGCAATATCAATTCGATATTCGCTATCGCCGAGGGAAGCAGAACGTGGTAGCAGATGCACTTTCCCGCCAACCATTGGAGTTACTACATCAAGCTCTGGAGGAGGAGTCACAGTGCAAGTGGATCAGGAAAATGTTGGCGAGAATCAGGCAACAGCCGGGCAAATATGAAGACTACCGAAGCGAGAGTGGACAACTGTATCGGCGCCTGCACACCGTGCCCGAAGAAGAAGACTCCACCCCATGGAAACTCTGCGTCGCTGCAGAACATAGACGACGCGTACTAAAAGAATGCCATGACCACCCGACGGCCGGACATCTAGGAATCCGAAAAACAAGCACACGAGTCGCCCAAAAGTACTACTGGCCAGGCCTGTTCCGAGAAGTCGCCAGATACGTTCGCCAATGCGTAGTGTGCCAAAAATACAAGGTGAGCCAGTTCAAACCGGCGGGGAAAATGTTCACCAGACAAGTTGACGAACCCTTCAGCGTGTTATGCGCCGACTTTGTTGGGCCGTTGCCCCGCTCCAAACATGGAAACACCGTCCTCCTGGTTTTCTTCGACGCATTTAGTAAGTGGGTCGAACTGGTGCCTCTACGCAAGGCAACTACGCCACACCTGGAAAGATCATTCCGAGAAAGAATCCTAAGCCGCTTTGGTACCCCTCGTACCTTCGTTTGCGACAATGGGGCACAGTTTACCAGCCGATCGTTCAAAGGATTCTGCAAAAGGCTAGGGATGGAACTTCAGCATACTGCCCCGTACACTCCCCAACAAAATCCAACAGAACGCGCGAACAGAACAATTAAAACGATGGTGGCGCAATACATCGACGGAAAACAGAACACTTGGGACGAGCTCTTGCCAGAAATCACGCTCGCGATCAACTCAAGCGTGTCCGATTCGACGCGATTCAGCCCCGCGTTTTTGATCCAAGGTCGCGAGCCAAGACTGCCAGGCGCCTTGTACGACGAGGTTACGCCAGGAACGGGAACTAGCATCGCCGACCCGGAGACCAGGGCACGACAGATGAGAGAGGTGTTCGAAATCGCAAAAACAAACTGCGACAAAGCATCAGAAGAGCAAAAACGACATTACAACCTCCGCCGTAGGGAATGGAAACCGGCTATTGGATCCCAAGTGATGTTACGTCGCCACACTCTGTCCAAAGCAGCCGAAGGCTTCGCCTCCAAGTTGGCCACGAAATTCGAGGGACCATACCGGGTGACCAAGTTTCTCTCTCCGAATCTCGTCCGATTACAGGTTCTAAACGGACGTAAGCAGCGATCAGCCAGTTTGAACGACCTGAAGGCGTTCTACCCGACCATCGACGAAGATGACGAAAAGACCGACCAGATCAGGACGGACAGTGAAGACGACCCTGACCGAACCAATATACAACAATCTTGATTACAACGCAGATCTACTCAAACCGCCACGACGATGCTGACACCCCGGATACACAGAGACGAAACCAATCAGGAACCCGGATATCTTGCGAGGAACGACGCACCGAACGAGGCGTGCGTGGCTGCTCCTCCTGGACACATCCGCTTCGGGAACCCGGATATCTTGCGAGGAACGACGCACCGAACGAGGCGTGCGTGGCTGCTTCTCCTGGACCCATCCGCTTCAGGAACCCGGATATCCTGCGAGGAACGACGCACCGAACGAGGCGTGCGTGGCCGCTTCTCCTGGACACATCCGCTTCCGGGACCCGGACATCCTTCGAAGAACGACGCACCAAACGAAGCGGGCGTGGCTGTTCCTTCAAGGGCAAACCGCAACCGTGATTGTACCGAAGGGACCAACCAAGGCCGACATTTTGGAGATTCTCATTAAGTCTATAACCGCTCCGCCGCACTCATAGAGTATCAAAGTATTTCTTGCCTGTAGTCAACAAGTCCATGCCTATTCACAGCTCATCGAATGCGAGAGACCCCCGCCGTCGGAGAACTACGACAAAAGCCAGGCCGGAGCCCCCAGTCGACTGGGAGATCATCGAGGAACTGATTCTTCGCCCCACTCCACGAGAATTCCAAGTCCACCCAGAGGTCCTCAGCTGGGAAAATTTATGCGGCGACGTCGTAAGCTGGCCCCGCATCGACCAGATCATCGAGGGGCACGATTCAGACCCCGATCACGTCAATATTACAGGAGACGTGGCCCAGACGTACAGGGACCCAAGCCCTGGCAACGCCGCCAGAGCCACGTTCACCCATGCTCAGGGCCCCAGCCAGGTCAACCCCGACCAGGTCGCCGAAGACCACGCGCAGGGCCCTGGACACGCCACCGTAGGAGAAGCAGCCGACTACACCGCTCCGGGTCCGAGCCCCGACGAGGGGGCAGAGGCCATCACTATCCCTGACGGGCTGCCAGGTGCCACCGCACGCGGATACCGCCAGCAATTCGAGCCGACGGAGTTCGAAAAAGAGGTGCTCCGCTGGGAAGAGCCACCGCTTCCGGCACTCTTCGGGGCCCTTGATACGCTCAACCTTCTCGAACGGATAGACGGGTTGGACATCGCCCCCGAAGATGCAGGACTACCGGCCGTCAGCAATTTTGACGCCATCCTGCGTCCCGAAGACATCGCCACCGAAGATGCAGGACTACCGGCCGTCAGCAACTTTGACGCCATCCTGCGTCCCGAAGACATCGCCACCGAAGACGCAGAGCTACCGGACGCCTGCGATCTGGACGCCATCCTACATCCCGAGGGCGGCCGTCCGGAGATACCAGAAACGTCGACCCCCAACCCAGCCGTTCGTTGGGTGACTGGGGAGGCGGATTGGAGAGTACGTACGCCCGACGGCCGGCTGCCAGACACCCTGAAAGCCCGGCTCCTGGCACAACTCGTCAACCCGCGGCGTAAAGATGTCCGATTCTTGGCAGAGGCGGACAACACCTTCTTCCAGGTCCACATCAGCAAGACGAGCAAAGTGACTATTCGCTCACGGGCCCCCCGAAGTAAGGAGAGGGTGTGAGGACCCATACTGGGACCCTCACATAGTAACAAGAATAATAATAATAATATTAATAACTGGATTACTCACAACCATATGCTATAGTAGTAAATAAGCTAGTTATGTTTTGCATAGCCGAAATCCCGCCAAATGGCCAGCTCACACGGAACAACCGCAAAGAAGACGGCGAGGAGAGGGAGCCATGCTCAGCCGGCAGCAGAGCGGAGCTCTTTCGGAAAAGTCCCGTTGGCCCGAAAACGAGCGCGAGGCGTGGCGAGAACGTCGAGCGACCGTAGCGAGAGAGGGAGTCGATTCTGGGAAGTGAGCGAAGACGGAACGTCGCGGACATCGAAGTGAAGAGAAAAAAAAAGTGTTGAACGGCCGCGCGCCAGAGAGGAGAGAAAAGCATGGAGGAGCTGCGGGAACGCAGGCGCCGGATCCGCGGGTGAGCTGGCCGCTGGCCAAGGTAGTAGTAGGATTGGGAGGGGGGGCGAGGGGAACCAATCCAATAAAACTTCGATCATAGAATTAAGAACGCGTTGGCTTCCATTTATTTTCTCTGGTCGGACCACCGACTGCGGTCATCTCTCCACCCCCTCCCCACCCGTTTTCCTGACTGTTCTCGGTCACTACGCTCCCGCTCTGACTCTGGCAACAGGGTTTTACCCTGCTGGAGTGAGAAGTGGTACGCGTTTCGACAGAGGCGCCCCCCCTCATCCTTTTCCTTCACCTCCCCGGACCCGCGGCCCACTTCGACCTTGGCAACAGGGGTTTTACCCTGCTGAAGTCGGGGAGTGCAGCGTCTCGGGTGAGTTTCGCACCGCCCGGCCTAACGCCGCTTTCCCCCCCCCTCCCTAATTTCTCCCGAAGGCCCCGTCGTTGACGGCGGCTCGGCGATCCCTGCGCCAACGACCCGCCTCCCCCCCCCCAGTCTCAACGTCTCAGCAACTTACAAATAAACTGTAGGTGACCCTGGGCAGACTGAGACTGACCCCAGCCTAGGATCACTACTTTACATACTGAAAATGGGCGGAGAGCACGGAGCCGGTCTGCGGGTAAGATGCCCATCATTTGGGTCTGGAGTAGCGGCTTGCATTTAAAGCAACGAATACACGACCTAACTGTCGCCCTGCAGACCGCCTGAGCATTCACTATCCAAATGCGCTGTCTAAGGATACTCACGAGTGCTCGTGGGCCGGCATGAAAATTCGTTTGATGCAGATAGCGAACGTATGTCTGCACAAACTGCGAGCGTTTTGTCAATAACAAGGGAAACTTGGCATTATATGACATAGGAGCGTTAACTAGTCGCCCCCCAACTCGCAACAACGAAAAAGAGCACCATGTCCCAGCCTCTCCATGGATGAAGGGATTCAAGCGCTGAAAACTGGGGCCTAACTTGGTGCCTTTACGAACCCTTTCAATATCTTCTTGAGACTCATTTTTCTGTGTTATTTCGACTATTTTTAGAAACGCCTCGTCGTATTCTACGGATGACGGAATTTTTCCAAAGTTGAGACTTTTGTCTTTGCATTTTCGGATGAAGCGGAACACGAAAACGAACACTCTTAGCAGTTTGAGGTGTGACGAGTATCCCTCGATTACATCCACTAAGTAATTTGGCTTGGCCGCGACGGTCAGTCCGACCGATTTCTTCCGACTTTCCATCTGTATCTCTTCTTCGGAAAGCTCGAAGTGTGGATTTCTGGGCCAGCTCTCTTCTTCAAACTTTAAGAACTCTGGTCCACCAAACCAGATCGACTGCACGATTTCCTCTACGTCACAACCTCTCGAAACTATGTCTGCTGGGTTCTGTTTTGTTGGCACATGCCGCCACGTAGCTTCACTTGACCACTCTTGAATCTCCGCTACTCGGTTCGCAACGAATGTTGACAACGACGAAGGGTGGGATCTGATCCAATGAAGAGTAACTTCTGAATCTGACCAGAATATCATTTTATCAACTGGAACCTTGAGCAGTGATTTGATTCGGTGACAAAGGTCTGCTAGAAGGTGAGCGGCACATAACTCAAGCCTTGGAAGCGTTTTCGTCTTGAGTGGCGCTACTTTCGACTTTGCAGTCAACAAGGAGACCTTGAAACCTTCTGCAGTCTTTCTACGGATATAGACGCAGGCTCCATAAGCTCTCATGGATGCGTCGGCAAAGGCATGTACTTGAATCGGTGACATGGGATCAGTATGCACAAATCGAGGTATGGTAATCTTCTCCAACTGACCCAAGGATTCTTTTAATAAGTTCCATGCTGTTTCCAAGTTCATTGGAATTGACTCATCCCAATCTAGCTTGTTGAGCCAAAGCTCCTGCAGTAGGATCTTTCCCTTAATTACTAAAGGACATAACAAGCCAAGGGGGTCAAACAGCTTTGATGTCACCGATAATATGTTCCGTTTTGTCGCTCGGAGACCCATAACTGACGTGTCAATTTGGAACTTAAAGACGTCTTCGTGTGGCAGCCACGATATTCCTAACGCCTTAGTTGACTCTGAGTCCGAGATCGTTATCGGTTTAACTGTGCTCTCGGATGCGGTGACCTCAGGTGAGTTCGAAAACCATTTAGTCAATTCAAACCCAGCGGTTTGAAGAACCTGAGCCACATCAGACTTAATTGTCTTTAACTCCTCTACGCAACCAATACCAATCAACATGTCATCGACATAGAAGTCGGAGTCAATAACTTCAGCAGCTTTAGGGAATGAGAGTTTTGCAGACTCACTCAACCTCTTCAAACACCGAATAGCCAAAAATGGAGCTGGTCCAGTCCCATATGTTACGGTGTTGAGCTGGTATATTCTCAAGGACTCAGACGGGTCTCTTCTCCACACAATGAGCTGAAATTTTCAATCAGCATCAGCGACCCAGACTTGGCGATACATCTTCTTGACATCGGCTGTCAAGGCGTACCTGTGTAGTCTGAATCGGAGCAATGTCGAATACAGCTCATCCTGTATCGTAGGACCGACCATCAATATGTCGTGCAAGGCCACCTGAGAGGACGTTTTACAAGACGCATCGAAAACGACGCGGAGCTTGGTCGACGTGCTTTGGGGCCTCAACACACACTGATGTGGAATGAAATAATGTGGATTTTTGGGGATTGTGTTGTCTGTGGTAGACATGTGACCCAAGGAGAGGTACTCTTCCATTAACTCCAAGTACATTTTCTTCAACTCGGGGTCACGAGACTTTAGCCACTTCAAAGGAGTTGCCTAAGATACTGGGATCTGATTTGAACGGCAGTCTTACTTCAAACCGACCTGAAGGCACGACCTGAGTAGTCCTTCTATAATGCTTTTCACATAACTTGTGTTCAGGAGATAAAGACTTTTTAGAAGACGGCAATTCTTCCAGTGACCAAAACTTTTGTAATGTATTGTCGATGTGGATCACTGACTCTTCTCGACAACTCAAACAATTCCTCTTGGGTGGCAGTCACCTTTGGAGTGTATCTGCACGACACAATCCAGCCGAGAAGCGTTTTCTGCAGAGTTGGATAGTCAGGACCTTGTCGAATCTGACCAACAGATAAAAGTTCGAAAAATGTTTCTGCACCTATCAACATATCTATCTTCTGTGGCTTGAAGAAATATGGGTCTGCAAGTGGTAAGTTCTTCGGGATTTTCCAGTCACTCACGTTAAGTGTCTGATCAGGGTGATACCCCGAAATGGACTTTAGAATCCAGAAATCAACCGAAAACTCACTACCAGTAATTCGCGACTTCACCACCGTGTGTATCTTTTTCTTTCTTTCTACGGATCTGTAAGCGCTGTGCTAAGTCCTCAGTTATAAAATTGGTTTGAGACCCCGAGTCAAGCAGAGCTCGGGCCAAAACATGTTCACCATTATTTGTTCGGACGCTTACGATCGACGTAGCCAGAATAACTCTATCCATAGCTGTCGCATGGAGAGCATGCGAAGTGGAAGGTTGATTCTGATTGGGAGGAGGAGAAGAATTCTCTGGGGGTGATGGTAACGCTAGACTTTTATTCGCCACTGTGTATCATGCAATAAGGTATGGTGTGAGCAGCCACACACTCGACACTTCTTAGCTTTGCATCGTACTACAGAGTGGCCTGGCTGCAGACAATTGATGCACAAGGATGCAGTTTTTGCGAATTCGAACCTTTGCATTACTGCCAGCCGACCAAATGGACTGCAATCTGTCAACAAATGGCCTTTCGCATTGCAGTAGCTGCATTGTTGGTTTTTGGTATTCGCGGTGGAACACGCGAATGAGCTCCGATTATGCGGCTTGCTTGGCACAGCTTTCTGCTCCTGCTTTGGTTTGTCCGAATTTTTGGCCGAAGGATGCTGATGTCTGCGATTAAGCAACTTTTCACAGTCCGTCCAAAGTGGCAGTTTGTCATAATCGAGCTGTTCTTCCCATTTCTCTTTGGTCACCGGATCGACTCTGCTCAAGACGAGATGAATAATCATCGCATTCGAGATCTTTTTATCATCGCCTATCGACAACAACGAACCATATATGGATGAGGCGGTATCGATAAGGTTTCTTAAGGACGATGCTGATTGCTGGGTCATTTTGGGAAGACTAAATAGGGCATCAATGTGATTTTTAAAGATTAGACAATCATTATCGTAGACCCGTTTTAAGCTAGCCATTGCTTTCTCGTAGTTGGTCTCGGTTACTTGGAAAGCCCTAACTGTTCCCAACGCTTCACCGGAGAGACACGAAAGCAAATGGTTGAACTTTTCGATAATTGGAATGCTTTGGTCATTGTGAACTAGAGTCTCAAATAAACCTATGAAGTTTTTAAAGTCCGAAAAGTTGCCGCTGAACTGCGGCAGAGCTAACTTCGGAAGGCGAGCACGAGTTGGGCCACCATAAGCTGGTACTGCCGGTATTGTCTCATCAGCTGTCTTTAATGCGCAAATGAGAGACATTAATTTTGCCTTTGTGACAATTGAGAGTTCTTCCAACTCGACTCCAAATTCATCGTCAATGTCTATATCTTCAATCTTCTCTTGAAGTTCGCGTGCCGTGTCAATGCTACGCATCAGCGTTTCGAGTCTGCACTCGAGCTCCGTCAATACCAGCGGAATATCCCCCGCTTCTAAACGGTCCGCTAATAAACGAATGCCTTTGACACGGCAACTGCGCTTTTTCTTCAGCTCTTCAAGGGCAATATTGTTGGCTTTTGAGGTCATATTGATTCTCAATACAAGCAACTGAAGGCGAAAGATCGTTTCTAATAATCGTATTTAATGCCGAGGCACTCAATGAAATAATGGGTAATTGTACCCACACGAGGTGAAAAACAAATATACCTGAAAAATTTAGGGTAGAGCGTCGCTTGGCTGGCGCGTACACGAAAACCACACAAGAATAGCAACGAACTGCACTGGTGACAAGCGAAAACGAAAAATTTCACCGCTGCAGTTCTGAAGAATGGATGTTGTGTATACGTATGCACCGACAACGATCGACGCTAAATTGATTTGCGAGGCACGACTTTGTCTTAATTGATAGTTGGATCCTACTGCGACCAAACGAATATACCCGACGAAAACAGGGTGTTTGGTTTGGATCAAGCGCTCCAAACAAAAGAACAACGATAAGCAACGGTGAAGAGCGAAAGCGAGACGAAAAAATTCACCGCTGCAGCTGCGTATTGGTATGCGTGCTTGGCCAACGAACCAACTATACATATATTTGACACAACGAAAACGAGAAAGGGGAAAGGGGTGACAGCGATTGCAGTTAAAATGAGTTATACATATGTGTAGTTATTGCGTCCAAGAGGGTTAGATGTACATATGTATACATATATGTATTAATATATATGCTCAACTCTAACTACAGCATGCAATCGAGCTCTACTATGTCATACTCATGCTGTACTCTCTACTATGTCATGCTGTACTCTCCTCTTCTTATACTGGATGCTCCACTTGGATCTTCTTTGGTAGATGGTATATGTATATACAGTATGTCAAGAAACTCTTTACACACTGAAAATAAATTAAATTTTTTGACTTTGGATAAGAAAATAATGGCTTTTGGTTCAAATTTATCAAATTTGTTTAATTCATAACCATTCAGGGATTAATTATAAAGTAGTTAGTGAAAAAAAAAATAACAAAACTATGAATAGGTAACTTACAAAACAACAAAAACAATGATTACTCATTTTTGACACTGTCAAGAAACTCTTTACACATTTCGTTTTCGAGCTCTGTTTTGATCTCGTTCTTAGAAAAAACGGGACTTTACCGTAATCTATGCTTTTGGCGTTGCTCAGTGATGCTCTATTTTTGCATTGACTTTGATTTGGTTGCGAAATTTTGACCGGTGCACATCTACAGACTAACTTTCTGAAATTTTTAAAATGCCTGACAAAAGACTAAGCTTTGACGTTGTCCAGTTGATTTACTATAATCACCAGTTGGGCAAATCTGTTGCAGACATGGTAGACATGTTTTCAGGATCAAGGACAACAATTTACAATGTCCTAAGTCGCGCGAAGAACGAAGGGAGACTGGAAACCAAATCTGGAGGTGGCCGTAAAAGGAAGATAGACAAACGGGCAGACCGCATAATCATGAGGAAAATTAATCAGAATCCGCAAATATCGGTCAGGACTCTGGCCAAGGAACTTGACGAAGAACTTGACTGGGTTGTTTCACACGAAACAGTACGCCAGGTTATTCTACGCCATAAATACTCTTCCAGAGTGGCACGAAAAAAACCAAAGTCAACAAATTTAATTTATTTTCAGTGTGTAAAGAGTTTCTTGACATACTGTACATATCTCCTTTTGTTCATAGCTGCAGACAGGGTATTGCATGTACATGTACATACATATGTAGGTATAATAGATTTTGGCTATTTATCTTTTCTCCACTGTGTCACTGTCACTTTTGCCTTCCACTTGAATTAATACGTTTAAATTGCAAGTCCACCCGGGGGCGCCATGAAATTTTAGAATAGTTTTTCTAAATAAAGATACCGAAACAACTTGGGTGACTTCAATTTTGTATTTTAATACGACGAAAAAAAGGAGTGCGTGCGTTCGTTTTCATGGATTTTTCTCGACTTTTTTTCATATACTCAAACAATTTCTTCTGTACCTACCTTACCTACGGTGGCAAAGCGGGGCGAATTCGCCAAGAGCGAGAGAGCGAGCTTTTATTATTTATTATTATTTATGAGCTTTATTGCTCCCGCTTTGCCCTAGCCTAACTTACACTAGACTTCATGAAATACTATCCTAATAACAATTATTATTATCCAAATGGCGCTACACTGTGGCATCCACAATTTTAAAGATATGAGAAAACCAAAAACGTAGAATTGTAGAGAATGACCATATCTTTAAGACTGCGGAATCTGAATTGGATCGTATTATTATTATAGCCAGCATCAAGAAAACAATTTCATTTTTTCTCGCCCAAGGAACACACTGACGACGATCTACTGAAGAGATTTGACAATCTCACAGAATATACAGCCAAACTAAAGGAAAAGGCGGATAAAATCAAGGAACTCGAGCAGAAGGTCAAGGTCTACGAGACCAGATTGAAGAGGAAACAGCACGTGTTGACTGATTTAAGAAAACAGAACACCTCCAGTGCGGCATTGATCGATCATCTGAGAGCCAGTCGTATATTTATACCCGATACTCAAAATGAGTGTTGGGGTATATTAGATTTGTGGTAAAAGTGGATGTGTGTAACGTCCAGAAGGAATCGTTTCCGACCCCATAAAGTATATATATTCTTGATCAGCATCAATAGCCGAGTCGATTGAGCCATGTCTGTCTGTCCGTCTGTCCGTCTGTCCGTCCGTCCGTCTGTCCGTCCCTATTAGCGCCTAGTGCTCAAAGACTATAAGATCTAGAGCAACGATGTTTTGGATCCAGACTTCTGTGATATGTCACTGCTACAAGTATATTTCAAAACTTCGCCCCGCCTACTTCCGCCACTTCTGTGGCTTCCACAATTTTAAAGATACGAGAAAACCAAAAAACGCAGAATCGTAGAGAATGACCATATCTTTTAGACTGCAGAATTTGAATAAGATCGTATTATTATTATAGCCAGCATCAAGAAAACAATTTCATTTTTTCTCGCCCTGTCTCTCTCTAACACACACGTAGCATAGCCGGCTTTGCTTAGAGTAAAACATTAGCGCCTAGATCTCAGAGACTATAAAAGCTAGAGCAACCAAATTTGGTATCCACACTCCTTATATATCGGACCGAGACGAGTTTGTTCAAAATTTCGCCACACCCCCTTCCGCCCCCGCAAAGGATGAAAATCTGGGGATATTCACAAATCTCAGAGACTATTAAGGCTAGAGTAACCAAATTTGGTATCCGCACTCCTGTTAGATCTCACTATAAAACGTATATCTCAGAATTTCGCCCCACCCCCTTCCGCCCCCACAAAGGACGAAAATCTGTTGCATCCACAATATTGCACATTCGAGAAAACTAAAAACGCAGAATCATAGATAATGACCATATCTATCAGATTGCTGAATCTGGATCAGATCGGATCATTTTTGTAGCCAAAAGCAAGAAATCAATTTTCAGTGGCTACGCAGCGCCCGACGTCACGCTCAGACTGATTTTCTGTCTCTCTCGCACGCACTCTGTGTCGTGTGGTTTAATATTATCGGCGTCTGCCGCAGGAGAGCCATACTGACTTAGTATCGGGTATAATGTAGAGTTGCGGTGTCCGCAGCAACTCACAACGTGCCACCTCGTTTAAAGGTAAATTCAGGGAGAAGAAGGACGACCTGTTGGCAGACTGGGAGGCAGCCACCACCTCTTGTATGCCCTACGGTATGTCGTCTGGGATTCATTTGATCCATTTGCCAGGGTTCCTGCCCTTTCTGGTGTCCTGTGAGGGTCTCACGGCCGCCGGTCCTGGATGGATGGCTATTCAGCGTCGACTGGATGGCTCTGTGAACTTCTATCGCAACTGGGATCAGTACAGGAAAGGGTTTGGCAAGCTCAACGGGGAGTTCTTTATTGGCCTCAAAAAACTGCACCGCCTGACCAGCTCCCAGCCTCATGAGCTCTACATAAGCTTCAGGAGATTCAATGGAGAGTCAAGCTATGCTCACTACGATGACTTTGTTATTGGCAGCGAGGAGGAAGGCTACGAAATTCCAGCGACGCGTTACGCACCCATGACAAGATGAAATTCTCAACCTTCGATAGGGATAACGATGAATTTACGCATATGAATTGCGCCGAGTATCACCACGGAGCCTGGTGGTACGACTTCTGTTCGCGAAGGTAATTCATCCGTCCACTGAGTATCACACAAACACATACGAATTATTCAGTTAATATCCTCTTCCCATAGCAATTTGAATGGCAAGTACTTCAAGGCCAAGGTGGACAATGTCCAGGTCATTTTCTGGGAGCAATGGTATAGCTTCAGATCTCTGAGATCCGTGCAGATGCTAGTCCACCCATAGAGCCAAATGGAGCGGAACGATTTACCGGACCAAGCGTACAGTACCCCTAAAAATTCATTAAAATTAATCCCTCCATCAGCTCAACACACCCGAATGCCCATTATTTTTAATAATTTACGCGTATTATGTTTGTTTCTAGAGGCTTTAAGAGCATTGTTAAACCAGATAAATCTCAATACGAAGCCGAGCGCCAAACGCCGAACCCCATTCGTCTTAGTTATTTACATCTTCCGACGCCCGCCCCCCCGCCGCGATTCGACAGTTGATTAGCTTTCGATTTTTCGCCCTCTCCTCTCCCGGGTACAATAATTACTTCGTTACAGTTCACTGCAGTTCGCTGCTCTAGACATTTGTTTATTCGCGCACAAGTGATTAGTGCAATTAATTCTCATTTTCATTTGTGCTCGCTTTTCGTTCGCTGTTGCAACAATTTAATGAAATCTAATTGAGCTCTGACTCTGGTCATGAAGTGCTTCTATGGGCCTGGTCTGGTCTGCCCCCACCATTTGTCACTTGCACTTTTATTGCCGAGGGACCGCTGTGGGAGTGGAGAAACTCAATTGGAGTAAATAAAGGCTTGACAAATTAGCCAAAGTCGAGGCATAAAATATAAATGAATATCGATGCGACGGAGGATTTATGGTCTGAGAAGAACAATTTTTATTTAAATTGAGTTTATTCCAGTTTCATACAGAATCTTACAGATCTTTGGAACATTTAAACATTTGTTGTTTCCTGCAATGTTACTTTACTCTAATTTTTAGTTTCTAAGGCACTTAATATATGTATCTGCAGAGGCCTGAACAGAAGCCACCGCTGTTGCATGGACACTCGGATCAAATGAATGTAGAGTGCACTCTGCACTTATTGTAAATATAAACGAGGGGGAACGTTGTGAGTTGCTGCGTACCCCGCAACTCTACATTTATACCCGATACTTAGTCAGTATGGCTCTCCTCCGGCAGACGCCGCTAATCTTAAACGACACGACAAAGAGTGCGTGCGAGAGAGACAGAAAATCAGTCTGAGCGTGACGTCTGGCGCTGCGTAGCCACTGAAAATTGATTTCTTGCTTTTGGCTACAAAAATGATCCGATCTGATCCAGATTCAGCAATCTGATAGATATGGTCATTATCTATGATTCTGCGTTTTTAGTTTTCTCGAATGTGCAATATTGTGGATGCAACAGATTTTTCGTAATTTGTGGGGGCGGAAGGTGGTGTGTCGAAATTCTGAGATATACGTTTTATAGTGAGATCTAACAGAAGTGCGGATACCAAATTTGGTTACTCTAGCCTTAATAGTCTCTGAGATTTGTGGATGTCCCAGATTTTCGTCCTTTGCGGGGGCGGAAGGGGGTGTGTCGAAATTTGGACACGAAACGGTCAAGGTCGTTTTAATTATACGATCTGGTTGAGATTTTACACTTTAGAACATATAGTCATCCTCTACGATTCTGCGTTTTTGGTTTTATCGTATCTTTAAAAATTTAGATGCCACAGATTTTCGTCCTTTGTGGGGGCGGAAGTAGGCGGGGCGAAGTTTTGAAATATACTTGTAGCAGTGACATATCACAGAAGTCTGGATCCAAAACATCGTTGCTCTAGATCTTATAGTCTTTGAGCACTAGGCGCTAATAGGGACGGACAGACGGACAGACGGACGGACGGACAGACGGACAGACGGACAGACAGACATGGCTCAATCGACTCGGCTATTGATGCTGATCAAGAATATATATACTTTATGGGGTCGGAAACGATTCCTTCTGGACGTTACACACATCCACTTTTACCACAAATATAATATACCCCAATACTCATTTTGAGTATCGGGTATAAAAATGAGGCTAGTCGTTCATATTGCTCAATTTAGAGATTCCGTTGAATAATTCTGGCTAACTAAAACCTTTAGTTCGGCTCACATAATTTTAGGCCATTGATAAATACATTTTCTACAAAATTGGTTAGTTTTAATCCTTGCTTTTATTGTATTTTGACTTAAACAAGGTTTAAACAAAATAGTTCAACAAAAAAACAGTCGCAATGTTGCTGGTATTTAAAGACATGATGCGTGTATAGCCCTTTGTATACCCTGTTTTCCAAAATGTTTTTAAAACGTAATTGATGAAGAAATTTCCTAAAATTAATATGTGTTAGACATATTCATGCATGATTATTCTTGGTCTCTGTAGAAAGAAATCGTTGAAATAGGTTTAAATATTCCAGAAGGGTATTTCATTGTTGCTATCGATAAGCGGGAAAACTGCCAACTGCTGAAAAACTGCACCTCGAATGAAATGCTGCTAGACTGCCAACCTGCTTTAAGTAGAGCGCGAAGTATGAAAGTGAATGAAAAAAACACCAATGTTTAAAAAAAAAAATTATTTAAATAATGTATTAAAATTATTTAAATATTTGTATTTAAAATAAACTTTAAATTTAAGGCCAGCTATGGTTAACAAACGAATCAAACGCAGCTGTACAAGTACACTTTCAAGTTCAAGTGCGGCTTGGAAGTGCAGTAATTCTTATCAGCAAACAGCTTAGCATTAGCTTCCGGATTTGAACAGTTAATTCATTCAAAATGCATTTCGTTTGCGATCTCAGTCAAATTTTGATTGCAATGTGCATGGTACGGAGAATACGACTCACAATGGAAAACTATTTCGTTTTACTGCTGATTCTTTTGGCTGTACCTTGGTCCTTTGAGGCCACCCCCAAGCTTAAGCCAACCAAGGCTGCCATTATAGACTTGAAGAACAAAACTGAAGTAGTACCGTCAAGTAGCATGCCCATTGCCAATGTCACAGCCGTGCACGAGAAGTTGGCAGAAGTCCACATTGATCAGCACAAAACCATTCGCATTAGCAAAGGAGATCTGGATGATCTATTGGACGTTTATATGGGTAAAATAGCAGAGAGTGCAGCCACCATCAAGGACAGAGAAACTGAAATAAACAAGCTTGTTTGAGATGCCAAGCTTTTTTGGCACCTATGTGTTTAAAAAATGAAAAGAGATTTTGGGTTAAAATTTATAATTCGTATTTAATCTTGGTGGCTTAGCGGAAGCCGATTGCTTGCTATTGCCAGATAAACTTTATGCGAGATCGATATGCAACCAATGCGCAGAGGGGTTAGCATAGAACTAAACTATAGACGACGCCGTTAGATCAAAGTGATTGCCGAAGTGGCGGCAGCAGATCAAAGTAGTTGCCGAAGTGGCGGCGGCAGAGAGCCCCTTTAGCGGGAGAGTGCAGCAGCTCTGCAGAACGTCAACGTTTTACAACATAGGCGGCTCTCTCTGCTCATACGATAATAATGTTAAAGTTACGGTTATTCTTCAGCGGCTGGCCCGAACATACTCCCCCCGTTGGGAGCTAGTCTCTCAACAGATTCCTTAAGGGGCAGCAAACATAGCCGAGTGACGGCCCTCCTGATTTTTCCTGAGGATGTCTTCAGGTCAGCGACGCGACACACTCCGTCCTTGCCCAAAACGACATCGACCACTCTAGCCAGTGGCCAACGCATTGGAGGAAGATTTTCGTCCTTCACCAGAACGAGGTCGTTCTTGCAGATGTTTTGCGCGGGGGTACGCCACTTCGCGCGCTCTTGCAAAAGAGTGAGATACTCTTCGCGCCAACGGCTCCAAAATATTTGCTGTAGTTGGGTGACCCGCTGCCAGCCATCCAGACGATTGTAGTTCAGCTTCGTTAGGTCAGGCTCGAGGATTTGCTCATGGGGGCCGCCTAAAAGCAGATGAGCAGGAGTCAAAACGTCTAAATCATCAGGATTTTCTGAAAGCGAGAGCAAAGGGCGAGAGTTAACAATTGCAGTGATCTGACAGATCAGAGTGCGCAGCTCGTCGAAGCTAAGCACAGATGGTCCAACTGAGCGGTACAGGTGATATTTTGCGGTCTTCACGACCGCTTCCCACAACCCGCCAAAATGCGGAGAGCGAGGTGGGATGAAACGCCAGTCGATCGAGTCAGCCAAGCAGGATTCGTGGACCTCCTTCATATGCGGTTCGCTCAGACAAAGCTTCTTTAGCTCCAGAAGCTCGTTCTTGGCCCCAACGAAGTTTGTCGCATTGTCCGACCAAATTTGACTTGGCCTTCCTCGAGTGGAAGTAAAACGCTTTAGTGCGCCTAGAAACGATGCGGTGGTCAAATCCTTTACGAGCTCCATGTGTATAGCCTTAGAAGTGAAACAGATGAATACGCTAATGTAGCACTTGATCGGAGGCCTCGTGCGGATTTCTGATCGGTAGAAAAAAGGTCCACAGTAATCTACTCCAGTGACTTCAAAAGCTCGAGATCCTTCCAAACGTTCCTTAGGTAGGTCTCCCATGATGTGTTCGACCATGCGCGGCCTAGTCCTGAAGCATCTCACACATCTGCTGACGACCCTTGACACTGCCTTAACACCTCCAATGGGCCAATATTCCAGCCGAATTTTGGATAGCAAGGCGCGAGGTCCGGCATGGAGGTTTCTTTCATGATAATATCAGCGCAAAGGTAATGGAATGTCCCTTTGCAGAATGAGCGGGTGCTGAGCGTCAAATCCTAGCGATGAGTTGCCAAGACGACCTCCAACTCTAAGTAGTCCAGAATGATCGATGAACGGGTTGAGCAAACTAATAGAACTGGATTTCATGACTTGACCATTGCGCCGAATCTCCTTTATGTCCATCCACAAATTTCCTTGCCGAATATCAGAAACGGTGAGTCCTGGATGCCTAAGACGATGTATAAATTTATGCATGTAGGCGAATGTGCGCTGCATGCGAAAGAATGAATTCGCAAATTTGCATCCGGACGTGAGATCGGCATGTGGAGACTTGATTAGCAATCCTCTCTTGCGAAGCTCTAAAGTTGCTATGTTGTTAGTAGGAGATACAGGCCACTTATCCTTGGAGCCTAGCAAAAAGGATGGGCCGTGAAACCATAGCTCTGACTGGATAAGATGGTTGGGAAGCGAGCCTCTCGAGAGAATATCAGCAGGATTTAAAAATGTGGGAACATAGCGCCATTCCATGGCTGCCGTCAACTCCTGAATTGATGCCACTCGATTTGCCACGAAAACTTAAAATTTAGCTGGCTCGTCCCTAATCCAAGATAATGCTGTTGACGAATCCGACCAGCAATAGAACCGACCTGTAAAGATTCCCATGTCCTTTACATTCTGCATGATTTTCGCAAGCAAATGGGCTCCACTTAATTCCAGCTTAGGAATCGATATAGTCTTTAGCGGCGCCACTCGCGACTTTGAGCACAAAACGTGGCTCGAAGACTGGGCTTCCCTGGGCACGACATACACGCAAGCGCCATATGCTTCTAAGCTGGCATCACAGAATCCGTGAACTTCTGTAGCCACACTAGAACGAAGAACCAAGCGAGGAAATGAGATCCGAGAAATGCTTGCCAAACTATTTCTCAAGTCCATCCAAGTTGAATGCAACGCTGAGGGTAGGCTTTCATCCCAATCCAAATTTTCTCTCCAAAGCTGCTGAAGGAAGATTTTGCACCTGACAATGACTGGATTTATCAATCCAAGAGGGTCGTAGAACCGCGCAATCGTAGATAAAACCGACCGCTTTGATGGCTTTGAGTTTGTGTCCAGTGTGGACAAGGCAAAAAGCAGCTGATCCGAAGCAGGGTCCCACGCTAAGCCGAGAGTTTTGGCAATGTCGCTTCCATCATTAAACTTTAGGAACTTCTCTATGTCATCTTCAGGGGTTCCCTCAAGTACTTCCTGGTGACTGGAGCACCATTTCCTAAGTCTAAAATTACCACGGGACAGTAAAGCTGATGTTTGGTGCATCTTGTCCATGACCTGTGCGACCGAATGTTAAACAATGCAGGCTGAATAACAGGGCCTTTCATCATCACATCATTTGGAGAATATCCAGTTGATGTAGCTGCGGATCCATCGAAAACGACACGGAGTTTTGTCGTCGTACTGTCCTCCTTTAGGACACAGTGATGAGGCAAGAAATATTTGCAGAGACTCTCTGATTCCAACCTTGGTTCCATCTCAGCTATCGAATCTGGACATTTGTGCGTAGCCAAAAGCGCCGAGCTTGATACCTTCTGTCCACCGCCAGATACGATCCACCCAAGCCGGGTCTTCTGCAGAAGAGGCAGTCCATCGGTGAGTTTGATTTGCCCTACGCAGAGGAGATCATAAAAAACGCTCGCACCAATGAGAAGATCAACCCGTTGAGGATTGAAAAACGCAGGATCAGCCAGCTGAATGTTAGATGGAATACGCCAATCGGATACATTTACTGTCATACTTGGTTGAGAATCGGTAATCGTGGGGGCGATGAGAGCAGTAAGTGTAGTTGTGTAAGCAGAGGTGCGAGAACGCATACAAATGCTTATGGTGGATCCCTCAGTAGAAACGCTGGTATCGCCCAGCCCAGACCCAAGTGCAGACGATTGAGTTCTCCTAAGCTGAAGCTGCTGGGCGAACCTGGATGTGACGAGATGCAGCTGCGATCCTGAATCTAAGATGGCACGACAAGGAACTAAAACGCCAGACCGATTCTTTACGAGAACCGCGGCTGTAGCCAGAAGCACGACATCAGAGTGAAGACCTTGGGCAGCAAGAGAGGTAGACGAAGGTAGAGACGAGCTGCTAGCAGAATTTTGAGCAACGGAAAGAGTGTCCGGTTGAACGGCCAGATCGGGAGGAGTAATACCTGGGCAGCCTTGTGTTGTGGGCTGTATACTATCGAAGTGCAACAAACTATGATGCCTACCGCCGCATACTCGACATTTTCCACTATTGCATGCGCGGGTCCGGTGCCCCGGCTTTAGGCAATTGAAGCATAGGGAAAGCTTCTTCACTTCTTTGTGGCGCAGCAACGGTGAGAGATTTCCGAATAACTTGCACGAGTATATTCCATGGCCCGCTGAGTGGCAAAAGACGCATACAGACGGGTCGGCGGAAGAGTTGGAAGCTACAAACGTTTTCTTAACCTGCGTATAGGAATGGTTTTTTCCCACCTGATCGCTACTAGCGTGTGTCGCTGTAGCATATTCCAACCGCTCCATTTTCTGGCAGCGTTGCTGCAAGAATTCGAAGAATTCCTCTGCGGTAGGTATAGCATCCGACGATGTGTGCTCCTCCCATTTGGTTTGCGTCTTCGAATCCAACTTCTGCAGCAGCATGTTGATGACCATGAATCCTGAAATCTCCTCAGCAGTTCCCAATGTCTGCAACGCTCGCATGTGTAAATTGACTGCATCCGAAAACTCCCGAAGCCTTTTAGCAGAAGGCGAGTCTACCCTCTTTAGCCCAAGAATCTTCTTGATGTGTGCCTGGAAAATAAGTCTTTTGTTATTAAAGCGTTTATTAAGTATATCCAGAGCCGCACGATAATTGGCACTGGAGAGCTCTAACGATCGAACCGAATCCAAAGCCGCATCAGCGAGGCAAGAGCGAAGGTGCTGGAATTTCTCGATGTCACTGAGATCCGCATCCGCTTCAATCACCGATTTGAACATTGCCATAAAATCCGAGAACTCGACGTATCCACCAGAAAACTTAGGCACCTTCAGCTCAGGAAGTCGCTGCTTGTGAGCCATGATGATGGTACTATGTCCGGAATGGCTTGGCAGAGTCGTAGAATGGGCAGCGGCGTGTGACTGGCTTACTTCAACAGCAGCCAGCAACTCAGCTTTCAACGATATGAAAAGAGTATCGAAGATTTCGCGCAGCTCACTCCCAATCTCGTTTTGATCGAGAGCCTCCAATTCATTATGGGCCTTATTAAATTCCTCTCGAATTTCTGCCAACATATCAAGGCGCACCTCGACTTCCGCGGCGGTCAGCTTATCGATTTTATTCCTCGCGAAGGATTCGCCAAGCCTGTGCAATCGATCATATAATGACTGACTTTTACGCTTATACAGACTTAGTCTGGAATCAGCCACCACAATATTTCCGCCCGCGCCTGTATTCGGATCGTTGTCCATTTTAACCGTTGTGCAATTCGACACAACAACGGAAAATGAAATACCGCTTAAGCGACGATGTATAGACGCGAGAGCGAGAATGCAAGACACGAAAAGTCAAGAACCGCGGCTGCAGCTGCGCAGAGAATGAGAGATTCGTCGCTTAAAGTACCGGAATTTGTCTATAAATATTCCAGCCGCACTCTCACTGAATTTGCACTTTAAACTGTTTTACAACGTGCACCCAAATGTATTTGTTGGTAGTTAAACTACCCAACAACAAAATATTGTATAAATAATAAGTGTTTTAACGGAACGCGATTAAGCAATGGTTTTATATCACGTCGGGGTCACCAATGTTTGAGATGCCAAGCTTTTTTGGCACCTATGTGTTTCAAAAATGAAAAGAGATTTTTGGTTAAAATTTATAACTCGTATTTAATCTTGGTGGCTTAGCGGAAGCCGATTGCTTGCTATTGCCAGATAAACTTTATGCGAGATCGATATGCAACCAATGCGCAGAGGGGTTAGCATAGAACTAAACTATAGACGACGGCGTTAGATCAAAGTGATTGCCGAAGTGGCGGCAGAAGATCAAAGTAGTTGCCGAAGTGGCGGCGGCAGAGAGCCCCTTTAGCGGGAGAGCGCAGCAGCTCTGCAGAACGTCAACGTTTTACAACATAGGCGGCTCTCTCTGCTCATACAATAATAATGTTAAAGTTACGGTTATTCTTCAGCGGCTGGCCCGAACAAAGCTTCAAACCAAGGAACCCACTGACGACGATCTACTGAAGAGATTTGAGAATCTCACAGATTATACAGCCAAACTGAAGGAAAAGGCGGATCAAATCAAGGAACTCGAGCAGAAGGTCAAGGTCTTCGAGACCAGATTGAAGAGGAAACAGCACGTGTTGACTGATTTAAGAAAACAGAACACCTCCAGTGCGGCATTGATCGATCATCTGAGAGCCAAAGTCGTATATTTTGAAGGTAAATTCAGGGAGAAGAAGGACGACCTGTTGGCAGACTGGGAGGCAGCCACCACCTCTTGTATGCCCTACGGCATGTCGTCTGGGATTCATTTGATTCATTTGCCAGGGTTCCTGCCCTTTCTGGTGTCCTGTGAGGGTCTCACGGCCGCCGGTCCTGGATGGATGGCTATTCAGCGTCGACTGGATGGCTCTGTGAACTTCTATCGCAACTGGGATCAGTACAGGAAAGGGTTTGGCAAGCTCAACGGGGAGTTCTTTATTGGCCTCGAAAAACTGCACCGCCTGACCAGCTCCCAGCCTCATGAGCTCTACATAAGCTTCAGGAGATTCAATGGAGAGTCAAGCTATGCTCACTACGATGACTTTGTTATTGGCAGCGAGGAGGAAGGCTACAAAATTCCAGCGACGCGTTACGCACCCATGACAAGATGAAATTCTCAACCTTCGATAGGGATAACGATGAATTTACGCATATGAATTGCGCCGAGTATCACCACGGAGCCTGGTGGTACGACTTCTGTTCGTGAAGGTAATTCATCCGTCCACTGAGTATCACACAAACACATACGAATTATTCAGTTAATATCCTCTTCCCATTGCAATTTGAAGGGCCAGTACTTCAAGGCCGAGGTGGACAATGTCCAGGGCATTTTCTGGGAGCAATGGTATAGCTTCAGATCTCTGAGATCCGTACAGATGCTAGTCCGTTCAAAGAGCCAAATGGAGCGGAACGATTTACCGAGGACCAAGCGTACAGTACCCCTAAAAATTCATTAAAATTAATCCCTCCATCAGCTCAACACACACGAATGCCCATTATTATACCCGATACTCAAAATGAGTATTGGGGTATATTAGATTTGTGGTAAAAGTGGATGTGTGTAACGTCCAGAAGGAATCGTTTCCGACCCCATAAAGTATATATATTCTTGATCAGCATCAATAGCCGAGTCGATTGAGCCATGTCTGTCTGTCCGTCTGTCCGTCCCTATTAGCGCCTAGTACTCAAAAACTATAAGAGCTAGAGCAACGATGTTTTGGATCCAGACTTCTGTGATATGTCACTGCTACAAAAATATTTCAAAACTTCGCCCCGCCCACTTCCGCCACTTCTGTGGCTTCCACAATTTTAAAGATACGAGAAAACCAAAAACGCAGAATAGTAGAGAATGACCATATCTTTTAGACTGCAGAATTTGAATAAGATGGTATTATTATTATAGCCAGCATCAAGAAAACAATTTCATTTTTTCTCGCCCTGTCTCTCTCTAACACACACGTAGCATAGCCGGCTTTGCTTAGAGTAAAACATTAGCGCCTAGATCTCAGAGACTATAAAAGCTAGAGCAACCAAATTTGGTATCCACACTCCTTATATATCGGACCGAGACGAGTTTGTTTCAAAATTTCGCCACACCCCTTCCGCCCCCGCAAAGGATGAAAATCTGGGGATATTCACAAATCTCAGAGACTATTAAGGCTAGAGTAACCAAATTTGGTATCCGCACTCCTGTTAGATCTCACTTTAAAACGTATATCTCAAAATTTCGCCCCACCCCCTCCCGCCCCCACAAAGGACAGAATCATAGATAATGATCACATCTATCAGATTGCTGAATCTGGATCAGATCAGATCATTTTTATAGCCAATAGGAACAAATCAATTTGCAGTGGCTACGCAGCGCCCGACGTCACGCTCAGACTGATTTTCTGTCTCTCTCGCACGCACTCTTTGTCGTGTCGTTCAATATTAGCGGCGTCTGCCGGAGGAGAGCCATACTGACTAAGTATCGGGTATAACTGTAGAGTTGCGGTGTCCGCAGCAACTCACAACGTTCCCCCATCACATTTAGCCAATTTCTGAAGAGCGCTCTTGACAGCAGCCAATTTGGCTTGGTCCTTGTTGGAGCCGAAACCAGTGACCCGAATGGTCTTCTCCATGCAGGTGAACTGGCAGTACATCATCACAACGTCCTTGTCTACCAGGGGCGGACCGTAGACGGGATTGGCCAGCTTGTGCTCATGGAGCTGACGAATCGGGCTGATGGGTATATCCTGGGAGAATTCCTTCAGCTCGGGCTCAAACAAATGGTAGATCATCTGCCAGGTTGTCTGCAGATCCCGGCAATCCAAGTAGACGGCCGCGATAGGGGCCTCCAGGACATCGCCTAAAGCCTTGGGGACATCTACGTTTTGCGCCAAGTTGAAAGCACCGATGCGTGGACCGTCTTCCGACTCATTTTCCATGGCCATCTCCTCTTCATCGTCCAAGTCCAGAATAACGGGCTGCACATCTCTCTCCTCGAGCAGAAAACGTACATGATTCGTGACTCTGTGTCCCTGGCTCTCTTGGAATTTCACAAACTTGCTGATGGTCTCAGATATCAACGCGTTCTCTGCCAGAATGAAGAGTTGCAGCTTGTGGCGCACGCAGATGCATCCCAGTGTCGTGTTATTTATCAATGCCGAGCGCAGATCCGTGAGTTCGCCCGGACGCAGCTTGGTATTGTTTTCGAAAATGTATGCAGAGATGAGAAAATCGAGTATGGCATCGCCAATGAACTGCAGCTCCTGGTAGCAGCCGGTCAAGCGATTGGTGGGAAACGACGGATGCGTCAGGGCCTGCAAGAGGTAGCCCCGATCCCGGAATTCGTAGCCCAGATTCTGCTCTAAATAGGAGTGGTTGATCAGGAAGCCATCAATATCGTCAGGGCTCGCGTTGGCTCGCATCTTGGTGCTCTTCAACTGAAGATCGAGCAGCTGCGACAATGGCTTATCAACGTCCGGCTTGCAAATTCCGAAGTATTCCAGCATGCGGAAGCCATGTTGCAATCCTTATTTTCTCACAACGACTCCCAGAAGGGCCTCCAGAGTGTCAGCCACCACCTTGTTCTGAACAGCGACCTCACCAAAGAAGTAGTTCACGCCGGAGGAGAAGTCTCTTGCAACCTTGCACAAAGCGACGATAAGTATCCTCGTTGCAACGACCTGCCAGAATCTCCTCGTCACTAAGGGCCATATTGAAGAGATTATGGGGACCAATCAGTTTGGCAAAGCTCGGCTGCTCCGTCCACACATCCAAGACATCTTCGGGCAGATTAATGCTGGGCGAAAGCCACGTTAATCTGGGGTCGAACAGACTGCAGCTAATACGACTGGGAATATCCGTCTCCCTGAGGCAATACATCAGGTTCTTGTTGGACACCAGCCTCGACTTGACCTGCGTGAGCGTGCCTTCGTTCCAGTCGGGATACCTGCTGGCCAGGTAAAGACTGGCACTCATCTTGAGAAACGAGTCACCCAACATCTCCGCTCGCTCCATATCATAAACATCGGCAGATCCCGCTGTGGTGATGGCCGCCAGGAACTCACCCTGGTGGGCCGGAGTGATGTGATCATCGGAGACGCTCTTCATCAGAACCGGCAACACATTCAACGACTGTGGTTTGGGAGCTGAGCTGGTCGGCGGGAGCAGGGCAGGCCGGGCGGCAGGGGGCATTGCTGGACTCCTGGTCTCATAGATGTTCCCTGTCGTCCTGCTCCATTTTGTCGAGAGACGCCACTTGGCCGGATATAAAATTGTTGTAATAGTTCAACTCCACGGTATAGGCGGACATGATGTTCCGGGGTAGGTCTACGGGTTTTGAGGTACTGCTGCCACGAATGTTGTAAGTCGCGTATCTGCAGTGTCTTCATCCCAATCTCAACTTCTTTGATGGGTAGGGGCTCAAGAACGGAGCGTGACCCTTCTTAATAATCATTGGGAACGGCATTGCCATGGGAATCCACATTGCGGCGCAACGACCAGTCGATCTCCAAGAGCTTTGGCCTATAGTCAACTCCATTTTCAGGCAGATGTTGCAGCCCCAGGTAGGTATTGAAGCGTTGTCGTAATGCCTCAGCATGCAGCATGAAGTGGAGCCGGTTCAAGATGCTGGGTAGAAACACTGCTTTTATCCAGAGGTCGCCGGGGAAATCGAAATTAAAGCAGAGCTCCGGAATGAGGATGATCTTGACCCTGGCCTTGCTCTGGGCCGACGTCTTGCCCCGCTGCTGGACATAGAAGTTCAGTTGCTCCGTAAGATCGCGCACCTTGATCAGGAACTGGTCCATGCGAACAATTCCTTCGATGTCATCGCCATACTTGGACGTGGTGAACTCGCCATAGCTCGTGTTCTGGTGGTTGCTTTCCATCAGGCTGCTCGGAGTCAGGTATCTGCGCACCTTGTGCACCAGCATTCGCTTGCTCGCGAAGTTGGCATACCACTGAGTCACAATTTTC
Organism: Drosophila miranda; assembly: GCF_003369915.1. Taxonomy (NCBI): domain Eukaryota; kingdom Metazoa; phylum Arthropoda; class Insecta; order Diptera; family Drosophilidae; genus Drosophila; species Drosophila miranda. The sequence continues at coordinate 404,726 of NW_022881603.1, forward strand.
CCGTCATAGTCCTCTGGACGCGGCGCTCGCTGTTCCTTGCGCTGCTTCACACTGACAGGCTTCGGGGTGGGCAGACGCTGGAACTGACGGACCAGCGGCCAGTCCACCACATTATGATGCTCTGCGCCCACGGCTAGAGGCACGATCAGGTAGGAGTTGTCCTTGCCTCGACGATCCAGTACAAAGCAGGGATGCCAGATCTTAAACAGATCGCGGAACAGCATTCCATGGAACTGATGAAGTTGCTCCAGCTGCTCCGCACTTGCAATAACCAGCTCTCGCGGGTGCTCCCTAACCTGCACATGCAATGGGCCCTGGTTGCAGAACAGCGGCATCTTCTGCCTACCCGACAGCATGTTGTCGTGGATGTGCTCTGTGTAGTCGTTGCGCTCGAACTGCGGCTCCAAAATGATCTCATAGGCATAACAGACTTCACCCACCCGTGGCCGGCAATCGTAGAACTCCGTCGGACAAGAGGTCTTGAAGGTAGTTTGTGTCTCCGGCTTGAGTTTCTGCTTGTTTACCGTATCGATAACTAAAAGCACACAAGGAGGAGAATGATTAAACAGAATTAGTGGGTATTTGATTGAATAAGACTCACCATCGTCGCTGTATTTCTTCCAGTGGTCAAAGTGAAAGTCGGCTATCGCCGTCACCCGGTCCTTAAGCGTGACGGGTAGGAAACGCTCGTTGAGCTCCCCCGTGGAGTACAGTTTAATGCAGGTCTTAAAGGCTGCCGATATTTTTGCCGCCTTAACGGAAGTCGTGGGATCGCTCTGGAATGATTCGAACATGACTGTCGACGCTGGGTAGTCCATTTTGGGCCTACATAAATTTTATCCCGCACGGACGAGCTGAGTGGAAGTTCGATAGAGACGACTTCTTTGCTTGCGGCCTGTGTGCCAAAGAGTTCCCGCTTCTGGTCCCAACTGATTAGTGTGATCCAGGGCTCCACAAAGCCGAATGCATCGGAGGGCAGGCTCTGGCAGTAGCGGTGGAGCAGCATCAGGGCACTGCTAGGCAGCAGCACGGCACCTTTTTCGTTTATAAATGGTGGGATCAATTCGTGGAAGTGATCGGCTATCTCTTGCATCAGGGGTTCGGACCGATCCAGGACGCGGTCCTTTAAATACTCTCCGATGTCGGTATGGGCTTGGCGATATTGATTGATTTGTTAGTTGGTTTTTATGCGGTCAAGCTCTGAGGAAAAAAGCACAAACTGGGCCTCCTTGGATCGAGCCCGCCCCTTCGTCTGCACGTACATGTTAAATGTCTTTAATGGATCCAGGATCAACACGTAATTGCAGGCCTTTACATCGATGCCTTCCTCTAGAACGCTCGAACAGACCATCAGGTTGGCTTCGCCATCCCTAAATTGATGAATGGCCTTTGATGGGGATTGCGACAGGGGAGAATAATATACTTTTAATATAATGTTCTGTGCTGAGGCCCGAGGCATAACGTACCGACTTTTGCCACTTGCGCTCCAGGACGCTCTTACAATCCGCTGAAACTGAGTTGCGGCCAACCATAAACTGCGGCACGAGAACATCGCGCAGCGCCGGAATAACCGCAATGAACTTCTTCAACAATTGGTATATGCATTTGCTCGTATACCGGCGCTCAACGAAGACCAAGCAGCAAATATCCTTGGCATCCTTGCCCGAGAACGTTTTCTGCACGTAATGCAAAAATCTCTGCACCTTGGGAGTCGAAAAGTTCATGATGGTTTCCTCCGTGTGGACTGCGTCATCGGGTTCCGTATCATCGTCGACCAAATCGCGAAGCTTTTTCTTTAGCATGTGATTGATCCGGTTACACAGACAGATGGCCAACTTATATATGTGGGTCAGGGCAAGGGTTTCCGACTTATGCAGCTTGATTTCAAACTCTAGAATCACCGATACTATGGCCATGGCTGCCGCATATACGCCGTAGTGCTCCAGCTGGTACTGGAAGTCGTTAAGCAGAGTCTTTATATATCCTTTCTTGTGCGGATCGCGGGGGGTCGACAGTCCCTTGGAATAGCGCGTAGGCTGTTTTCCAATTTCCAAATCGTCTAGGCGTACGTAGAAGTGCTCAATGCATCTATGTAGTAGTTTAAGTTGCTTGATGGCAACGAGTAACATTTATTTGATAAGTATGTTGGACTTAAAATTATAACAGCTCCAAGTTTTACAAGTATGTTTGTGAATAATTATATGCGTGTACGTCTGATGCGTGGCTGAACTGACAACTGACTGATCTCTCTCCCTTGCTATCGGCTCTCTCAGAGCCGATTACTGGTCTATCCCGACGACACGACGAAAACACGACCGCTTCGTGTCTCTCTCTTTCCTTCGTTTCCTACATCTATGTATGGCGTGCCCGATCACAAGGCTCCCCACTTGGTCTGGATAAGTCTCTAAACACTCCCTTGGTTTGGTGGAGTAGCTGCAAAAAATAAACAGAACTGCTATAGCGTGATTTCTTCTATGGAAAGGGCTTAAAAGGTCTCACAGCATCACGTTTTTCAATTCCTCCGTGTCGGACACGGTGATGATATTGCTTCTGTAGGTCGTCTCCAGCTCTCTGAGCTTTAGAGCGACCAGCTTAAATTCGTTGCCTTTAATGAGTACACCCGTCAGTCCCAAAACGCGCGGCAGTGGCGTGTTTCGGTCAGCGAGTAAAAACAGATGCATGAACTCATGGTAGGGATGGTGGCCAGTGCCATGGTGGCACTCGTCTATAATCACGATGCTCACAGAGCTCAGCTCCAAGTACTTCTGGGTGACCATATTCAACATGACTTGGGCTGTGCCCACCAGAACCTATTGTCGTTGCAAGATATAAGAAAATTCAATTAGAAAAAAAAAGCCAGGGCCAAATTTTTAAAGCACTTGGAAGCACAAATACTAGTGCATCCGTTCTATATAAACGAATATCAGAAATGCATATTGGTTTGATGAGGCGTCATGAGCTCGACACTAACTTGGCTATCGCTTATTTCGTGGCTCCATTTTATCTTCGACCAGTCGTCGACGCCCTGCTGCCCCACAAAGAACCCCACTTTGAGATTTGAGAACTTCCTCACGGCCATTGCCTGCTGGCGGCTAGCTCGACTGTATTGCACATAAATATAGCTCGTTTTCCGCCCTCCTCGATTGATCTGTAGGAGTGTAAACAAATCCGAGAATTCAGTTCAACAGCTACATACATATGTATTTGCTTATGTATGAGTGTGTTTGCAAAATTCCAGTATGAAAAAAAATGCAAGCGACTTACTTGTCCATGTCTTTGGAGAATCGCTTCAGGGCCAGGATGGCCACGTATGTCTTGCCAGATCCGGTCGGCAAGTAGATTATCCCATAATATGTTCTTCATAATATGATCCACGAGACGCAGCTGATAGCTGCCGAGGCTGCAACAAATGCGAATGCATTTTTACAATTCAGCAAAAAGTATAAACTTATGTACATATATGCACTGGAATTTATATTATTTATACCTTTATTTCGGATTCCCCACTATGCACGTTGTCTGCCATGATGATCCTATTTGTTCCGGGTGCCAGCTAAAAGTGGTGAAATAAAATAAAATTCAGTGACTGCAGGCACAAGCTCGCCAACTAAGATGATTGCTGACGTGGCTATAATGACACAGCAGGTTTTTCTGGATGTGGCCAGCTACTAGCTGGAAGTACGGGGACTTACATTTTTTTCCAGTCACCGTTCTCTGTGTGCGGAAAACACCGCGATGGACGCGCAGGTTGACCGGCAAATGTCTCGCCTCAACTTTGTTTTAATTGAACTTTGTTCCACCGATATATTGTATTGAACAAGTATTTGATCAGATAAGATAATAAATTCCAAGAGCTGAATAAATAAATTGCCAAAAAAAGAAAATGAAGTCCTGTCCCTCAGTATTATCCGCGGGTTTATCGCTAAAATATACCGTCCGACCCTCAGAAAAATATACCGAAATGTACCGTCTCATTTCAAAAATATACCGTAAATATACTGACGAATTCAAGTTCTATTTTACATATTCCTCGTTTATGATATTCCGTGGAATATTACTAGCTATATAGAACATTAAGCCATGCCCACATAGTTTTATCCGATTAGTGAATGTATTTGCGAATTGACTAGTTTATTTTAAACACTTGCTTTTATTGGATCTTGTCTAAAAGAAGGTATTAGTGAAATAGGTCAACCAAAAAACGGTTTTAGCGAAATAAGTCAAAACAAAAAAACGAGGCTAGTCGTTCATATTGCTCAATTTAGAGATTCCGTTGAATAATTCTGGCTAACTGAAACCCTTAGTTCGGCTCACATAATTTTAGGCCGTTGATAAATATATTTTCTACAAAATTGGTTAGTTTTTAGTCCTTGCTTTTATTGTATTTTGACTTAAACAAGGTTTAAACAAAATAGTTCAACAAACAAACAGTCGCAATGTTGCTGGTATTTAAAGACATGATGCGTGTATAGCCCTTTGTATACCCTGTTTTCCAAAATGTTTTTAAAACGTAATTGATGAAGAAATTTTCTCAAATTGATATGTGTTAGACATATTCATGCATGATTATTCTTGGTCTCTGTAGAAAGAAATCGTTTGTTGCGTGACCTTCCATCCATGGCCACAATTATTAGTTATTGATCTGAATTATGAAGTCTAGTGTAATATTTGCACGTACCTGTTTATATTAATTTGATTTATTTATTAATTCTTTTCCACTTTTTTAATAAATGTTTACACAAAAGACTCTTCCAGCGATTAGATGTTGTACAGAAGTGAACAAAATCAACGCATAAAGCAAACGAGGAAAACAAATTAATTTTGTTTGTGTAAATTCTTGTCTCTTTCATTCCACGAGCGCAACTACAGTAAAATATCACGATTAACTTACCATTTCGGTGCTTATTGCATGTCGTGGCTCGGTAAAAACTAGCTGAGTGGGCACTGTAACTCCACGGAATTGCGGTTATTTGCCGCCTTCAAAAACAAACCGAAGGCGGCTTCGTTTTTCGGTTATTTTTCGACTGGTCCGCGTTCGCTTCCCGCGTAACTAGTTGCAGAACTAGTACATTGTAGTCGACGAAGACCTGGTCCACGTTCGCTTCCCGCGTAACTAGTTGCGAAGCCATCAATATCGTCAGGGCTCGCGTTGGCTCGCATCTTGGTGCTCTTCAACTGAAGATCGAGCAGCTGCGACAATGGCTTATCAACGTCCGGCTTGCAAATGCCGAAGTATTCCAGCATGCGGAAGCCATGTTGCAATCCATAGTTTCTCACAACGACTCCCAGAAGGGCCTCCAGAGTGTCAGCCACCACCTTGTTCTGAACAGCGACCTCACCTCCTCACGCCGGAGGAGAAGTCTCTTGCAACCTTGCACAAAGCGACGATAGGTATCCTCGTTGCAACGACCTGCCAGAATCTCCTCGTCACTAAGGGCCAGATTGAAGAGATTATGGGGACCAATCAGTTTGGCAAAGCTCGGCTGCTCCGTCCACACATCCAAGACATCTTCGGGCAGATTAATGCTGGGCGGAAGCCACGTTACTCTGGGGTCGAACAGACTGCAGCTAATACGACTGGGAATATCCGTCTTCCTGAGGCAATACATCAGGTTCTTGTTGGACACCAGCCTCGACTTGACCTTCGTGAGCGTGCCTTCGTTCCAGTCGGGATACCTGCTGGCCAGGTAAAGACTGGCACTCATCTTGAGAAACGAGTCACCCAACAGCTCCGCTCGCTCCATATCATAAAAATCGGCAGATCCCGCTGTGGTGATGGCCGCCAGGAACTCACCCTGGTGGGCCGGAGTGATGTGATCATCGGAAACGCTCTTCATCAGAACCGGCAACACATTCAACGACTGTGGTTTGGGAGCTGAGCTGGTCGGCGGGAGCAGGGCAGGCCGGGCGGCAGGGGCATTGCTGGACTCCTGGTCTCATAGATGTTCCCTTTAGGCATCTTGAACTGCGTCTCCAGCCAGAACTCCCTGTCGTCCTGCTCCATTTTGTCGAGAGACGCCACTTGGCCGGATATAAAATTGTTGTAATAGTTCAACTCCACGGTATAGGCGGACATGATGTTCCGGGGTAGGTCTACGGGTTTTGAGGTACTGCTGCCACGAATGTTGTAAGTCGCGTATCTGCAGTGTCTTCATCCCAATCTCAACTTCTTTGATGGGTAGGGGCTCAAGAATGGAGCGTGACCCTTCTTAATAATCATTGGGAACGGCATTGCCATGGGAATCCACATTGCGGCGCAACGACCAGTCGATCTCCAAGAGCTTTGGCCTATAGTCAACTCCATTTTGAGGCAGATGTTGCAGCCCCAGGTAGGTATTGAAGCGTTGTCGTAATGCCTCAGCATGCAGCATGAAGTGGAGCCGGTTCAAGATGCTGGGTAGAAACACTGCTTTTATCCAGAGGTCGCCGGGGAAATCGAAATTAAAGCAGAGCTCCGGAATGAGGATGATCTTGACCCTGGCCTTGCTCTGGGCCGACGTCTTGCCCCGCTGCTGGACATAGAAGTTCAGTTGCTCCGTAAGATCGCGCACCTCGATCAGGAACTGGTCCATGCGAACAATTCCTTCGATGTCATCGCCATACTTGGACGTGGTGAACTCGCCATAGCTCGTGTTCTGGTGGTTGCTTTCCATCAGGCTGCTCGGAGTCAGGTCTCTGCGCACCTTGTGCACGAGCATTCGCTTGCTCGCGAAGTTGGCATACCACTGAGTCACAATTTTCCCCTCATAGTCCTCTGGACGCGGCGCTCGCTGTTCCTTGCGCTACTTCACACTGACAGGCTTCGGGGTGGGCAGACGCTGGAACTGACGGACCAGCGGCCAGTCCACCACATTCTGATGCTTTGCGCCCACGGCTAGAGGCACGATCAGGTAGGAGTTGTCCTTGCTTCGACGATCCAGTACAAAGCAGGGATGCCAGATCTTAAACAGATCGCGGAACAGCATTCCATGGAACTGATGAAGTTGCTCCAGCTGCTCCGCACTTGCAATAACCAGCTCTCGCGGGTGCTCCCTAACCTGCACATGTAATGGGCCCTGAGTTTACCGTATCGATAACTAAAAGCACCCAAGGAGGAGAATGATTAAACAGAATTAGTGGGTATTTGATTGAATAAGACTCACCATCGTCGCTGTATTTCTTCCAGTGGTCAAAGTGAAAGTCGGCTATCGCCGTCACCCGGTCCTTAAGCGTGACGGGTAGGAAACGCTCGTTGAGCTCCCCCGTGGAGTACAGTTTAATGCAGGTCTTAAAGGCTGCCGATATTTTTGCCGCCTTAACGGAAGTCATGGGATCGCTCTGGAATGATTCGAACATGATTACTGACTGTCGACGCTGGGTAGTCCATTTTGGGCTTACATAAATTTTGTCCCGCACGGACGAGCTGAGTGGAAGTTCGATAGAGACGACTTCTTTGCTTGCGGCCTGTGTGCCAAAGAGTTCCCGCTTCTGGTCCCAACTGATTAGTGTGATCCAGGGCTCCACAAAGCCGAATGCATCCGAGGGCAGGCTCTGGCAGTAGCGGTGGAGCAGCATCAGGGCACTGCTAGGCAGCAGCACGGCACCTTTTTCGTTTATAAATGGTGGGATCAATTCGTGGAAGTGATCGGCTATCTCTTGCATCAGGGGTTCGGCCCGATCCAGGACGCGATCCTTTAAATACTCTCCGATGTCGTTATGGGCTTGGCGATATTGATTGATTTGTTGGTTGGTTTTTATGCGGTCAAGCTCTGAGGAAAAAAGCACAAACTGGGCCTCCTTGGATCGAGCCCGCCCCTTCGTCTGCACGTACATGTTAAATGTCTTTAATGGATCCAGGATCAACACGTAATTGCAGGCCTTTACATCGATGCCTTCCTCTAGAACGCTCGAACAGACCATCAGGTTGGCTTCGCCATCCCTAAATTGATGAATGGCCTTTGATGGGGATTGCGACAGGGGAGAATAATATACTTTTAATATAATGTTCTGTGCTGAGGCCCGAGGCATAACGTACCGACTTTTGCCACTTGCGCTCCAGGACGCTCTCACAATCCGCTGAAACTGAGTTGCGGCCAACCATAAACTGCGGCACGAGAACATCGCGCAGCGCCGGAATAACCGCAATGAACTTCTTCAACAATTGGTATATGCATTTGCTCGTATACCGGCGCTCAACGAAGACCAAGCAGCAAATATCCTTGGCATCCTTGCCCGAGAACGTTTTCTGCACGTAATGCAAAAATCTCTGCACCTTGGGAGTCGAAAAGTTCATGATGGTTTCCTCCGTGTGGACTGCGTCATCGGGTTCCGTATCATCGTCGACCAAATCGCGAAGCTTTTACTTTAGCATGTGATTGATCCGGTTACACAGACAGATGGCCAACTTATATATGTGGGTCAGGGCAAAGGTTTCCGACTGATGCAGCTTGATTTCAAACTCTAGAATCACCGATACTATGGCCATGGCTGCCGCATATACGCCGTAGTGCTCCAGCTGGTACTGGAAGTCGTTGAGCAGAGTCTTTATATATCCTTTCTTCTGCGGATCGCGGGGGGTCGACAGTCCCTTGGAATAGCGCGTAGGCTGTTTGCCAATCTCCAAATCGTCTAGGCGTACGTAGAAGTGCTCAATGCATCTATGTATGGCGTGCCTAATTTTTTTTTTTTTTTTTTTTTTTTTTTTTTTTTTTTTTTTTTTTTTTTTTTTTTTTTTTTTTTTTTTTTTTTTTTTTGTGCCATCACAAGGCTCCCCACTTGGTCTGGATAAGTCTCTAAACACTCCCTTGGTTTGGTGGAGTAGCTGCAAAAAATAAACAGAACTGCTATAGCGTGATTTCTTCTATGGAAAGGGCTTAAAAGGTCTCACAGCATCACGTTTTTCAATTCCTCCGTGTCGGACACGGTGATGATATTGCTTCTGTAGGTCGTCTCCAGCTCTCTGAGCTTTAGAGCGACCAGCTTAAATTCGTTGCCTTTAATGAGTACACCCGTCAGTCCCAAAACGCGCGGCAGTGGCGTGTTTCGATCAGCGAGTAAAAACAGATGCATGAACTCATGGTAGGGATGGTGGCCAGTGCCATGGTGGCACTCGTCTATAATCACGATGCTCACAGAGCTCAGCTCCAAGTACTTCTGGGTGACCATATTCAACATTACTTGGGCTGTGCCCACCAGAACCTATTGTCGTTGTAAGATATAAGAAAATTCAATTAGAAAAAAAAGCCAGGGCCAAATTTGTAAAGCACTTGGAAGCACAAATACTAGTGCATCCGTTCTATATAAACGAATATCAGAAATGCATATTGGTTTGATGAGGCGTCATGAGCTCGACACTAACTTGGCTATCGCTTATTTCGTGGCTCCATTTTATCTTCGACCAGTCGTCGACGCCCTGCTCCCCCAATAAGAACCCCACTTTGAGATTTGAGAACTTCCTCACGGCCATTGCCTGCTGGCGAGCTAGCTCGACTGTATTGCACATAAATATAGCTCGTTTTCCGCCCTCCTCGATTGATCTGTAGGAGTGTAAACAAATCCGAGAATTCAGTTCAACAGCTACATACATATGTATTTGCTTATGTATGAGTGTGTTTGCAAAATTCCAGTATGAAAAAAAATGCAAGCGACTTACTTGTCCATGTCTTTGGAGAATCGCTTCAGGGCCAGGATGGCCACGTATGTCTTGCCAGATCCGGTCGGCAAGTAGATTATCCCATAATATGTTCTTCATAATATGATCCACGAGACGCAGCTGATAGCTGCGAGGCTGCAACAAATGCGAATGCATTTTTACAATTCAGCAAAAAGTATAAACTTATGTACATATATGCACTGGAATTTATATTATTTATACCTTTATTTCGGATTCCCCACTATGCACGTTGTCTGCCATGATGATCCTATTTGCTCCGGGTGCCAGCTAAAAGTGGTGAAATAAAATAAAATTCAGTGACTGCAGGCACAAGCTCGCCAACTAAGATGATTGCTGACGTGGCTATAATGACACAGCAGGTTTTTCTGGATGTGGCCAGCTACTAGCTGGAAGTACGGGGACTTACATTTTTTTCCAGTCACCGTTCTCTGTGTGCGGAAAACACCGCGATGGACGCGCAGGTTGACCGGCAAATGTCTCGCCTCAACTTTGTTTTAATTGAACTTTGTTCCACCGATATATTGTATTGAACAAGTATTTGATCAGATAAGATAATAAATTCCAAGAGCTGAATAAATAAATTGCCAAAAAAAGAAAATGAAGTCCTGTCCCTCAGTATTATCCGCGGGTTTATCGCTAAAATATACCGTCCGACCCTCAGAAAAATATACCGAAATGTACCGTCTCATTTCAAAAATATACCGTAAATATACTGACGAATTCAAGTTCTATTTTACATATTCCTCGTTTATGATATTCCGTGGAATATTACTAGCTATATAGAACATTAAGCCATGCCCACATAGTTTTATCCGATTAGTGAATGTATTTGCGAATTGACTAGTTTATTTTAAACACTTGCTTTTATTGGATCTTGTCTAAAAGAAGGTATTAGTGAAATAGGTCAACAAAAAACGGTTTTAGCGAAATAAGTCAAAACAAAAAAACGAGGCTAGTCGTTCATATTGCTCAATTTAGAGATTCCGTTGAATAATTCTGGCTAACTGAAACCCTTAGTTCGGCTCACATAATTTTAGGCCGTTGATAAATATATTTTCTACAAAATTGGTTAGTTTTTAGTCCTTGCTTTTATTGTATTTTGACTTAAACAAGGTTTAAACAAAATAGTTCAACAAAAAAACAGTCGCAATGTTGCTGGTATTTAAAGACATGATGCGTGTATAGCCCTTTGTATACCCTGTTTTCCAAAATGTTTTTAAAACGTAATTGATGAAGAAATTTTCTCAAATTGATATGTGTTAGACATATTCATGCATGATTATTCTTGGTCTCTGTAGAAAGAAATCGTTTGTTGCGTGACCTTCCATCCATGGCCACAATTATTAGTTATTGATCTGAATTATGAAGTCTAGTGTAATATTTGCACGTACCTGTTTATATTAATTTGATTTATTTATTAATTCTTTTCCACTTTTTTAATAAATGTTTACACAAAAGACTCTTCCAGCGATTAGATGTTGTACAGAAGTGAACAAAATCAACGCATAAAGCAAACGAGGAAAACAAATTAATTTTGTTTGTGTAAATTCTTGTCTCTTTCATTCCACGAGCGCAACTACAGTAAAATATCACGATTAACTTACCATTTCGGTGCTTATTGCATGTCGTGGCTCGGTAAAAACTAGCTGAGTGGGCACTGTAACTCCACGGAATTGCGGTTATTTGCCGCCTTCAAAAACAAACCGAAGGCGGCTTCGTTTTTCGGTTATTTTTCGACTGGTCCGCGTTCGCTTCCCGCGTAACTAGTTGCAGAACTAGTACATTGTAGTCGACGAAGACCTGGTCCACGTTCGCTTCCCGCGTAACTAGTTGCGAAGCCATCAATATCGTCAGGGCTCGCGTTGGCTCGCATCTTGGTGCTCTTCAACTGAAGATCGAGCAGCTGCGACAATGGCTTATCAACGTCCGGCTTGCAAATGCCGAAGTATTCCAGCATGCGGAAGCCATGTTGCAATCCATAGTTTCTCACAACGACTCCCAGAAGGGCCTCCAGAGTGTCAGCCACCACCTTGTTCTGAACAGCGACCTCACCAAAGAAGTAGTTCACGCCGGAGGAGAAGTCTCTTGCAACCTTGCACAAAGCGACGATAGGTATCCTCGTTGCAACGACCTGCCAGAATCTCCTCGTCACTAAGGGCCAGATTGAAGAGATTATGGGGACCAATCAGTTTGGCAAAGCTCGGCTGCTCCGTCCACACATCCAAGACATCTTCGGGCAGATTAATGCTGGGCGGAAGCCACGTTAATCTGGGGTCGAACAGACTGCAGCTAATACGACTGGGAATATCCGTCTTCCTGAGGCAATACATCAGGTTCTTGTTGGACACCAGCCTCGACTTGACCTTCGTGAGCGTGCCTTCGTTCCAGTCGGGATACCTGCTGGCCAGGTAAAGACTGGCACTCATCTTGAGAAACGAGTCACCCAACAGCTCCGCTCGCTCCATATCATAAAAATCGGCAGATCCCGCTGTGGTGATGGCCGCCAGGAACTCACCCTGGTGGGCCGGAGTGATGTGATCATCGGAAACGCTCTTCATCAGAACCGGCAACACATTCAACGACTGTGGTTTGGGAGCTGAGCTGGTCGGCGGGAGCAGGGCAGGCCGGGCGGCAGGGGGCATTGCTGGACTCCTGGTCTCATAGATGTTCCCTTTAGGCATCTTGAACTGCGTCTCCAGCCAGAACTCCCTGTCGTCCTGCTCCATTTTGTCGAGAGACGCCACTTGGCCGGATATAAAATTGTTGTAATAGTTCAACTCCACGGTATAGGCGGACATGATGTTCCGGGGTAGGTCTACGGGTTTTGAGGTACTGCTGCCACGAATGTTGTAAGTCGCGTATCTGCAGTGTCTTCATCCCAATCTCAACTTCTTTGATGGGTAGGGGCTCAAGAATGGAGCGTGACCCTTCTTAATAATCATTGGGAACGGCATTGCCATGGGAATCCACATTGCGGCGCAACGACCAGTCGATCTCCAAGAGCTTTGGCCTATGTCAACTCCATTTTGAGGCAGATGTTGCAGCCCCAGGTAGGTATTGAAGCGTTGTCGTAATGCCTCAGCATGCAGCATGAAGTGGAGCCGGTTCAAGATGCTGGGTAGAAACACTGCTTTTATCCAGAGGTCGCCGGGGAAATCGAAATTAAAGCAGAGCTCCGGAATGAGGATGATCTTGACCCTGGCCTTGCTCTGGGCCGACGTCTTGCCCCGCTGCTGGACATAGAAGTTCAGTTGCTCCGTAAGATCGCGCACCTCGATCAGGAACTGGTCCATGCGAACAATTCCTTCGATGTCATCGCCATACTTGGACGTGGTGAACTCGCCATAGCTCGTGTTCTGGTGGTTGCTTTCCATCAGGCTGCTCGGAGTCAGGTCTCTGCGCACCTTGTGCACGAGCATTCGCTTGCTCGCGAAGTTGGCATACCACTGAGTCACAATTTTCCCCTCATAGTCCTCTGGACGCGGCGCTCGCTGTTCCTTGCGCTACTTCACACTGACAGGCTTCGGGGTGGGCAGACGCTGGAACTGACGGACCAGCGGCCAGTCCACCACATTCTGATGCTTTGCGCCCACGGCTAGAGGCACGATCAGGTAGGAGTTGTCCTTGCTTCGACGATCCAGTACAAAGCAGGGATGCCAGATCTTAAACAGATCGCGGAACAGCATTCCATGGAACTGATGAAGTTGCTCCAGCTGCTCCGCACTTGCAATAGCCAGCTCTCGCGGGTGCTCCCTAACCTGCACATGTAATGGGCCCTGAGTTTACCGTATCGATAACTAAAAGCACCCAAGGAGGAGAATGATTAAACAGAATTAGTGGGTATTTGATTGAATAAGACTCACCATCGTCGCTGTATTTCTTCCAGTGGTCAAAGTGAAAGTCGGCTATCGCCGTCACCCGGTCCTTAAGCGTGACGGGTAGGAAACGCTCGTTGAGCTCCCCCGTGGAGTACAGTTTAATGCAGGTCTTAAAGGCTGCCGATATTTTTGCCGCCTTAACGGAAGTCATGGGATCGCTCTGGAATGATTCGAACATGATTACTGACTGTCGACGCTGGGTAGTCCATTTTGGGCTTACATAAATTTTGTCCCGCACGGACGAGCTGAGTGGAAGTTCGATAGAGACGACTTCTTTGCTTGCGGCCTGTGTGCCAAAGAGTTCCCGCTTCTGGTCCCAACTGATTAGTGTGATCCAGGGCTCCACAAAGCCGAATGCATCCGAGGGCAGGCTCTGGCAGTAGCGGTGGAGCAGCATCAGGGCACTGCTAGGCAGCAGCACGGCACCTTTTTCGTTTATAAATGGTGGGATCAATTCGTGGAAGTGATCGGCTATCTCTTGCATCAGGGGTTCGGCCCGATCCAGGACGCGATCCTTTAAATACTCTCCGATGTCGTTATGGGCTTGGCGATATTGATTGATTTGTTGGTTGGTTTTTATGCGGTCAAGCTCTGAGGAAAAAAGCACAAACTGGGCCTCCTTGGATCGAGCCCGCCCCTTCGTCTGCACGTACATGTTAAATGTCTTTAATGGATCCAGGATCAACACGTAATTGCAGGCCTTTACATCGATGCCTTCCTCTAGAACGCTCGAACAGACCATCAGGTTGGCTTCGCCATCCCTAAATTGATGAATGGCCTTTGATGGGGATTGCGACAGGGGAGAATAATATACTTTTAATATAATGTTCTGTGCTGAGGCCCGAGGCATAACGTACCGACTTTTGCCACTTGCGCTCCAGGACGCTCTCACAATCCGCTGAAACTGAGTTGCGGCCAACCATAAACTGCGGCACGAGAACATCGCGCAGCGCCGGAATAACCGCAATGAACTTCTTCAACAATTGGTATATGCATTTGCTCGTATACCGGCGCTCAACGAAGACCAAGCAGCAAATATCCTTGGCATCCTTGCCCGAGAACGTTTTCTGCACGTAATGCAAAAATCTCTGCACCTTGGGAGTCAAAAAGTTCATGATGGTTTCCATCGTGTGGACTGCGTCATCGGGTTCCGTATCATCGTCGACCAAATCGCGAAGCTTTTACTTTAGCATGTGATTGATCCGGTTACACAGACAGATGGCCAACTTATATATGTGGGTCAGGGCAAAGGTTTCCGACTGATGCAGCTTGATTTCAAACTCTAGAATCACCGATACTATGGCCATGGCTGCCGCATATACGCCGTAGTGCTCCAGCTGGTACTGGAAGTCGTTGAGCAGAGTCTTTATATATCCTTTCTTCTGCGGATCGCGGGGGGTCGACAGTCCCTTGGAATAGCGCGTAGGCTGTTTGCCAATCTCCAAATCGTCTAGGCGTACGTTGAAGTGCTCAATGCATCTATGTATGGCGTGCCTAATCACAAGGCTCCCCACTTGGTCTGGATAAGTCCTTAAACACTCCCTTGGTTTGGTGGAGTAGCTGCAAAAAATAAACAGAACTGCTATAGCGTGATTTCTTCTATGGAAAGGGCTTAAAAGGTCTCACAGCATCACGTTTTTCAATTCCTCCGTGTCGGACACGGTGATGATATTGCTTCTGTAGGTCGTCTCCAGCTCTCTGAGCTTTAGAGCGACCAGCTTAAATTCGTTGCCTTTAATGAGTACACCCGTCAGTCCCAAAACGCGCGGCAGTGGCGTGTTTCGATCAGCGAGTAAAAACAGATGCATGAACTCATGGTAGGGATGGTGGCCAGTGCCATGGTGGCACTCGTCTATAATCACGATGCTCACAGAGCTCAGCTCCAAGTACTTCTGGGTGACCATATTCAACATTACTTGGGCTGTGCCCACCAGAACCTATTGTCGTTGTAAGATATAAGAAAATTCAATTAGAAAAAAAAGCCAGGGCCAAATTTGTAAAGCACTTGGAAGCACAAATACTAGTGCATCCGTTCTATATAAACGAATATCAGAAATGCATATTGGTTTGATGAGGCGTCATGAGCTCGACACTAACTTGGCTATCGCTTATTTCGTGGCTCCATTTTATCTTCGACCAGTCGTCGACGCCCTGCTCCCCCAATAAGAACCCCACTTTGAGATTTGAGAACTTCCTCACGGCCATTGCCTGCTGGCGAGCTAGCTCGACTGTATTGCACATAAATATAGCTCGTTTTCCGCCCTCCTCGATTGATCTGTAGGAGTGTAAACAAATCCGAGAATTCAGTTCAACAGCTACATACATATGTATTTGCTTATGTATGAGTGTGTTTGCAAAATTCCAGTATGAAAAAAAATGCAAGCGACTTACTTGTCCATGTCTTTGGAGAATCGCTTCAGGGCCAGGATGGCCACGTATGTCTTGCCAGATCCGGTC
Organism: Drosophila miranda; assembly: GCF_003369915.1. NCBI lineage: Eukaryota > Metazoa > Arthropoda > Insecta > Diptera > Drosophilidae > Drosophila > Drosophila miranda. Next base: position 420,713 of record NW_022881603.1, read on the forward strand.
GGCAAGTAGATTATCCCATAATATGTTCTTCATAATATGATCCACGAGACGCAGCTGATAGCTGCGAGGCTGCAACAAATGCGAATGCATTTTTACAATTCAGCAAAAAGTATAAACTTATGTACATATATGCACTGGAATTTATATTATTTATACCTTTATTTCGGATTCCCCACTATGCACGTTGTCTGCCATGATGATCCTATTTGCTCCGGGTGCCAGCTAAAAGTGGTGAAATAAAATAAAATTCAGTGACTGCAGGCACAAGCTCGCCAACTAAGATGATTGCTGACGTGGCTATAATGACACAGCAGGTTTTTCTGGATGTGGCCAGCTACTAGCTGGAAGTACGGGGACTTACATTTTTTTCCAGTCACCGTTCTCTGTGTGCGGAAAACACCGCGATGGACGCGCAGGTTGACCGGCAAATGTCTCGCCTCAACTTTGTTTTAATTGAACTTTGTTCCACCGATATATTGTATTGAACAAGTATTTGATCAGATAAGATAATAAATTCCAAGAGCTGAATAAATAAATTGCCAAAAAAAGAAAATGAAGTCCTGTCCCTCAGTATTATCCGCGGGTTTATCGCTAAAATATACCGTCCGACCCTCAGAAAAATATACCGAAATGTACCGTCTCATTTCAAAAATATACCGTAAATATACTGACGAATTCAAGTTCTATTTTACATATTCCTCGTTTATGATATTCCGTGGAATATTACTAGCTATATAGAACATTAAGCCATGCCCACATAGTTTTATCCGATTAGTGAATGTATTTGCGAATTGACTAGTTTATTTTAAACACTTGCTTTTATTGGATCTTGTCTAAAAGAAGGTATTAGTGAAATAGGTCAACAAAAAAACGGTTTTAGCGAAATAAGTCAAAACAAAAAAACGAGGCTAGTCGTTCATATTGCTCAATTTAGAGATTCCGTTGAATAATTCTGGCTAACTGAAAACCCTTAGTTCGGCTCACATAATTTTAGGCCGTTGATAAATATATTTTCTACAAAATTGGTTAGTTTTTAGTCCTTGCTTTTATTGTATTTTGACTTAAACAAGGTTTAAACAAAATAGTTCAACAAAAAAACAGTCGCAATGTTGCTGGTATTTAAAGACATGATGCGTGTATAGCCCTTTGTATACCCTGTTTTCCAAAATGTTTTTAAAACGTAATTGATGAAGAAATTTTCTCAAATTGATATGTGTTAGACATATTCATGCATGATTATTCTTGGTCTCTGTAGAAAGAAATCGTTTGTTGCGTGACCTTCCATCCATGGCCACAATTATTAGTTATTGATCTGAATTATGAAGTCTAGTGTAATATTTGCACGTACCTGTTTATATTAATTTGATTTATTTATTAATTCTTTTCCACTTTTTTAATAAATGTTTACACAAAAGACTCTTCCAGCGATTAGATGTTGTACAGAAGTGAACAAAATCAACGCATAAAGCAAACGAGGAAAACAAATTAATTTTGTTTGTGTAAATTCTTGTCTCTTTCATTCCACGAGCGCAACTACAGTAAAATATCACGATTAACTTACCATTTCGGTGCTTATTGCATGTCGTGGCTCGGTAAAAACTAGCTGAGTGGGCACTGTAACTCCACGGAATTGCGGTTATTTGCCGCCTTCAAAAACAAACCGAAGGCGGCTTCGTTTTTCGGTTATTTTTCGACTGGTCCGCGTTCGCTTCCCGCGTAACTAGTTGCAGAACTAGTACATTGTAGTCGACGAAGACCTGGTCCACGTTCGCTTCCCGCGTAACTAGTTGCGAAGCCATCAATATCGTCAGGGCTCGCGTTGGCTCGCATCTTGGTGCTCTTCAACTGAAGATCGAGCAGCTGCGACAATGGCTTATCAACGTCCGGCTTGCAAATGCCGAAGTATTCCAGCATGCGGAAGCCATGTTGCAATCCATAGTTTCTCACAACGACTCCCAGAAGGGCCTCCAGAGTGTCAGCCACCACCTTGTTCTGAACAGCGACCTCACCAAAGAAGTAGTTCACGCCGGAGGAGAAGTCTCTTGCAACCTTGCACAAAGCGACGATAGGTATCCTCGTTGCAACGACCTGCCAGAATCTCCTCGTCACTAAGGGCCAGATTGAAGAGATTATGGGGACCAATCAGTTTGGGAAAGCTCGGCTGCTCCGTCCACACATCCAAGACATCTTCGGGCAGATTAATGCTGGGCGGAAGCCACGTTACTCTGGGGTCGAACATACTGCAGCTAATACGACTGGGAATATCCGTCTTCCTGAGGCAATACATCAGGTTCTTGTTGGACACCAGCCTCGACTTGACCTTCGTGAGCGTGCCTTCGTTCCAGTCGGGATACCTGCTGGCCAGGTAAAGACTGGCACTCATCTTGAGAAACGAGTCACCCAACAGCTCCGCTCGCTCCATATCATAAAAATCGGCAGATCCCGCTGTGGTGATGGCCGCCAGGAACTCACCCTGGTGGGCCGGAGTGATGTGATCATCGGAAACGCTCTTCATCAGAACCGGCAACACATTCAACGACTGTGGTTTGGGAGCTGAGCTGGTCGGCGGGAGCAGGGCAGGCCGGGCGGCAGGGGGCATTGCTGGACTCCTGGTCTCATAGATGTTCCCTTTAGGCATCTTGAACTGCGTCTCCAGCCAGAACTCCCTGTCGTCCTGCTCCATTTTGTCGAGAGACGCCACTTGGCCGGATATAAAATTGTTGTAATAGTTCAACTCCACGGTATAGGCGGACATGATGTTCCGGGGTAGGTCTACGGGTTTTGAGGTACTGCTGCCACGAATGTTGTAAGTCGCGTATCTGCAGTGTCTTCATCCCAATCTCAACTTCTTTGATGGGTAGGGGCTCAAGAATGGAGCGTGACCCTTCTTAATAATCATTGGGAACGGCATTGCCATGGGAATCCACATTGCGGCGCAACGACCAGTCGATCTCCAAGAGCTTTGGCCTATAGTCAACTCCATTTTGAGGCAGATGTTGCAGCCCCAGGTAGGTATTGAAGCGTTGTCGTAATGCCTCAGCATGCAGCATGAAGTGGAGCCGGTTCAAGATGCTGGGTAGAAACACTGCTTTTATCCAGAGGTCGCCGGGGAAATCGAAATTAAAGCAGAGCTCCGGAATGAGGATGATCTTGACCCTGGCCTTGCTCTGGGCCGACGTCTTGCCCCGCTGCTGGACATAGAAGTTCAGTTGCTCCGTAAGATCGCGCACCTCGATCAGGAACTGGTCCATGCGAACAATTCCTTCGATGTCATCGCCATACTTGGACGTGGTGAACTCGCCATAGCTCGTGTTCTGGTGGTTGCTTTCCATCAGGCTGCTCGGAGTCAGGTCTCTGCGCACCTTGTGCACGAGCATTCGCTTGCTCGCGAAGTTGGCATACCACTGAGTCACAATTTTCCCCTCATAGTCCTCTGGACGCGGCGCTCGCTGTTCCTTGCGCTACTTCACACTGACAGGCTTCGGGGTGGGCAGACGCTGGAACTGACGGACCAGCGGCCAGTCCACCACATTCTGATGCTTTGCGCCCACGGCTAGAGGCACGATCAGGTAGGAGTTGTCCTTGCTTCGACGATCCAGTACAAAGCAGGGATGCCAGATCTTAAACAGATCGCGGAACAGCATTCCATGGAACTGATGAAGTTGCTCCAGCTGCTCCGCACTTGCAATAACCAGCTCTCGCGGGTGCTCCCTAACCTGCACATGTAATGGGCCCTGAGTTTACCGTATCGATAACTAAAAGCACCCAAGGAGGAGAATGATTAAACAGAATTAGTGGGTATTTGATTGAATAAGACTCACCATCGTCGCTGTATTTCTTCCAGTGGTCAAAGTGAAAGTCGGCTATCGCCGTCACCCGGTCCTTAAGCGTGACGGGTAGGAAACGCTCGTTGAGCTCCCCCGTGGAGTACAGTTTAATGCAGGTCTTAAAGGCTGCCGATATTTTTGCCGCCTTAACGGAAGTCATGGGATCGCTCTGGAATGATTCGAACATGATTACTGACTGTCGACGCTGGGTAGTCCATTTTGGGCTTACATAAATTTTGTCCCGCACGGACGAGCTGAGTGGAAGTTCGATAGAGACGACTTCTTTGCTTGCGGCCTGTGTGCCAAAGAGTTCCCGCTTCTGGTCCCAACTGATTAGTGTGATCCAGGGCTCCACAAAGCCGAATGCATCCGAGGGCAGGCTCTGGCAGTAGCGGTGGAGCAGCATCAGGGCACTGCTAGGCAGCAGCACGGCACCTTTTTCGTTTATAAATGGTGGGATCAATTCGTGGAAGTGATCGGCTATCTCTTGCATCAGGGGTTCGGCCCGATCCAGGACGCGATCCTTTAAATACTCTCCGATGTCGTTATGGGCTTGGCGATATTGATTGATTTGTTGGTTGGTTTTTATGCGGTCAAGCTCTGAGGAAAAAAGCACAAACTGGGCCTCCTTGGATCGAGCCCGCCCCTTCGTCTGCACGTACATGTTAAATGTCTTTAATGGATCCAGGATCAACACGTAATTGCAGGCCTTTACATCGATGCCTTCCTCTAGAACGCTCGAACAGACCATCAGGTTGGCTTCGCCATCCCTAAATTGATGAATGGCCTTTGATGGGGATTGCGACAGGGGAGAATAATATACTTTTAATATAATGTTCTGTGCTGAGGCCCGAGGCATAACGTACCGACTTTTGCCACTTGCGCTCCAGGACGCTCTCACAATCCGCTGAAACTGAGTTGCGGCCAACCATAAACTGCGGCACGAGAACATCGCGCAGCGCCGGAATAACCGCAATGAACTTCTTCAACAATTGGTATATGCATTTGCTCGTATACCGGCGCTCAACGAAGACCAAGCAGCAAATATCCTTGGCATCCTTGCCCGAGAACGTTTTCTGCACGTAATGCAAAAATCTCTGCACCTTGGGAGTCGAAAAGTTCATGATGGTTTCCATCGTGTGGACTGCGTCATCGGGTTCCGTATCATCGTCGACCAAATCGCGAAGCTTTTTACTTTAGCATGTGATTGATCCGGTTACACAGACAGATGGCCAACTTATATATGTGGGTCAGGGCAAAGGTTTCCGACTGATGCAGCTTGATTTCAAACTCTAGAATCACCGATACTATGGCCATGGCTGCCGCATATACGCCGTAGTGCTCCAGCTGGTACTGGAAGTCGTTGAGCAGAGTCTTTATATATCCTTTCTTCTGCGGATCGCGGGGGGTCGACAGTCCCTTGGAATAGCGCGTAGGCTGTTTGCCAATCTCCAAATCGTCTAGGCGTACGTTGAAGTGCTCAATGCATCTATGTATGGCGTGCCCGATCACAAGGCTCCCCACTTGGTCTAGATAAGTCCTTAAACACTCCCTTGGTTTGGTGGAGGAGCTGCAAAAAATAAACAGAACTGCTATAGCGTGATTTCTTCTATGGAAAGGGCTTAAAAGGTCTCACAGCATCACGTTTTTCAATTCCTCCGTGTCGGACACGGTGATGATATTGCTTCTGTAGGTCGTCTCCAGCTCTCTGAGCTTTTGAGCGACCAGCTTAAATTCGTTGCCTTTAATGAGTACACCCGTCAGTCCCAAAACGCGCGGCAGTGGCGTGTTTCGATCAGCGAGTAAAAACAGATGCATGAACTCATGGTAGGGATGGTGGCCAGTGCCATGGTGGCACTCGTCTATAATCACGATGCTCACAGAGCTCAGCTCCAAGTACTTCTGGGTGACCATATTCAACATGACTTGGGCTGTGCCCACCAGAACCTATTGTCGTTGCAAGATATAAGAAAATTCAATTAGAAAAAAAAAGCCAGGGCAAAATTTTTAAAGCACTTGGAAGCACAAATACTAGTGCATCCGTTCTATATAAACGAATATCAGAAATGCATATTGGTTTGATGAGGCGTCATGAGCTCGACACTAACTTGGCTATCGCTTATTTCGTGGCTCCATTTTATCTTCGACCAGTCGTCGACGCCCTGCTGCCCCCCCGCAGGTTGACCGGCAAATGTCTCGCCTCACCTTTGTTTTAATTGAACTTTGTTCCACCGATATATTGTATTGAACAAGTAATTGATCAGATAAGATAATAAATTCCAAGAGCTGAATAAATAAACTGCCAAAAAAAGGAAATAAGTAAATGAAGTCCTGTCCCTCAGTATTATCCGCGGGCTTATCGCAAAATATACCGTCCGACCCTTATAAATATACCGAAATGTACCGTCTCATTTCAAAAATATACCGTAAATATACTGACGAATTCAAGTTCAAGTTTACATATTCCTCGTTTATGATATTCCGTGGAATATTACTAGCTATATAGAACATTAAGCCATGCCCACATAGTTTTATCCGATTAGTGAATCTATTTGCGAATTGACTAGTTTATTTTAAACACTTGCTTTTATTGGATCTTGTCTAAAAGAATGTATTAGTGAAATAGGTCAACCAAAAAACGGTTTTAGCGAAATAAGTCAAAACAAAAAAACGAGGCTAGTCGTTCATATTGCTCAATTTAGAGATTCCGTTGAATAATTCTGGCTAACTAAAACCCTTAGTTCGGCTCACATAATTTTAGGACGTTGATAAATACATTTTCTACAAAATTGGTTAGTTTTTAGTCCTTGCTTTTGTTGTATTTTGACTTAAACAAGGTTTAAACAAAATAGTTCAACAAAAAAACAGTCGCAATGTTGCTGGTATTTAAAGACATGATGCGTGTATAGCCCTTTGTATACCCTGTTTTCCAAAATGTTTTTAAAACGTAATTGATGAAGAAATTTTCTCAAATTGATATGTGTTAGACATATTCATGCATGATTATTCTTGGTCTCTGTAGAAAGAAATCGTTGAAATAGGTTTAAATATTCCAGAAGGGTATTTCATTGTTGCTATCGATAAACGGGAAAACTGCCAACTGCTGAAAAACTGCACCTCGAATGAAATGCTGCTGGACTGCCAACCTGCTTTAAGTAGAGCGCGAAGTATGAAAGTGAATGAAAAAAACACCAATGTTTAAAAAAAAAATGTATTTAAATAATGTATTACGTTTTATGTGATGGCGCGTACCTAAAATTGTTTGCGGAAGGAAAAAATTAACATATTTCAAGACGTTCGCTGATAGTTTTAATCAAAAAGACATTTTCCGAAGCTTCTGGGGGCGCCTCACACGCCTACGAAGACGGCGCGAAGAAATTCCCAAAGCTTCATCAATTAAGTCGAAAAACCTGGAATTTACTGCATGGCGTTCCGGAATAACTCTTAAAACGGCTCTTGGAACTCCGTCTGGACCCTGAGAAGCATGGCAAGCATGGGAAAGACAAGGATGGCCACGGAGAAGGCGACGGGAGTTAAAATTCGCATGGAAACGCTGAAAAAAAGGGAAGGAGAAGCTAAATCCGCCATGCGGGTAGGAGTAAAGATGGCGGCAAAAACGGCTCCGCAGCTTTTGGCTTCTAAACTGCTGTGCAAGAAACCAAACTTGTCGACGAACGTGTCGACAAACATGTCCACGAACACGACAACAAGCATGACATCAAACATTTCTACGACGAAAGAGAGAGAGAAGACTGACGCGGTTTGTGTGGCTTCCGTGAGTACGAAAAACGGAAGTAACCGCAAAATCATCGTTAACAAGTATTATGAGGGGCATAAAGGCCCATACATTGTTTGTATCGACAAAATGAGTGCGAATAATGCCAGAATTGCTATAAACCAGTTGTATCTATCCGATCTGCTGCTGAAACAGGGCATTAGCGATATCGAGGAGGTTGCTAGAATGGGCTATGTCAGGTGCAAGATTGTGTGCGGGTCGGCGGAGTGTGCAAACGGGCTAGTGGAAAACAGTGTTTTCGCTGCTCAAGGGTACTCAACCCGAATCTTTAGGCACTTCGTCCAAAAAGCAGGGTTAATTTTTGGGATCCCCGGGCCTTACTCCGAGGAACAGCTAGCGGAGCTTGTAACCTCGGTTATCCCAATTGAGGAGATAGTTCGGATTACGCGAAGGGATAGAGCATCGGGGGAACGTGTACCTACTGGCAGGTTGAAACTCTGGTTCAGAGGAGAGCAGTTACCAACCAAAATCAATTTTCTATATTCTAAAGTAGAAGTGAAACCTTTTGTTCAGCTTATTCAATGTTTCAGGTGTTTTAGGTTTGGCCATCTGGCGCAACATTGCAAGAGTGGAGCGAAATGTTTCAAATGCGGACAAGATCACAGCAAAGATATTATCTGCTCAGGGCTGGTCTGTGCTAACTGCAAGGGGGAACATGCTGCCACCCACCCGCAGTGTGAGGCCAGGAAAAAAGCGTACGCCATTCAAAAGTGTATGACACTGGAAAACCTAACTAGAGCTGAGGTCAAGGCTAGATATCCGATCCTTTTTGATAGAACTTCCCCCAACCTAAGAGATCAAGGGGAATTTCCTAGACCCAGTTGGCAATCTAACCGCTCCCCTGAATTCTTAAATAACAGCTTAGAGTCCGCCAGGGAAATTCATTCTGTCACCTCTTTCGCGGAAGTGACCAAATCCAATAGGGTTGCCGCCCGGAACGCAGAGGCGGCCAAGGCAGCAGCCAACATGGCAGAGTGGAAGAACTCAATAAACTCAGACTACGTCCAAATGAGCGAGAAATTTGTGAGATCTTCATCCGTGGCATCTTCTTTGGCCCAGGATAAGCTAAACGCACTAGGAGCCAAACTCACAGCGTTCCTGATTGATCCAAACAACATCATTAAAGGGGATTCTTTAGCGAATAAATTTATTAAGGAAATTAGAGAATTTGTCAATGCTTCCAACGCAGAACTAGATAGGCGTCAGATTGCCCAAGGGATGGCAGTTGGTTCTCAAAACATCCAACAATGAAGATTCTTCAGATAAATATTCAAAGTCTGACACACAACAACAACAAACAGCTCCTCTCAATGTTCCTAGACAAGAACGCAATAGATATTGCCATCCTCTCAGAGATTTGGGTGTTGAACAACGCGGACTGCAGCATTTTAGACTATAACTTTTTCTGCAGGCCCAGAGAGGACGGCTACGGCGGGGTTGGCATCTACGTCAGGAAAAACATTCAATTCAGCATTTTAAAAATAGAGAACGACTTGGAAATTTTAGGAATAGAAACATTAAACCTCAAGAGCAATTTCAATATTTTTAGCATATATGCACCGCCATCAACAACAGTTTCACAGTTTAAATCGGGCACAAAAAAGTTTTTCGAATTCGCGGCTTCGCTTGACATACCCTCAATAGTGGGAGGGGACTTCAACGCTAGGTCTTCTATCTGGGGAAGTCCGATCTGTGATCGCAAGGGTCGCAGCATTGAGAATTCCACCCGGGAGGCCGGATTTATCTGCCTAAACGACGGTTCGCCAACCTTCTCCAGGAGCCCATCTCAATTCTCCGTTCTTGACCTTTCTTTTTCGAAGTACAGAAATGGAACTATTAACTGGCAAGTCCTCAAAACAAAAATTACGAACAGCAACCACTTCCCAATTGTATTATCAGTGCAAGACCTAAATGCCCCCCTCCAAGGCAAGAAGATCCTTCACAACAGAATAGCCCGGATTCTGGGTGCAAGTGATTTCTCAAATCTGGAGGAGCTCAATGAAAAAGTGAAATCCCTGACCTTAAAAAACACGGTCACATTCCCAAGCAAGAACAAGTACGTTGCTAAGAAATGGTGGAACGAGGAAACGGAAAAACTTTTTCGCGTGAACAACGCTTGCAGGCAAAAATTCTACCTCACCAAAAAATTGCCTGATGCCAGAGCAACCTTAGAAGCTGACAAAAATCTACAAAATCACGTAAAAAATCTTAGAAAGCGCAACTTTTCCAAGTTTATAGAAGAGGTCTCCTCATCGCCCTCTATGTGGAGCAGGGTGAAGAACATAAAAAAATACGGTCAAATCAAAAATGTAGGGAACAAATGGACGAACGAAGATGACAAAAACTTTCTCAATATGGTTAAAGTAACCCCATCCACGTCAAACAGTAGGCCCCCTAAGAAAATTCCTGCCCCTTTGTTAGGACCAGACGACCCGGAACCCCTGGAACTGGAAGAATTCCTGGCCTTCCTAAAAACCAGGAACCCCAATTCGGCTAGAGGCCCTGATGGCATCTCGATCAGGATGCTTCAAAAGCTACCAAGTGGGGAAAAACAAGACTTTTTTGAAATTATAAATAAAGTATGGCTGAGTGGCGTCATCCCTTAAGTCTGGCGCAGGATAAAAGTGGTACCCATCCCCAAGAAGAATGCAGACCCTACTTCCTTCCAAAACCATAGGCCGATTTGTTTGATTAACACGCTGTTTAAATCCATAGAGGGGTTGATAAAGTTGAAGTTGGACGAGCACATAGCAAACTGTGACCTGCTGCCGGTCAGGTCCTATGCCTTCAGGAGAAACAGGTCCACGGCTCTTTGCATCAACGACCTTATCAACAAAGTTCTGGCGCTGAAGGCGAGGGGTTGTCAGGTTGTCGCAGCTTGCCTAGATTTACAAAGAGCGTTCGACTGCGTAAGAGTGGACACACTCGAGCACAGGATGAGGGATATGCGGTTTAATACAAGCCTCACGGCTTGGATCTACAGCCTGCTTAACAGACGAATTCTCATAAAGGGCAAAAGCGAGGTAGAGGTGAACAGAGGTGTTAGCCAGGGTAGCTGTCTCAGCCCAACCCTTTTTAACCTTTACACAGCCGAACTACATGATATTAACAGTCATAACTGCTTACTGTTTCAGTATGCTGATGACTTTTTCATAGTTTGTTTTCATAAAGACGTATCCATTGCGAAACGGGTGCTGGAAGACAGTATAGATAAGTTCGAAGAAAAATGCAATAGGCTAAACCTGTCATTCAATCCGGTGAAGTCTAAAGTGATTTACTTCAACAATCGTAGAGCTGCGCTAAATATCTCGCATCAAGGAGTTGAGATCAGACAAGTAGAGCAGATCAAATACCTAGGCAGGACTATCTCAGCAAACAACTCAGCCTCTGGTCACATTGATCTGGGCATCTCGGAATCGAACAGAAACTGTGCGTTTCTCAGATTACTCAGTGGGTGTCACTATGGTATCAGCCCCAAAAGAGGGCTTTTATTTTACAAGGCATTTGTCAGAAGTAGGCTAGAGTACGCGTGCTCATCATTCTGCAACCTGTCCAAATCTGCCTTGGCCAAAATCAAATCCCACTGCAACCATCACCTCAGAAAGTCGCTGGGTCTAATAATCTGCACTCCCGTTCCTATCATATATCGCATGGCAGGAGAACTTCCCCCGGACTACAGGATGAGATTCCTGGCGGCGAAAGAGTTGGTTAAGGTGTTTGCATTTAATCTCCCAGCAAGTGAAACAGTGTCAGCAAATAGGGGTTTAAACACGGGCTACGCTAAGGCATATCGGGAGTTTGGCAGCATAATAGATAGAGTTGAGGTTTTCGAGAACACAGCTTCGTTTTGCACTAAAATTAGCTCCGACTTAGAATTTTTCAAGGGTTCTGCACCCAACAAGCACGCTATAGACCAGGCAGGTATCATGCTGCTCCACGGGGAAAAGATGGATCAGCTGACAAAGGGTGGTTTTGAAATCTATTACACGGATGGGTCAGTCGCAGATGGGCATTCCAGCGCCGCTTTCCTGCACGATAGGACAGGTTTCTTACATAGCTATTACACGCACAAAACCCTTTCCTCGTTGTCCGCCGAGCTCCTTGCTATCGAGAAGGCATTAGACCATGCTATTTTGTACAATTTTCCTCTTGTCGCGCTCCTGACAGACAGCAGAAACGGGGCCCTCATTCTGGCGAAGAACATTCAGGATAACTCTATCGCCTACAAAATCAGAGAAAAGATCCAACAAAATCCACATCTAAGAACTGTAGAGGTTCACTACATTCCCGGACACGCTAACATCCCTCAGAACACTTCAGTTGACGCAGCAGCCAAAGAAGCCCACAGACGAGGAAAATACACAGTGGTTAAATGGAACCTTAAAGACGCTATGTGCGAAATACACAGAATCTTAAAAGCAGAATGGGAGAGAGAATACGCCGAGTTTGCTAGTATCAAGCACCGAGGTTACTGCTCGCTTTTCCCCTTAACATCATCCAAGCCGTGGTTCCTAAATAAAACTAAGCTTAAAGCCATTGACGCTAAAAGAATCAACATCCTAAAAAAAAAAAAAAAAAAAAAATAATTTAATAAAATAATTTAAATATTTGTATTTAAAATAAACTTTAAATTTAAGCCCAGCTATGGTTAACAAACGAATCAAACGCAGCTGTACAAGTACTTTCAAATTCAAGTGCGGCTTGGAAGTGCAGTAATTCTTATCAGCAAACAACTTTGCATTAGCTTCCGGATTTGAACAGTTAATTTATTCAAAATGCATTTCGTTTGCGATCTCAGTTAAATTTTGATTGCAATGTGCATGGTTCGGAGAATACGACTCACAATGGAAAACTATTTCGTTTTACTGCTGATTCTTTTGGCTGTACCTTGGTCCTTTGAGGGCACCCCCAAGCTTAAGCCAGCCAAGGCTGCCATTATAGACTTGAAGAACAAAACTGAAGTAGTACCGTCAAGTAGCATGCCCATTGCCAATGTCACAGCCGTGCACGAGAAGTTGGCAGAAGTCCACATTGATCAGCACAAAACCATTCGCATTAGCAAAGGAGATCTGGATGATCTATTGGACGTTTATATGGGTAAAATAGTAGAGAGTGCAGCCACCATCAAGGACAGAGAAAATGAAATAAACAAGCTTCAAACCAACCACCACCTCTTGTATGCCCTAAGGCATGTCGTCTGGGATTCATTTGATCCATTTGCCAGGGTTCCTGCCCTTTCTGGTGTCCTGTGAGGGTCTCACGGCCGCCGGTCCTGGATGGATGGCTATTCAGCGTCGACTGGATGGCTCTGTGAACTTCTATCGCAACTGGCATCAGTACAGGAAAGGGTTTGGCAAGCTCAACGGGGAGTTCTTTATTGGCCTCGAAAAACTGCACCGCCTGACCAGCTCCCAGCCTCATGAGCTCTACATAAGCTTCAGGAGATTCAATGGAGAGTCAAGCTATGCTCACTACGATGACTTTGTTATTGGCAGCGAGGAGGAAGGCTACGAATTGAAATTGCTCGGCCATTATCAAGGAAATTCCAGCGACGCGTTACGCACCCATGACAAGATGAAATTTGTAATGGGTAACGAGTACTTGGGCGAGATGGTATTACTCGGCTATGACCGGCACGTATTGTTTCCGGCTGCTGGCTCGTCAGCAAGGGGGTGGAGTTGTTTTATTGTCATAGTCCGAGGCCCTTTACTTTCTTTATTTAAAATTTAACGTGCAAGAAAAAAACAAGCCATACACCTCACCGGACAGAGTTCACTACAAATGACCACATAACACGGACGATTACCTAAAAGACAGACGGACGATCCTCAGCTGTTTCGAGGACTCCTTGCCCACCCTACCTTGGTCATGCCATTCCATACATCTATCTGTCGGCCATGACCCCTTGGGGTGCCGACACGCGCTACAGGGGCTTGGAAGGGGAGATCATAAGAATTGTTTAGTTAAACATTATATTGATATTTATTGGAACTAAATTATACATAAAAATACGGGGTATATGTTCCCTCCCATAGGCTACCTGGGCCTGGTTCCCTTGAACTAGGATCAGGTAAACTTATAAACTAGTATTTGAATAAATGTGCAATGGTAAAGATTAAAATTTAAAGATAGAATATAAATGTTGATTCTTACGGGCTACGAAACGGTGAGGCAATTTGGTCGGAACACCCATAGACAATTTCTTCCATGCCCAAATGATTGTAATCAAATACCTAGTAAATAAACTCACTTTTACTGCGGATCCACCGTCGAAAGCGCTTTCTGATGGTTGCTGCAAAACTGGTTATTTATTGCATTTCGGTTATAAACATATTGGTTCTTGTTATTTTGTTTGTTTTGATCTGTGCATGGAAGGTTATCTATTTATGGATTTGTTTTAGTTTCATATTCACTCTTCCTCTTGCCCTTCTTTTCCTACTCTATGCTCCCTCACTGCTGTTCTTCATTTCTGCATTTCTTTTTTATGTATATGTATGTAAACTTAAATAGCTGTTCTGCTGCTCGGTACTATTCTGCTCACTCTTATGTTAACTTATGTTACTTCACTCGGCTTATCGCCAGCCCCCTTCGGCTCCGTTGCTGGCGAGCGTTTTTATAGCTCGCTCGCTCTCCTATTGGGCTCTGCCTTTGCTGCTTGCGTGTTCTCTCTCTCCCCCGCTTTCACTCTCTGCCTATGCGCGCATCACCTTTGGCTCCGCTCGCCCTCTTTATTTTTTTGGGGCATTACCCTTGCAGCTCTGAGTATTGAACTCCAACAACACACTAACTCTTTCCTTCCCTATGTACTGCGGATCTTAATTGGGCCTTGTTAACTGTATTTGCCATACGGCACGTTTAGGTAGGATTTGCGCTATTTTTCCTCCTTTTTCTCCGTTCGTATTTCGCCGGTGCTGAACTTTCCGCTATCGCGGATTATCGACCGTCCCGCTTTGTGGCCGCCGCCTCACCGACGTCGATCCGGCTGCCCGCGAAGGTCGAGCCTCTCTGAATTTTTTCTGCGTCTCTGCTCCCTCGCTCTGTGCTGCGACGGATCAGCTGCTTGGAGCGCCGCTGCTTCGCCAGCCCAAATTGCTAGGCGCCAAATCCGTCAATCTTGGCCCCAGTGGCCGACCTAGCTTCAGTTATCGTAGTCCCGCGACTTTTGCTTTGCTGCTGCTGGATACCACTCGCGCTTTGACAATATTCTTTTCTTGACTTTGGAACTTTTTCATTAATGATTTTTGCTGAGCCTGTTCGGGGCGATGTTGGTCGCTCGACATCCAAATTCCAAAAGGAAGATGGACACGCTCCCATCCACTATGAGACCGGTCGGATCCGCTGGATGACGTTCGAATGTCATCGCTTTCTCCTCCTTCTCTTCACCTGCCATCAGCGTTAACTCACCCCCAGAGGGAGCCAACCTTTCAGAGCACCGTTTAAGAGCCCCTGACTCCAAAACCCCCTGTAGCAGCGAGACTTTGGCTGCCCATACAACGCCGTTGGCGGTCAATTTAGTTTACGCCCTCAGCTACAAGCCTCTTACAAAATCCCCCCTGCCAAAGTCAGACTTGGGGATATTGCCTGCCTTGAGGAATCCACAAGGCTGACTGGCTTGTAGCTACACTTGCCGGATATCCTTCCCGTGGTACCTTCCGATGAGCTTTCCTTGCAGATCTTCCAGCTCATAAATCGAGTTCCCCACTTTCCGTCTAACTCGCGCCTTAAGAAACATTGGCCCTAGCTTAGCGTTGTAGCCGGCTTGAAAATTGCTTTGTTTAAAATTTCGCCGTAGCACTTCCTGCCCCACCTGGTACGATACTTCCTGTGCCCTCAGGTCATAATGCCGTCGATTTCGCTCCCATTGCTTCCGCATCACTTCACAAGCTCTCTTTCTGACGATATCCAATGAATCCTCACGTGTGAAGGTCGCTGCCTTGTCCTCTAACATCCCCAATTTCCTCAGCAAAGAATACGTTGCGCCTGAAGACACCATCTGCTGGCCGAAAACCATATAGTAGGGCGTGGATCCTAACCCTGAGTGAACCGCCGACCTCAACGCACAGCATATTTTGCTAAGACTCTCATCCCAGTCTTTCTGGTCACTGCGAATATACGACCGAATGGCAGCGATGACCGAACGGTTGACTCGCTCCGAAGCATTGGCTTGGGGAGCGTGGACAGCTGTTAGCGTGTGCGTTACTCGATGCCTTCTGAGCAGGCCTTGAAACTTCTCGGATCGAAACTGCGATCCGTTGTCAGATACAATTCCCTCTGGAACTCCGAAAGTATGGAATAACTCCTCCTCTAAATACCTCAGCACAACATCCGCATTTAATTTTTTTACAGCCTTGAGGAAAACAAATTTCGAATAATGGTCCAGGACAATAAAAATTCCTATATTTCCACTGCGAGACCTAGGATACGGACCTAAGAAATCAATATAGAGACGCTGGAAGAACCTTTGCGACTCGGCCGCTTTTCCCATCGGTGGACGTAACGGAGCGTTTGGAGCTTTTGACATTTTACATTGCTCGCAGGCTGCCACGTAGTCTTTTACGTCATTGACGAGTCCGGGCCAGAAATAATAACGCCGAATCCGCTCCGGTGTCTTGTGGACTCCACCATGGGAAGCCAGCGGATCATCGTGTGCTCTCTTAAGCACTTCTTTGACCATCCCCCTGGGTACCCACAACTTCCAAGCAAACGCGTCGTTAAGGATGTCTCCTTTTACATGCTCGGATCGCCGATAGATCAGAGAATCAACTATTTTAAGGTCGGGGAGTTGAGCCATATTGCTCTTAATTCCCTCCATCAGTTCCAAATATTCTCCCGATTTGAAATGAGCTGACTCAATGTCCACCAGCAAGCCATTGCTGAAATCCACTGCAGCCACTTGGTCATATGGGACCCTGGACAAGGCATCCGGAACAACATTCAGCTTCCCTCTTCTGTGTTGGATACTGAACCGGAAACCTTGCAGTTTTAAAGCCCATCTCGCTAACCTCGAATTCAAATCACTTTGAGACATGAGCCATTTCAGCGAGGCGTGATCCGTAATTACAGTGAACTCCTGACCCTCTACATAGGCTCTGAATCTTTTTATGCTCACCAGAGCAGCGAGACATTCCTGCTCTGTAACCGTATAGTTTCTTTGGGCTTTGTTAAGCTTCTTCGAAACGAAGGCTATCGGCAGTTCTTCCCCTTCGACCGACTTCTGTACCAGTACTCCGCCTACCCCGCTTTTACTGGCGTCGCAATGTATAAAAAATGGTTTGCTGAAGTCCGGACTTTGCAAGACCGGAGCACTGCAAAGCATGCCCTTTAACCGCTCAAAAGCTTCCTTGCCTTCTGTTGTCATCACGAATTTTTGCTTCGCCTTTAATAGGTCGGTCAACGGGGCGGATACAGACGCAAAGTTGTTTATGAATTTTCGATACCACCCTGCCAATCCCAGAAAGCTTCTCAACGCTTTCAACGACGTCGGCAATGGAAAATCCGAAATAGCCGAGACTTTTTCGGGGTCAGTGCGAATACCACCCTCTCCTATTATATGCCCTAGGTATCTCACAGAGCGCACACAGAATTTACTTTTCTCGATATTTAAGGTCAAGCCAGCTTCCCGAATCCGCGAGGCCACGGTGTCCAAAACGAGTAAATGTCTCTCAAACGTATCTGACACCAGCAATAAGTCGTCCAAATAAACGAAGACTTCGTTTCTAAGCGACGCAGGAATGACTTTATCCATTAAGCGTGTCATGGTTTGAGAGGCATTACAGAGACCAAACGGCATGACTTTATAATGATACAAGGGCCTCCCTGGAACCGTGAATGCAGTTTTACACCTAGATGCCGGATCCAAGGGGATCTGCCAATATGCATCCTTCAGGTCGAGACTACTTATGAACACTGCCTTCGGTAAACGGCTGAGAATGCCATCTATTTGGGGAAGGGGGTACGCATCTTTTTCCGTAACCTCATTCACTTTTCTGCTGTCCAAACAAACTCTAACTTTTCCCGGTTTCCGGACAAGTACTACTGGCGAGGACCAAGGACTCTCAGATTCTTCAATCACTCCTAGTTGAAGCATCCTGTCAATCTCAGTGTACAATAACTTCTTAATTGCCGGGGAAACTGGAAAATGACGCTGCTTAACGGGCTTCGCGTTTCCAGTGTCTATTGAGTGTGACAACACCGAAGTTTTCCCGAGACCCGATGTCGCAAATGATGGAAAACGTTGGACCATTCGCTGCAATTTCAATTCCTGAATGTCTGTCAGAACGTGCTGCTCTGTGGCGGCTGATATTTCCGCCACCTCTAAGGGTGGGGGCAAAAGATCGAACGACATCCAAAAATCAATTCCTAAATAAACATCCTGACTTAACGAAGGAATTATGTATATATCTAATTCTTTACTTATACCTTTATACTCTATACTAGTCCTAAATTTACCAACTATTTTCTGATGACTTCCATCAGCGGTGCATGCCTTGGACAGCACCTTTTTAAACGGCTTCCTGCTGATAATATATTCTTTGGCCAGTTTGCCTCCGATGCAAGTCAGAGCAGCTCCTGTATCGAGCAAACCCACTCGCTTATTATCCAGAAGACCAACTTCAGCATAAGGGCGTTTGTCCCCTTTGTTTCTTCTAATGCTATTTATGTACTTTACTGACTCCCAGAATTTTTTTAACCGCCGACTGCTGCGAGAACTTGTCTTTGCTTTGTTGCCAAAGCTCGGAAACCCAATCTTCCTAATATTTTCCAGCTTAGTACGCCAAAAATACTCTGGCTGACCAGCCGAAAGGGAGTGTGTCATTTCCCGCTCCCCACCACTGCTATATATCCTCACTCCTTTGTCGCCGCTTGCCGGTTGGGAACACTGGTCAGTGGACGAGATGCTGCAGTGCTCCTTTGCGCGTTTTTTTGGCATCGCGAACATGAAGGTTTATAGGCATTAGGAATACCGCATCCATAGCAAAAAATTTTCCTTTTTTCCGCGCAGTCTTGATACCTATGCCCCTCCTTCCTGCAATTCCAGCATACGAGAGCAAAAGCGCCTATCTCATCCTCTACCTCTCCTTCAGAAAATTCTACGGCATCATCGATGTTCGCTTCCTCCCAGAGCTCTGATATCTGCTTCTTAAAGACCGATGGTTTCTGATAACCATGATTCTTACGGACTTCTTCTAAAAAGCATTCCCTTTTCCTGCATATATCCCTCAAGGTTTCCATCGAATCTACCCGTATGTTAAGAATTTCATGCTGAATTTCCGGACGTAAATTACGCCTCACAATTTCAATCAGCGTCTTCTCACTAAGAGGCTGGTCGAGTCTATCAGTTAGCTTTAGGATGGCATCGTAGAAACTTTCGAACGTTTCTTTTTCCCTCTGTTTTCTATCCCTTATCATTTGGCGGATATCCACATCCGTTCTGGAGTCTCGGAATTGCTTCCTCAACGCAGCACAAAGCTCCTGCCAACGAACTACTCCTATTGACTTGTGATATCGCCAAAAGAAATCAGATGCCTTGCCATCAAATAGCGAATTCGCATTACCACACAGAAGTGAGAAATTTCCCTCTAACGTCTGATGAGTAAGGGCCTCAACTCTATAGATAAAGCTATCGATTCCTATTGTATCGGTGGTTCCTGAAAATCTTAATTTCCAGTTCGACATTATGTGGCCTACTTTGTCTGGTCTTTGGGCCAATTCTGAACCTACCGATCGGGCGCTGGTAGCACGCGGAGGTAACCCCGGATCTGGGTGCTGCCCATTGATTCCTAGTAGCTGCTCCAAAGAAGTATTCCTGCTAGTATTTGGATTTGGCGTTTGTCTTTGCTGCTCCATATTATTTATGTGAGCTTCTACATTGGTTTGAATGAGATTCGCCATTTGTTCTGTCAACTGAGTTAACAGCTCGTTCTGCATAGCCTTGACAGAGGCTGCAATTTCGCCAGACGTCTGGCTCATCTCGACGATGGACGGGTTCTCGCTCGCACTTAGCTCTTCACTTCTCGTTTCGGCCAAATCTGATAAGCTATCTGCTCTTGGGATTGGTACGAGTCTAGATTGCTGCCTCGTTAACACAGATGTGCTAGCTGGATTTGTAATGGTTTGAGCTATGCAAACCGAATCACAAGTTGGGCAAGTTGTTTTAACAGTGAAATGCGTTTTTATACATGCCTTATGAAACGGATGCCCGCACTTCGTTTTATAATTTTCCCCAGTTCCCAACTCGGACTTGCATAAGCTGCATTCTATGCTTCGAGGAGGCACCCCTTTTCGTGGCGATCTATCCAGACCCATAGAACTATTTAATTTCTTCCCAGAATTAATTACATCATATTGCGGAATAACCCCCCAATAAATGTTTCAAATCTATTTATGTAGCCTGTATAATGAATGTACATATGTATATGAGTATATATAAAAAAAAAATAACAAAAATAAGATATAAAAAAAATTATAAAAAAAAATATAGAAGAAAATATAAAAATGTTTCTATAAAACAAATATATAAAGAAATTTAATTCTTTGAAATTATACCATCAAAAGAAAAGAATGATCTCCCGACTCCCAATAGCTCCCTGCAGAAGCTGCACACCAATTGTCCGCTTTTTTTGGTAACGTCTAATAGCAAATTTATGAAACTGACCAACACAAATGAATCGTGGACAGGAGGCATTTCATGACAAAAAAACTCTCCTTGTTTCCTACTCGACTCAATTTCTCGATCACAAACAAATAGAAGAACTGCCATGTTTCCGTTCCAGTCCATCTGCCGTGGTCAGAGATTCATCCCTAAGGTTGAATCAACTTGATTTCCAATCGTCAGAATGGCTTTTCAACAAAAACATCAAAACAAATAAAAGATAAAGTTAAGTGAAAACTATCGCTAGGTAAATGTGGTCAGAAGGCAACTGCTCGCAGCCGACCCATTCTGAATTCCTATGCATTCTATCCCAGTCGTCCCTTCACTTGTTGAAAATATAGAAATCCCGCTCGAACCCACATCTCACTGGACAGGCTATCGCCTCTGAGGCTAATTTGCCTGCATTCCAAGTTTTTGTCATGGTTCCATGCTCGCAGAAAACTTTGTAGTGAAACAGATATTTGCCATCAAAGCTATACGCTAACCAGCGTAAACTTTACGGACAGCTACCCTACGCTATTCACTCAGACAATACAAGGTTGTAAATAAGACAGATGGGAAAGAAGACAATTGTGGTCAATGTAATGTGTGAGTCCTCCTGGTATTAATTAATCGGAGTCAATCCGATGTACAACACAAGGTGGCCCCACGTTGGGCGCCAAAAATAAAGATCTTCTTAATTATTACTGTAATGGGTAACGAGTACTTGGGCGAGATGGTATTACTCGGCTATGACCGGCACGTATTGTTTCCGGCTGCTGGCTCGTCAGCAAGGGGGTGGAGGTGTTTTATTGTCATAGTCCGAGGCCCTTTACTTTCTTTATTTTAAATTTAACGTGCAAGAAAAAAACAAGCCATACACCTCACCGGACAGAGTTCACTACAAATGACCACATAACACGGACGATTACCTAAAAGACAGACGGACGATCCTCAGCTGTTTCGAGGACTCCTTGCCCACCCTACCTTGGTCATGCCATTCCATACATCTATCTGTCGGCCATGACCCCTTGGGGTGCCGACACGCGCTACAGGGGCTTGGAAGGGGAGATCATATTTTTTTTTTTTTTTTTTTTTTTTTTTTCATGTGGAAAATTTGTATTTGATTGTAAACAAGTTTACTGCTACCTTTCGTGGCAACTTAATCTAGTTTTACATTTAAGGGGAAAAACAATTGATCACAGGAGATACATACTTAAACTTAATGTTACATATATGGAGTAGGTACATACATTATTTAGAATATTTACAAAAAGTTAATGAGATGTTATAGGAGGGATCTAGTAGGGAGATCCAGTGGATGACTCCTTTTGAGTCTTCTTTTCCTTGGCGGGTTAATTAGACGTCTGGCTAGCGCATTAGGGTGACCACCAAGTCTTTGCAAGTACCTTGCTGCATGTAATTGTATAACATCGCCCACTTTGGGAACCTTTAGGTCCCTCTCGATGTCGCTGTTTCGTATGTACCATGGAGCATTGCATATTCGTCGTAGAATTTTTGACTGAGCAACTCTAATTTTATTTAAGTTGGTTTTTGACGCGATGCCGTAAACTTGAAGTGCGTATTTCCATATGGGGCTGAGGATGGACTTGTATATCGTGACTTTGCTGTACAGCGATAGCTTATTTCTTGGGGCAAGTAGCCACGCCATCTTTCCCGCTGGGGAGATCATAAGAATTGTTTAGTTAAACATTATAATGATATTTATTGGAACTAAATTATACATAAAAATACGGGGTATATGTTCCCTCCCATAGGCTACCTGGGCCTGGTTCCCTTGAACTAGGATCAGGTAAACTTATAAACTAGTATTTGAATAAATGTGCAATGGTAAAGATTAAAATTTAAAGATAGAATATAAATGTTGATTCTTACGGGCTACGAAACGGTGAGGCAATTTGGTCGGAACACCCATAGACAATTTCTTCCATGCCCAAATGATTGTAATCAAATACCTAGTAAATAAACTCACTTTTACTGCGGATCCACCGTCGAAAGCGCTTTCTGATGGTTGCTGCAAAACTGTGGTTAATATGATATTTTGGGTTCGGGTGTATTATTATTGCATTTCGGTTATAAACATATTGGTTCTTGTTATTTTGTTTGTTTTGATCTGTGCATGGAAGGTTATCTATTTATGGATTTGTTTTAGTTTCATATTCACTCTTCCTCTTGCCCTTCTTTTCCTACTCTATGCTCCCTCACTGCTGTTCTTCATTTCTGCATTTCTTTTTGATGTATATGTATGTAAACTTAAATACCTTTTCTGCTGCTCGGTACTATTCTGCTCACTCTTATGTTAACTTATGTTACTTCACTCGGCTTATCGCCAGCCCCCTTCGGCTCCGTTGCTGGCGAGCGTTTTTATAGCTCGCTCGCTCTCCTATTGGGCTCTGCCTTTGCTGCTTGCGTGTTCTCTCTCTCCCCCGCTTTCACTCTCTGCCTATGCGCGCATCACCTTTGGCTCCGCTCGCCCTCTTTATTTTTTTGGGGCATTACCCTTGCAGCTCTGAGTATTGAACTCCAACAACACACTAACTCTTTCCTTCCCTATGTACTGCGGATGTTAATTGGGCCTTGTTAACTGTATTTGCCATACGGCACGTTTAGGTAGGACTTGCGCTATTTTTCCTCCTTTTTCTCCGTTCGTATTTCGCCGGTGCTGAACTTTCCGCTATCGCGGATTATCGACCGTCCCGCTTTGTGGCCGCCGCCTCACCGACGTCGATCCGGCTGCCCGCGAAAGTCGAGCCTCTCTGAATTTTTTCTGCGTCTCTGCTCCCTCGCTCTGTGCTGCGACGGATCAGCTGCTTGGAGCGCCGCTGCTTCGCCAGCCCAAATTGCTAGGCGCCAAATCCGTCAATCTTGGCCCCAGTGGCCGACCTAGCTTCAGTTATCGTAGTCCCGCGACTTTTGCTTTGCTGCTGCTGGATACCACTCGCGCTTTGACAATATTCTTTTCTTGACTTTGGAACTTTTTCATTAATGATTTTTGCTGAGCCTGTTCGGGGCGATGTTGGTCGCTCGACATCCAAATTCCAAAAGGAAGATGGACACGCTCCCATCCACTATGAGACCGGTCGGATCCGCTGGATGACGTTCGAATGTCATCGCTTTCTCCTCCTTCTCTTCACCTGCCATCAGCGTTAACTCACCCCCAGAGGGAGCCAACCTTTCAGAGCACCGTTTAAGAGCCCCTGACTCCAAAACCCCCTGTAGCAGCGAGACTTTGGCTGCCCATACAACGCCGTTGGCGGTCAATTTAGTTTACGCCCTCAGCTCCAAGCCTCTTCCAAAATCCCCCCTGCCAAAGTCAGACTTGGGGATATTGCCTGCCTTGAGGAATCCACAAGGCTGACTGGCTTGTAGCTACACTTGCCGGATATCCTTCCCGTGGTACCTTCCGATGAGCTTTCCTTGCAGATCTTCCAGCTCATAAATCGAGTTCCCCACTTTCCGTCTAACTCGCGCCTTAAGAAACATTGGCCCTAGCTTAGCGTTGTAGCCGGCTTGAAAATTGCTTTGTTTAAAATTTCGCCGTAGCACTTCCTGCCCCACCTGGTACGATACTTCCTGTGCCCTCAGGTCATAATGCCGTCGATTTCGCTCCCATTGCTTCCGCATCACTTCACAAGCTCTCTTTCTGACGATATCCAATGAATCCTCACGTGTGAAGGTCGCTGCCTTGTCCTCTAACATCCCCAATTTCCTCAGCAAAGAATACGTTGCGCCTGAAGACACCATCTGCTGGCCGAAAACCATATAGTAGGGCGTGGATCCTAACCCTGAGTGAACCGCCGACCTCAACGCACAGCATATTTTGCTAAGACTCTCATCCCAGTCTTTCTGGTCACTGCGAATATACGACCGAATGGCAGCGATGACCGAACGGTTGACTCGCTCCGAAGCATTGGCTTGGGGAGCGTGGACAGCTGTTAGCGTGTGCGTTATTCGATGCCTTCTGAGCAGGCCTTGAAACTTCTCGGATCGAAACTGCGATCCGTTGTCAGATACAATTCCCTCTGGAACTCCGAAAGTATGGAATAACTCCTCCTCTAAATACCTCAGCACAACATCCGCATTTAATTTTTTTACAGCCTTGAGGAAAACAAATTTCGAATAATGGTCCAGGACAATAAAAATTCCTATATTTCCACTGCGAGACCTAGGATACGGACCTAAGAAATCAATATAGAGACGCTGGAAGAACCTTTGCGACTCGGCCGCTTTTCCCATCGGTGGACGTAACGGAGCGTTTGGAGCTTTTGACATTTTACATTGCTCGCAGGCTGCCACGTAGTCTTTTACGTCATTGACGAGTCCGGGCCAGAAATAATAACGCCGAATCCGCTCCGGTGTCTTGTGGACTCCACCATGGGAAGCCAGCGGATCATCGTGTGCTCTCTTAAGCACTTCTTTGACCATCCCCCTGGGTACCCACAACTTCCAAGCAAACGCGTCGTTAAGGATGTCTCCTTTTACATGCTCGGATCGCCGATAGATCAGAGAATCAACTATTTTAAGGTCGGGGAGTTGAGCCATATTGCTCTTAATTCCCTCCATCAGTTCCAAATATTCTCCCGATTTGAAATGAGCTGACTCAATGTCCACCAGCAAGCCATTGCTGAAATCCACTGCAGCCACTTGGTCATATGGGACCCTGGACAAGGCATCCGGAACAACATTCAGCTTCCCTCTTCTGTGTTGGATACTGAACCGGAAACCTTGCAGTTTTAAAGCCCATCTCGCTAACCTCGAATTCAAATCACTTTGAGACATGAGCCATTTCAGCGAGGCGTGATCCGTAATTACAGTGAACTCCTGACCCTCTACATAGGCTCTGAATCTTTTTATGCTCACCAGAGCAGCGAGACATTCCTGCTCTGTAACCGTATAGTTTCTTTGGGCTTTGTTAAGCTTCTTCGAAACGAAGGCTATCGGCAGTTCTTCCCCTTCGACCGACTTCTGTACCAGTACTCCGCCTACCCCGCTTTTACTGGCGTCGCAATGTATAAAAAATGGTTTGCTGAAGTCCGGACTTTGCAAGACCGGAGCACTGCAAAGCATGCCCTTTAACCGCTCAAAAGCTTCCTTGCCTTCTGTTGTCATCACGAATTTTTGCTTCGCCTTTAATAGGTCGGTCAACGGGGCGGATACAGACGCAAAGTTGTTTATGAATTTTTGATACCACCCTGCCAATCCCAGAAAGCTTCTCAACGCTTTCAACGACGTCGGCAATGGAAAATCCGAAATAGCCGAGACTTTTTCGGGGTCAGTGCGAATACCACCCTCTCCTATTATATGCCCTAGGTATCTCACAGAGCGCACACAGAATTTACTTTTCTCGATATTTAAGGTCAAGCCAGCTTCCCGAATCCGCGAGGCCACGGTGTCCAAAACGAGTAAATGTCTCTCAAACGTATCTGACACCAGCAATAAGTCGTCCAAATAAACGAAGACTTCGTTTCTAAGCGACGCAGGAATGACTTTATCCATTAAGCGTGTCATGGTTTGAGAGGCATTACAGAGACCAAACGGCATGACTTTATAATGATACAAGGGCCTCCCTGGAACCGTGAATGCAGTTTTACACCTAGATGCCGGATCCAAGGGGATCTGCCAATATGCATCCTTCAGGTCGAGACTACTTATGAACACTGCCTTCGGTAAACGGCTGAGAATGCCATCTATTTGGGGAAGGGGGTACGCATCTTTTTCCGTAACCTCATTCACTTTTCTGCTGTCCAAACAAACTCTAACTTTTCCCGGTTTCCGGACAAGTACTACTGGCGAGGACCAAGGACTCTCAGATTCTTCAATCACTCCTAGTTGAAGCATCCTGTCAATCTCAGTGTACAATAACTTCTTAATTGCCGGGGAAACTGGAAAATGACGCTGCTTAACGGGCTTCGCGTTTCCAGTGTCTATTGAGTGTGACAACACCGAAGTTTTCCCGAGACCCGATGTCGCAAATGATGGAAAACGTTGGACCATTCGCTGCAATTTCAATTCCTGAATGTCTGTCAGAACGTGCTGCTCTGTGGCGGCTGATATTTCCGCCACCTCTAAGGGTGGGGGCAAAAGATCGAACGACATCCAAAAATCAATTCCTAAATAAACATCCTGACTTAACGAAGGAATTATGTATATTTCTAATTCTTTACTTATACCTTTATACTCTATACTAGTCCTAAATTTACCAACTATTTTCTGATGACTTCCATCAGCGGTGCATGCCTTGGACAGCACCTTTTTAAACGGCTTCCTGCTGATAATATATTCTTTGGCCAGTTTGCCTCCGATGCAAGTCAGAGCAGCTCCTG
Organism: Drosophila miranda; assembly: GCF_003369915.1. Taxonomy (NCBI): domain Eukaryota; kingdom Metazoa; phylum Arthropoda; class Insecta; order Diptera; family Drosophilidae; genus Drosophila; species Drosophila miranda. The sequence goes on from NW_022881603.1 coordinate 447,311, forward strand.
TATCGAGCAAACCCACTCGCTTATTATCCAGAAGACCAACTTCAGCATAAGGGCGTTTGTCCCCTTTGTTTCTTCTAATGCTATTTATGTACTTTACTGACTCCCAGAATTTTTTTAACCGCCGACTGCTGCGAGAACTTGTCTTTGCTTTGTTGCCAAAGCTCGGAAACCCAATCTTCCTAATATTTTCCAGCTTAGTATGCCAAAAATACTCTGGCTGACCAGCCGAAAGGGAGTGTGTCATTTCCCGCTCCCCACCACTGCTATATATCCTCACTCCTTTGTCGCCGCTTGCCGGTTGGGAACACTGGTCAGTGGACGAGATGCTGCAGTGCTCCTTTGCGCGTTTTTTTGGCATCGCGCACATGAAGGTTTATAGGCATTAGGAATACCGCATCCATAGCAAAAAATTTTCCTTTTTTCCGCGCAGTCTTGATACCTATGCCCCTCCTTCCTGCAATTCCAGCATACGAGAGCAAAAGCGCCTATCTCATCCTCTACCTCTCCTTCAGAAAATTTTACGGCATCATCGATGTTCGCTTCCTCCCAGAGCTCTGATATCTGCTTCTTAAAGACCGATGGTTTCTGATAACCATGATTCTTACGGACTTCTTCTAAAAAGCATTCCCTTTTCCTGCATATATCCCTCAAGGTTTCCATCGAATCTACCCGTATGTTAAGAATTTCATGCTGAATTTCCGGACGTAAATTACGCCTCACAATTTCAATCAGCGTCTTCTCACTAAGAGGCTGGTCGAGTCTATCAGTTAGCTTTAGGATGGCATCGTAGAAACTTTCGAACGTTTCTTTTTCCCTCTGTTTTCTATCCCTTATCATTTGGCGGATATCCACATCCGTTCTGGAGTCTCGGAATTGCTTCCTCAACGCAGCACAAAGCTCCTGCCAACGAACTACTCCTATTGACTTGTGATATCGCCAAAAGAAATCAGATGCCTTGCCATCAAATAGCGAATTCGCATTACCACACAGAAGTGAGAAATTTCCCTCTAACGTCTGATGAGTAAGGGCCTCAACTCTATAGATAAAGCTATCGATTCCTATTGTATCGGTGGTTCCTGAAAATCTTAATTTCCAGTTCGACATTATGTGGCCTACTTTGTCTGGTCTTTGGGCCAATTCTGAACCTACCGATCGGGCGCTGGTAGCACGCGGAGGTAACCCCGGATCTGGTTGCTGCCCATTGATTCCTAGTAGCTGCTCCAAAGAAGTATTCCTGCTAGTATTTGGATTTGGCGTTTGTCTTTGCTGCTCCATATTATTTATGTGAGCTTCTACATTGGTTTGAATGAGATTCGCCATTTGTTCTGTCAACTGAGTTAACAGCTCGTTCTGCATAGCCTTGACAGAGGCTGCAATTTCGCCAGACGTCTGGCTCATCTCGACGATGGACGGGTTCTCGCTCGCACTTAGCTCTTCACTTCTCGTTTTGGCCAAATCTGATAAGCTATCTGCTCTTGGGATTGGTACGAGTCTAGATTGCTGCCTCGTTAACACAGATGTGCTAGCTGGATTTGTAATGGTTTGAGCTATGCAAACCGAATCACAAGTTGGGCAAGTTGTTTTAACAGTGAAATGCGTTTTTATACATGCCTTATGAAACGGATGCCCGCACTTCGTTTTATAATTTTCCCCAGTTCCCAACTCGGACTTGCATAAGCTGCATTCTATGCTTCGAGGAGGCACCCCTTTTCGTGGCGATCTATCCAGACCCATAGAACTATTTAATTTCTTCCCAGAATTAATTACATCATATTGCGGAATAACCCCCCAATAAATGTATCAAATCTATTTATGTAGCCTGTATAATGAATGTACATATGTATATGAGTATATATAAAAAAAAATATAACAAAAATAAGATATAAAAAAAATTATAAAAAAAAAATATAGAAGAAAATATAAAAATGTTTCTATAAAACAAATATATAAAGAAATTTAATTCTTTGAAATTATACCATCAAAAGAAAAGAATGATCTCCCGACTCCCAATAGCTCCCTGCAGAAGCTGCACACCAATTGTCCGCTTTTGTTGGTAACGTCTAATAGCAAATTTATGAAACTGACCAACCCAAATGAATCGTGGACAGGAGGCATTTCATGACAAAAAAACTCTCCTTGTTTCCTACTCGACTCAATTTCTCGATCACAAACAAATAGAAGAACTGCCATGTTTCCGTTCAAGTCCATCTGCCGTGGTCAGAGATTCATCCCTAAGGTTGAATCAACTTGATTTCCAATCGTCAGAATGGCTTTTCAACAAAAACATCAAAACAAATAAAAGATAAAGTTAAGTGAAAACTATCGCTAGGTAAATGTGGTCAGAAGGCAACTGCTCGCAGCCGACCCATTCTGAATTCCTATGCATTCTATCCCAGTCGTCCCTTCACTTGTTGAAAATATAGAAATCCCGCTCGAACCCACATCTCACTGGACAGGTTATCGCCTCTGAGGCTAATTTGCCTGCATTCCAAGTTTTTGTCATGGTTCCAAGCTCGCAGAAAACTTTGTAGTGAAACAGATATTTGCCATCAAAGCTATACGCTAACCAGCGTAAACTTTACGGACAGCTACCCTACGCTATTCACTCAGACAATACAAGGTTGTAAATAAGACAGATGGGAAAGAAGACAATTGTGGTCAATGTAATGTGTGAGTCCTCCTGGTATTAATTAATCGGAGTCAATCCGATGTACAACACAAGGTGGCCCCACGTTGGGCGCCAAAAATAAAGATCTTCTTAATTATTACTGTAATGGGTAACGAGTACTTGGGCGAGATGGTATTACTCGGCTATGACCGGCACGTATTGTTTCCGGCTGCTGGCTCGTCAGCAAGGGGGTGGAGTTGTTTTATTGTCATAGTCCGAGGCCCTTTACTTTCTTTATTTTAAATTTAACGTGCAAGAAAAAAACAAGCCATACACCTCACCGGACAGAGTTCACTACAAATGACCACATAACACGGACGATTACCTAAAAGACAGACGGACGATCCTCAGCTGTTTCGAGGACTCCTTGCCCACCCTACCTTGGTCATGCCATTCCATACATCTATCTGTCGGCCATGACCCCTTGGGGTGCCGACACGCGCTACAGGGGCTTGGAAGGGGAGATCAAATTTTTTTTTTTTTTTATTTTTTTTTCATGTGGAAAATTTGTATTTGATTGTAAACAAGTTTACTGCTACCTTTCGTGGCAACTTAATCTAGTTTTACATTTAAGGGGAAAAACAATTGATCACAGGAGATACATACTTAAACTTAATGTTACATATATGGAGTAGGTACATACATTATTTAGAATATTTACAAAAAGTTAATGAGATGTTATAGGAGGGATCTAGTAGGGAGATCCAGTGGATGACTCCTTTTGAGTCTTCTTTTCCTTGGCGGGTTAATTAGACGTCTGGCTAGCGCATTAGGGTGACCACCAAGTCTTTGCAAGTACCTTGCTGCATGTAATTGTATAACATCGCCGACTTTGGGAACCTTTAGGTCCCTCTCGATGTCGCTGTTTCGTATGTACCATGGAGCATTGCATATTCGTCGTAGAATTTTTGACTGAGCAACTCTAATTTTATTTAAGTTGATTTTTGACGCGATGCCGTAAACTTGAAGTGCGTATTTCCATATGGGGCTGAGGATGGACTTGTATATCGTGACTTTGCTGTACAGCGATAGCTTATTTCTTGGTGCAAGTAGCCACGCCATCTTTCCCGCTGGGGAGATCATAAGAATTGTTTAGTTAAACATTATAATGATATTTATTGGAACTAAATTATACATAAAAATACGGGGTATATGTTCCCTCCCATAGGCTACCTGGGCCTGGTTCCCTTGAACTAGGATCAGGTAAACTTATAAACTAGTATTTGAATAAATGTGCAATGGTAAAGATTAAAATTTAAAGATAGAATATAAATGTTGATTCTTACGGGCTACGAAACGGTGAGGCAATTTGGTCGGAACACCCATAGACAATTTCTTCCATGCCCAAATGATTGTAATCAAATACCTAGTAAATAAACTCACTTTTACTGCGGATCCACCGTCGAAAGCGCTTTCTGATGGTTGCTGCAAAACTGTGGTTAATATGATATTTTGGGTTCGGGTGTATTATTATTGCATTTCGGTTATAAACATATTGGTTCTTGTTATTTTGTTTGTTTTGATCTGTGCATGGAAGGTTATCTATTTATGGATTTGTTTTAGTTTCATATTCACTCTTCCTCTTGCCCTTCTTTTCCTACTCTATGCTCCCTCACTGCTGTTCTTCATTTCTGCATTTCTTTTTTATGTATATGTATTTAAACTTAAATAGCTGTTCTGCTGCTCGGTACTATTCTGCTTACTCTTATGTTAACTTATGTTACTTCACTCGGCTTATCGCCAGCCCCCTTCGGCTCCGTTGCTGGCGAGCGTTTTTATAGCTCGCTCGCTCTCCTATTGGGCCCTGCCTTTGCTGCTTGCGTGTTCTCTCTCTCCCCCGCTTTCACTCTCTGCCTATGAGCGCATCACCTTTGGCTCCGCTCGCCCTCTTTATTTTTTTTGGGGCATTACCCTTGCAGCTCTGAGTATTGAACTCCAACAACACACTAACTCTTTCCTTCCCTATGTACTGCGGATCTTAATTGGGCCTTGTTAACTGTATTTGCCATACGGCACGTTTAGGTAGGATTTGCGCTATTTTTCCTCCTTTTTCTCCGTTCGTATTTCGCCGATGCTGAACTTTCCGCTATCGCGGATTATCGACCGTCCCGCTTTGTGGCCGCCGCCTCACCGACGTCGATCCGGCTGCCCGCGAAGGTCGAGCCTCTCTGAATTTTTTCTGCGTCTCTGCTCCCTCGCTCTGTGCTGCGACGGATCAGCTGCTTGGAGCGCCGCTGCTTCGCCAGCCCAAATTGCTAGGCGCCAAATCCGTCAATCTTGGCCCCAGTGGCCGACCTAACTTCAGTTATCGTAGTCCCGCGACTTTTGCTTTGCTGCTGCTGGATACCACTCGCGCTTTGACAATATTCTTTTCTTGACTTTGGAACTTTTTCATTAATGATTTTTGCTGAGCCTGTTCGGGGCGATGTTGGTCGCTCGACATCCAAATTCCAAAAGGAAGATGGACACGCTCCCATCCACTATGAGACCGGTCGGATCCGCTGGATGACGTTCGAATGTCATCGCTTTCTCCTCCTTCTCTTCACCTTCCATCAGCGTTAACTCACCCCCAGAGGGAGCCAACCTTTCAGAGCACCGTTTAAGAGCCCCTGACTCCAAAACCCCCTGTAGCAGCGAGACTTTGGCTGCCCATACAACGCCGTTGGCGGTCAAATTAGTTTACGCCCTCAGCTACAAGCCTCTTACAAATTCGCAACCTTCGATAGGGATAACGATGAATTTACGCATATGAATTGCGCCGAGTATCCCCACGGAGCCTGGTGGTACGACTTCTGTTCGCGAAGGTAATTCATCCGTCCACTGAGTATCACACAAACACATACGAATTATTCAGTTAATATCCTCTTCCCATAGCAATTTGAATGGCAAGTACTTCAAGGCCAAGGTGGACAATGTCCAGGTCATTTTCTGGGAGCAATGGTATAGCTTCAGATCTCTGAGATCCGTGCAGAAGCTAGTCCACCCATAGAGCCAAATGGAGCTGAACGATTAACCGAGGACCAAGCGTACTGTACCCCTAAAAATTCATTAAAATGAATCCCTCCATCAGCTCAACACACCCGAATGCCCATTATTTTTAATAATTTACGCGTATTATGTTTGTTTCGAGAGGCTTTAAGAGCATTGTTAAACCAGATAAATCTCAATACGAAGCCGAGCGCCAAACGCCGAACCCCATTCATCTTAGTTATTTACATCTTCCGACGCCCGCCCACCCGCCACGATTCGACAGTTGATTAGCTTTCGATTTTTCGCCCTCTCCTCTCCCGGGTACAATAATTACTTCGTTACAGTTCACTGCAGTTCGCTGCTCTAGACATTTGTTTATTCGCGCACAAGTGATTAGTGCAATTAATTCTCATTTTCATTTTCATTTTCATTTGTGCTCGCATTTCGTTCGCTGTTGCAACAATTTAATGAAATCTAATTGAGCTCTGACTCTGGTCTTGAAGTGCTTCTATGGGCCTGGTCTGGTCTGCCCCCACCATTTGTCACTTGCACTTTTATTGCCGAGGGACCGCTGAGGGAGTGGAGAAACTCAATTGGAGTAAATAAAGGCTTGACAAATTAGCCAAAGTCGAGGCATAAAATATAAATGAATATCGATGCGACGGAGGATTTATGGTCTGAGAAGAACAATTTTTATTTAAATTGAGTTTGTTCCAGTTTCATACAGAATCTTACAGATCTTTGGAACACTTAAACATTTGTTGTTTCCTCCAATGTTACTTTACTCTAATTTGTAGTTTCTAAGGCACTTAATATATGTATCTGCAGAGGCCTGAACAGAAGCCACCGCTGTTGCATGGACACTCGGATCAAATGAATGTAGAGTGCACTTTATTGTAAATATAAAAAATGGCATTGACGTCGTTGACGATGTAGCCCGCCCATCTAGCCCATTGTAAATCTAGCTAAAACGAGCACACGCGGTAATTTTTAAATAATTTTTAAAAAGGTATAACAAATTGGTAAAAATGCTTTTTTGTTCATGAAAAGCTTACAAATAATACAGTGACCAATAAAAGTCTAAGCATCACACCCATTTTGAACATTCAGAGGTGAAAATTAATTGTACATATTCAGAATGGGTGTCAGGCTTAGACTTTGTGGGTCACGGTCAATGGTATGTAGTTCTATGGATTATGCATCACATTTAGCCAATTTCTGAAGAGCGCTCTTGGCAGCAGCCAATTTGGCTTGGTCCTTGTTGGAGCCGAAATCAGTGACCCGAATGATCTTCTCCATGCAGGTGAACTGGCAGTACAACATCACAACGTCCTTGTCTACCAGGGGCGGACCGTAGACGGGATTGGCCAGCTTGTGCTCATGGAGCTGACGAATCGTGCTGATGGGTATATTCTGGGAGAATTCCTTCAGCTCGGGCTCAAACGAATGGTAGATCATCTGCCAGGTTGTCTGCAGATCCCGGCAATCCAGGTAGACGGCCGCGATAAGGGCCTCCAGGGCATCGCCTAAAGCCTTGGGGACATCTACGTTTTGCGGCAAGTTGAAAGCACCGATGCGTGGACCGTCTTCCGACTCATTTTCCATGGCCATCTCCACTTCATCGTCCAAGTCCAGAATAACGGGCTGCACATCTCTCTTCTCGCGCAGAAAACGTACATGATTAGTGACTCTGTGTCCCTGGCTCTCTTGGAATTTCACAAACTTGCTGATGGTCTCAAAAAGCAACGCGTTCTCTGCCAGAATGAAGAGGTGCAGCTTGTGGCGCACGCAGATGCATCCCAGTGTCATGTTATTGACCAATGCCGAGCGCAGATCCGTGAGCTCGCCCGGACGCAGCTTGGTATTGTTTTCGAAAATGTATGCAGAGATGAGAAAATCGAGTATGGCATCGCCAATGAACTCCAGCTCCTGGTAGCAGCCGGTCAAGCAATTGGTGGAAAACGACGGATGCGTCAGGGCCTGCAAGAGGTAGCCCCGATCCCGGAATTCGTAGCCCAGATTCTGCTCTAAATAGGAGTGGTTGATCAGGAAGCCATCAATATCGTCAGGGCTCGCGTTGGCTCGCATCTTGGTGCTCTTCAACTGAAGATCGAGCAGCTGCGACAATGGCTTATCAACGTCCGGCTTGCAAATGCCGAAGTATTCCAGCATGCGGAAGCCATGTTGCAATCCATAGTTTCTCACAACGACTCCCAGAAGGGCCTCCAGAGTGTCAGCCACCACCTTGTTCTGAACAGCGACCTCACCAAAGAAGTAGTTCACGCCGGAGGAGAAGTCTCGGCCGGCATAATAGCCTTGCTGATTGCTCTTGCAACCTTGCACAAAGCGACGATAGGTATCCTCGTTGCAACGACCTGCCAGAATCTCCTCGTCACTAAGGGCCAGATTGAAGAGATTATGGGGACCAATCAGTTTGGCAAAGCTCGGCTGCTCCGTCCACACATCCAAGACATCTTCGGGCAGATTAATGCTGGGCGGAAGCCACGTTACTCTGGGGTCGAACAGACTGCAGCTAATACGACTGGGAATATCCGTCTCCCTGAGGCAATACATCAGGTTCTTGTTGGACACCAGCCTCGACTTGACCTGCGTGAGCGTGCCTTCGTTCCAGTCGGGATACCTGCTGGCCAGGTAAAGACTGGCACTCATCTTGAGAAACGAGTCACCCAACAGCTCCGCTCGCTCCATATCATAAACATCGGCAGATCCCGCTGTGGTGATGGCCGCCAGGAACTCACCCTGGTGGGCCGGAGTGATGTGATTATCGGAGACGCTCTTCATCAGAACCGGCAACACATTCAACGACTGTGGTTTGGGAGCTGAGCTGGTCGGCGGGAGCAGGGCAGGCCGGGCGGCAGGGGGCATTGCTGGACTCCTGGTCTCATAGATGTTCCCTTTAGGCATCTTGAACTGCGTCTCCAGCCAGAACTCCCTGTCGTCCTGCTCCATTTTGTCGAGAGACGCCCCTTGGCCGGATATAAAATTGTTGTAATAGTTCAACTCCACGGTATAGGCGGACATGATGTTCCGGGGTAGGTCTACGGGTTTTGAGGTACTGCTGCCACGAATGTTGTAAGTCGCGTATCTGAAGTGTCTTCATCCCAATCTCAACTTCTTTGATGGGTAGGGGCTCAAGAATGGAGCGTGACCCTTCTTAATAATCATTGGGAACGGCATTGCCATGGGAATCCACATTGCGGCGCAACGACCAGTCGATCTCCAAGAGCTTTGGCGTATAGTCAACTCCATTTTGAGGCAGATGTTGCAGCCCCAGGTAGGTATTGAAGCGTTGTCGTAATGCCTCAGCATGCAGCATGAAGTGGAGCCGGTTCAAGATGCTGGGTAGAAACACTGCTTTTATCCAGAGGTCGCCGGGGAAATCGAAATTAAAGCCGAGCTCCGGAATGAGGATGATCTTGACCCTGGCCTTGCTCTGGGCCGACGTCTTGCCCCGCTGCTGGACATAGAAGTTCAGTTGCTCCGTAAGATCGCGCACCTCGATCAGGAACTGGTCCATGCGAACAATTCCTTCGATGTCATCGCCATACTTGGACGTTGTGAACTCGCCATAGCTCGTGTTCTGGTGGTTGCTTTCCATCAGGCTGCTCGGAGTCAGGTCTCTGCGCACCTTGTGCACGAGCATTCGCTTGCTCGCGAAGTTGGCATACCACTTAGTCACAATTTTCCCCTCATAGTCCTCTGGACGCGGCGCTCGCTGTTCCTTGCGCTACTTCGCACTGACGGGCTTCGGGGTGGGCAGACGCTGGAACTGACGGACCAGCGGCCAGTCCACCACATTCTGATGCTTTGCGCCCACGGCTAGAGGCACGATCAGGTAGGAGTTGTCCTTGCTTCGACGATCCAGTACAAAGCAGGGATGCCAGATCTTAAACAGATCGCGGAACAGCATTCCATGGAACTGATGAAGTTGCTCCAGCTGCTCCGCACTTGTAATAACCAGCTCTCGCGGGTGCTCCCTAACCTGCACATGAAATGGGCCCTTAGTTGACCGTATCGATAACTAAAAGCACCCAAGGAGGAGAATGATTAAACAGAATTAGTGGGTATTTGATTGAATAAGACTCACCATCGTCGCTGTATTTCTTCCAGTGGTCAAAGTGAAAGTCGGCTATCGCCGTCACCCGGTCCTTAAGCGTGACGGGTAGGAAACGCTCGTTGAGCTCCCCCGTGGAGTACAGTTTAATGCAGGTCTTAAAGGCTGCCGATATTTTTGCCGCCTTAACGGAAGTCATGGGATCGCTCTGGAATGATTCGAACATGATTACTGACTGTCGACGCTGGGTAGTCCATTTTGGGCTTACATAAATTTTGTCCCGCACGGACGAGCTGAGTGGAAGTTCGATAGAGACGACTTCTTTGCTTGCGGCCTGTGTGCCAAAGAGTTCCCGCTTCTGGTCCCAACTGATTAGTGTGATCCAGGGCTCCACAAAGCCGAATGCATCCGAGGGCAGGCTCTGGCAGTAGCGGTGGAGCAGCATCAGGGCACTGCTAGGCAGCAGCACGGCACCTTTTTCGTTTATAAATGGTGGGATCAATTCGTGGAAGTGATCGGCTATCTCTTGCATCAGGGGTTCGGCCCGATCCAGGACGCGATCCTTTAAATACTCTTCGATGTCGTTATGGGCTTGGCGATATTGATTGATTTGTTGGTTGGTTTTTATGCGGTCAAGCTCTGAGGAAAAAAGCACAAACTGGGCCTCCTTGGATCGAGCCCGCCCCTTCGTCTGCACGTACATGTTAAATGTCTTTAATGGATCCAGGATCAACACGTAATTGCAGGCCTTTACATCGATGCCTTCCTCTAGAACGCTCGAACAGACCATCAGGTTGGCTTCGCCATCCCTAAATTGATGAATGGCCTTTGATGGGGATTGCGACAGGGGAGAATAATATACTTTTAATATAATGTTCTGTGCTGAGGCCCGGGGCATAACGTACCGACTTTTGCCACTTGCGCTCCAGGACGCTCTCACAATCCGCTGAAACTGAGTTGCGGCCCACCATAAACTGCGGCACGAGAACATCGCGCAGCGCCGGAATAACCGCAATGAACTTCTTCAACAATTGGTATATGCATTTGCTCGTATACCGGCGCTCAACGAAGACCAAGCAGCAAATATCCTTGGCATCCTTGCCCGAGAACGTTTTCTGCACGTAATGCAAAAATCTCTGCACCTTGGGAGTCAAAAAGTTCATGATGGTTTCCTCCGTGTGGACTGCGTCATCGGGTTCCGTATCATCGTCGACCAAATCGCGAAGCTTTTTCTTTAGCATGTGATTGATCCGGTTACACAGACAGATGGCCAACTTATATATGTGGGTCAGGGCAAAGGTTTCCGACTGATGCAGCTTGATTTCAAACTCTAGAATCACCGATACTATGGCCATGGCTGCCGCATATACGCCGTAGTGCTCCAGCTGGTACTGGAAGTCGTTGAGCAGAGTCTTTATATATCCTTTCTTCTGCGGATCGCGGGGGGTCGACAGTCCCTTGGAATAGCGCGTAGGCTGTTTGCCAATCTCCAAATCGTCTAGGCGTACGTTGAAGTGCTCAATGCATCTATGTATGGCGTGCCCGATCACAAGGCTCCCCACTTGGTCTGGATAAGTCCTTAAACACTCCCTTGGTTTGGTGGAGTAGCTGCAAAAAATAAACAGAACTGCTATAGCGTGATTTCTTCTATGGAAAGGGCTTAAAAGGTCTTACAGCATCACGTTTTTCAATTCCTCCGTGTCGGACACGGTGATGATATTGCTTCTGTAGGTCGTCTCCAGCTCTCTGAGCTTTTGAGCGACCAGCTTAAATTCGTTGCCTTTATTGAGTACACCTGTCAGTCCCAAAACGCGCGGCAGTGGCGTGTTTCGGTCAGCGAGTAAAAACAGATGCATGAACTCATGGTAGGGATGGTGGCCAGTGCCATGGCGGCACTCGTCTATAATCACGATGCTCACAGAGCTCAGCTCCAAGTACTTCTGGGTGACCATATTCAACATGACTTGGGCTGTGCCCACCAGAACCTATTGTCGTTGCAAGATATAAGAAAATTCAATTAGAAAAAAAAGCCAGGGCCAAATTTGTAAAGCACTTGGAAGCACAAATACTAGTGCATCCGTTCTATATAAACGAATATCAGAAATGCATATTGGTTTGATGAGGCGTCATGAGCTCGACACTAACTTGGCTATCGCTTATTTCGTGGCTCCATTTTATCTTCGACCAGTCGTCGACGCCCTGCTCCCCCACAAAGAACCCCACTTTGAGATTTGAGAACTTCCTCACGGCCATTGCCTGCTGGCGGGCTAGCTCGACTGTATTCCACATAAATATAGCTCGTTTTCCGCCCTCCTCGATTGATCTGTAGGAGTGTAAACAAATCCGAGAATTCAGTTCAACAGCTACATACGTATTTGCTTATGTATGAGTGTGTTTGCAAAATTCCAGTATGAAACGAGGGGGAACGTTGCGAGTTGCTGCGGACACCGCAACTCTACAGTTATACCCGATACTAAGTCAGTATGGCTCTCCTCCGGCAGACGCCGCTAATATTAACCGACATGACAAAGAGTGCGTGCGAGTGAGACAGAAAATCAGTCTGAGCGTGACGTCGGGCGCTGCGTAGCCAGTGCAAATTGATTTGTTCCTTTTGGCTATAAAAATGATTTGATCTGATCCAGATTCAGCAATCTGATAGATATGGTCATTATCTATGATTCTGCGTTCTTAGTTTTCTCGAATCTGCAATATTGTGGATGCAACAGATTTTCGTCCTTTGTGGGGGCGGAAGGGGGTGGGGCGAAATTCTGAGATAACAGGAGTGCGGATACTAAATTTGGTTACTCTAGCGTTAATAGTCTCTGAGATTTGTGGATGCCCAAGATTTTCGTCCTTTGCAGGGGCGGAAGGGGGTGTGGCGAAATTTGGACACGAAACGGTCAAGGTCCGATATCACAGGAGTGTGGATACCAAATTTGGTTGCTCTGGCTCTTATAGGTTCTGAGATCCTTGAACTCATATTTTGCAATTGGCAAAACCGACCATGAAACCTGTGTGTTAGAGAGAGACAGAGCGAGAAAGAATGAAATTGTTTTCTTGCTTCTGGCTATAATAATTATACGATCTGGTTCAGATTTTGCACTCTAGAAGATATAGTCATCCTCTACGATTCTGCGTTTTTCTCGTATCGTCGAAATTGTGGATGCCACAGATTTTCGCACTTTGTGGGGGCGGAAGTGGGCGGGGCAAAGTTTTGAAATATTCTTGTAGGAGTGACATCACAGAAGTCTGGATCCAAAACATCGTTGCTCTCGCTCTTATAGTCTTTGAGCACTAGGCGCTGAAGGGGACGGACAGACGGACGGACGGACAGACAGACAGGGCTCAATCGACTCGGCTATTGATGCTGATCAAGAATATATATACTTTATGGGTTCGGAAACGATTCCTTCTGGACGTTACACACATCCACTTTTACCACAAATCTAATATACCCCAATACTCATTTTGAGTATCGGGTATAAAAAAATGCAAGCGACTTACTTGTCCATGTCTTTGGAGAATCGCTTCAGGGCCAGGATGGCCACGTATGTCTTGCCAGATCCGGTCGGCAAGTAGATTATCCCATTGTTCTTCATAATATGATCCACGAGACGCAGCTGATAGCTGCGAGGCTGCAACAAATGCGAATGCATTTTTACAATTCAGCAAAAAGTATAAACTTATGTATATACACTGGAATTTATATTATTTATACCTTTATTTCGGTTTCCCCAATATGCACGTTGTCTGCCATGATGATCCTATTTGCTCCGGGTGCCAGCTGAAAGTGGTGAAATAAAATAAAATTCAGTGACTGCAGGCACAAGCTCGCCAACTAAGATGATTGCTGACGTGGCTATAATGAAACAGCATGTTTTTCTGGATGTGGCCAGCTACTAGCTGGAAGTACGGGGATTTACATTTTTTCCAGTCACCTTTCTCTGTGTGCGGAAAACACCGCGATGGACGCGCAGGTTGACCGGCAAATGTCTCGCCTCACCTTTGCTTTAATTGAACTTTGTTGCACCGATATATTGTATTGAACAAGTATTTGATCAGATAAGATAATAAATTCCAAGAGCTAAATAAATAAATTGCCAAAAAAAGACAAAAAAGAAAATGAAGTCCTGTCCCTCAGTATTATCCGCGGGCTTATCGCTAAAATATACCGTCCGACCCCCAGAAATATACCAAAATGTACCGTCTCATTTAAAAAATATACCGTAAATATACTGACGAATTCAAGTTCTATTTTACATATTCCTCGTTTATGATATTCCGTGGAATATTACTAGCTATATAGAAAATTAAGCCATGCCCACATAGTTTTATCCGATTAGTGAATCTATTTGCGAATTGACTAGTTTATTTTAAACACTTGCTTTTATTGGATCTTGTCTAAAAGAATGTATTAGTGAAATAGGTCAACCAAAAAACGGTTTTAGCGAAATAAGTCAAAACAAAAAAACGAGGCTAGTCGTTCATATTGCTCAATTTAGAGATTCCGTTGAATAATTCTGGCTAACTAAAACCCTTAGTTCGGCTCACATAATTTTAGGCCGTTGATAAATACATTTTCTACAAAATTGGTTAGTTTTAAGTCCTTGCTTTTGTTGTATTTTGACTTAAACAAGGTTTAAACAAAATAGTTCAACAAAAAAACAGTCGCAATGTTGCTGGTATTTAAAGACATGATGCGTGTATAGCCCTTTGTATACCCTGTTTTCCAAAATGTTCTTAAAACGTAATTGATGAAGAAATTTTCTCAAATTGATATGTGTTAAACATATTCATGCATGATTATTCTTGGTCTCTGTAGAAAGAAATCGTTGAAATAGGTTTAAATATTCCAGAAGGGTATTTCATTGTTGCTATCGATAAACGGGAAAACTGCCAACTGCTGAAAAACTGCACCTCGAATGAAATGCTGCTGGACTGCCAACCTGCTTTAAGTAGAGCGCGAAGTATGAAAGTGAATGAAACAAAACACCAATGTTTAAAAAAAAATGTATTTAAATAATGTATTAAAATAATTTAAATATTTGTATTTAAAATAAACTTTAAATTTAAGCCCAGCTATGGTTAACAAACGAATCAAACGCAGCTGTACAAGTACACTTTCAAGTTCAAGTGCGGCTTGGAAGTGCAGTAATTCTTATCAGCAAACAGCTTTGCATTAGCTTCCGGATTTGAACAGTTAATTCAATCAAAATGCATTTCGTTTGCGATCTCAGTTTAATTTTGATTGCAATGTGCATGGTTCGGAGCATACGACTCACAATGGAAAACTACTTCGTTTTACTGCTGATTCTTTTGGCTGTACCTTGGTCCAAAGCCAAATTGGCTGCTGTCAAGAGCGCTCTTCAGAAATTGGCTAAATGTGATGCATAATCAATAGAACTACATACCATTGACCGTGACCCACAAAGTCTAAGCCTGACACCCATTCTGAATCAGTACAATTAATTTCCATCTCTGAATGTTCAAAATAGGTGTGATGCTTAGACTTTTATTGGTCACTGTATTATTTGTAAGCTTTTCATGAACAAAAAAGCATTTTTACCAATTTGTTATACCTTTTTAAAAATTATTTAAAAATTACCGCGTGTGCTCGTTTTAGCTAGATTTACAATGGGCTAGATGGGCTACATCGTCAACGACGTCAATGCCATTTTTTATATTTACAATAAAGTGCAGAGTGCACTCTACATTCATTTGATCCGAGTGTCCATGCAACAGCGGTGGCTTCTGTTCAGGCCTCTGCAGATACATATATTAAGTGCCTTAGAAACTACAAATTAGAGTAAAGTAACATTGGAGGAAACAACAAATGTTTAAATGTTCCAAAGATCTGTAAGATTCTGTATGAAACTGGAATAAACTCAATTTAAATAAAAATTGTTCTTCTCAGACCATAAATCCTCCGTCGCATCGATATTCATTTATATTTTATGCCTCGACTTTGGCTAATTTGTCAAGCCTTTATTTACTCCAATTGAGTTTCTCCACTCCCACAGCGGTCCCTCGGCAATAAAAGTGCAAGTGACAAATGGTGGGGGCAGACCAGACCAGGCCCATAGAAGCACTTCAAGACCAGAGTCAAAGCTCAATTAGATTTCATTAAATTGTTGCAACAGAGAACGAAATGCGAGCACAAATGAAAATGAAAATGAAAATGAGAATTAATTGCACTAATCACTTGTGCGCGAATAAACAAATGTCTAGAGCAGCGAACTGCAGTGAACTGTAACGAAGTAATTATTGTACCCGAGAGAGGAGAGGGCGAAAAATCGAAAGCTAATCAACTGTCGAATCGCGGCGGGGGAGCGGGCGTCGGAAGAGTTGATAACAAAGACGAATGGGGTTCGGCGTTTGGCGCGCGGCTTCGTATTGAGATTTATCTGGTTTAACAATTTGTGTAAAAATAATGGGCATTCGTGTGTGTTGAGCTGATGGAGGGATTCATTTTAATGCATTTTTAGGGGTACTGTACGCTTGGTCCTCGGTAAATCGTTCAGCTCCATTTGGCTCTTTGGACGGACTAGCATCTGTACGGATCTCAGAGATCTGAAGCTATACCATTGCTCCCAGAAAATGCCCTGGACATTGTCCACCTCGGCCTTGAAGTACTTGCCATTCAAATTGCTATGGGAAGAGGATATTAACTGAATAATTCGTATGTGTTTGTGTAATACTCAGTGGACGGATGAATTACCTTCGCGAACAGAAGTCGTACCACCAGGCTCCGTGGTGATACTCGGCGCAATTCATATGCGTAAATTCATCGTTATCCCTATCGAAGGTTGAGAATTTCATCTTGTCATGGGTGCGTAACGCGTCGCTGGAATTTCCTTGATAATAGCCGAGCAATTTCAATTCGTAGCCTTCCTCCTCGCTGCCAATAACAAAGTCATCGTAGTGAGCATAGCTTGACTCTCCATTGAATCTCCTGAAGCTTATGTAGAGCTCATGAGGCTGGGAGCTGGTCAGGCGGTGCAGTTTTTCGAGGCCAATAAAGAACTCCCCGTTGAGCTTGCCAAACCATTTCCTGTACTGATCCCAGTTGCGATAGAAGTTCACAGAGCCATCCAGTCGACGCTGAATAGCCATCCATCCAGGACCGGCGGCCGTGAGACCCTCACAGGACACCAGATCAAATGAATCCCAGACGACATGCCGTAGGGCATACAAGAGGTGGTGGCTGCCTCCCAGCCTGCCAACAGGTCGTCCTTCTTCTCCCTGAATTTACCATCAAAATATACGACTTTGGCTCTCAGATGATCGATCAATGCCGCACTGGAGGTGTTCTGTTTTCTTAAATCACTCAACACGTGCTGTTTCCTCTTCAATCTGATCTCGTAGACCTTGACCTTCTGCTCGAGTACCTTGATTTGATCCGTCTTTTCCTTCAGTTTAGCTGTATATTCTGTGAGATTCTCAAATCTCTTCAGTAGATCGTCGTCAGTGTGTTCCTTGGTTTGAAGCTTGTTTATTTCATTTTCTCTGTCCTTGATGGTGGCTGCACCATGGTTTTGTGCTGATCAATGTGGACTTCTGCCAACTTCTCGTGCACGGCTGTGACATTGGCAATGGGCATGCTACTTGACGGTACTACTTCAGTTTTGTTCTTCAAGTCTATAATGGCAGCCTTGGTTGGCTTAAGCTTGGGGGTGGCCTCAAAGGACCAAGGTACAGCCAAAAGAATCAGCAGTAAAACGAAATAGTTTTCCATTGTGAGTCGTATTCTCCGAACCATGCACATTGCAATCAAAATTAAACTGAGATCGCAAACGAAATGCATTTTGAATGAATTAACTGTTTAAATCCGGAAGCTAATGCAAAGTTGTTTGCTGATAAGAATTACTGCACTTCCAAGCCGCACTTGAACTTGAATGTGTACTTGTACAGCTGCGTTTGATTCGTTTGTTAACCATAGCTGGGCTTAAATTTAAAGTTTATTTTAAATACAAATATTTAAATTATTTTAATACATTATTTAGATACATTTTTTTTTTAAACATTGGTGTTTTTTTCATTCACTTTCATACTTTGCGCTCTACTTAAAGCAGGTTGGCAGTCCAGCAGCATTTCATTCGAGGTGCAGTTTTTCAGCAGTTGGCAGTTTTCCCGTTTATCGATAGCAACAATGGAATACCCTTCTGGAATATTTAAACCTATTTCAACTATGAAAAATTAGAAGAGTTTTTCTAATCAATTACCGGCTGTAATTTAAATTATTTATTTGGCGGGGCGAAAAACTTGATACGCTCGATCTAATTCAAGGTTGGCGAACAACTATATTTTCTTCACAATTCAAATCTCTTACTCTAGCTAACCTACGGTGGCAAAGCGGGGCGAATTCGCCAAGAGCGAGAGAGCGAGCTTTTATTGCGCTCCCGCTTTGCCCTATCCTAACTTACACTAGACTTCATGAAATACTGTCCTAATAACAATTATTATTATCCAAATGGCGCTACACCGGCCCCGTTGAAGGCCTGGAAGGCTTCAAACTATTGGCAGAAGCGCCAATTTGTGGATTGGCCTCCTGAACGTGGCTCCGATCAATAACTAATAATTGTGGCCATGGATGGAAGGACACGCAACACCGGCCCCGTTGAACGCCTGCATCGGCTTCAACACATTGGGAGCGGCGCTAATTTGTGTATGGGCCGCCGAAAAACCGCTCCGGTGCTAGTCCTTATTTCGACGACCCTGACCATGCCGTCCTCTCCTGCGTGCGTGGCGATGACCCTCCCCACGAGCCACTCCTGAGGCGGCAGATTGTCCTCGGCCACGATGACGAGGTCTCCTTCCTCGAGGTTCGGTTGCTGCTGGTGCCATTTGCCCCGAATTTGCAGCCCCAGGACATATTCGCGGGACCATCGCTGCCAAAACGCTTGCCTGACTGACGAGACAAGTCGCCATCGCCGCAAGCAACTGAGACTCTCCTGGTCCGGAGTCCGCAGTGCTGGGGGGGCGATGAGCGACCCGCCTGTCAGCAGGTGCCCGGGTGTTAGGGCCTCGCCGTCGCTTGGATCTTGGCTGATGGCTCCCAGCGGCCTCGAGTTCATTATGGCCTCGATGCCGACGAGGACTGTGGCGAGCTCTTCGGCGGTTAGGAGCGCGCTGCCTACCGCCCGTAGGAGTAGGCTCTTGGCAGTTTTTACACCTGCCTCCCATAGCCCTCCCATGTGAGGAGCTCGCGGCGGTATGAACGCAAATTCGCATCCGTTCTTTGACGCGAAGTCGCGAATTGCGTCTCCTTGCTCCTTGAGCCTGATCCGCAGAGCGCTGAGATGGCGGCTCGCTCCGACGAAGTTCGTCCCGTTGTCGCAATGAACGACTTGGGGATATCCTCGGCGCCCGACGAACCTTTGAAAAGCCAACAAAAAACAATCAGTGGTTAGATCGGAAACTATTTCTAGGTGAACCGCCTTGGACGCAAAACAAACAAAAAGCGCAATGTATGACTTGTATGGGGGCCTTCCGCGAATTTTCAATGTCGTGTGCACTGGTCCACAAAAATCAACGCCGCAAATTGAAAATGGGCGGAGAGCACGGAGTCGATCTGCGGGTAAATTCCCCATGAGTTGCGTCAGCAATCGAGGCTTGCATTTAAAACAGCGCATACACGATCGAACTGTCTGACGGCAGACCTCCTGAGCGTTCACTATTCACACGCTCTGTCGAAGGATGCTCACAAGTGCTCGTGGGCCGACATGAAAATTCGAATGGTGCAGATGACGAATATAGCTTCGCACGAATTGCGAGCGCTTAGTCAAAAGCAGAGGAAACTTGGCATCGTATGATATAGGAGCTTTGGCTAGTCGCCCCCCCACTCGCAACAACGAAAAGTTGCACCAAGTCCCTGTGTCTTCATGGATGAATGGGTTCAACCGCTGAAGACAAGGACCAATTGTAGATCCTTTCCTAACCTTTTCAATTTCTCCTTGATACTCGTGATGCTGGATGATTTCGACAATTTTATAAAAAGCTTCATTGTATTCGGTCGGTGAGATAGTTTTTTCGAAATTTAGGCTTGGGTCTTTACATTTTCTTATAAAGCGGAACACATACACGAACACTCTAAGCAGTTTGAGGTGTGACGAGAATCCCTCGATGACATCTAACAGCTCCGAACTTCGCACAGCCGCGGTCAACCCGACCGCAGTCTTCCTCTTTTCCAGCTGAAGATCATCGGAGTGTTCGAAATGAGCGTTCTTGGGCCAGTTTTCTTCTTCCTCTTTCAGAAATGATGGTCCTTCGAACCAAATTGACTGAACGATTTCGTCGACGTCACAACCTCTTGAGACAATATCTGCTGGGTTCTGTTTCGTGGGTACATGCCGCCACTTAGCATCATCTGACCACTCTTGAATCTCAGCCACTCTATTTGAATCGAAAGTCGACAACGAAGATGGATGAGACCGGATCCAATGGAGAGTTACCTCTGAATCCGACCAATAAACGACTCGTTCAATGGGCACGTTTAATAGGGGCTTGATTCTGTGACAGAGATCTGCGAGAAGGTGAGCGGCACATAACTCAAGCCTTGGGAGCGTTTTGGTCTTGAGCGGCGCTACTTTGGATTTCGAAGTCAACAATGATATTTTTAAACCTTCTGCAGTTCTGCTACGTATATAGACGCACGCTCCATACGCTCTCATGGAGGCGTCAGCAAAGGCATGTATTTGAACCGGTGACATCGGATCGGAATACACAAACCAAAATATGGATATGTCTTCCAATTGAGATAGTGTATTTTTCAACTTACTCCACGCTGTTTCCAAATGCAGCGGGATCGACTCATCCCAATCTAGTTTGTTAAGCCAAAGCTCCTGCAATAGGATCTTGCCTTTTATAACGATAGGACTTAATAAACCAAGGGGGTCAAACAACTTTGATGTCACCGATAGTATGTTCCGTTTTGTCGCTCGGAGACCCATAACTGAATTGTCAATTTTGAACTTAAAGGCATCGTCAGTAGGTAACCATGAGATTCCTAACGCCTTTGTCGACTCTGAATCCGAGATTGTTATGGGTTTGGCTGTGCTCTCAGATGCGGTGATCTCGGGTGAGTTTGAAAACCACTTAGTCAACTCAAACCCTGCGGTCTGAAGAACCTGAGACACTTCGGACTTAATTGCCCTTAGCTCCTCTACGCATGCAGCACCAGTCAACAAATCATCGACGTAAAAGTCGGACCCAATAACGTTAGCAGCTCTAGGGAATGAGAGCTTCGCAGACTTACTCATCCTTTTCAAACACCGGATAGCTAAGAATGGGGCTGGTCCAGTCCCATAGGTTACAGTGTTGAGCTTGTATAATCTCAAGGATTCAGAAGGGTCAGGGCAAACCTGTGCAGACGGAAACGGAGCAGTGTCGAGTATAATTCCTCTTGAATGGTAGGTCCCACCATCAGAATGTCATTTAAGGCCACCTGTGAGGACGTCTTGGACGAAGCATCGAACACGACTCGGAGCTTGGTAGACGTACTTTGTGGCCTCAGAACACACTGATGAGGGATTACGTAGTGTGGAGTAGAAGGAATCGTATTGTCAGTAGGAGACATATGACCTAAGGAGAGGTACTCTTCCATGAATTCCAAGTACATTTTCTTCAACTCAGGGTCACGATGCAATCGTCTTTCAAGCGACAAAAACCGCCGTTTCGCAACCTCAAAGGAGTTGCCTAAACAATTTGGATCTGATTTAAACGGGAGCCTTACTTCGAACCGACCTGATGATAGTACCTGAGTCGTCTTACGATAGTGTTCTTCACATAGCTTGTGCTCAGGTGTGGCAATTTTCTTGGTAGATGGCATTTCTTCCAGTGACCAATACTTTTTCAAGGTCCTATCGATGGATACTAGCAACTCTTCACTGCAACTCAAACTGTTTGTAATTTGAGGAGCAGAACTCCTGGAAACATATTTTCCCGACACAACCCAACCAAGAAGGGTTTTCTGAAGAGTTGGAAAGTCAGGACCTTGTTTAATTTGACCAACAGCTAATAATTCAAAGAACGATTCTGCTCCAATTAACATATCTATTCTTTGTGGCTTGTAGAAATAAGGGTCTGCCAGTGGTAGGTTCTCTGGGATTCGCCAGTCAGTCACATTCACTGACTGGTCAGGGTGATAACCTGAAATTGATTTCAGGATCCAAAAATCAAAGGAGAACTCACTACCATTTATTCGCGACTTCACCACTGTGTGTATTTTATCCTTTACTTGAGAATTAGATTCACCAATTCCAAGCAAGTTAATACAGGACTCCTCTCTACGGATCTGTAAGCGATTAGCGAGGTCCTCGGTAATAAAATTTGTTTGTGATCCACAGTCGAGCAGAGCTCTGGCCAGAATGTGTTCACCGCTCTTAGTTCGGACGCTTACGATCGACGTAGCCAGAGTTACCCTGTCCAACGCTGTCTCATGCAAAACATGTGACGCGGAAGGTTGATTCTGATTTGATGGAGGAGAAGGACTCTCTTGGGGTGGTGGCAACGCGAGACTATTAGCCGACACTGTGTATCGATGCAATAATGTATGATGTGAGCGGCTGCACACTCGACATTTATTGGCTTTGCATTTTACAACAGCGTGGCCTTTTCGCAGACAATTAATGCATAGGGATGCCGACTTAGCAAACTCAAACCTTTGCATCACCGAGAGACGCGAAAATGAATTGAAAATGAAAATGAATCTCCTGAATTGCAGTAGCTACAAGTTTGCTGAGTTCTACTGTTGGTGGAAGTGGAAGAACAAGCAAATGAACTGCGATTATGTTGCTTGCTTGGCATGACTTTGTCTTGCCTTGGCTTGGGCGATTCTTCAGCAGACAGATGCTGGTATCGACGATTCAAGACTTTCTCAAAGTCGGACCAAAGCGGCAACTTCTCATAAGTAAGCTGTTCATCCCACTTTTGTTTCGTCACTGGGTCGACTCTGTTTAAAACGAGATGAATGAGCATTGCATTCGAAATTTTTGTATCATCTCCGATCGACAGTAACGATCCGTAAATCGACGAAACAGTATCGATTAGAGTTCTTAGAGATGATGCAGATTGATGCGACATTCTCGGCAGATTGAACAATGTGGAAATATTATTCGTGAAAATCAAATAATCGTTGTCATATACTCGTTTTAGGCCAGCCATGGCCTTTTCATAATTTGCCTCGGTGACTTGGAACGCCTTTATTGTTCCTAATGCTTCATCAGAGAGGCACGAAATCAAATGATTAAATTTTTCGATCACCGGTATGCTGTTGTCGCTATGGACTAGTCTCTCAAAAAGGCTAATGAAATTTTTGAATTCCGAGTGTTTACCACTAAATTTGGGTAATGCCAATTTCGGAAGTCTAGCATGAGTTGGGGCTGAAAAAGACACTGGCTTCGTCTCGCTTGCTGCATCAAAGGCGGCGATAAGCGACATTATCTTTCCTTTGGTGACAATTATCAGCTCTTCCAACTCGGCCGCATATGCATCATCACCTGTTATGTCCTCGATTTGCTCCTGCAAATGGTTAGCCTTTTCAATTGAAGCATTCAAACAATCTAATCTACATTGTAATTCCGGTAATTGCAAAGGAATCGACCCTTGATCTAATTGATCCTCTAAGCGGCGAATGCTTTTTACTCGACTTTTGAGCTTAATCTTGAAGTCTTCAAGAGTGGATTTACTTTTTTCTGCCATAATGTTTGTGTATGAAGATTTTACACAACAAACCACTATTATTTCGATTTATTTATTTATTATTATCATTATTTTTTTTTTTATATGTTTGAACGAGAACGATAATCGAAAACGAATTTGAATTGAATGTCGAGGCACGAGGTATCAAGGGAAAGTGTCGTTGCAAGTGACGGTAGAAAACAATATACCCGTTAGATACAGGGTAGCGCGTCACTTGGCAAGTAACAGCCGAAAACAATATACCCGTTAGATACAGATACTTGGCGCACCGTTAAGCTCAAGAGCGGCAACGAAAATTCTCCCACTGCGACAGTGATTGCAGTAAACGAAAGATGTATATATGTACATATAACTGTTGCGTCCAAATAGCGTTTCACATATGTCTGTATGTGTCGATATGTATGTATTTATGTGTTTTTACCCTGTAGAACCAAAGGGGTCAATTGACCCCTCTCGAACTAGTTCTGCGCTGTTTACCGCGCAACTAGCTACGCAACTAGTTACGCGGGAAGCGAACGTGGACCAGGTCTTCGTCGACTACAATGTACTAGTTCTGCAACTAGTTACGCGAACGCGGACCAGTCGAAAAAGAACCGAAAAACGAAGCCGCCTTCGGTTTGTTTTTGAAGGCGGCAAATAACCGCAATTCCGTGGAGTTACAGTGCCCACTCAGCTAGTTTTTACCGAGCCACGACATGCAATAAGCACCGAAATGGTAAGTTAATCGTGATATTTTACTGTAGTTGCGCTCGTGGAATGAAAGAGACAAGAATTTACACAAACAAAATTAATTTGTTTTCCTCGTTTGCTTTATGCGTTGATTTTGTTCACTTCTGTACAACATCTAATCGCTGGAAGAGTCTTTTGTGTAAACATTTATTAAAAAAGTGGAAAAGAATTAATAAATAAATCAAATTAATATAAACAGGTACGTGCAAATATTACACTAGACTTCATAATTCAGATCAATAACTAATAATTGTGGCCATGGATGGAAGGTCACGCAACAAACGATTTCTTTCTACAGAGACCAAGAATAATCATGCATGAATATGTCTAACACATATCAATTTGAGAAAATTTCTTCATCAATTACGTTTTAAAAACATTTTGGAAAACAGGGTATACAAAGGGCTATACACGCATCATGTCTTTAAATACCAGCAACATTGCGACTGTTTTTTTGTTGAACTATTTTGTTTAAACCTTGTTTAAGTCAAAATACAATAAAAGCAAGGACTAAAAACTAACCAATTTTGTAGAAAATGTATTTATCAACGGCCTAAAATTATGTGAGCCGAACTAAGGGTTTTAGTTAGCCAGAATTATTCAACGGAATCTCTAAATTGAGCAATATGAACGACTAGCCTCGTTTTTTTGTTTTAACTTATTTCGCTAAAACCGTTTTTTGGTTGACCTATTTCACTAATACCTTCTTCTAGACAAGATCCAATAAAAGCAAGTGTTTAAAATAAACTAGTCAATTCGCAAATAGATTCACTAATCGGATAAAACTATGTGGGCATGGCTTAATGTTCTATATAGCTAGTAATATTCCACGGAATATCATAAACGGTATATTTTTTAAATGAGACTGTACATTTCGGTATATTTCTAAGGGTCGGACGGTATATTTTGCGATAAACCCGCGGATAATACTGAGGGACAGGACTTCATTTACTTTTTTCCTTTTTTTGGCAGTTTATTTATTCAGCTCTTGGAATTTATTATCTTATCTGATCAATTACTTGTTCAATACAATATATCGGTGGAACAAAGTTCAATTAAAACAAAGGTGAGGCGAGACATTTGCCGGTCAACCTGCGCGTCCATCGCGGTGTTTTCCGCACACAGAGAACGGTGACTGGAAAAAAATGTAAGTCCCCGTACTTCCAGCTAGTAGCTGGCCACATCCAGAAAAACCTGCTGTGTCATTATAGCCACGTCAGCAATCATCTTAGTTGGCGAGCTTGTGCCTGCAGTCACTGAATTTTATTTTATTTCACCACTTTCAGCTGGCACCCGGAGCAAATAGGATCATCATGGCAGACAACGTGCATAGTGGGGAATCCGAAATAAAGGTATAAATAATATAAATTCCAGTGCATATACATAAGTTTATACTTTTTGCTGAATTGTAAAAATGCATTCGGATTTGTTGCAGCCTCGCAGCTATCAGCTGCGTCTCGTGGATCATATTATGAAGAACAATGGGATAATCTACTTGCCGACCGGATCTGGCAAGACATACGTGGCCATCCTGGCCCTGAAGCGATTCTCCAAAGACATGGACAAGTAAGTCGCTTGCATTTTTTTTCATACTGGAATTTTGCAAACACACTCATACATAAGCAAATACATATGTATGTAGCTGTTGAACTGAATTCTCGGATTTGTTTACACTCCTACAGATCAATCGAGGAGGGCGGAAAACGAGCTATATTTATGTGCAATACAGTCGAGCTAGCTCGCCAGCAGGCAATGGCCGTGAAGAAGTTCTCAAATCTCAAAGTGGGGTTCTTATTGGGGGAGCAGGGCGTCGACGACTGGTCGAAGATAAAATGGAGCCACGAAATAAGCGATAGCCAAGTTAGTGTCGAGCTCATGACGCCTCATCAAACCAATATGCATTTCTGATATTCGTTTATATAGAACGGATGCACTAGTATTTGTGCTTCCAAGTGCTTTACAAATTTGGCCCTGGCTTTTTTTTCTAATTGAATTTTCTTATATCTTGCAACGACAATAGGTTCTGGTGGGCACAGCCCAAGTCATGTTGAATATGGTCACCCAGAAGTACTTGGAGCTGAGCTCTGTGAGCATCGTGATTATAGACGAGTGCCGCCATGGCACTGGCCACCATCCCTACCATGAGTTCATGCATCTGTTTTTACTCGCTGACCGAAACACGCCACTGCCGCGCGTTTTGGGACTGACGGGTGTACTCATTAAAGACAACGAATTTAAGCTGGTCGCTCAAAAGCTCAGAGAGCTGGAGACGACCTTCAGAAGCAATATCATCACCGTGTCCGACTCGGAGGAATTGAAAAACGTGATGCTGTGAGACCTTTTAAGCCCTTTCCATAGAAGAAATCACGCTATAGCAGTTCTGTTTATTTTTTGCAGCTACTCCACCAAACCAAGGGAGTGTTTAAGGACTTATCTAGACCAAGTGGGGAGCCTTGTGATCGGGCACGCCATACATAGATGCATTGAGCACTTCAACGTACGCCTAGACGATTTGGAGATTGGCAAACAGCCTACGCGCTATTCCAAGGGACTGTCGACCCCCCGCGATCCGCAGAAGAAAGGATATATAAAGACTCTGCTCAACGACTTCCAGTACCAGCTGGAGCACTACGGCGTATATGCGGCAGCCATGGCCATAGTATCGGTGATTCTAGAGTTTGAAATCAAGCTGCATCAGTCGGAAACCCTTGCCCTGACCCACATATATAAGTTGGCCATCTGTCTGTGTAACCGGATCAATCACATGCTAAAGAAAAAGCTTCGCGATTTGGTCGACGATGATACGGAGCCCGATGACGCAGTCCACACGGAGGAAACCATCATGAACTTTTCGACTCCCAAGGTGCAGAGATTTTTGCATTACGTGCAGAAAACGTTCTCGGGCAAGGATGCCAAGGATATTTGCTGCTTGGTCTTCGTTGAGCGCCGGTATACGAGCAAATGCATATACCAATTGTTGAAGAAGTTCATTGCGGTTATTCCGGCGCTGCGCGATGTTCTCGTGCCGCAGTTTATGGTGGGCCGCAACTCAGTTTCAGCGGATTGTGAGAGCGTCCTGGAGCGCAAGTGGCCAAAGTCGGTACGTTATGCCTTGGGCCTCAGCACAGAACATTATATTAAAAGTATATTATTCTCCCCTGTCGCAATCCCCAACAAAGGCCATTCATCAATTTAGGGATGGCGAAGCCAACCTGATGGTCTGTTCGAGCGTTCTAGAGGAAGGCATCGATGTAAAGGCCTGCAATTACGTGTTGATCCTGGATCCTTTAAAGACATTTAACATGTACGTGCAGACGAAGGGGCGGGCTCGATCCAAGGGGGCCCAGTTTGTGCTTTTTTCCTCAGAGCTTGACCGCATAAAAACCAACCAACAAATCAATCAATATCGCCAAGCCCATACCGACATCGGAGAGTATTTAAAGGATCGCGTCCTGGATCGGGCCGAACCCCTGATGCAAGAGATAGCCGATCACTTCCACGAATTGATCCCACCATTTATAAACGAAAAAGGTGCCGTGCTGCTGCCTAGCAGTGCCCTGATGCTGCTCCACCGCTACTGCCAGAGCCTGCCCTCGGATGCATTCGGCTTTGTGGAGCCCTGGATCACACTAATCAGTTGGGACCAGAAGCGGAAACTCTGTGGCACACAGGCCGCAAGCAAAGAAGTCGTCTCTATCGAACTTCCACTCAGCTCGTCCGTGCGGGATAAAATTTATGTAAGCCCAAAATGGACTACCCAGCGTCGACAGTCAGTAATCATGTTCGAATCATTCCAGAGCGATCCCATGACTTCAGTTAAGGCGGCAAAAATATCGGCAGCCTTTAAGACCTGCATTAAACTGTACTCCACGGGGGAGCTCAACGAGCGTTTCCTACCCGTCACGCTTAAGGATCGGGTGACGGCTATAACCGACTTTCACTTTGACCACTGGAAGAAATACAGCGACGATGGTGAGTCTTATTCAATCAAATACCCACTAATTCTGTTTAATCATTCTCCTCCTTGGGTGCTTTTAGTTATCGCTACGGTAAACAAGCAGAAGCTCAAGCCGGAGACACAAACTACCTTCAAGACCTCTTGTCAGACGGATTCCATGGAATGCTGTTCCGCGATCTGTTGAAGATCTGGCATCCCTGCTTTGTACTGGATCGTCGAGGCAAGGACAACTCCTACCTGATCGTGCCTCTAGCCGTGGGCGCAGAGCATCAGAATGTGGTGGACTGGCCGCTGGTTCGTCAGTTCCAGCGTCTGCCCACCCCGAAGCCTGTCAGTGTGAAGCAGCGCAAGGAACACCGAGCGCCGCGTCCAGAGGACTATGAGGGGAAAATTGTGACTCAGTGGTATGCCAACTTCGCGAGCAAGCGAATGCTCGTGCACAAGGTGCGCAGAGACCTGACTCCGAGCAGCCTGATGGAAAGCAACCACCAGAACACGAGCTATGGCGAGTTCACCACGTCCAAGTATGGCGATGACATCGAAGGAATTGTTCGCATGGACCAATTCCTGATCGAGGTGCGCGAGCTTACGGAGCAACTGAACTTCTATGTCCAGCAGCGGGGCAAGACGTCGGCCCAGAGCAAGGCCAGGGTCAAGATCATCCTCATTCCGGAGCTCTGCGTTAATTTCGATTTCCCCGGCGACCTCTGGATAAAAGCAGTGTTTCTACCCAGCATCTTGAACCGGCTCCACTTCATGCTGCATGCTGAGGCATTACGACAACGCTTCAATACCTACCTGGGGCTGCAACATCTGCCTCAAAATGGAGTTGACTATAGGCCAAAGCTCTTGGAGATCGACTGGTCGTTGCGCCGCAATGTGGATTCCCATGGCAATGCCGTTCCCAATGATTATGAAGAAGGGTCACGCTCCATTCTGGAGCCCCTACCCATCAAAGAAGTTGAGATTGGGATGAAGACACTGCAGATACGCGACTTACAACATTCGTGGCAGCAGTACCTGGAACCCGTAGACCTACCCCGGAACATCATGTCCGCCTATACCGTGGAGTTGAACTATTACAACAATTTTATATCCGGCCAAGTGACGTCTCTCGACAAAATGGAGCAGGACGACAGGGAGTTCTGGCTGCAGACGCAGTTCAAGATGCCTAAAGGGAACATCTATGAGACCAGGAGTCCAGCAATGCCCCCTGCCGCCCGGCCTGCCCTGCTCCCGCCGACCAGCTCAGCTCCCAAACCACAGTCGTTGAATGTGTTGCCGGTTCTGATGAAGAGCGTTTCCGATGATCACATCACTCCGGCCCACCAGGGTGAGTTCCTGGCGGCCATCACCACAGCGGCATCTGCCGATTTTTATGATATGGAGCGAGCGGAGCTGTTGGGTGACTCGTTTCTCAAGATGAGTGCCAGTCTTTACCTGGCCAGCAGGTATCCCGACTGGAACGAAGGCACGCTCACGCAGGTCAAGTCGAGGCTGGTGTCCAACAAGAACCTGATGTATTGCCTCAGGGAGACGGATATTCCCAGTCGTATTAGCTGCAGTCTGTTCGACCCCAGAGTAACGTGGCTTCCGCCCAGCATTAATCTGCCCGAAGATGTCTTGGAAGTGTGGACGGAGCAGCCGAGCTTTGCCAAACTGATTGGTCCCCATAATCTCTTCAATCTGGCCCTTAGTGACGAGGAGATTCTGGCAGGTCGTTGCAACGAGGATACCTATCGTCGCTTTGTGCAAGGTTGCAAGAGCAATCAGCAAGGCTATTATGCCGGCCGAGACTTCTCCTCCGGCGTGAACTACTTCTTTGGTGAGGTCGCTGTTCAGAACAAGGTGGTGGCTGACACTCTGGAGGCCCTTCTGGGAGTCGTTGTGAGAAACTATGGATTGCAACATGGCTTCCGCATGCTGGAATACTTCGGCATTTGCAAGCCGGACGTTGATAAGCCATTGTCTCAGCTGCTCGATCTTCAGTTGAAGAGCACCAAGATGCGAGCCAACGCGAGCCCTGACGATATTGATGGCTTCCTGATCAACCACTCCTATTTAGAGCAGAATCTGGGCTACGAATTCCGGGATCGGGGCTACCTCTTGCAGGCCCTGACGCATCCGTCGTTTTCCACCAATCGCTTGACCGGCTGCTACCAGGAACTGGAGTTCATTGGCGATGCCATACTCGATTTTCTCATCTCTGCATACATTTTCGAAAACAATACCAAGCTGCGTCCGGGCGAGCTCACGGATCTGCGCTCGGCATTGGTCAATAACATGACACTGGGATGCATCTGCGTGCGCCACAAGCTGCACCTCTTCATTCTGGCAGAGAACGCTTTGCTATCTGAGACCGTCAGCAAGTTTGTGAAATTCCAAGAGAGCCAGGTACACAGAGTCACGAATCATATACGTTTTCTGCTCGAGGAGAGAGATGTGCAGCCCGTTATTCTGGACTTGGACGATGAAGTGGAGATGGCCATGGAAAATGAGTCGGAAGACGGTCCACGCATCGGTGCTTTCAACTTTGCGCAAAACGTAGATGTCCCCTAGGCTTTAGGCGATGTCCTGGAGGCCCTTATCGCGGCCGTCTACCTGGATTGCCGGGATCTGCAGACAACCTGGCAGATGATCTACCATTTTTTTGAGCCAAACAGGGATGCCAGATCTTCAACAGATCGCGGAACAGCATTCCATGGAATCCGTCTGACAAGAGGTCTTGAAGGTAGTTTGTGTCTCCGGCTTGAGTTTCTGCTTGTTTACCGTACCGATAACTAAAAGCACCCAAGGAGGAGAATGATTAAACAGAATTAGTGGGTATTTGATTGAATAAGACTCACCATCGTCGCTGTATTTCTTCCAGTGGTCAAAGTGAAAGTCGGTTATAGCCGTCACCCGATCCTTAAGCGTGACGGGTAGGAAACGCTCGTTGAGCTCCCCCGTGGAGTACAGTTTAATGCAGGTCTTAAAGGCTGCCGATATTTTTGCCGCCTTAACTGAAGTCATGGGATCGCTCTGGAATGTTTGGCTCAAAAAAATGGTAGATCATCTGCCAGGTTGTCTGCAGATCCCGGCAATCCAGGTAGACGGCCGCGATAAGGGCCTTCAGGACATCGCCTAAAGCCTAGGGGACATCTACGTTTTGCGCAAAGTTGAAAGCACCGATGCGTGGACCGTCTTCCGACTCATTTTCCATGGCCATCTCCACTTCATTGTCCAAGTCCAGAATAACGGGCTGCACATCTCTCTCCTCGAGCAGAAAACGTATATGATTCGTGACTCTGTGTACCTGGCTCTCTTGGAATTTCACAAACTTGCTGATGGTCTCAGATAGCAACGCGTTCTCTGCCAGAATGAAGAGGTGCAGATTGTGGCGCAAGCAGATGCATCCCAGTGTCATGTTATTGACCAATGCCGAGCGCAGATCCGTGAGCTCGCCCGGACGCAGCTTGGTATTGTTTTCGAAAATGTATGCAGAGATGAGAAAATCGAGTATGGCATCGCCAATGAACTCCAGCTCCTGGTAGCAGCCGGTCAAGCGATTGGTGGAAAACGACGGATGCGTCAGGGCCTGCAAGAGGTAGACCCGATCCCGGAATTCGTAGCCCAGATTCTGCTCTAAATAGGAGTGGTTGATCAGGAAGCCATCAATATCGTCAGGGCTCGCGTTGGCTCGCATCTTGGTGCTCTTCAACTGAAGATCGAGCAGCTGCGACAATGGCTTATCAACGTCCGGCTTGCAAATGCCGAAGTATTCCAGCATGCGGAAGCCATGTTGCAATCCATAGTTTCTCACAACGACTCCCAGAAGGGCCTCCAGAGTGTCAGCCACCACCTTGTTCTGAACAGCGACCTCACCAAAGAAGTAGTTCACGCCGGAGGAGAAGTCTCGGCCGGCATAATAGCCTTGCTGATTGCTCTTGCAACCTTGCACAAAGCGACGATAGGTATCCTCGTTGCAACGACCTGCCAGAATCTCCTCGTCACTAAGGGCCAGATTGAAGAGATTATGGGGACCAATCAGTTTGGCAAAGCTCGGCTGCTCCGTCCACACATCCAAGACATCTTCGGGCAGATTAATGCTGGGCGGAAGCCACGTTACTCTGGGGTCGAACAGACTGCAGCTAATACGACTGGGAATATCCGTCTCCCTGAGGCAATACATCAGGTTCTTGTTGGACACCAGCCTCGACTTGACCTGCGTGAGCGTGCCTTCGTTCCAGTCGGGATACCTGCTGGCTAGGTAAAGACTGGCACTCATCTTGAGAAACGAGTCACCCAACAGCTCCGCTTGCTCCATATCATAAAAATCGGCAGATCCCGCTGTGGTGATGGCCGCCAGGAACTCACCCTGGTGGGCCGGAGTGATGTGATCATCGGAAACGCTCTTCATCAGAACCGGGAACACATTCAACGACTGTGGTTTGGGAGCTGAGCTGGTCGGCGGGAGCAGGGCAGGCCGGGCGGCAGGGGCATTGCTGGACTCCTGGTCTCATAGATGTTCCCTTTAGGCATCTTGAACTGCGTCTGCAGCCAGAACTCCCTGTCGTCCTGCTCCATTTTGTCGAGGGACGTCACTTGGCCGGATATAAAATTGTTGTAATAGTTCAACTCCACGGTATAGGCGGACATGATGTTCCGGGGTAGGTCTACGGGTTCCAGGTACTGCTGCCACGAATGTTGTAAGTCGCGTATCTGCAGTGTCTTCATCCCAATCTCAACTTCTTTGATGGGTAGGGGCTCCAGAATGGAGCGTGACCCTTCTTCATAATCATTGGGAACGGCCTTGCCATGGGAATCCACATTGCGGCGCAACGACCAGTCGATCTCCAAGAGCTTTGGCCTATAGTCAACTCCATTTTGAGGCAGATGTTGCAGCCCCAGGTAGGTATTGAAGCGTTGTCGTAATGCCTCAGCATGCAGCATGAAGTGGAGCCGGTTCAAGATGCTGGGTAGAAACACTGCTTTTATCCAGAGGTCGCCGGGGAAATCGAAATTAAAGCAGAGCTCCGGAATGAGGATGATCTTGACCCTGGCCTTGCTCTGGGCCGACGTCTTGCCCCGCTGCTGGACATAGAAGTTCAGTTGCTCCGTAAGCTCGCGCACCTCGATCAGGAACTGGTCCATGCGAACAATTCCTTCGATGTCATCGCCATACTTGGACGTGGTGAACTCGCCATAGCTCGTGTTCTGGTGGTTGCTTTCCATCAGGCTGCTCGGAGTCAGGTCTCTGCGCACCTTGTGCACGAGCATTCGCTTGCTCGCGAAGTTGGCATACCACTGAGTCACAATTTTCCCCTCATAGTCCTCTGGACGCGGCGCTCGGTGTTCCTTGCGCTGCTTCACACTGACAGGCTTCGGGGTGGGCAGACGCTGGAACTGACGAACCAGAGGCCAGTCCACCACATTCTGATGCTCTGCGCCCACGGCTAGAGGCACGATCAGGTAGGAGTTGTCCTTGCCTCGACGATCCAGTACAAAGCAGGAACGCCTGGCGAGGGAAGTTGCGGGCCTTTTCAACAAATGCCTCCAGGAGGGGACGTTCCCCGAGAGGTGGAAAAGGCAACGGCTGCTACTATTAACCAAGCCGGGCAAGCCGCCAGGGGTGGCCTCTTTCTACAGGCCCATCTGCCTTCTGGACTCCATGGGAAAAGTCTTCGAAAGGGTGATCGGTGCGAGGCTGAGCGCAGCCATCGAAGCAGCAGGCGATCTCTCCCAGAACCAATACGGGTTCAGAAAAGGGAGGTCGACTCTGGACGCCATCTTGAGGGTCGTACAAACGGCGGAGGAAGCCATTGCTGGGACTAGGTGGAGAGGAGGAACCAAGTCCTATTGTCTGGTGGTGACACTGGACATAAGGAACGCCTTCAACTCGGCCGACTGGACCCGGACGCTGGAGGCACTGAGGTCCTTCAACATCCCGGGCTACCTACTGAATATAGCGCGCAGCTATTTCAGCAATAGGGTGCTGACAATGGACACATGTCAGGGCTCTAGGGCATACGAAGTCTCAGCCGGAGTCCCGCAGGGCTCCGTTTTGGGACCTCTGCTCTGGAACGCCATGTACGACGGGGTCCTACGGCTCCCGATGCCAGCCAACACTAACCTGGTGGGTTTCGCTGACGACGTCGCAATAGTGGCGGTAGCGAAGGAACTTGCCGCAGTGGAGGAGCTTGCCAACGTCGCCATACAAGCCGTCGAGGCGTGGCTAGCCGCCGCGGGGCTGGAGCTGGCGGCTCAAAAAACGGAGGTGGTCCTGATATCCAGCCGTAAAGTGGTCGAGACCGCCAGAGTGCAGGTTGGTGGGACCGCGATCGAATCGCAGAGGTCCATCAAGTACCTTGGAGTCCTCATCGACACGCGCCTGTCCTTCAAAGAGCATCTAGAATACGTCCACACGAAGGCCGGTGGGACCGCGGGAGCGCTATCCAGGATCCTGCTAAACACCAGAGGGCCAAAGCAGGCAACGAGGAAACTGCTGACGAGCGTCGTGACGTCGCAGATGCTCTACGCCGCACCGGTGTGGGCAGAAGCCGCGAAGGTGAGGAGCTACATGCGAGGAGTGGAGGCAACGTACAGACTGTGCGCCATTAGGATCGCGTGCTCGTTCCGGACCATCTCAGACGAAGCCGCGTTAGTCATTGCCGGGCAAGTTCCGCTCAGGGAGCTGATAAGGGAGAGGAAGGAGATCCATGATGCCATGACGGACAGTGCAGCCGAGGTACGCTCCAAAGCAGAAATGAAGGACGCCGCCAGAAGGACCAGCATAGACAGATGGCAGACTCGATGGGACCACTCACCCAAAGGCCGATGGACCCACACCCTCATCCCAAGCATAGCATGCTGGGTTGAAAGGAAGCACGGCCAGGTGGATTTCTACCTTACCCAGGCACTGAGCGGACATGGCTGCTTCCGCGGCTACCTCAAGCGCTTCGGCCACGAGACAGAGGACTGGTGCCCCGAGTTTGGCACAGGCATAGAGGAGGACGCTCGCCTCGTCCTCTTCGAGGTTTGACCTCGAGCGTCAGACATTGGAGACAGCAGCAGGGTCTAGGGTCAGCACCGAGACTCTGGTGCCGCTGATGCTGGCAGACCCGAAGGTGTGGGAGCGGCCGCGGAGTTCGCCTCTAGCGTGATGCGAACGCTTAGGTCCTTGGAGAGAAGGCGGAAGGAGCAGACGGAGTAGGTGTCCACGCCACTGCGAAGCAATGCTTTGCGGCAGTACCGCAGTCCGCGGGGCCCCTAGTCCCAACATACTCTTGTCCGTTAAATTAAGTTAAATATAAATTGTATAGTAAATATTATAGAGCAAATAAATAGGTATATGAATATAAAAAAAAAAAAAAAAGTGTACATGGGAGAAGATCTTGCGGATTGGCACGCGTCGCCTGGCTAAAAGCCTCGGCTTGACTTCCATCAATATTTTGGCATTTTCCTCATTTCTCATCGAATCATCGCGCAGGGCTCGTGAAATTTGAGTGACTGTGTTTGTTTACACATCTCAAGTAAATCCGAGCCCGCGGCGACATCATCCTCGAGTGAATCATTGGGATTTCCTGGAAGCAATTGTCGCCTCCGCTGTGGCTTACCCAAGAGAAACACACAGTCTGAGGGGGATCTATGGCTGGTCGGATGGTTAGTCGGATTGGTCTGCGGTCTATGTCTGCCGTGCCGGCCTCTTGACGTCATCTGCCGTCTCGGTACTTGTCAAAAACCCCATCCAACCGGCCCTTTCCCCGCGCTGAGGTGTGCTAAGCACTCGGCCAGAGGGTGTACGTGGGGGGGAGCTGATGCAAAACTTTCGAAAGATTTAATGTATGCTGGCGCGGTGCCCGCTGTGTCGGGCCACATTTCACGCTTCATTTGCCAGCGACGGGCAAACCAAACGGAAAGAGGGACGGACGGATGCCGGCGGTGACGTTGTCGTGTCGGGTTTGATTTTGATAAAATAGGCCAAAGTGCTCATCAATAATCATTTCTGTAAAAATCCGTGAGCAAAGCAATTATTTTTACAAAATGAACGCCCGCTCCACACACCATTCAGGGCAATCCATTTTCTGTGTGTGTGTGCATCCTTCACACATCAAAAATAATAATAATTTGTGGGTAGAAACGTATGTACATATGTATATGTATTTACATCGGATGTACGAATGTATGAAGTATATGTATCCGTATCGAACTCTATTCGTGGCTATCTTTTCGATGAATTTCCCTGAATTTAATTACTTTCCTTATTTAATTCAATGCTTCAATTATTTAATTACCATTTCCTCCGTCGAAATGAGACCAGGAATTTGATTTCATATTTTATTCATTGATAAAGTGCGGCACAACACGAAAATTCAAGTGCAAATTTTCAAAAATGCCTATGAAAATTATTCAAAACCATTCCCATTCGCGACTGGTACCCGTCTCCAACTCAACCCTGCTTTGCATCTTTTGTTATACGCTCTCCTTCGACTAGGCGACAACTCTGGTCCCAGTGAGCCGCTATTCAGTTCACTGGAATCGTCCACCACTCCACTGCTCTCGTCACAGCGGCGCCAAGCGGCGGGTCATCCATCCAGGTGGAGAGTGGTGGATGTGACATACTTAAGAAACGCTCGAGTTTCGGGCGTAAGTAATTTTTATTTTTACTCTGCAAATATTGACTTGATCCCAATTGCGAGTCACCCAAAGAAATGTTGAAAGCATTCCTCCAGTCGGCGGTCCCGCTGAGGTGCCACGATGTGGGTGGGGTGGGGCGTGTAGGTGCAGGCGATGCTCACTTGACAGTTGGCCACCACAGCGGGCCATAAACAACGGAGGCCCCCAGAAATGGGTGGCCACGGCTGTGGTTCACTTTGTTCTTATTTACCGCCAGCCAGCTCCCTTTGCGCGCTCAGGGAATTTCTTCAAAAAAAACCAGAAAGAAAGACTACCTCCTGAACACCCTTTGACATTCATATGGTGTGTGAAAAGAGTTTTCTTGGATTACCATACAAGATATTTGCGGTGTGGATTTGTATCCAGCAAAAGGCGACATTTAATGAAGCAGACTCTGCCCTTGATGCTCATTCGTTGAAAAACAACGAAACGAAAGCGAAAGGCATAGCAGCGTCATGACCTCGTTCAATATTCTCTATGTCTCTCTCTCTCTCTCACTCTCTCTCTCCCTCTCTTGCAGCACTCGAATGCTATGTTTGCACCTATTAGGACGGCTACAGTGATGACTCCTGTGTAAGGAACGCCAGTGCCGTCAAGGTTCTCAACTGTCACAAGAAGAAGCTGTTATAGGCGCCCCTGAGGCTGAGGTGGCGGGGCGCGCTGCTGTCGCGAAAAATGGGGGAGCCGGGCACATAGCGGTCAGGCTGCAAACGACACGAAACAAGAGAAACGTTTTCCCATAATTACAGTTCAAATCGAGTTGCATTCAGAGGAAGGGAAACAAGAGTTCTTTATCGGAAACCCGATAAGATACGTTCTATACGTGTGTGTGTAAGGTGGCATCATTCGCGTGATGCTCGCATTCAACTGCGGCGGGTCGTGTACTGCTAGAGGGGTGGCTGCCCGACCTTGACCGGCCAGGTTCCACTCGGCCCAAAGGGGCGAGTCCCATTCGTTCCCGCGAGCCAGTGGGTGTCGGTTCCCTTCGTCCTGCAGCGTGGACGCCAGGCTTTGAGCGTCGCGTATTATCGTCTCGTGCTCGTCGGTGTCCGTGGTCGCGTTGTCGTCGTCGATGGCAGCCCCATAACTCCCGAACCAACGGCGATTCAGGGCGGCGACGTCGTGATTGGGCGCCGAGCGGACACCTGCGGTTGCGAAGCGGCCATCGGGCTCTACTTCCTCTTCGGCGTCGGTCCCCGGGCCCTGGGTTTGTTGGTCGATCCACCCTTGGATGGCTGCCGCGCGCCGGCACCATGGCATCCTGTCCTGTTGTCGAAGTGTCGCCTCTCCGACCCGCCTCAGCTGGGCT
Organism: Drosophila miranda; assembly: GCF_003369915.1. Taxonomy (NCBI): domain Eukaryota; kingdom Metazoa; phylum Arthropoda; class Insecta; order Diptera; family Drosophilidae; genus Drosophila; species Drosophila miranda. Next base: position 485,373 of record NW_022881603.1, read on the forward strand.
TGACGGGAGGCGGATGGCCCATTGGGGTCGACGATCCAGCCGCGAGTCCGGTGTGTCGTTGGTTCGTCGGCAGGTGCCGGGACTTCAGGCTGCTGGTCTCCGCTAGGGTGTCCCGTCGTATCACCATTTACCCCTAGGGGCCGAGCTTGCCTTCCGTCTCTTAGACGCTTCATGTCTTCAGTCGATTCTAGGGAGAAAATGCCTGTCGGTTAGAACCTGCCTGTCTTAACTAGAAGTACTAATACCCTCCTCCTATCCTGCTTGAGCGGTGCGAGTAAGAAGATGTTTACATTGGGTGTAGTACTTATCTAATCCCATAAGGGGATGTATACGTAGCTTACGGTTTCGTGGGTCGCGCCCCTTACGGGGCGAGGACGTGACGGTAGCGCGCTACCGCAAGTGGCCCTTGCGAGGTCGGCAGGTCATTCAGGTCTCTCCAACGTCGTTGGGTTCTCCTCGGGGTGGTCCACTCCGTGGAACGCCTTTAAGTCGGATAAACTCGCAGTTTTCCTTCGTTTGCCTTGATGAACCTGTAGTCGAGGTTCACGGTAACTGGGTTAGTCGAGTCTGATCTTCGAAAAGGGTTGCGTTGGCGACCGGCCGCGGCATCGGCTAACGGGGCGAGTTGATAATTCGTTGGGGGGTGAGGTGCGAGTTGGTCTACCTTGAGCCGCCCATGTCCTTCGGGGCCGTGGTCTCCCAGGCATAGCGGGTCGTGGTGTAGAGCGATGCTGGTTTCCCGTGGGGTCGTTCGCTCTGATTGAGCCGCACTGCTGTGCATTTCTGATTTGGATCGCGTCGATCGTGTTATAATTTTAGCGCCGCCGGGTCCGTCTCGGTCGGGGCTTAGATGCGTTGTCCTTGTATTGCTGCTGGGTCTGGCGTGGTCGAGGCTTCGATGCGTTGTCCTTGTATTGCTGCTGAGTCTGGCGTGGTCGAAACTTAGAAACGTTGTCCTGAGGTTACTGCTGGTTCTGGCGTGGTCGTGGTTGTCTTGGTAGGGATACTCTGGGTGGTTTTCGAGGCAGACGGACGGTGTGTCCAGCGGTGTCGCAGTCGTCTCCGTCGAATCCTCGTTTCTCTGGGTGTTCTTCGAGGCGGACGGACTGGCCCTGGATGTGTCCAGCGGTGTCGCAGTCGTCTCCGTCGAATCTTCGTTGCTTTGGGTGTTCTTCGAGGCGGACGGACTGGCCCTGGGTGTGTCCAGCGGTGTCGCAGTCGTCTCCGTCGAATCTTCGTTGCTTTGGGTGTTCTTCGAGGTGGATGGACTGGCCCTGGGTGTGTCCAGCGGTGTCGCAGTCGTCTCCGTCGAATCTTCGTTGATGGTTCTGGCGCGGTCGTATCGAATCGTGGGTTGGGTTCGGGCGGCGTTGCTGGGTCTGGCGTGTTCGAGATCCTGATGCGTTGTCGTGGGTCCATTGCTGGGTCTGGCGTGGTTGGGATTCGGGTGCGTTGTCACTGGTACTTTGCTGGGTCTGGCGTGGTTGGGATTCTGGTGCGTTGTCTTCGTCCGGTGGGTCGCCGTTGGATTGGTCGAGTGCGTAGGACCAGCGGATGCAGTCGCGGGACTTTCGTCACTAAAAGTAACCATGCGGGGCCGAGTCGAGGATGATGTGGGGATCGGGTTGGTTTCCCGGATCGCCCGCTGGGTCAACTGCAAGTACGCTCGTCCGCATTGTATTATGGCCTGGACGCCGCAAAGGAAATCGAGGCCCAGTATGATGTCGTCCACTACCATGGGTAGGACTAATAGAATCACCAGCGTTTCCTGTTGATCCAGACGTACCTTGACCGAAACAGCTTGCGTCACCTCCTTTGCTGTACCGTCCGCCAGGCGGACGGTAGTCCTTATATTCCGTGCGTTCCCTCCGGTACTTACTTCATAAGCGATGCGATGACTGACGAACGACCGCGTTGCTCCCGTGTCGAGGGTAGCTGTGAGCGGTACTCCTTCGATGGTTACTAGCGCGGCGATCCTGCCTCCTTCCAAACTTAAGGGATGAGTTACTCCTGGGGGCCCTGGAGGTATGTCTCCGATCGGTTCCCTGACGAGCGGAGACTCGGCCCGTTTCCCGACTCGGATAGCCTACAGCAGTCGATCGTCCGGATGCCGCGGCGGCCACACTCCCAACAGAATAGCACTCGCCGATTCCTGCATGAACTGCTGAAATGACCTTCCTCCCCGCAATTACGGCAGGCCCGGCGTGTGTTCACCGGCCGGTCTCCATCCTGGGTCACTACGCGGCTTGCCGTCTCGGCGCTCCGGGAGGGCCCGGTGTCGTCCCGGAGGAGCATGCTGTGGGGTGGATAATCCGGGTCCTTGGTATGATGGCGTTCTGGCTTTCGTATTTGGGCGGTCGTTAGCTGGGTGGGTTTGTTCGCGGTCCCGCGTTGTCTCGTACGCTACTATCAATTGGGTCAGTTCTCGCAACGTCTCGAACTCATGTCTACGGGTGAACAGTTGGTATTCCGGCCGAAGGTTCTCGTAGATCCTGTCCAGCTCACTGTCTGGAGTATACTGAGCTCGTTCCATCAAGAGTCGGAGGTCGATCAAGTAGTCCTGAAAGGCTTCTCGGGGGCGTTGGCGACGGGAGCGGATCGTATCTTCCAAGCGCTGAAAGTATCGCGGGGGTAGGAAGAACTCCAAGAACTCCTTCCGGAACTCGGTCCATGGCTTGCCTTGCATCTGGAACGTCCTAAACCATCCTTCTGCCTTGCCAGTTAGTAGCCCGGAGATGGCTCGCAGCAGTTGTGCTGGGCTTCCGCCATATGAGTCGACCCTTTCTTCAGACCCCAATTGCGCAGCTTATCGGCCAGGGCGGCGAAGGAAATTTCTTCCCTTCCGGGTCGCGAAGTTCCGGCTTCCTCGGGGAAGCGGTGCTGGTGGTGATTGTCACCATGTCGCCGGTCAGTCGTGGTTTCAAGCCGGCCAGAGTCGCCGTGAGCTGCGCGCGGGAACTCGGGAATTATGATAGATAGAGGCTGCTCCGCACAGATCCCTTCCTTCCGCTCTCGCTGACTCGGTCCCGGCGACGGGGACGTGTTCCTCGGGCTTCTCGGGCTGGGCGCTCTGTCGAAGACCATTCCGAGCTCTTTGATCCGTTTTTCGATCCCAGTCGGATGCTCACCGCGCGAGATAAAGGCCGAGATCCGGCTGCGCAGTTCGTCCACTGTCCCGGTTTCACCGAGGCCGAATTCGGCGGCGATGGCCTGCAATTCGTCCTTGCGCCGATACGAAATCCACTGTACCCCATGTCGAAGCACGGTGGTCGAACTGGCACTTCGAGGTCTTTCGCGTTTCCGACGGGAGTATCACGTATTGAGCCTCCGGTAGAATCTTTTCTTAGGTCACGCACTGAATACCGAAGTCCTTGGGGCTAGTCACGGAAGCACGGCGTATGTACGGTTAACACGGTTGTCCAGTGGAGGCGTCCTTAGCGTCCTTGCTGCTTGGGGTCCTGGTCGATAGTCCTTGCTATCGTTGTCCTTGGAATTGTCCTTGTGGTCCTGGTCGTGCTGGGTTCGTTGATTTAAGCGTTGGATCTCGTCCCGTGTTGATGGCTGAACGCTGACTGATCACTTTTAAGGCCGGGCGTTTACTCTCCGCTATCGTTTTGTAGGCCGGGCCTTGAATGATCGCGCTGAAGACCGGGCGTTGACTGCTCGCGCTGAGGGCCGGGCATTGACTCTTCTCGCTGAGGGCCGGGCGTTGACTATCGGCTATTGTTTTGTAGACCGGGCATTGAATGATCGCGCTGAAGACCGGGCATCGAATGACTGCTCTGAAGACCGGGCGTTGACTGCTCACGCTGAGGGCCGGGCATTGACTATCGGCTATTGTTTTGTAGGCCGGACATTGAATGATCGCGATGAAGACCGGGCATTGAATGACTGCTCGCGCTGAGGGCCGGGCATTGACTCTTCTCGCTGAGGGCCGGGCGTTGACTATCCTCTTCTGGGTCTGAGTACGAAATATATAGCACTCCGGTTATCGCCGAATAGCGCCTTCAGGACCCCACTGAACTCAGAATCAATACGGAGGACTTTACTATGCGATAATACCGACAGGTGTCGCGGAGAGTACCTAGGCTACCGCCGGACAGTACTTACGGGACCCTGCCGGCCTGAGAGTTACTACGAAGCGGGAAGGGGGACTTTGCTATGCGGGAATACCTACAAGTATCGCCGAGAGTACCTAGGCAATCGCCGGACGGTACTTACGGGACCCTGTCGGCCTAAGAATTACTACGACGCGGAAAGGGGAACTTTGCTATGCGGAAATACCGACAAGTATCACCGAGAGTAACTAGGCTATCGCCGGACGGTACTTACGGGACCCTGTCGGCCTAAGAATTACTACGACGCGGAAAGGGGGTTTTCGCTATGCGGAAATACCAACAAGTGTCGCCGAGGGTACCTAGGCTATCGCCGGACGGTACTTACGGGACCCTGTCGGCCTAAGAATTACTACGAGGGTCAGGGATATCGACGAGCATCACCGAGAGTGCCTAGGCAATCGCCGGATAGCACTTACGGGACACTGTCGAACTAAGAATTACTACGGGGGTCAGGGATATCGACAGGCATCGCCGAGAGTGCCTAGGCAATCGCCGGATAGCACTTACGGGACACCGCCGAACTAAGAATTACTACGAGTACGAGAATACCGACGTGTATCGCCGAGAGTGCTTAGGCAATCGCCGGATAGCACTCACGGGACACTATCGGGCTAAACATTACTGCGAAAGTCTTTATCATACAGGGCAGGTATCGCCGAGAGGGCCTAGGCAATCGCCGGACAGCCCCTTCGGAACCCAGGGAACTACGGGGATCAGGCGAGACAGCAACAGGCGTCACCGGGGACGCTTAGACGATCGTCGGATAGCGGCCTCGGGACCCTGCGAGGTCACAAACTACGGGAGGGAATCATGCGGAGGGAACGCCGACAGGTGTCACCGAGAACGCCTAGGCAATCGCCGGACAGCGGCCTCAGGATCCTGTCGGGCTACGAACTACTGGATGGAAGCACGCAGGCTCGGGCAAGAGGCGGGAGGAAGGGCAGAGAAGATGACGCCCCGGGCCTCCAGGTTCCCTAGTGTATAGATAGTTGGTGGTCGGGCTATGTTTCTGTTATATTCGTTACATTTCACTTTATTCTCTCTTGGTTCCCTACCTATCGCACTGCTCAGCAGCCCGTATACACGTCTAGAGACTAGCTTACCCCTGAACTCCCACGCTTGTACTCGTCGAAAGCCTCCTCTTCCCCGTGGGTGCAGCGTAGATGCAGGATCTCCTCTCCGTAAGTGTAGTATCGATGCAGAGTCTTCTCCCCGTAAGCGCAGCGTCGATGCCGGATCTTCCCCGTGTTACTGGCGTGGATCCGGGCCGCCACGTGTTTTTACTTTTTCCAAGCCACTCGAATTTTTCCGCGAACACGTCCGACTCCTACGACTGCTCCCAATCGAATTTTTCTCATCCACGTTTTTCTTCTCCAGCCTCAGAACTCTCCCGATCCAGCGCCAGCGTCGTCATTCTCGCGGCGGCAGAGGGCTGGCGCCGTCGTTCGGCGTCTACGCTGCGCCGGTGACTTTTGCCTCTCCTTTTCGCTGCTGGCGCGTCGTTACTTCGCTTTAGTTTTCCGCGTTTCTCTTCTGCCGTTGCTGCTGTGGGCATACCGTTTCGGCGCTTCGTTGCTGCGTCGACGCTGGCGGCTTATCTTTTCGGCGCTTATCTTCGGCCGTCGCTGAATTGATGCTGTTGGCTACCGTTTCGGCTCTTGGTGTATTCCTCTCTCTCTCTCTTTGGCTTCCGCTGCGTTGTTGTTGTTGGGTTTTGTTTCTTGGTGTATTCCTCCCCGTTTCTGTGTCGGTGCCGTTGGATTTCGATTCTTGGTGTATTCCTCCCCGTTGCTGTGTCGGTGCCGTTGGATTTCGATACTTGGTGTATTCCTCTCCCTCTTTGGCTGCTGCTGCGTCGTTGTCGTTGGGTTTCTGCTTTCTCGGTGTATTCCTCGCCGTTGCTGCGTCGATGCCGTTGGTTTTCGGTTCTTGGTGTATTCCCCTCTCTCTTTGGCTGCTGCTGCGTCGTTGTTGTTGGGTTTGGTTTTGAAAAGCCAGTGGCGTCCGCCGTGATCGCGACTTGCCCCCCCTTTAAAGAAGATAATAAGCTACGTGGGGCTTAGAGACCCCTCGGTCCGTATAATATATAAAATTAATAACATGTAGCCTTCGTGGCCTTCCCCTTCCCCCCTTAACCTAAAGCTGAAAAGTCAATGCTTAAACCTAGAAAATGAAGAAAAGTCAAAATCTTAATTCAAATAACGTAGGTCCGGGTCCCTCCAATGGGAAAATGCCGGCGAGTTGATGTGCGGAAAAATGTGGGTGGAGCGTACGCTCCCTCACAGGGCGGAAGTGGGCGGGGCAAAGTTTTGAAATATACTTGTAGCAGTGACATATCACAGAAGTCCGGATATAAAATGTCGTTGCTCTAGCTTTTATAGTCCTTGAGCACTAGGCGCTGATAGGGACGGACAGACGAACGGACGGAAAGACAGACAGGGCTCAATCGACTCGGCTATTGATGCTGATCAAGAATATATATACTTTATGGGGTCGGAAACGATTCCTTCTGGTCGTTACACACATCCACTTTTACCACAAATCTAAAATACCCCAATACTTATTTTGAGTATCGGGTATAAAAATGAAAAGAAATTTCTTGAGTTGGAGCTACGTGTTTTTCTTAGAACAATTTCCTTTCATGGTAAGCGGATTCTCTATTTTATTGGAACAGCGGGAAAGCAGCTCCATAATACCGGGAAACAGTTATGACTTTCGTTTCTTTGCGCTACTTTAGGGATTTGCGTTTTTAGAGCATTTTAGTTGAATGTCAATTCAAAAGCATTTGACTGTAGGATAAATTAATTACAGAGATATGGGGCGGTGTAATTTGAGCACTTCAGAAATTAAGACCGTTCTTTATAGCCCCATTCGAAGTCAGAGAGATTGAGCACCCAGTAATATCAACTCCCCAACTCCTTCGATCCAGCTGTCGAGTCAACAACCCAATCATGGGGTCCCTGCACATTTCCCACCGACATTAGACAATTTGAAGCTTGATTAAACCCATAGCCAAGCGGCAAATATAGCCCGGAGCCAAAGACACTCTGAACAAACACAATGCCAGTGGCAGACCGAAGTGGAAATGTAACCAGAGTGTAGGGACAGGAACAGGGACAGAGATAGAGATAGAGACAGAGACGAGCCAAAGCCAAAGGGGGGTGGCCGAGCCCCAGCTGTCATCAAAGTTCAGTTTCAAGCTGAAAAGAGCCGCCACCAGCTCCACCCCTCGGCTTGAGGGTGGTCTCTTGGAATCCTTTTAGGGCCCCACATATATTTTTTATGAGCTTTTGCTGAATTTAATTATTCTTGCCAATTCGAGTGTACCCAGTACTTGCAGAGGAACTGTAGATGTTGTACTCGGATGAATATAAATATGCAACAGTTCGAAGAAATTGTTTCTCTCATTGTTAAAGTTTTTGTGGTGCTGTTGGTGGATAGCTCGCATCCTTTCCCATGGCACGCTTCCAATTTATTAGCGGAAAACCAATCGCGAACATGCCCTGATTTTAATTGCCTGATACGGCGAAATCAAAGCTACATTTTCATTCGAATCCATAGGAGGCAGGCTTCTATAATGTACAACATAAAAAACGGCATTCAATTGGACAACAGCAGGCCACTCAATCGCATTTTCCATTAAATTATTAAACACAAATAATGCTTCCGTTCCACCGGAACTCTTGAAAATGGCATCCCCATGAAAACTTCGATTTTGATTTATTAGCTGGCCAGGTACGGTGGCTTTGTTTTCGCCGCATTATAAATTAGTGGCTTCATCATAAACATAATCATTATCGGTCTGCGGAAGCAGACATCAATCAAAACCAATGGGAAATAATCGATGATCCACATGTGGGCGGAAGCTGGGGAGAATCCGTAAAGCTGTGGGGGGTAATTGCGAGGCTGCTCATCACGATGATGACCATTTTGATTGTGATTGTGATTATTTACCTGTCAGCGGTCGTGTTGAGGGTTTACAGGGCTGCCAGGGGCAACGCTGCGTATGAGTGATGGAGTGCGAATGGAGGGTAGAAATCAATTACAGGTGATTTAAGTGCTACATGTATTTCTGCACATAATCAGCTTACGACCGAGAAATGTTTAATATGAATGCAAATTCGAGCTGGAGGCGATACTACTGTCCAGGCCGGAAATGCTTTTCGGAACACTTGGCAGGACTCTAGGACTCTTGGACCCACTCTGATGGTTGCCAAGCTGGCCCCAAGCTAAATGGGCGTACAGTTTTCTGGCTTTTAATGAGAATTTTGTTGCGTTTCTTGGGGCCACTATTGTCCCTCAAGAAAAAATTATGTAAATAAAGCTGGGCGCGCAATTTGCGATGGCTTCTGCAGCTGGTCTCTCGCTTCTGTTTGAGTTTTAATAAGAAACGGCAGCAGCGTAATGGAAAGCGGTTTGTCTTCTAATGAAAGAATAAATCTGTTAGCAGCGCATTGGGCACGCGTTGCGTATACGTAATATGAGAAAATAATTGCTTCTATGGCTGGCTGGCAAATTGCTTTCGAAGCGGACCAAAGCACACTAGGCCACACGCCACGCTCCACACTCCACACACCACACACATATCCTCCTCCAACAATGATGAATCTGCAAAAAGTTTTTTAAATAGCAAAGCCAGAAAATGATTTCGTTTACAATGGCTTCCCCACATTCATTCTTTCGTTCCTACGTTTCCCTGATCTGATGAAAAGCCAAGGGTGCTGGAGTGGGTGTTTTTATGGCCGTGTTTATTGGCCTCTTTTCTGGTTTGACCAAAGCATTCGTTCCATGCCAACAGGACGTTCCTGCCTCGATTCGATTGCTGTCATTGGCCTGCCACCTCGCTACTCATTTCCCATAAATCATGATTATCAGCTGTTTCAGCTTTTGCTTGCGGTTCTTAAAGTTTATTTTATTTCTTTGCTCTTTTATTGAGGAGCAGCGAGTGGAAGAGCATTAAAATGAATGCTCGGTATATGGCCACCCCTGGGCATTCGCAACCTTAGTGGTGGTAAAGTGTGTTGTGTGGAGGGTAAAGGGATAATTCTATCGAAATAAGTTGAGTTTCCTCTGAAAAGAGAGGGCAGTGGCCTGTGATATGATGAGCTGAATGTCCATAGTGACCTTGGTATCCGTTCTATCCTCCTCTCGACTGCTCTTTCTGCAACTCTTGGACGCAGATTGGAATCAGTAGAGGTCACTGGTGCGTTGTCAATTTCCCCATAAAGAGCCAGCAGTCAGTGGAGTTCAAAGGAAATGCAGTGTCTGAATGGAATTTCAGTGTATCAAATATGATAAGGCGTTGCTAGGCATTTAGCTGGCAGCCAGCAAACTGTTCTGGTATTCAAGCGTTTATCAAAGTTTCCACCTGTTGGGAGGTAGATGTATCTCATGGCTCGGTCGTGTGCCCTCGCCACATTTGTCAGATGGCTGTCGGCAGCTGTTCCAGGAAAAAGCATTTATGAAGAGAATACCTGGCAGAATTTTGCTGCATTAAATAGTCCTTTCACTCAGGGCATGGCTACTCGGAGGCCATTTAAATTTCATTGTGTGTTTCCTCTTCTTTCTGCGGCCGCACCCTCCCACCATCAGCCTTGGGGCGCACATGCACAGCTAAAATGGCAACAACATACGCCACAAGAGCAGCCACAGGAGCGGAGACAGGAGCTGCGACGGGGACAGAGTCAAGCAGCCTGTGGCTGGAATGTGAGGCATTGTCAGAGGGCCAAGGGGACACAGCCATTGGGACATGATTTTAATTTTGTGTCGGAAATTATGTTTCACTTTCAGCGTCCTCAACCTTTTTTTCCCCCCCAGGAGGGCTCCTCAACTGAAGTACGCCCCCATTCTGGGCATCCATGCAGACCCAGCCGAAAGCCAAAACTTTACCCCCAACGTTTGGCCTTTGACTTGTTTTCGACTTTCCTGTGTACTTTCGGCTCCCTCCTTGGGGACAAATTTAATGGACATTTGCTGCCAAAAGTTGTCGTTTTACAATCACATGGATTCTCCCAGTAAGGCGTAGGGTCATCCCTGGTCCGGGAATGAAATCTGACCCAATGCTGTGAGAGCAATAAAGACAGCTAGAAAATCTCTGGAATTTCAGAAACAGAAAAGCGTTCTTTTTCCCCCTAAAAGTTAATAATATTGGAATACCATTTGGATGATATTTCAATTACCTTTTCCATCTAATCATCTTTCTAACCATCATTTACGTAGTTTTTATTATTTTCCTCAACTATATTATTAACGAGGGGGAACGTTGTGAGTTGCTGCGGACACAGCAACTCTACGGTTATACCCGATACTAAGTCAGTATGGCTCTCCTCCGGCAGACGCCGCTAATATTAAACGATACGACAAAAAGTGCGTGCGAGAGAGACAGAAAATCAGTCTGAGCGTGACGTCGGGCGCTGCGTAGCCACTGCAAATTGATTTGTTCCTATTGGCTATAAAAATGATCTGATCTGATCTAGATTCAGCAATCTGATAGATATGGTCATTATCTATGATTCTGCGTTTTTAGTTTTCTCTAATCTGCAATATTGTGGATGCAACAGATTTTCGTCCTTTGTGGGGGCGGAAGGGGGTGGGGCGAAATTTTGACACAAAATGGTCAAGGTCCGATATCACAGGAGTGTGGATACCAAATTTGGTTGCTCTGGCTCTTATAGGTTCTGAGATCCTTGAACTCATATTTTGCAATTGGCAAAACCGACCATGAAACCTGTGTGTTGGAGAGAGACAGAGCGAGAAAGAATGAAATTGTTTTCTTGATTCTGGCTATAATAATTATACGATCTGGTTGAGATTTTGCACTCTCGAAGATAAAGTCATCTTCTACGATTCTGCGTTTTAGTTTTCTCGTATCGTTGAAATTGTGGATGCCACAGATTTTCGTCCTTTGTGGGGGCGGAAGGGGGTGGGGCGAAATTTTGAGATACACGTTTTATAGTAAGATCTAACAGGAGTGCGGATATCAAATTTGGTTACTCTAGCCTTAATAGTCTCTGAGATTTGTGAATATCCCCAGATTTTCATCCTTTGCGGGGGCGGAAGGGGGTGTGGCGAAATTTTGAAACAAACTCGTCTCGGTCCGATATATTAGGAGTGTGGATACCAAATTTGGTTGCTCTAGCTTTTGTAGTCTCAGAGATCTAGGCGCTAATGTTTTACTCTAAGCAAAGCCGTCTATGCTACGTGTGTGTTAGAGAGAGACAGGGCGAGAAAAAATGAAATTGTTTTCTTGATGCTGGCTATAATAATAATACGATCCAATTCAGATTCCGCAGTCTTAAAGATTTGGTCATTCTCTACAATTCTACGTTTTTGGTTTTCTCATATCTTTAAAATTGTGGATGCCACAGATTTTCGTCCTTTGTGGGGGCGGAAGTAGGCGGGGCGAAGTTTTGAAATATACTTGTAGCAGTGACATATCACAGAAGTCTGGATCCGAAACGTCGTTGCTCTAGCTCTTATAGTCTTTGAGCACTAGGCGCTGAAGGGGACGGACAGACGGACAGACGGACGGACGGACAGACAGGGCTCAACCGACTCGGCTATTGATGCTGATCAAGAATATATATACTTTATGGGGTCGGAAACGATTCCTTCTGGACGTTACACACATCCACTTTTACCACAAATCTAATATACCCCAATACTCATTTTGAGTATCGGGTATAATAAACATTAAATATGGTATATTAAATTTGTCGGAAATAAAAATTTAAATATAATATTGTTCGGGCCAGGCGCTGAAGAATAACCGTAACTTTAACATTATTATTGTATGAGCAGAGAGAGCCGCCTATGTTGTAAAACGTTGACGTTCTGCAGAGCTGCTGCACTCTCCCGCTAAAGGGGCTCTCTGCCGCCGCCACTTCGGCAACTACTTTGATCTGCTGCCGCCACTTCGGCAATCACTTTGATCTAACGCCGTCGTCTATAGTTTAGTTCAATGCTAACCCCTCTGCGCTTTGGTTGCATATCGATCTCGCATAAAGTTTATCTGGCAATAGCAAGCAATCGGCTTCCGCTAAGCCACCAAGATTAAATACGAATTATAAAGTTTAACCCAAAATCTCTTTTCATTTTTGAAACACATAGGTGCCAAAAAAGCTTGGCATCTCAAACATTGGTGACCCCGACGTGATATAAAACTATTTCTTAATCGCGTTCCGTTAAAACACTTATTAATTATACAATATTGTGTTGTTGGGTAGTTTAACTACCAACAAATACATTTGGGTGCACGTTGAAAAACAGTTTAAAGTGCAAATTCAGTGAGAGTGCGGCTGGAATATTTATAGACAAATTCCGGTACTTTAAGCGTCGAATCTCTCATTCACTGCGCCGCTGCAGCCGCGGTTCTTGACTTTTCGTGTCTTGCATTCTCGCGTCTATACATCGTCGCTTAAGCGGTATTTCATTTTCCGTTGTTGTGTCGAATTGCACAACGGTTAACATGGACAACGATCCGAATACAGGCGCGGGCGGAAATATTGTGGTGGCTGATTCCAGACTAAGTCTGTATAAGCGTAAAAGTCAGTCATTATATGATCGATTGCACAGGCTTGGCGAATCCTTCGCGGGGAATAAAATCGATAAGCTGACCGCCGCGGAAGTCGAGGTGCGCCTTGATATGTTGGCAGAAATTCGAGAGGAATTTAATAAGGCCCATAATGAATTGGAGGCTCTCGATCAAAACGAGATTGGGAGTGAGCTGCGCGAAATCTTCGATACTCTTTTCATATCGTTGAAAGCTGAGTTGCTGGCTGCTGTTGAAGTAAGCCAGTCCCCCGCCGCTGCCAATTCTACGACCCTGCCAAGCCATTCCGGACATAGTACCATCATCATGGCTCACAAGCAGCGACTTCCTGAGCTGAAGGTGCCTAAGTTTTCTGGTGGATACGTCGAGTTCTCGGATTTTATGGCAATGTTCAAATCGGTGATTGAAGCGGATGCGGATCTCAGTGACATCGAGAAATTCCAGCACCTTCGCTCTTGCCTCGCTGATGCGGCTTTGGATTCGGTTCGATCGTTAGAGCTCTCCAGTGCCAATTATCGTGCGGCTCTGGATATCCTTAATAAACGCTTTAATAACAAAAGACTTATTTTCCAGGCACACATCAAGAAGATTCTTGGGCTAAAGAGGGTAGACTCGCCTTCTGCTAAAAGGCTTCGGGAGTTTTCGGATGCAGTCAATTTACACATGCGAGCGTTGCAGACATTGGGAACTGCTGAGGAGATTTCAGGATTCATGGTCATCAACATGCTGCTGCAGAAGTTGGATTCGAAGACGCAAACCAAATGGGAGGAGCACACATCGTCGGATGCTATACCTACCGCAGAGGAATTCTTCGAATTCTTGCAGCAACGCTGCCAGAAAATGGAGCGGTTGGAATATGCTACAGCGACACACGCTAGTAGCGATCAGGTGGGAAAAAACCATTCCTATACGCAGGTTAAGAAAACATTTGTAGGTTCCAACTCTTCCGCCGACCCGTCTGTATGCGTCTTTTGCCACTCAGCGGGCCATGGAATATACTCGTGCAAGATATTCGGAAATCTCTCACCGTTGCTGCGCCACAAAGAAGTGAAGAAGCTTTCCCTATGCTTCAATTGCCTAAAGCCGGGGCACCGGACCCGCGCATGCAATAGTGGAAAATGTCGAGTATGCGGCGGTAGGCATCATAGTTTGATGCACTTCGATAGTATACAGCCCACAACACAAGGCTGCCCAGGGATTACTCCTCCCGATCTGGCCGTTCAACCGGACACTCTTTCCGTTGCTCAAAATTCTGCTAGCAGCTCGTCTCTACCTTCGTCTACCTCTCTTGCTGCCCAAGGTCTTCACTCTGATGTCGTGCTTCTGGCTACAGCCGCGGTTCTCGTAAAGAATCGGTCTGGCGTTTTAGTTCCTTGTCGTGCCATCTTAGATTCAGGATCGCAGCTGCATCTCGTCACATCCAGGTTCGCCCAGCAGCTTCAGCTTAGGAGAACTCAATCGTCTGCACTTGTGTCTGGGCTGGGCGATACCGGCGTTTCTACTGAGGGATCCACCATAAGCATTTGTATGCATTCTCGCACCTCTGCTTACACAACTACACTTACTGCTCTCATCGCCCCCACGATTACCGATTCTCAACCAAGTATGACAGTAAATGTATCCGATTGGCGTATTCCATCTAACATTCAGCTGGCTGATCCTGCATTTTTCAATCCTCAACGGGTTGATCTTCTCATTGGTGCGAGCGTTTTTTATGATCTCCTCTGCGTAGGGCAAATCAAACTCACCGATGGACTGCCTCTTCTGCAGAAGACCCGGCTTGGGTGGATCGTATCTGGCGGTGGACAGAAGGTATCAAGCTCGGCGCTTTTGGCTACGCACAAATGTCCAGATTCGATAGCTGAGATGGAAGCAAGGTTGGAATCAGAGAGTCTCTGATCCCTCTTGGATTGATAAATCCAGTCATTGTCAGGTGCAAAATCTTCCTTCAGCAGCTTTGGAGAGAAAATTTGGATTGGGATGAAAGCCTACCCTCAGCGTTGCATTCAACTTGGATGGACTTGAGAAATAGTTTGGCAAGCATTTCTCGGATCTCATTTCCTCGCTTGGTTCTTCGTTCTAGTGTGGCTACAGAAGTTCACGGATTCTGTGATGCCAGCTTAGAAGCATATGGCGCTTGCGTGTATGTCGTGTCCAGGGAAGCCCAGTCTTCGAGCCACGTTTTGTGCTCAAAGTCGCGAGTGGCGCCGCTAAAGACTATATCGATTCCTAAGCTGGAATTAAGTGGAGCCCATTTGCTTGCGAAAATCATGCAGAATGTAAAGGACATGGGAATCTTTACAGGTCGGTTCTATTGCTGGTCGGATTCGTCAACAGCATTATCTTGGATTAGGGATGAGCCAGCTAAATTTGAAGTTTTCGTGGCAAATCGAGTGGCATCAATTCAGGAGTTGACGGCAGCCATGGAATGGCGCTATGTTCCCACATTTTTAAATCCTGCTGATATTCTCTCGAGAGGCTCGCTTCCCAACCATCTTATCCAGTCAGAGCTATGGTTTCACGGCCCATCCTTTTTGCTAGGCTCCAAGGATAAGTGGCCTGTATCTCCTACTAACAACATAGCAACTTTAGAGCTTCGCAAGAGAGGATTGCTAATCACGTCTCCACATGCCGATCTCACGTCCGGATGCAAATTTGCGAATTCATTCTTTCGCATGCAGCGCACATTCGCCTACATGCATAAATTTATACATCGTCTTAGGCATCCAGGACTCACCTTTTCTGATATTCGGCAAGGAACGCATCTTCTAATTCGACACATTCAGCTGGCAAATTTGTGGATGGACATAAAGGAGATTCGGCGCAATGGTCATGATTTCATGATCCAGTTCTATTAGTTCGCTCAACCCGTTCATCGATCATTCTGGACTACTTAGAGTTGGAGGTCGTCTTGGCAACTCATCGCTAGGATTTGACGCTCAGCACCCGCTCATTCTGCCAAAGGGACATCCATTACCTTTGCGCTGATAAGATATTATCATGAAAGAAACCTCCATGCCGGACCTCGCGCCTTGCTATCCAAAATTCGACTGGAATATTGGCCCATTGGAGGTGTTAAGGCAGTGTCAAGGGTCGTCAGCAGATGTGTGAGATGCTTCAGGACTAGGCCGCGCATGGTCGAACACATCATGGCAGACCTACCTAAGGAACGTTTGGAAGGATCTCGAGCTTTTGAAGTCACTGGAGTAGATTACTGTGGACCTTTTTTCTACCGATCAGAAATCCGCACGAGGCCTCGATCAAGTGCTACATTAGCGTATTCATCTGTTTCACTTCTAAGGCTATACACATGGAGCTCGTAAAGGATTTGACCACCGCATCGCTTCTAGGCGCACTAAAGCGTTTTACTTCCACTCGAGAAGCCAAGTCAAATTTGGTCGGACAATGCGACAAACTTCGTTGGGGCCAAGAACGAGCTTCAGGAGCTAAAGAAGCTTTGTCTGAGCGAACCGCATATGAAGGAGGTCCACGAATCTGCTTGGCTGACTCGATCGACTGGCGTTTCATCCCACCTCGCTCTCCGCATTTTGGCGGGTTGTGGGAAGCGGTCGTGAAGACCGCAAAATATCACCTGTACCGCTCAGTTGGACCATCTGTGCTTAGCTTCGACGAGCTGCGCACTCTGATCTGTCAGATCACTGCAATTGTTAACTCTCGCCCTTTGCTCTCGCTTTCAGAAAATCCTGATGATTTAGACGTTTTGACTCCTGCTCATCTGCTTTAGGCGGCCCCCATGAGCAAATCTCGAGCCTGACCTAACGAAGCTGAACTACAATCGTCTGGATGGCTGGCAGCGGGTTCACCCAACTACAGCAAATATTTTGGAGCCGATGGCGCGAAGAGTATCTCACTCTTTTGCAAGAGCGCGCGAAGTGGCGTACCCCGCGCAAAACATCTGCAAGAACGCCCTCGTTCTGGTGAAGGACGAAAATCTTCCTCTAATGCGTTGGCCACTGGCTAGAGTGGTCGATGTCGTTTTGGGCAAGGACGGAGTGTGTCGCGTCGCTGACCTGAAGACATCCTCAGGAAACATCAGGAGGGCCGTCACTCGGCTATGTTTGCTGCCCCTTAAGGAATCTGTTGAGAGACTAGCTCCCAACGTATGTTCGGGCCAGCCGCTGAAGAATAACCGTAACTTTAACATTATTATCGTATGAGCAGAGAGAGCCGCCTATGTTGTAAAACGTTGACGTTCTGCAGAGCTGCTGCGCTCTCCCGCTAAAGGGGCTCTCTGCCGCCGCCACTTCGGCAACTACTTTGATCTGCTGCCGCCACTTCGGCAATCACTTTGATCTAACGCCGTCGTCTATAGTTTAGTTCTATGCTAACCCCTCTGCGCATTGGTTGCATATCGATCTCGCATAAAGTTTATCTGGCAATAGCAAGCAATCGGCTTCCGCTAAGCCACCAAGATTAAATACGAATTATAAATTTTAACCCAAAATCTCTTTTCATTTTTGAAACACATAGGTGCCAAAAAAGCTTCAAAAACGCAGAATCGGTGAAAATGACCATATCTTCTACAGCGCAAAATCTGAACCAGATCGTATTATGATTTTAGCCAGAATCAAAAAAAACAATTTCATTCTTTCTCGCTCTGTCTCTCTCTAACACACAGGTTTCATGGTCGGTTTTGTCAATTGCAAAATATGAGTTCAAGGATCTCAGAACCTATAAGAGCCAGAGCAACCAAATTTGGTATCCACACTCCTGTGATATCGGACCTTGACCGTTTCGTGTCCAAATTTCGCCACACCCCCTTCCGCCCCCGCAAAGGACGAAAATCTGCGGCATCCACAAATCTCAGAGACTATTAAGGCTAGAGTAACCAAATTTGGTATCCGCACTTCTGTTAGATCTCACTATAAAACGTATATCTCGGAATTTCGCCCCACCCTTTTCCGCCCCCACAAAGGACGAAAATCTGTTGCATCCACAATATTGCACATTCGAGAAAACTAAAACGCAGAATCATAGATAATGACCATATCTATCAGATTGCTGAATCTGGATCAGATCAGATAATTTTTATAGCCAAAAGGAACAAATCAATTTGCACTGGCTACGCAGCCCCGACGTCACTCAAAATGAGTATTGGGGTATATTAGATTTGTGGTAAAAATGGATGTGTGTAACGTCCAGAAGGAATCGTTTCCGACCCCATAAAGTATATATATTCTTGATCAGCATCAATAGCCGAGTCGATTGAGCCCTGTCTGTCTGTCCGTCTGTCCGTCTGTCCGTCCGTCCGTCCGTCCGTCCGTCCCTTCAGCGCCTAGTGCTCAAAGACTATAAGAGCTAGAGCAACGATGTTTTGGATCCAGACTTCTGTGATATGTCACTGCTACAAAAATATTTAAAAACTTCGCCACGCCCACTTCCGCCCCCACAAAGGACGAAAATCTGTGGCATCCACATTTTTAAAGATACGATAAAACCAAAAACGCAGAATCGGTGAGGATGACCATATCTTCTACAGCGCAAAATCTGAACCAGATCGTATTATGATTTTAGCCAGAATCAAAAAAAACAATTTCATTCTTTCTCGCTCTGTCTCTCTCTAACACACAGGTTTCATGGTCGGTTTTGTCAATTGCAAAATATGAGTTCAAGGATCTCAGAACCTATAAGAGCCAGAGCAACCAAATTTGGTATCCACACTCCTGTGATATCGGACCCTGACCGTTTCGTGTCCAAATTTCGCCACACCCCCTTCCGCCCCCGCAAAGGACGAAAGTCTGCGGCATCCACAAATCTCAGAGACTATTAAGGCTAGAGTAACCAAATTTGGTATCCGCACTTCTGTTAGATCTCACTATAAAACGTATATCTCGGAATTTCGCCCCACCCTTTTCCGCCCCCACAAAGGACGAAAATCTGTTGCATCCACAATATTGCACATTCGAGAAAACTAAAAACGCAGAATCATAGATAATGACCATATCTATCAGATTGCTGAATCTGGATCAGATCAGATAATTTTTATAGCCAAAAGGAACAAATCAATTTGCACTGGCTACGCAGCCCCGACGTCACTCAAAATGAGTATTGGGGTATATTAGATTTGTGGTAAAAATGGATGTGTGTAACGTCCAGAAGGAATCGTTTCCGACCCCATAAAGTATATATATTCTTGATCAGCATCAATAGCCGAGTCGATTGAGCCCTGTCTGTCTGTCCGTCTGTCCGTCTGTCCGTCCGTCCGTCCGTCCGTCCCCTTCAGCGCCTAGTGCTCAAAGACTATAAGAGCTAGAGCAACGATGTTTTGGATCCAGACTTCTGTGATATGTCACTGCTACAAAAATATTTCAAAACTTCGCCACGCCCACTTCCGCCCCCACAAAGGACGAAAATCTGTGGCATCCACATTTTTAAAGATACGATAAAACCAAAAACGCAGAATCGGTGAAGATGACCATATCTTCTACAGTGCAAAATCTGAACCAGATCGAATAATGATTATAGCCAGAATCAAGAAAACAATTTCATTCTTTCTCGCTCTGTCTCTCTCTAACACACAGGTTTCATGGTCGGTTTTGTCAATTGCAAAATATGAGTTCAAGGATCTCAGAACCTATAAGAGCCAGAGCAACCAAATTTGGTATCCACACTCCTGTGATATCGGACCTTGACCGTTTCGTGTCCAAATTTCGCCACACCCCCTTCCGCCCCCGCAAAGGACGAAAGTCTGCGGCATCCACAAATCTCAGAGACTATTAAGGCTAGAGTAACCAAATTTGGTATCCGCACTTCTGTTAGATCTCACTATAAAACGTATATCTCGGAATTTCGCCCCACCCTTTTCCGCCCCCACAAAGGACGAAAATCTGTTGCATCCACAATATTGCACATTCGAGAAAACTAAAAACGCAGAATCATAGATAATGACCATATCTATCAGATTGCTGAATCTGGATCAGATCAGATAATTTTTATAGCCAAAAGGAACAAATCAATTTGCACTGGCTACGCAGCCCCGACGTCACTCAAAATGAGTATTGGGGTATATTAGATTTGTGGTAAAAGTGGATGTGTGTAACGTCCAGAAGGAATCGTTTCCGACCCCATAAAGTATATATATTCTTGATCAGCATCAATAGCCGAGTCGATTGAGCCCTGTCTGTCTGTCCGTCTGTCCGTCTGTCCGTCCGTCCGTCCGTCCGTCCGTCCGTCCGTCCCTCCGTCCGTCCGTCCGTCCCCTTCAGCGCCTAGTGCTCAAAGACTATAAGAGCTAGAGCAACGATGTTTTGGATCCAGACTTCTGTGATATGTCACTGCTACAAAAATATTTCAAAACTTCGCCCCGCCCACTTCCGCCCCCACAAAGGACGAAAATCTGTGGCATCCACATTTTTAAAGATACGATAAAACCAAAAACGCAGAATCGGTGAGGATGACCATATCTTCTACAGTGCAAAATCTGAACCAGATCGAATAATGATTATAGCCAGAATCAAGAAAACAATTTCATTCTTTCTCGCTCTGTCTCTCTCTAACACACAGGTTTCATGGTCGGTTTTGACAATTGCAAAATATGAGTTCAAGGATCTCAGAACCTATTAGAGCCAGAGCAACCAAATTTGGTATCCACACTCCTGTGATATCGGACCTTGACCGTTTCGTGTCCAAATTTCGCCACACCCCATTCCGCCCCCGCAAAGGACGAAAATCTGGGGCATCCACAAATCTCAGAGACTATTAAGGCTAGAGTAACCAAATTTGGTATCCGCACTTCTGTTAGATCTCACTATAAAACGTATATCTCAGAATTTCGCCCCACCCCTTTCCGCCCCCACAAAGGACGAAAATCTGTTGCATCCACAATATTGCACATTCGAGAAAACTAAAAACGCAGAATCATAGATAATGACCATATCTATCAGATTGCTGAATCTGGATCAGATCAGATAATTTTTATAGCCAAAAGGAACAAATCAATTTGCACTGGCTACGCAGCCCCCGACGTCACGCTCAGACTGATTTTCTGTCTCTCTCGCACGCACTCCTTGTCGCTGGTTTTTTTGGTTCGGTTGTCCTTCTTGAAGGTAATTTAATTTTTATTGGGCCAACATCGAAAATAAATTAAACAGAGATAAACAGATAAAGGTACAAAAAATAAAATCAAACATAAAACGCAAATAAAAATTCCAATAATCTCATCGTGGATTCGGCCACATGCGACTTTCACGTGGCGATGGGAGCTTCAATTGATTGCCAAATCGAGGCCTCTCCTCCTGATTGACCGCCTGCTTTGACGGTGTGTTGGCGGCCGACGCCACCGAATTGTGGTTTACGAGGACATGGCGAATTCGTGGCACAGCCACGCGATTGCGCTGATGCTGAGCCCCGCCGACGGGCAGCACTGAGGAGCGACTCGTGGGCACCAATTCTTCATAGGAGATCCCGGCTTTGCGGTCATTTTCAGTGGTCTCATCGGTCATATACTGGGAATCCCTGGGCGATCTTGTATCCGGCACCGCTGATTTTGTGCGTGCCTTCTTGTTCGAGCGTGTGCCAATGCTGCGTCTGCCCAATCCCCCGCTGCGACGCAATGTGTTGTCCAGGACGCGGCTGTTGGCCAGCCGCTGTGCGGTAGACGGCGACGGGCGTATCGAATTCAGAGAGCTCATGAGGCTGCGCTTGGCGTTGGGAGTCCGATACCCCGAAGAGCTGGCGGATGCTGATGGATTCAGTCGCTTGCGCAGATTCCCAGTGCTCTTGGTCATATTGGGAGTGATCAGCTGAATTGTTGGGGTCTTGCGCAACGACATTGTCGAGGTCGACATTAAGGACATGTTTTTCAAAGTTCGGGGCGTGCGAGGGGCCGTTGAACCGGCAGTCGGCGGTGGCATCATCAATTTGCTGCTGCTGCCCGTCCTCGTGGTGGGCGGGGCCTTCTTGCGGGCCGAGCTCTGCTTGGCCTGCCGATAGTTCTCCCATTCGCCAGCCATCAGCTCCAGTATGTTCTCGCCATAAACCAGAAATGGGCCATGCGATTGCACCTCATAGGCGTGCACCAGTTCAGTTGATCTGCTGCTCAATCTTGGGCAGCTTCGAGGTGATGGCCTTGCGTTCCTTTTCCTCTTTAAGGAGCTGGCCGCCACGATTGTTGAAACGATTCGGCTCGTTGGCCTTTGCCTCTAGAGTCTGCAAGCGGGACCAAAGTTCTGCACGGCTCTCGTACAGATCGAAAATCTCCTTGTTGCACGTGTAGAAGCTCTTCAGATCATCCAGCTCCAGCTCGTGCAGCTCCAACAGGTCTTCGTTGTAATACTTATTGTAGTAGTTGGAGAAACGCTTGCGCTCCTGCTGGCTCTTGAGCGTTAGATCCCACCACTTGCTTATCTCGACGCGCAGCTGCTCGATGAACGTCTTGAGGTTCTGGCTGCGCAGTGCCTGGCAGCGCTGCAGCTCCGAATGGAGGATGTCATAGGTGCGCTGCGTATTCTCGATGCACTCGCGCACTCGTCGCATGGCGCTCTCGTCCGTCTCCTGGAGGCGATCCCACAGCACGTAGATCTTCTCGCGCATGTCATGGATTTTGGAGCGCAGCTCCTGGATCTGCTCGGCATAACTGTTGCGCATCTGCCGCAGCCGCTCTAGTGTCTCTGGTGTTAGATTGTGGCTCAGATCGTTCAGTAGGCGATCCTCTGCATCGGTCTGGGGCATCAGCTCGAGCATCTTCATGCCATGCTTGATGGCCTTGCGCAGCTGGTCCAGCTCCGTCTGGCGCACTGCGCGCTGAGAGCGCAGGTTGTCGAGATGGTCGCGAAAGCCGTCCATCTCATCGGGCAGGGGCAGCGGGTCCGCCAGTAGAGGGAGCGGCAGTGCGCCCAGCTCTTCGCAGAGCTGCTCCTGCTGGAGCAGCAGCTCCCCGATCTCCGCCCGACGTTTCGAGAGCTCCTCGCGCAGATGCTCAATGCTTTTGTCCAGCTTCAGCTGCCTCTGACCAATGTCCACCGTCTCATGGAGGAGTCGGGTGAGGTCGCTGGCCTCGGCTCGGAGTGCGGCTGTCATCCAGGATGGCCGCCTGCTTCTCCCGCGACTCGGTCAGCAGATCCGTATAGAAATTATTCGCGTGCGCCTTGAGTTTGTGCAGAAAGTCCTCGCATGTCTTCGGCTCGAACATGAGGGACCACATTGAATGGAGCTGCTCCACATGCTCGCCAGTCATCCCAAGGATCTCTCCCTTGATGGAGGTTGGGTCAACCATAGCCAATAGGAATGGGTCTTGTATTCGCGAATGGAAGGAATTTATGTGATGTGTGCAGGATTTCGATTGCACAATGTGTTGCTCAAGGAAAATGCCTCCGCACAGATAAGTGACGCCTCTCGTGTTGGCACAAATTGCACAATGAAAATTTTGTGTGCTTGATTTGCCTCATGCCTCAAAGCACAAAACAAGTTGATTCTGATTGACGTGCGGCCAAAAAAAACACCTACTTTATACTGCAAATAAATTCCTTCAAGGTTTTCCAGTTGTAAAGATAATTTAGGATGAGAAATGTGTTTACTGTTGGGCAAATTGATCAGGGAGGAGCGGAAAGCGTTCTCCGTGGGATGATTGAACTCGATGCTAAGGTTCCGAATGAGTCGAGCGATGCCCAGCTCGAGCTCCATGTCCACGATGCGCTTTCCAACGCACATCCGGGGTCCAAATCCGAAGGGCAAGAACACAAACGGATTCTTCAGCTTCAAGTCATTTGCCGGGCATTTCCCGTTGGAGTCTGTGGCGTTACGAACTCAGCAGCCTTGGGGAAGTGCTCCTCGCTTGATAGCAAGCTCAGGGGAACCATCGACACACAGGTACCAGCTGGCACTTGGTATCCGCTCAAAACGCTGTCCCGATTGAGAAATCGGCCATTGCCGATGACCAAAGGATAGATCCGTTGTGACTCTTTGATGCAGGCACGTAGATAGGGAACGTTCTTCATCGATGCCTCAGTGAATTCGGAGTCCTTCTCGGGTAGAACCTTCATCACCTCTTCTCGGAGTACGGCCTGCTTCTCCGGATTCTTGGCAAGGCACAGCAAGGCCGCTGTAAAGGTACTTGAGGTCTGGAAAAAAGGATGTATGAGATAAGGGTAAGTATGAGAACAACAGACTACGTACGGTATCCACTCCGGCCATTAGCATGTCCATGGTCATAACCGTCGCCACCTTTTTGTCGATCTTGAGCAGCTTTTCCAGTACACTCTGCTCGCTCTCAGGGCGGACAACACCCTCCTTGGCCTCTTTCTCTAGACGCTCTATAGCTTCGTCTACATACGCTGAAGTTATTTCTTGAACGCCATCTAGGGACTTCATTAGCTTCATTAGCTTGGGTGTTTTAACGTAACGCCAGATGGAGGGCTTCATCTCCAGATCGGCTGTTAATTCAAAAAAATCGTCCAGGTACTTGAAAAGTAACACAGCCTGGTCGTTATCGCCCGACTCTTTGAGCAGTCCCAACTGCTTGTCCAACGCCACCACAGAGACTGACTCGAGGGTCCACCGATTTATAACGTTTAAGAAATCATCTGGAGCTTCCTGGGTATCGATATCACGGAGTGCTTTAATACTGTGAAGGGGGGAGAAAATACTTGAGCGTAAACAGGGATTTATTATCAGTCATACGCACCGTTGCACAAACTCCTGGTTCACTTGGGACATCTTCTTATAGTAAAGCCGCACGTTCTTCGGCTGCATTAGGACAGGATTTACAGCCGATCGAAAGTCGCTCCAGGTTTTTCCTTGTGTGGGTAAAGCTCCCTCCACTCCCTGGAAGAAATCCTTTCTATGAGTCTTCCGATGATAGCGAAGAGTATCGCTGCCAGGCCGATGCGGCCACACTCCTTCGTTCCGGAACACGACCTCGAAGTCTTTGTGATTGTGAGTCATCAGGTATGACGTACCTCCCATCATACCTGGTAGGTTAGGTTAGGTTAGGTTGAGGCGGCTGCCGGGCTCGCTCGGAACCCGTCACCCTTAGGCCGGTTTCGGCCCGTTGTGATACCGCATAGGATCATTTCCTTCCTGCGTTGTGAGACTTCCTGTCAGCAATTATCCCATCCAGATGCTCTCACAAAGTTCGCTATCCTCCTGGGACATAGTTTGGACATCTCTGAGATGTCGTGTAGAAAGGCTGAGCCCAGGTGCTGTAGCCTTCTTCTGCTGAGAGCTGGGCAGGAGCAGAACAGATGTTCCACTGTCTCCTCCTCTTCCTCGTCTCTACAGCTGCGACAAAAATCGTTATGTGGGGCCCCCAGCCTGTTAGCGTGGGTGCCTATTAGCCAGTGTCCCGTGAGGGAACGTGTGACTACGCTGCACCTTTTCCTGCTTAACTTGAGGAGCTCGGAGGTGCACTTCATGTCCATGGTCGGCCATGTTTGCCGAGTTGTGCGACATCGTGGCACTGTTTGCCACATATCGTTGTTTAGTCGCTTGTATTGCTCCCTTATAATGAGCTTACAGGTGGCCATTGGCATACAGATATCCTCCTTGTCTTGGAGAAGGGGATTGTAGTGCCAGATCTGGCCAGCTCGTCCGCTATACAGTTGCCCTCGATGTCCCGGTGGCCCGGGACCCAAATCAGGCTAATAGCAAATTGCTGAGCCATCTCGTGCAGAGATTTGCGGCAGTCTGCCACGGTGGCCGAGTTCGAGGAAATCGCGCTTAGCGATTTGATCGCAGCCTGGCTGTCGCTATAAATGTTTAGCTTGGTTGCCGTGACGGCAGCCGCTTGTAGGCAGTCTAGAGCCTCCCTGATTGCTATGACTTCCGCTTGAAAGACACTGCAATGATCTGGGAGTCTGAAGGAATGCCTTATGCTTAGCTGTTCAGAGTAGATTCCCCCTCCGACTCTGTCGTCCAGCTTTGATCCATCTGTGAAGATGTTTATGGCCCCATCTGGGCCTGGGAGTCCCTCGAGCCATTCGTCTCTGTGAGGGATGATTGTGTCGAAGGGAGTGTCTGTGTACTCTCTTGGAACTTGGTAGTCTGTTTTTGAGGGGACGGTACTGCTATTATTTAATATGGCTGAGTGACCTATGCACTGTGTCACCCATTGATCTGAGTCTCTTAGACGTATTGCTGCTGCTTCTGCCCGTTCCTTTCCTGCGAGGTCAAGGCTCTGTAGGCATAGGATGGCATTTAGCGCATCATTTGGGGTGGTGCGAAGAGCTCCGCTGATGCATAGGGCGGCAGTCCGCTGGACTTTGCCCAGTTGCTTGGTGATCGCCCTTTTTGATAGGGCCGGCCACCACACCGTAACTCCGTAGAGTAGTATTGGTCTAACTATAGCTTGATATATCCATTGGACTATGCTTGGGATCATACCCCATCTTAGCCCAATAGCTTTTTTGCATGTGTAGAGTGCAGTCATTGCCTTCTTCACTCTGTCTTTGACATTCAGGTTCCAGCTAAGCTTCTTGTCAATTACCAACCCTAAGTAACTGGCACTGTCGCTAAAGGAGAGCCTGCATCCTTGTAGTATTGGAGGGTTGAGGGGCGGGACCTTGTATTTATTTGTGAATAGTACGAGTTCCGTTTTTGAGGGATTTACTCCCAGACCGCGCGATTCTGTCCAATCCGACAGTTGCGCTAGCTTTGTGGACATTAAGTCGCACAGTGTTTGGGGTATTTCCCCGAGAAGATAATCGCAACGTCGTCCGCATAGGCCACGACATTGCAGCCCCCCCTTCTAGGTCACATAGAATCTTGTTGACTGCTATGTTCCACAGAAGAGGAGACAGGACACCACCTTGCGGGGTGCCTCTGTTGACATACCTTGACTGGGCGGACGATCCCATCGATGATGTCACCGTCCTGCATGTGAGCAATTGATCAATGAGCATCACCAAGTGACGGTCCACCCCCAGGTCAGTCAGGGCTTCTGTAATGGCGCCCGGTACAACGTTGTTGAAAGCTCCCTCAATATCGAGAAAGGCTATGAGTGAGTACTCTTTGTGATGCAGAGATTTCTCTACCGCTGAGATCACTTCATGAAGAGCCGTTTCCGTGGATTTTCCTTTCCGGTAGGCATGCTGTGCGCCTGACAGCAACTGAGGGTGTATAGTTGTCCTCAGTTGCAGCCCGACGAGTCTCTCAAAGGTTTTGAGGAGGAAGGACGATAGGCTGATTGGTCTAAAGTCTTTTGCAGCTGAGTGCGAGGCTTTCCCAGCTTTGGGAATGAAGACTATCTTTGCCTTATGCCATGTTCGCGGGATTGTACCCACAGCCAGTATCTTCCTGAAGATACCTTGTAGCCAGCTGATGGCTGTATCCCCGGCCTTCTGAAGTTGGGCCGGGATTACCTGGTCTGGGCCTGGCGATTTGAACGGTTTGAAGCTGTTTATTGCCCAGCTTATGTTACGTTTTGTGAGGATGTGATCCATCGAGGTTACCGGTCCCTCTCCTGGAAGATGTGCCGTCTCGATGGTTGTGCACCCTGGAAAATGTGTGTCTAGTAGAATCTGCAGGGACTCCTCACTGGAGTTAGTCCACGTGCCGTCATTCCTTTTAAGATACCCTACCGAGGGGTTAGTTTTTGAGAGAATCTTGCGAAGCCTTGCGGCCTCTGACGTTTCCTCAATTTCCGAGCAAAATTTTTGCCAAGAGGCCCTTTTTGCTTTCCTTGTTTCCTTTTTATATAGTGACAGACTGATTTTGTAGTCTGCCCAGTGGCTCTCCTCGTTCGCGCTTTTGGCCCTGTTGAAGAGGGTCCTGCAGCTTTTACGTAGGATGTCTATTTGTTTTGACCACCAGGGGGGTTTCTTTTTCCCCCTAGGTTTGCTAGAGGGGCACGCTGCCGCGAAGGCTTTGTTGCATGCCTCTGTGAACCTGTTCACTAGGCGATCTAGGTCGTCTTTTGTGTCAGGGCATGATGGTGCTTTGGAGGGGAGTAAGTCCTCCAGGGCTGAGCTATATTTTTCCCAGTTGGCTTTCCTGGGATTAATATAGTCCTTAGGTTTCGGACACTCGAGGGATAGTGTGGTTTCGATGTATCTGTGGTCAGAGAAAGAGTGGTCATCAAGGACTTGCCAACTCTTGACTATGTCTAACAGGTTGGAAGACACTAGGGTGATGTCAATAACCTCCTGTCGATTTTTAATTATAAAAGTGGGGTCGTTGCCCCGATTACAAATAAATAGATTTGAGTTGAGGATGAAGCTGAAAAGTGACTCACCCCTTACATTTGTGTTCGAGCTCCCCCATTGAGTGTGGTAAGCGTTGGCATCGCAACCTATTAATAGGTCTATGTCCGACCTCTCGCTGTCGCTGGCTAGTTTGCGAACCAGGTCGTTGGGAGGATCGTTTCCCTCATGGGCCATGTAGGACGACATCAGCCTTAGATGTGTCCCTTTCAGCTCTAGGCTTGCCGCCGTGTTGTCGCTATCGCTATAGTTATGGAGCAGAAAGATATTAAGGTGCTCTCTGGCGAGAATGCAGGTGCGGGTTTTACCTTCATGTTGAGCTACAATTATCTTGTACTCCTTCGACCCTAGTCCACAAACCTTGTCTCCCACTATCCAAGGTTCCTGGATCAGGGCTACGTCTGCTCCGCTCTCTTCGAGGCGGAGTATAAGAGCAGCGGATGCTGCTTTACAGTGGTGGAGATTGATCTGAAGGAGCCTCAAGGACATCCTTAGTGTTCTCCACCACTGTAATGTCGGCATCCGGATCGTCCTCGACTTCCTCGTGGCAACACATCGCCTCGAAGTCGCATCTCAGCGTGCCATCGGTGGAGTAGCCCTCTGGGTCTATCTCTGTGTGATCGTCGGGTGCTTCGATCTCCGAGGCAGCGTCCTGCTCAACTGGCTTGTCGACAGGACGTGCCTCGGCCGCCGCATCCGACTTGTAGACCTTTACGGTCACAGAGCTGAACCCAAAATTGAGCTCGCCTTTGGCAGCCTCAATCGGGGCCAGCGACTCTTTGTTGAGGACGACCACCGCCTGGTTTGTGGGGCCCTGTGTCGTCTCAACTTTGACCACCTTCCAATCTGCTGTTGGGAGGTGGGGGTTGCATCTTTGCAACATTTTTAGGATGCGCTCCGGCTCCTTCATGGAGGCGGGCACCCAGACTCTCGCCCTTGGTCTACTGGGCACTTCGCTCCAGTCTACAGCGACGAGCTTCGCCCCTGGGTAGACTTCCCCGACTTGCGCTACCGCTGCTTTGTACAGCTGTACGGAGCGCTCGTCTTCACAGGCTACGATTTTTATGCAGCCCTGGTACCAGCCCATGTCTTTGCAGACGGGGGGGGTCCAGGCTGTTTTTCCAGCAGCTCGAAGCAGCGGTCGGCCAGTGCCGCTTCCACCCACTTCCACTGGTTTCTAGGTATCCGGGAGTCCGCGCTGCCTTTGTCCAGGACGCCAATCAGCGTCCTTTCTCTGGCAATCTGCTCAAATGATGTGCTAGGCAGCACTCTGGAGCGCTTCGGTGTCGGCCCCGGAGTCTCTTGTGAGCGCTGCCTTTTTGGCTGAGGGGCTTCCTTCTTCGGTGCTTCCTTGCCAAAGTTCGGCAGCACCTTCGAGGCCCACTCAACCTTTTTTATCCATTTGTCCGTCGGGCTGGACATCTGGCTTGCGTTCTGCCGACGGAGTATATTGCCAGCACTCCTTCTATCGGCATATGTAAAAGATTTGGCTTGGGCACTAGTAGATGGTGACTCATCACCCGCCACTTTACCAGCAGGCAGAGCAGCCGCAGGATTGCATAGCCACTCTGCCAAGGTATTTTGGGAGCCAATTCACCACCCACCCCGACACCGGGATGGGACCCCTTTGGGCTCTCCCTAGCATCTTCCGCCGCGCAGGTTTTCCCTGCTGATTTGCGGGTCGGGCCAGGCCTTTGGGCCGCTGCCTTCCCCTGTTTGGGATTGCTCCCTGTTGGCATTTGGGGAGTGCCAGACTCATTTTTTTGTTTTTAAATTCTTCCATTCTTTTCCCACGAGCTGCAGAGAAGGGGTACGGTCCGTCCGGGCAGAGATCCACGTTGCCCGGATAAGGCATACTTAGAACAGGGGGCTGCCAAGTCCCTGAGCTCTCCGTTAACGACTGGGCTAGTTTTATATACCGGGCCCCCAGCCAGGCTGACTCTCGGCACGGGTCGAATAACACTCTTAGTCCGGCCCGGTGTGAGCTGAATGTGGGGGGTTGGGATGTGGGTAGGTAGTGTGTAGGGATAGGGGAGTGTGTGAGCTACTTATACGAGGCGGCACCACAAGCGCATCGTCAGTGTTGCTACTTCGCGAACACCCGCTGGCTGTCCGGGGCTGCTTATTTTCGGTACTCTCCCTAGGGATGTCCGATTATTCGCAGCTGACCTACCTATATGACCTGTATATAGGTAGGTCGTTCGCTATCCGCAACCTGCGACCCGTCCGGTGGCCTCAGCTAGGCCCCCTTTGAGCCACCTCACGAGCTCATCGGACCAGAATCATACCTGGTAAATATAATATGTTTCCATAGTCGTCTTGCAAAGCTTTGAACAATTTCACAATGTCCAATTTGCTATATTTTCCTCCAGGCATAAAATTCCGAACAGTAGACAGAAAAGTTGTACGAGGAATCTGATCAAAGGGACGAGCTGGTAGCCACTCTGCATCAAGAGATTTTAAAACGTATATCACTGTGATATCGGATCTATATGTATACTATATATTTACCAGCGGACTGCTGACAGAGAGGGCTGCTTTTTGCGCCTGAATTATAGATAGACCGCTGCGCACTTTCAACATTTTGCTTGTTAGGAACTTAATTCCTTCACTGCCAGAGCTATACTGCTAAATCATTCTATTAGCTAGCTATTTGAAAGGCCTGCGAGAGCTTTGTTGCAAAAAGAGCTGACCGATAACAGAGCACAAACAGAACAAGAGAGAGAGAGAGAGAGTGCCAAAACACGTTCGCGGGAGCGTGCGAATGCCAAACAGAAATAATTGTAAACATTTGCCATATTTTTTTAATATAGACTGCTATTTGATCGACTATGTTATACCTTCTACGGAATATTTAGGAATATAGTATTATGATTGATCTGACTCTCAATGAAATGAAACAAATAAATCGCCATAATTATGGCATCAGATTTTTTGGCCAAATTTAATTTATTGGGCATGGAATGGTCGGTAGACTGCCGAAAGTTTTGGGCCTGATAATAATATAAACAAGCTAATTTTTAGCGCTTTTTTATATCTTGTTATTATACCCGATACTCAAAATGAGTATTGGGGTATATTAGATTTGTGGTAAAAGTGGATGTGTGTAACGTCCAGAAGGAATCGTTTCCGACCCCATAAAGTATATATATTCTTGATCAGCATCAATAGCCGAGTCGATTGAGCCCTGTCTGTCTGTCCGTCTGTCCGTCCGTCCGTCCGTCCGTCCGTCCGTCCGTCCGTCCCCTTCAGCGCCTAGTGCTCAAAGACTATAAGAGCTAGAGCAACGATGTCTTGGATCCAGACTTCTGTGATATGTCACTGCTACAAAAATATTTCAAAACTTCGCCCCGATCACTTCCGCCCCCACAAAGGACGAAAATCTGTGGCATCCACATTTTTAAAGATACGATAAAACCAAAAACGCAGAATCGGTGGGGATGAC
The DNA here is from genome assembly GCF_003369915.1 of Drosophila miranda. NCBI lineage: Eukaryota > Metazoa > Arthropoda > Insecta > Diptera > Drosophilidae > Drosophila > Drosophila miranda. The sequence goes on from NW_022881603.1 coordinate 516,642, forward strand.
CATATCTTCTACAGTGCAAAATCTGAACCAGATCGTATAATGATTTTAGCCAGAATCAAGAAAACAATTTCATTCTTTCTCGCTCTGTCTCTAACACACAGGTTTCATGGTCGGTTTTGTCAATTGCAAAATATGAGTTCAAGGATCTCAGAACCTATAAGAGCCAGAGCAACCAAATTTGTTATCCACACTCCTGTGATATCGGACCTTGACCGTTTCGTGTCCAAATTTCGCCACACCCCGTTCCGCCCCCGCAAAGGACGAAAATCTGGGGCATCCACAAATCTCAGAGACTATTAAGGCTAGAGTAACCAAATTTGGTATCCGCACTTCTGTTAGATCTCACTATAAAACGTATATCTCGGAATTTCGCCCCACCCTTTTCCGCCCCCACAAAGGACGAAAATCTGTTGCATCCACAATATTGTACATTCGAGAAAACTAAAAACGCAGAAGCATAGATAATGACCATATCTATCAGATTGCTGAATCTGGATCAGATCAGATCATTTTTATAGCCAAAAGGAACAAATCAATTTGCACTGGCTACGCAGCCCCGACGTCACTCAAAATGAGTATTGGGGTATATTAGATTTGTGGTAAAAGAGGATGTGTGTAACGTCCTGAAGGAATCGTTTCCGACCCCATAAAGTATATATATTCTTGATCAGCATCAATAGCCGAGTCGATTGAGCCCTGTCTGTCTGTCCGTCTGTCCGTCCGTCCGTCCGTCCGTCCGTCCGTCCGTCCCCTTCAGCGCCTCGTGCTCAAAGACTATAAGAGCTAGAGCAACGATGTTTTGGATCCAGACTTCTGTGATATGTCACTGCTACAAAAATATTTCAAAACTTTGCCCCGCCCACTTCCGCCCCCACAAAGGACGAAAATCTGTGGCATCCACATTTTTAAAGTTACGATAAAACCAAAAACGCAGAATCAGTGAGGATGACCATATCTTCTACAGTGCAAAATCTGAACCAGATCGAATAATGATTTTAGCCAGAATCAAGAAAACAATTTCATTCTTTCTCGCTCTGTCTCTCTCTAACACACAGGTTTCATGGTCGGTTTTGACAATTGCAAAATATGAGTTCAAGGATCTCAGAACCTATAAAAGCCAGAGCAACCAAATTTGTTATCCACACTCCTGTGATATCGGACCTTGACCGTTTCGTGTCCAAATTTCGCCACACCCCGTTCCGCCCCCGCAAAGGACGAAAATCTGGGGCATCCACAAATCTCAGAGACTATTAGGGCTAGAGTAACCAAATTTGGTATCCGCACTTCTGTTAGATCTCACTATAAAATGTTTATCTCGGAATTTCGCCCCACCCTTTTCCGCCCCCACAAAGGACGAAAATCTGTTGCATCCACAATATTGCACATTCGAGAAAACTAAAAACGCAGAATCATAGATAATGACCATATCTATCAGATTGCTGAATCTGGATCAGATCAGATCATTTTTGTAGCCAAAAGCAAGAAATCAATTTTCAGTGGCTACGCAGCGCCCGACGTCACGCTCAGACTGATTTTCTCTCTCTCGCACGCTTTCTTTGTCGTGTCGTTTAATATTAGCGGCGTCTGCCGGAGGAGAGTTATACTGACTTAGTATCGGGTATAACCGTAGAGTTGCGGTGTCCGCAGCAACTCACAACGTTCCCCCTCGTTTTTTTTTTTGGTTCGGTTGTCCTTCTTGAAGGTAATTTAATTTTTATTGGGCCAACATCGAAAATAAATGAAACAGAGATAAACAGATAAAGGTACAAAAATGAAATCGAACATAAAACGCAAATAAAAATTCCAATAATTTCATCGTGGATTCGGCCACATGCGACTTTCACGTGGCGATGGGAGCTTCAATTGATTGCCAAATCGAGGCCTCTCCTCCTGATTGACCGCCTGCTTTGACGGTGTGTTGGCGGCCGACGCCACCGAATTGTGGTTTACGAGGACATGGCGAATTCGTGGCACAGCCACGCGATTGCGCTGATGCTGAGCCCCGCCGACGGGCAGCACTGAGGAGCGACTCGTGGGCACCAATTCTTCATAGGAGATCCCGGCTTTGCGGTCATTTTCAGTGGTCTCATCGGTCATATACTGGGAATCGCTGGGCGATCTTGTATCCGGCACCGCTGATTTTGTGCGTGGCTTCTTGTTCGAGCGTGTGCCAATGCTGCGTCTGCCCAATCCCCGGCTGCGACGCAATGTGTTGTCCAGGACGCGGACCCGCTTTAGTGGCGACTTGGACGCCTTCAGCTGGCTGTGGGCCAGCCGCTGTGCGGTAGACGGCGACTGGCGTATCGAATTCAGAGAGCTCATGAGGCTGCGCTTGGCGTTGGGAGTCCGATACCCCGAAGAGCTGGCGGCTGCTGATGGATTCAGTCGCTTGTGCAGATTCCCAGTGCTCTTGGTCATATTGGGAGTGATCAGCTGGATTGTTGGGGTCTTGCGCAACGACATTGTCGAGGTCGACATTGAGGACATGTTCTTCAAAATTCGGGGCGTGCGAGGGGCCGTTGAACCGGCAGTCGGCGGTGGCATCATCAATTTGCTGCTGCTGCCCGTCCTCGTGGTGGGCGGGGCCTTCTTGCGGGCCGAGCTCTGCTTGGCCTGCCGATAGTTCTCCCATTCGCCAGCCATCAGCTCCAGTATGTTCTCGCCATAAGCCAGAAACGGGCCATGCGATTGCACCTCATAGGCGTGCACCAGTTCAGTGATCTGCTGCTCAATCTTGGGCAGCTTCGAGGTGATGGCCTTGCGTTCCTTTTCCTCTTTAAGGAACTGGCCGCCACGATTGTTGAAACGATTCGGCTCGTTGGCCTTTGCCTCTAGAGTCTGCAAGCGGGAGCAAAGTTCTGCACGGCTCTCGTACAGATCGAAAATCTCCTTGTTGCACGTGTAGAAGCTCTTCAGATCATCCAGCTCCAGCTCGTGCAGCTCCAACAGGTCTTCGTTGTAATACTTATTGTAGTAGTTGGAGAAACGCTTGCGCTCCTGCTGGCTCTTGAGCGTTAGATCCCACCACTTGCTTATCTCGACGCGCAGCTGCTCGATGAACGTCTTGAGGTTCTGGCTGCGCAGTGCCTGGCAGCGCTGCAGCTCCGAATGGAGGATGTCATAGGTGCGCTGCGTATTCTCGGTGCACTCGCGCACTCGTCGCATGGCGCTCTCGTCCGTATCCTGGAGGCGATCCCACAGCACGTAGATCTTCTCGCGCATGTCATGGATTTTGGAGCGCAGCTCCTGGATCTGCTCGGCATAACTGTTGCGCATCTGCCGCAGCCGCTCTAGTGTCTCTGGTTTTAGATTGTGGCTCAGATCGTTCAGTAGGCGATCCTTTGCATCGGTCTGGGGCATCAGCTCGAGCATCTTCATGCCATGCTTGATGGCCTTGCGCAGCTGGTCCAGCTCCGTCTGGCGCACTGCGCGCTGAGAGCGCAGGTTGTCGAGATGGTCGCGAAAGCCGTCCATCTCATCGGGCAGGGGCAGCGGGTCCGCCAGTAGAGGGAGCGGCAGTGCGCCCAGCTCTTCGCAGAGCTGCTCCTGCTGGAGCAGCAGCTCCCCGATCTCCACCCGACGTTTCGAGAGCTCCTCGCGCTGATGCTCAATGCTTTTGTCCAGCTTCAGCTTCCTCTGACCAATGTCCACCGTCTCATGGAGGAGACGGGTGAGGTCGCTGGCCTCGGCTCGGAGTGCGGCTGTCATCCAGGATGGCCGACTGCTTCTCCCGCGACTCGGTCAGCAGATCCGTATAGAAATTATCCGCGTGCGCCTTGAGTTTGTGCAGAAAGTCCTCGCATGTCTTCGGCTCGAACATGAGGGACCACATTGAATGGAGCTGCTCCACATGCTCGCCAGTCATCTCAAGGATCTCTCCCTTGATGGAGGTTGGGTCAACCATAGCCAATAGGAATGGGTCTTGTATTCGCGAATGGAAGGAATTTATGTGATGTGTGCAGGATTTCGATTGCACAATGTGTTGCTCAAGGAAAATGCCTCCGCACAGATAAGTGACGCCTCTCGTGTTGGCACAAATTGCACAATGAAAATTTTGTGTGCTTGATTTGCCTCATGTCTCAAAGCACAAAACAAGTTGATTCTGATTGACGTGCGGCCAAAAAAACACCTACTTTATGTAAAGGACAGTGTATCAAGCCGTTAGCACTATCCCATCTAAATTAACATTTGAACTTAAGATACCATCGATAAGACCTAACCGATATAACCAGACCTAACCGATGTTTAAAAGACCTAACCGATAAGGGGTTATCGATACGGGAGTCGGTTGTTGGAAGTAGAAGCAGAAAGTTGAACAAAAAGTCGGAAGAACAGACTCAATAATTGCACATCTTAAATCATACCCTTTGTACTCTTTTTCGAAAAACACTATTAATAAACGATACATTATTATTAATCTTACATTTGGGGGCTCGTCCGCGTCGAATACAGAGCTCGGAGTGTGTGAAAAAGAAAAACAGAAGAAAGCAGAAGCTGATGCAAGAAGAGTATTGTTGAAAAGTTGTTAAAGTTGTTGTTTGTAGCTACATAAAGTTGTAAAGTTGTTGTTGGTGGCTATAAACATTAAGTTGAACAATCCAAATTCTGAGAGCCTAACAGTAGACACGGAGTTTAATAAAAGATCGGTCGTTTAATTCGGTTGGAAAATTGTGAAATTCATTGTCGCGCCGCAGCGTCGCCTTGTCCGTGCGCAGTACGTACACAAGCAGAAAAAACACGCACAGACACGTTGTGTGTGATACACACTTATAAACAGAAAAGACAAGCACTCGTCGGGTACACAGACACAAGTCGAAAAGAGCCGCAAAATGATGCAAACACCGCCGCCGTTGCACTGGAAAGAGAGAGAGAAGGAAGAAGCTGTACCAGGAACGTCGCGCCCGAGTGCAAACGAGATGAAAGATTTTGAAAATGCGGAAAACAATACTGATGACAAGATTGATCAAATGATAAAGTTGCTAAGTTTGAAACTGCTTTGCGATGAGCAACGAGAAATGAAGATCGCTCCAGATAATTTTACAAAAGTTGTGAGCGATTGTGATGGAAAATCGGTTCCCATAGAAAAATGGTTTGAGATATTCGAAAAAAAATGCCGACGCATATGAGCTTACTGAAAAGCAAAAGTATGTGCAGGCCAGAGGAAAAATGACCGGTGCAGCTAAGCTTTTCCTTGAAGCTGAATGCGTGTGCACCTATGAGGAACTCAAGAACGTATTATTGGATGAATTCACATGTAGCTATAACAGTGCAGACATTCATAAGCTGCTGCAAGAAAGAAAGAGGAAAAGTAGTGAGTCGATGCACGAGTACTTGCTGCAGATGAGAAAAATAGCAGCAGTCGGACATGTTGAACACGCGGCTGTTATAAGCCATATTGTAAACGGTCTGGACATAAGAAACGAGTATAAGTATGCCATGTATCGCTGTAAGACCTTCAGGGCCTTGAAAGAAGAGTTCGATATCTACGATCGTTTGAACATATCGGAGAAGAAGGGCAATAACGAACAGCATAAAACGAGTTTCAAGCAGCAAAGTGGGCAAAGCGGTAAAAAAGAATATTGCTATAACTGTGGATCAGGAGAACACAAACGCAAAGACTGCAAAGCCGAAACAAAGTGTTTTAAGTGCAATCAGAATGGTCACATTTCGCGTAACTGTCCTTATGAAGCTGATAAAGTTGATAAAGTTCGCGTCATTTTGGATCGCAGTCGCATGAAAAAAATTCAAATAAACGGCATTGTTGTTGACTGTCTTGTGGATACAGGGTCAGATGTAACCATAATCAAAGAGAGTATGTTGAAGACCTTGAAAAACGTTAAACTTTTGAAGTGCACAACTATGTTGCGCGGTCTGGGTCAGATATCAACAAAGCCTGTTGGATACTTTAATGCAGAAGTTACCAAGTTACCGTGGATAAGTTGCAGACCACACTGAAGTTTTTAGTAGTCCCCAGTAGCCAGATTGATTTCGACGCACTTTTGGGGCATGATTTCATTAAAAAGTTCCGTTTCGTCGCTGATATGCAAGGATACACGTTTTTGAAGCATGACGCAGATCCTGTGCCAATAGATGAGCATGCTCTTATATATAATGTAACTGAAGAGTCATCCATGTGAGCAATTGATCAATGAGCATCACCAAGTGACGGTCCACCCCCAGGTCAGTCAGGGCTTCTGTAATGGCGCCCGGTACAACGTTGTTGAAAGCTCCCTCAATATCGAGAAAGGCTATGAGTGAGTACTCTTTGTGATGCAGAGATTTCTCTACCGCTGAGATCACTTCATGAAGAGCCGTTTCCGTGGATTTTCCTTTCCGGTAGGCATGCTGTGCGCCTGACAGCAACTGAGGGTGTATAGTTGTCCTCAGTTGCAGCCCGACGAGTCTCTCAAAGGTTTTGAGGAGGAAGGACGATAGGCTGATTGGTCTAAAGTCTTTTGCAGCTGAGTGCGAGGCTTTCCCAGCTTTGGGAATGAAGACTATCTTTGCCTTATGCCATGTTCGCGGGATTGTACCCACAGCCAGTATCTTCCTGAAGATACCTTGTAGCCAGCTGATGGCTGTATCCCCGGCCTTCTGAAGTTGGGCCGGGATTACCTGGTCTGGGCCTGGCGATTTGAACGGTTTGAAGCTGTTTATTGCCCAGCTTATGTTACGTTTTGTGAGGATGTGATCCATCGAGGTTACCGGTCCCTCTCCTGGAAGATGTGCCGTCTCGATGGTTGTGCACCCTGGAAAATGTGTGTCTAGTAGAATCTGCAGGGACTCCTCACTGGAGTTAGTCCACGTGCCGTCATTCCTTTTAAGATACCCTACCGAGGGGTTAGTTTTTGAGAGAATCTTGCGAAGCCTTGCGGCCTCTGACGTTTCCTCAATTTCCGAGCAAAATTTTTGCCAAGAGGCCCTTTTTGCTTTCCTTGTTTCCTTTTTATATAGTGACAGACTGATTTTGTAGTCTGCCCAGTGGCTCTCCTCGTTCGCGCTTTTGGCCCTGTTGAAGAGGGTCCTGCAGCTTTTACGTAGGATGTCTATTTGTTTTGACCACCAGGGGGGTTTCTTTTTCCCCTAGGTTTGCTAGAGGGGCACGCTGCCGCGAAGGCTTTGTTGCATGCCTCTGTGAACCTGTTCACTAGGCGATCTAGGTCGTCTTTTGTGTCAGGGCATGATGGTGCTTTGGAGGGGAGTAAGTCCTCCAGGGCTGAGCTATATTTTTCCCAGTTGGCTTTCCTGGGATTAATATAGTCCTTAGGTTTCGGACACTCGAGGGATAGTGTGGTTTCGATGTATCTGTGGTCAGAGAAAGAGTGGTCATCAAGGACTTGCCAACTCTTGACTATGTCTAACAGGTTGGAAGACACTAGGGTGATGTCAATAACCTCCTGTCGATTTTTAATTATAAAAGTGGGGTCGTTGCCCCGATTACAAATAAATAGATTTGAGTTGAGGATGAAGCTGAAAAGTGACTCACCCCTTACATTTGTGTTCGAGCTCCCCCATTGAGTGTGGTAAGCGTTGGCATCGCAACCTATTAATAGGTCTATGTCCGACCTCTCGCTGTCGCTGGCTAGTTTGCGAACCAGGTCGTTGGGAGGATCGTTTCCCTCATGGGCCATGTAGGACGACATCAGCCTTAGATGTGTCCCTTTCAGCTCTAGGCTTGCCGCCGTGTTGTCGCTATCGCTATAGTTATGGAGCAGAAAGATATTAAGGTGCTCTCTGGCGAGAATGCAGGTGCGGGTTTTACCTTCATGTTGAGCTACAATTATCTTGTACTCCTTCGACCCTAGTCCACAAACCTTGTCTCCCACTATCCAAGGTTCCTGGATCAGGGCTACGTCTGCTCCGCTCTCTTCGAGGCGGAGTATAAGAGCAGCGGATGCTGCTTTACAGTGGTGGAGATTGATCTGAAGGAGCCTCAAGGACATCCTTAGTGTTCTCCACCACTGTAATGTCGGCATCCGGATCGTCCTCGACTTCCTCGTGGCAACACATCGCCTCGAAGTCGCATCTCAGCGTGCCATCGGTGGAGTAGCCCTCTGGGTCTATCTCTGTGTGATCGTCGGGTGCTTCGATCTCCGAGGCAGCGTCCTGCTCAACTGGCTTGTCGACAGGACGTGCCTCGGCCGCCGCATCCGACTTGTAGACCTTTACGGTCACAGAGCTGAACCCAAAATTGAGCTCGCCTTTGGCAGCCTCAATCGGGGCCAGCGACTCTTTGTTGAGGACGACCACCGCCTGGTTTGTGGGGCCCTGTGTCGTCTCAACTTTGACCACCTTCCAATCTGCTGTTGGGAGGTGGGGGTTGCATCTTTGCAACATTTTTAGGATGCGCTCCGGCTCCTTCATGGAGGCGGGCACCCAGACTCTCGCCCTTGGTCTACTGGGCACTTCGCTCCAGTCTACAGCGACGAGCTTCGCCCCTGGGTAGACTTCCCCGACTTGCGCTACCGCTGCTTTGTACAGCTGTACGGAGCGCTCGTCTTCACAGGCTACGATTTTTATGCAGCCCTGGTACCAGCCCATGTCTTTGCAGACGGGGGGGGGTCCAGGCTGTTTTTCCAGCAGCTCGAAGCAGCGGTCGGCCAGTGCCGCTTCCACCCACTTCCACTGGTTTCTAGGTATCCGGGAGTCCGCGCTGCCTTTGTCCAGGACGCCAATCAGCGTCCTTTCTCTGGCAATCTGCTCAAATGATGTGCTAGGCAGCACTCTGGAGCGCTTCGGTGTCGGCCCCGGAGTCTCTTGTGAGCGCTGCCTTTTTGGCTGAGGGGCTTCCTTCTTCGGTGCTTCCTTGCCAAAGTTCGGCAGCACCTTCGAGGCCCACTCAACCTTTTTTATCCATTTGTCCGTCGGGCTGGACATCTGGCTTGCGTTCTGCCGACGGAGTATATTGCCAGCACTCCTTCTATCGGCATATGTAAAAGATTTGGCTTGGGCACTAGTAGATGGTGACTCATCACCCGCCACTTTACCAGCAGGCAGAGCAGCCGCAGGATTGCATAGCCACTCTGCCAAGGTATTTTGGGAGCCAATTCACCACCCACCCCGACACCGGGATGGGACCCCTTTGGGCTCTCCCTAGCATCTTCCGCCGCGCAGGTTTTCCCTGCTGATTTGCGGGTCGGGCCAGGCCTTTGGGCCGCTGCCTTCCCCTGTTTGGGATTGCTCCCTGTTGGCATTTGGGGAGTGCCAGACTCATTTTTTTGTTTTTAAATTCTTCCATTCTTTTCCCACGAGCTGCAGAGAAGGGGTACGGTCCGTCCGGGCAGAGATCCACGTTGCCCGGATAAGGCATACTTAGAACAGGGGGCTGCCAAGTCCCTGAGCTCTCCGTTAACGACTGGGCTAGTTTTATATACCGGGCCCCCAGCCAGGCTGACTCTCGGCACGGGTCGAATAACACTCTTAGTCCGGCCCGGTGTGAGCTGAATGTGGGGGGTTGGGATGTGGGTAGGTAGTGTGTAGGGATAGGGGAGTGTGTGAGCTACTTATACGAGGCGGCACCACAAGCGCATCGTCAGTGTTGCTACTTCGCGAACACCCGCTGGCTGTCCGGGGCTGCTTATTTTCGGTACTCTCCCTAGGGATGTCCGATTATTCGCAGCTGACCTACCTATATGACCTGTATATAGGTAGGTCGTTCGCTATCCGCAACCTGCGACCCGTCCGGTGGCCTCAGCTAGGCCCCCTTTGAGCCACCTCACGAGCTCATCGGACCAGAATCATACCTGGTAAATATAATATGTTTCCATAGTCGTCTTGCAAAGCTTTGAACAATTTCACAATGTCCAATTTGCTATATTTTCCTCCAGGCATAAAATTCCGAACAGTAGACAGAAAAGTTGTACGAGGAATCTGATCAAAGGGACGAGCTGGTAGCCACTCTGCATCAAGAGATTTTAAAACGTATATCACTGTGATATCGGATCTATATGTATACTATATATTTACCAGCGGACTGCTGACAGAGAGGGCTGCTTTTTGCGCCTGAATTATAGATAGACCGCTGCGCACTTTCAACATTTTGCTTGTTAGGAACTTAATTCCTTCACTGCCAGAGCTATACTGCTAAATCATTCTATTAGCTAGCTATTTGAAAGGCCTGCGAGAGCTTTGTTGCAAAAAGAGCTGACCGATAACAGAGCACAAACAGAACAAGAGAGAGAGAGAGAGAGTGCCAAAACACGTTCGCGGGAGCGTGCGAATGCCAAACAGAAATAATTGTAAACATTTGCCATATTTTTTTAATATAGACTGCTATTTGATCGACTATGTTATACCTTCTACGGAATATTTAGGAATATAGTATTATGATTGATCTGACTCTCAATGAAATGAAACAAATAAATCGCCATAATTATGGCATCAGATTTTTTGGCCAAATTTAATTTATTGGGCATGGAATGGTCGGTAGACTGCCGAAAGTTTTGGGCCTGATAATAATATAAACAAGCTAATTTTTAGCGCTTTTTTATATCTTGCTATTATACCCGATACTCAAAATGAGTATTGGGGTATATTAGATTTGTGGTAAAAGTGGATGTGTGTAACGTCCAGAAGGAATCGTTTCCGACCCCATAAAGTATATATATTCTTGATCAGCATCAATAGCCGAGTCGATTGAGCCCTGTCTGTCTGTCCGTCTGTCCGTCCGTCCGTCCGTCCGTCCGTCCGTCCGTCCGTCCCCTTCAGCGCCTAGTGCTCAAAGACTATAAGAGCTAGAGCAACGATGTTTTGGATCCAGACTTCTGTGATATGTCACTGCTACAAAAATATTTCAAAACTTTGCCCCGCCCACTTCCGCCCCACAAAGGACGAAAATCTGTGGCATCCACATTTTTAAAGTTACGATAAAACCAAAAACGCAGAATCAGTGGGGATGACCATATCTTCTACAGTGCAAAATCTGAACCAGATCGAATAATGATTTTAGCCAGAATCAAGAAAACAATTTCATTCTTTCTCGCTCTGTCTCTCTCTAACACACAGGTTTCATGGTCGGTTTTGACAATTGCAAAATATGAGTTCAAGGATCTCAGAACCTATAAGAGCCAGAGCAACCAAATTTGTTATCCACACTCCTGTGATATCGGACCTTGACCGTTTCGTGTCCAAATTTCGCCACACCCCGTTCCGCCCCCGCAAAGGACGAAAATCTGGGGCATCCACAAATCTCAAAGACTATTAGGGCTAGAGTAACCAAATTTGGTATCCGCACTTCTGTTAGATCTCACTATAAAATGTTTATCTCGGAATTTCGCCCCACCCTTTTCCGCCCCCACAAAGGACGAAAATCTGTTGCATCCACAATATTGCACATTCGAGAAAACTAAAAACGCAGAATCATAGATAATGACCATATCTATCAGATTGCTGAATCTGGATCAGATCAGATCATTTTTGTAGCCAAAAGCAAGAAATCAATTTTCAATTTCAATTACGCAGCGCCCGACGTCACGCTCAGACTGATTTTCTCTCTCTCGCACGCTTTCTTTGTCGTGTCGTTTAATATTAGCGGCGTCTGCCGGAGGAGAGTTATACTGACTTAGTATCGGGTATAACCGTAGAGTTGCGGTGTCCGCAGCAACTCACAACGTTCCCCCTCGTTTTTTTTTTTGGTTCGGTTGTCCTTCTTGAAGGTAATTTAATTTTTATTGGGCCAACATCGAAAATAAATGAAACAGAGATAAACAGATAAAGGTACAAAAATGAAATCGAACATAAAACGCAAATAAAAATTCCAATAATTTCATCGTGGATTCGGCCACATGCGACTTTCACGTGGCGATGGGAGCTTCAATTGATTGCCAAATCGAGGCCTCTCCTCCTGATTGACCGCCTGCTTTGACGGTGTGTTGGCGGCCGACGCCACCGAATTGTGGTTTACGAGGACATGGCGAATTCGTGGCACAGCCACGCGATTGCGCTGATGCTGAGCCCCGCCGACGGGCAGCACTGAGGAGCGACTCGTGGGCACCAATTCTTCATAGGAGATCCCGGCTTTGCGGTCATTTTCAGTGGTCTCATCGGTCATATACTGGGAATCGCTGGGCGATCTTGTATCCGGCACCGCTGATTTTGTGCGTGGCTTCTTGTTCGAGCGTGTGCCAATGCTGCGTCTGCCCAATCCCCGGCTGCGACGCAATGTGTTGTCCAGGACGCGGACCCGCTTTAGTGGCGACTTGGACGCCTTCAGCTGGCTGTGGGCCAGCCGCTGTGCGGTAGACGGCGACTGGCGTATCGAATTCAGAGAGCTCATGAGGCTGCGCTTGGCGTTGGGAGTCCGATACCCCGAAGAGCTGGCGGCTGCTGATGGATTCAGTCGCTTGTGCAGATTCCCAGTGCTCTTGGTCATATTGGGAGTGATCAGCTGGATTGTTGGGGTCTTGCGCAACGACATTGTCGAGGTCGACATTGAGGACATGTTCTTCAAAATTCGGGGCGTGCGAGGGGCCGTTGAACCGGCAGTCGGCGGTGGCATCATCAATTTGCTGCTGCTGCCCGTCCTCGTGGTGGGCGGGGCCTTCTTGCGGGCCGAGCTCTGCTTGGCCTGCCGATAGTTCTCCCATTCGCCAGCCATCAGCTCCAGTATGTTCTCGCCATAAGCCAGAAACGGGCCATGCGATTGCACCTCATAGGCGTGCACCAGTTCAGTGATCTGCTGCTCAATCTTGGGCAGCTTCGAGGTGATGGCCTTGCGTTCCTTTTCCTCTTTAAGGAACTGGCCGCCACGATTGTTGAAACGATTCGGCTCGTTGGCCTTTGCCTCTAGAGTCTGCAAGCGGGAGCAAAGTTCTGCACGGCTCTCGTACAGATCGAAAATCTCCTTGTTGCACGTGTAGAAGCTCTTCAGATCATCCAGCTCCAGCTCGTGCAGCTCCAACAGGTCTTCGTTGTAATACTTATTGTAGTAGTTGGAGAAACGCTTGCGCTCCTGCTGGCTCTTGAGCGTTAGATCCCACCACTTGCTTATCTCGACGCGCAGCTGCTCGATGAACGTCTTGAGGTTCTGGCTGCGCAGTGCCTGGCAGCGCTGCAGCTCCGAATGGAGGATGTCATAGGTGCGCTGCGTATTCTCGGTGCACTCGTCGCATGGCGCTCTCGTCCGTATCCTGGAGGCGATCCCACAGCACGTAGATCTTCTCGCGCATGTCATGGATTTTGGAGCGCAGCTCCTGGATCTGCTCGGCATAACTGTTGCGCATCTGCCGCAGCCGCTCTAGTGTCTCTGGTTTTAGATTGTGGCTCAGATCGTTCAGTAGGCGATCCTTTGCATCGGTCTGGGGCATCAGCTCGAGCATCTTCATGCCATGCTTGATGGCCTTGCGCAGCTGGTCCAGCTCCGTCTGGCGCACTGCGCGCTGAGAGCGCAGGTTGTCGAGATGGTCGCGAAAGCCGTCCATCTCATCGGGCAGGGGCAGCGGGTCCGCCAGTAGAGGGAGCGGCAGTGCGCCCAGCTCTTCGCAGAGCTGCTCCTGCTGGAGCAGCAGCTCCCCGATCTCCACCCGACGTTTCGAGAGCTCCTCGCGCTGATGCTCAATGCTTTTGTCCAGCTTCAGCTTCCTCTGACCAATGTCCACCGTCTCATGGAGGAGTCGGGTGAGGTCGCTGGCCTCGGCTCGGAGTGCGGCTGTCATCCAGGATGGCCGCCTGCTTCTCCCGCGACTCGGTCAGCAGATCCGTATAGAAATTATCCGCGTGCGCCTTGAGTTTGTGCAGAAAGTCCTCGCATGTCTTCGGCTCGAACATGAGGGACCACATTGAATGGAGCTGCTCCACATGCTCGCCAGTCATCTCAAGGATCTCTCCCTTGATGGAGGTTGGGTCAACCATAGCCAATAGGAATGGGTCTTGTATTCGCGAATGGAAGGAATTTATGTGATGTGTGCAGGATTTCGATTGCACAATGTGTTGCTCAAGGAAAATGCCTCCGCACAGATAAGTGAAGCCTCTCGTGTTGGCACAAATTGCACAATGAAAATTTTGTGTGCTTGATTTGCCTCATGTCTCATTCCCATAGAAAAATGGTTTGAGATATTCGAAAAAAATGCCGACGCATATGAGCTCACTGAAAAGCAAAAGTATGTGCAGGCCAGAGGAAAAATGACCGGTGCAGCTAAGCTTTTCCTTGAAGCTGAATGCGTGTGCACCTATGAGGAACTCAAGAACGTATTATTGGATGAATTCACATGTAGCTATAACAGTGCAGACATTCATAAGCTGCTGCAAGAAAGAAAGAGGAAAAGTAGTGAGTCGATGCACGAGTACTTGCTGCAGATGAGAAAAATAGCAGCAGTCGGACATGTTGAACACGCGGCTGTTATAAGCCATATTGTAAACGGTCTGGACATAAGAAACGAGTATAAGTATGCCATGTATCGCTGTAAGACCTTCAGGGCCTTGAAAGAAGAGTTCGATATCTACGATCGTTTGAACATATCGGAGAAGAAGGGCAATAACGAACAGCATAAAACGAGTTTCAAGCAGCAAAGTGGGCAAAGCGGTAAAAAAGAATATTGCTATAACTGTGGATCAGGAGAACACAAACGCAAAGACTGCAAAGCCGAAACAAAGTGTTTTAAGTGCAATCAGAATGGTCACATTTCGCGTAACTGTCCTTATGAAGCTGATAAAGTTGATAAAGTTCGCGTCATTTTGGATCGCAGTCGCATGAAAAAAATTCAAATAAACGGCATTGTTGTTGACTGTCTTGTGGATACAGGGTCAGATGTAACCATAATCAAAGAGAGTATGTTGAAGACCTTGAAAAACGTTAAACTTTTGAAGTGCACAACTATGTTGCGCGGTCTGGGTCAGATATCAACAAAGCCTGTTGGATACTTTAATGCAGAAGTTACCAAGTTACCGTGGATAAGTTGCAGACCACACAGAAGTTTTTAGTAGTCCCCAGTAGCCAGATTGATTTCGACGCACTTTTGGGGCATGATTTCATTAAAAAGTTCCGTTTCGTCGCTGATATGCAAGGATACACGTTTTTGAAGCATGACGCAGATCCTGTGCCAATAGATGAGCATGCTCTTATATATAATGTAACTGAAGAGTCATCCTTTGTAGCTCCGTCGCAATATCGAAAAGACGTTGAACAGATGATAAGAAACAGTTACCAAATGCCCACAGAAGTTGCAAAGCAGTCTCCAATCCAACTGAAGATAGTTCCCGACGGATTAATCAAGCCGTTTCATCACTCACCGAGTCGTTTATCAACAGACGAAGCCAGTGCCGTAAAGAAGCAAGTCGAAGAATGGATCGAGCAAGGAATCGTGCGCAAGTCGTCTTCAAATGTAGCGAGCAGAGTTGTCGTCGTGAAGAAAAAAGATGGTACACTTAGAGTTTGCGTAGACTACAGGAAGTTAAACAGCATGGTATTGCTGGACTGCTTCCCAGTCCCGATCATGGAGGAAGTCTTGGAAGAGCTGCAGTCGGCTAAGTGGTTTACCATAATGGACCTTGAAAACGGATTTTTCCATGTGCCTATGGAACAGCAAAGCAAGTCGTATACGGCCTTTGTTACAAAGGAGGGATTATTCGAGTTTAATAAAGCGCCTTTCGGATTCAAGAACTCGCCAGCTGCGTTCATTCGGTTCGTAAGCTATATTTTTCAAGAATTAATCAACTCTGACATTATGCAGCTTTATATGGACGACATAATTGTTTACGCCGCGTCGCCCGAGGTATGCATGAGGAAGACAAAGTTGGTCCTGGAGACAGCTGCGCAGTTTGGCCTAAAGATCAAGTGGAAGAAATGTAGCTTCATGCAGCCACGCATTAGCTTTCTGGGCCATATCATTGAGGACGGGAGAATCTGGCCCGGCAAAGAGAAGACAGCAGCTGTCAGTCGGTTTGCTACGCCCAAAGACATTAAAGCAGTTCAAGCATTTCTGGGACTCACAGGCTTTTTCAGAAAGTTCATCCCTGGCTATGCACAAGTTGCCCGGCCGCTCACGAATCTACTCAGGAAGGAAGCAGTTTTCAACATTGGCGAAGCAGAGCAACAATCGCTACAAACCTTAAAGAATCTGCTTGTAATCGCACCTGTATTACATTTATACTCACGAGAAGCGCCAACGGAACTCCACACGGATGCATCCAAAGAAGGTTTCGGAGCAGTTTTGTTGCAGCAGTTTGATGGCAATTTCCACCCGATTTACTATTGGAGTAAAAAGACTACACAAGCCGAGTCCAAACGTCACAGTTACTATTTGGAGGTCAAAGCTGCATACCTCGCACTCAAGAAGTTTCGTCACTACCTGTTGGGAATCAGAAAGGTTGGTCAAGTCGAGGGGCCAAATATCACAGCAACGAGCAGTGACAATATGAAGCTATGGCGTTTTGTCTCAGAGAACGATGATATATTATCATCTGGGACAGATGAAGATGAGCAGGAGGGCCGAATGTAAAGGACAGTGTATCAAGCAGTTAGCACTATCCCATCTAAATTAACATTTGAACTTAAGATACCATCGATAAGACCTAACCGATATAACCAGACTTAACCGATGTTTAAAAGACCTAACCGATAAGGGGTTATCGATACGGGAGTCGGTTGTTGGAAGTAGAAGCAGAAAGTTGAACAAAAAGTCGGAAGAACAGACTCATTAATTGCACATCTTAAATCATACACTTTGTACTCTTTTTCGAACAACACTATTAATAAACGATACATTATTATTAATCTTACATTTATATTGCAAATAAGTTCCTTCAAGGTTTTCCAGTTTTAAAGATAATTTAGGATGAGAAATGTGTTTACTGTTGGGCAAATTGATCAGGGAGGAGCGGAAAGCGTTCTCCGTGGGATGATTGAAATCGATGTTGAAGTTCCGAAGGAGCCGCTCGATGCCCAGCTCGAGCTCCATGTCCACGATGCGCTTTCCAACGCACATCCGGGGTCCAAATCCGAAGGGCAAGAACACAAACGGATTCTTCAGCTTCAAGTCATTTGCCGGGCATTGCCCGTTGGAGTCTGTGGCGTTACGAATCCAACGTTCTGGCAGGAACTCAGCAGCCTTGGGGAAGTGCTCCTCGCTTGATAGCAAGCTCAGGGGAACCATCGACACACAGGTACCAGCTGGCACTTGGTATCCGCTCAAAACGCTGTCCCGATTGAGAACTCGGGCATTCATAATAGCCAGCCAACATCCGATGCGACTCTTTGATGCTGGCACGCAAATAGGGAACGTTCTTCATGGATTCCTCCGTGAAATCCGAGTCCTTGTGGGGTAGTATCTTCATCACCTCCTCTCGGAGTATGGCCTGCTTTTCGGGATTCTTGGCAAGGCAGAGAATGACCCCTGTAAATGTGCTAGAGGTCTGAAAAAATATCGAATTATATCAATCTCTGATTATTACGTGATCTGCAGAGTACGTACGGTATCAACTCCGGCCATTAGCATGTCCATGGCCATGATTGTGGCCACCTTCTTGTCGACCTTGAGCAGCTTTTCCAGTACACTCTGCTCGTTCTCAGGACGGACAACACCCTCTTTGGCTTCCTTCTCCAATCGCTCTACCGCCTCATCAATATATGCCAATACGTTAAAGAAATCTTCCAAGAGGTGGAAAAGCTTTGTGGCTTCGATCCTTTTGTTCGACTCCTTCAGCAGTCCCAACTGCCTGTCCAATGCCACGACGGAGACTGACTCCAGGGTCCAGCGATTGATGGTGTCTATGAAGTTATCAGGAACCTCTAGAGTGCTGGCATCACGGATGGCTTTAATGCTTTAAATGGAAAACAGTTTTTAAGTATTTAAAGAAACACATTTGTGGAATGGCCTACCGCTGCACAAATTCCTGATTGACCTGGGACATTTTCTTGTAGTAAAGCCTCGCGTTCTTGGGCTGCATGAGGACTGGATTTACAGCCGGTCGAAAGTCGCCCCACGCCTTTCCTTGGGTGGGTGCGACGCCCTCGACGCCTTGAAAGAAATCCTTTCTGTGCGTCTGCCGATGGTACAAAAGAGCGTCGGCGCCAGGCCGATTTGGCCACGTGCCCTCGTGCCGGAATACTACCTCGAAGTCCTTGGGATTGTGTGTACTCAACATGGGAGGTCCTCCCATGATGCCTGGCACAACATGAATGCTGCCATAGTCTTCGCGCATGGCCATTATCAACTCCGCAAGGTCCTTGTTCATGAACATTTTGGGAATCAGAGATATCAAATTGGCCCGAGGCACCTGCCTGAAAGGGACGCGCCTGCTGCCACTCTGCATCGTCTCGGGTTAGAGCTGCAGCAGCTGTGGTCTGCCGGCGCTGGAAATGATCGGTATTGAGGCATTTTACATACCAAATCATTGCCAGCTTCTATCCTCTAACCTGCTGTCCACTGAAAGAGACGGCCGCCACTTGCTTGTGAGCTACGGCAATTCCACTACGGATTTTCAACATATTTTTGCCTTTTCTATGATCTTAACTCGTCCGCAACAAAAACTCAACTGAGGCGCAGAAAAGGCGATTTGGTAAAGTTCGCATAAATATTACGCAATGAAATCATTGCAGGAATTGATTAAAGAGATGAAAAATCATTCGTATAATCATAATATAAGTAATATGGAATTACTTTTGATGTGCAGGAATTAAAGTTCAGTTTATCGATATTTTAATAGCTATTCCATCGCCATGTTTAACGCACAAATGATTGTAACTTTTAAGGGAATCAATTTTCTATAGGATTTTTTTCCATTTTTTAAACGAAGTCAAATAAAATATACCCCACCATTCCCTAGAAAATGTTTGAGTATCATGATGACTTGCAAATATGATATCTAATCAGTTGCACAATTGATTAGAAATTCGCTGGTAAACAATTATATACAATCTACAGCACTTACCAAGAGATATGAACACTTCAATTGTTTGGAAAGGTAAGCTTTCCATGTCAACAATTCAGAGCCTTATTGATGTTTATGTTTGTAGGTTTTACATGTTTAAAGGTAGGTCTGAAACAGGACCAATATCAAAACGTCGTTCATATGATAGCTATATAATGTGGTTCCTTATTGATTTTTATGTTTCTAGGTTCTACATGTTCAAAGGTAGATCCTCTTCCATGCCATTATCAATACTTCGTTCTCTATGACAGCTATTGATATTGTCGTTCCTTATATATTTTTATATTTGTAGGTTCTATCGATACTTCGTTTATATGTCATTCGATGTGCTCTGTTTCGACGAATGATCTGTGTATTCATGAAACTTAATGAGCTTCAAAACTGAGAGACTAGTTTGAATAGAAACAGGTATAAGATGGATAGACGGACATGGCTAAATCGACTTGCATATTCATCTAGGAATATAGTATTATGATTGATCTGACTCTCAATGAAATGAAACAAATAAATCGCCATAATTATGGCATCAGATTTTTTGCCCAATTTAATTTATTGGGCATGGAATGGTCGGTAGACTGCCGAAAGTTTTGGGCCTGATAATTATATAAACAAGCTAATCTTTAGCGCTTTTTTATATCTTGTTATTTTTTTTTTGGTTCGGTTGTCCTTCTTGAAGGTAATTTAATTTTTATTGGGCCAACATCGAAAATAAATGAAACAGAGATAAACAGATAAAGGTACAAAAAATGAAATCAAACATAAAACGCAAATAAAAATTCCAACGAGGGGGAACGTTGTGAGTTGCTGCGGAGACCGCAACTCTAAATTTATACCCGATACTAAGTCAGTACGGCTCTCCTCCGGCAGACGCCGCTAATATTAAACGACACGACAAAGAGTGCGTGCGAGAGAGACAGAAAATCAGTCTAAGCGTGACGTCGGGTGCAGCGTAGCCAGTGCAAATTGATTTGTTCCTTTTGGCTATAAAAATTATCTGATCTGATCCAGATTCAGCAATCTGATAGATATGGTCATTATCTATGATTCTGCGTTTTTAGTTTTCTCGAATGTGCAATATTGTGGATGCAACAGTTTTTCGTCCTTTGTGGGGGCGGAAAAGGGTGGGGCGAAATTCTGAGATATACGTTTTATAGTGAGATCTAACAGAAGTGCGGATACCAAATTTGGTTATTCTAGCTTTAATAGTCTCTGAGATTTGTGGATGCCCCAGATTTTCGTCCTTTGCGGGGGCGGAAGGGGGTGTGGCGAAATTTGGACACGAAACGGTCAAGGTCCGATATCACAGGAGTGTGGAGGTTCTGAGATCCTTGAACTCATATTTTGCAATTGACAAAACCGACCATGAAACCTGTGTGTTAGAGACAGAGCGAGAAAGAATGAAATTGTTTTCTTGATTCTGGCTATAATCATTATTCGATCTGGTTCAGATTTTGCACTGTAGAAGATATGGTCATCATCACCGATTCTGCGTTTTTGGTTTTATCGTATCTTTAAAAATGTGGATGCCACAGACTTTCGTCCTTTGTGGGAGCGGAAGTGGGCGGGGCGAAGTTTTGAAATATTTTTGTAGCAGTGACATATCGCAGAAGTCTGGATCCAAAACATCGTTGCTCTAGCTCTTATAGTCTTTGAGCACTAGGCGCTGAAGTGAACGGACGGACGGACGGACGGACGGACGGACGGACGGACGGACGGACGGACGGACGGACAGACGGACAGACAGACAGGGCTCAATCGACTCGGCTATTGATGCTGATCAAGAATAAATATACTTTATGGGGTCGGAAACGATTCCTTCTGGACGTTACACACATCCACTTTTACCACAAATCTAATATACCCCAATACTCATTTTGAGTATCGGGTATAACAATAATTTCATCGTGGATTCGGCCACATGCGACTTTCACGTGGCGATGGGAGCTTCAATTGATTGCCAAATCGAGGCCTCTTCTCCTGATTGACCGCCTGCTTTGACGGTGTGTTGGCGGCCGACGCCACCGAATTGTGGTTTACGAGGACATGGCGAATTCGTGGCACAGCCACGCGATTGCGCTGATGCTGAGCCCCGCCGACGGGCAGCACTGAGGAGCGACTCGTGGGCACCAATTCTTCATAGGAGATCCCGGCTTCGCGGTCATTTTCAGTGGTCTCATCGGTCATATACTCGGAATCGCTGGGCGATCTTGTATCCGGCACCGCTGATTTTGTGCGTGGCTTCTTGTTCGAGTGTGTGCCAATGCTGCGTCTGCCCAATCCCCAATCTGCCCCCGCTGCGACGCAATGTGTTGTCCAGGACGCGGACCCGTTTTAGTGGCGACTTGGACGCCTTCAGCTGGCTGTTGGCCAGCCGCTGTGCGGTAGACGGCGACGGGCGTATCGAATTCAGAGAGCTCATGAGGCTGCGCTTGGCGTTGGGAGTCCGATACCCCGAAGAGCTGGCGGCTGCTGATGGATTCAGTCGCTTGTGCAGATTCCCAGTGCTCTTGGTCATATTGAGAGTGATCAGCTGGATTGTTGGGGTCTTGCGCAACGACATTGTCGAGGTCGACATTGAGGACATGTTCTTCAAAGTTCGGGGCGTGCGAGGGGCCGTTGAACCGGCAGTCGGCGGTGGCATCATCAATTTGCTGCTGCTGCCCGTCCTCGTGGTGGGCGGGGCCTTCTTGCGGGCCGAGCTCTGCTTGGCCTGCCGATAGTTCTCCCATTCGCCAGCCATCAGCTCCAGAATGTTATCTCCATAAACCAGAAATGGGCCATGCGATTGCACCTCATTGGCGTGCACCAGTTCAGTGATCTGCTGCTCAATCTTGGGCAGCTTCGAGGTGATGGCCTTGCGTTCCTTTTCCTCTTTAAGGAGCTGGCCGCCACGATTGTTGAAACGATTCGGCTCGTTGGCCTTTGCCTCTAGAGTCTGCAAGCGGGACCAAAGTTCTGCACGGCTCTCGTACAGATCGAAAATCTCCTTGTTGCACGTGTAGAAGCTCTTCAGATCATCCAGCTCCATCTCGTGCAGCTCCAGCAGGTCTTCGTTGTAATACTTATTGTAGTAGTTGGAGAAACGCTTGCGCTCCTGCTGGCTCTTGAGCGTTAGATCCCACCACTTGCTTATCTCGACGCGCAGCTGCTCGATGAACGTCTTGAGGTTCTGGCTGCGCAGTGCCTGGCAGCGCTGCAGCTCCGAATGGAGGATGTCATAGGTGCGCTGCGTATTCTCGGTGCACTCGCGCACTCGTCGCATGGCGCTCTCGTCCGTCTCCTGGAGGCGATCCCACAGCACGTAGATCTTCTCGCGCATGTCATGGATTTTGGAGCGCAGCTCCTGGATCTGCTCGGCATAACTGTTGCGCATCTGCCGCAGCCGCTCTAGTGTCTCTGGTGTTAGATTGTGGCTCAGATCGTTCAGTAGGCGATCCTCTGCATCGGTCTGGGGCATCAGCTCGAGCATCTTCATGCCATGCTTGATGGCCTTGCGCAGCTGGTCCAGCTCCGTCTGGCGCACTGCGCGCTGAGAGCGCAGGTTGTCGAGATGGTCGCGAAAGCCGTCCATCTCATCGGGCAGGGGCAGCGGGTCCGCCAGTAGAGGGAGCGGCAGTGCGCCCAGCTCTTCGCAGAGCTGCTCCTGCTGGAGCAGCAGCTCCCCGATCTCCACCCGACGTTTCGAGAGCTCCTCGCGCAGATGCTCAATGCTTTTGTCCAGCTTCAGCTTCCTCTGACCAATGTCCACCGTCTCATGGAGGAGTCGGGTGAGGTCGCTGGCCTCGGCTCGGAGTGCGGCTGTCATCCAGGATGGCCGCCTGCTTCTCCCGCGACTCGGTCAGCAGATCCGTATAGAAATTATCCGCGTGCGCCTTGAGTTTGTGCAGAAAGTCCTCGCATGTCTTCGGCTCGAACATGAGGGACCACATTGAATGGAGCTGCTCCACATGCTCGCCAGTCATCTCAACGATCTCTCCCTTGATGGAGGTTGGGTCAACCATAGCCAATAGGAATGGGTCTTGTATTCGCGAATGGAAGGAATTTATGTGATGTGTGCAGGATTTCGATTGCACAATGTGTTGCTCAAGGAAAATGCCTCCGCACAGATAAGTGATGCCTCTCGTGTTGGCACAAATTGCACAATGAAAATTTTGTGTGCTTGATTTGCCTCATGCCTCAAAGCACAAAACAAGTTGATTCTGATTGACGTGCGGCCAAAAAAACACCTACTTTATATTGCAAATAAGTTCCTTCAAGGTTTTCCAGTTTTAAAGATAATTTAGGATGAGAAATGTGTTTACTGTTGGGCAAATTGATCAGGGAGGAGCGGAAAGCGTTCTCCGAGGGATGATTGAAATCGATGTTGAAGTTCCGAAGGAGCCGCTCGATGCCCAGCTCGAGCTCCATGTCCACGATGCGCTTTCCAACGCACATCCGGGGTCCAAATCCGATGGGCAAGAACACAAACGGATTCTTCAGCTTCAAGTCATTTGCCGGGCTTTGCCCGTTGGAGTCTGTGGCGTTACGAATCCAACGTTCTGGCAGGAACTCAGCAGCCTTGGGGAAGTGCTCCTCGCTTGATAGCAAGCTCAGGGGAACCATCGACACACAGGTACCAGCTGGCACTTGGTATCCGCTCAAAACGCTATCCCGATTGAGAACTCGGGCATTCATAACAGCCAGCCAACATCCGATGCGACTCTTTGATGCAGGCACGCAAATAGGGAACGTTCTTCATGGATTCCTCCGTGAAATCCGAGTCCTTGTGGGTAGTATCTTCATCACCTCCTCTCGGAGTATGGCCTGCTTTTCGGGATTCTTGGCAAGGCAGAGAATGACCCCTGTAAATGTGCTAGAGGTCTGAAAAAATATCGAATTATATCAATCTATGATTATTACGTGATCTGCAGAGTACGTACGGTATCAACTCCGGCCATTAGCATGTCCATGGCCATGATTGTGGCCACCTTCTTGTCGACCTTGAGCAGCTTTTCCAGTACACTCTGCTCGTTCTCAGGACGGACAACACCCTCTTTGGCTTCCTTCTCCAATCGCTCTACCGCCTCATCAATATATGCCAATACTTTAAAGAAATCTTCCAAGAGGTGGAAAAGCTTTGTGGCTTCGATCCTTTTGTTCGACTCCTTCAGCAGTCCCAACTGCCTGTCCAATGCCATGACGGAGACTGACTCCAGGGTCCAGCGATTGATGGTGTCTATGAAGTTATCAGGAACCTCTAGAGTGCTGGCATCACGGATGGCTTTAATGCTTTAAATGGAAAACAGTTTTTAAGTATTTAAAGAAACACATTTGTGGAATGGCCTACCGCTGCGCAAATTCCTGATTGACCTGGGACATTTTCTTGTAGTAAAGCCTCGCGTTCTTGGGCTGCATGAGGACTGGATTTACAGCCGATCGAAAGTCGCCCCGCGCCTTTCCTTGGGTGGGTGCGACGCCCTCGACGCCCTGAAAGAAATCCTTTCTGTGCGTCTGCCGATGGTACAAAAGAGCGTCGGCGCCAGGCCGATTTGGCCACGTGCCCTCGTGCGTGCTACGGCAATTCCACTACGGATTTTCAACATATTTTTGCCTTTTCTATGATCTTAACTCGTCCTCAACAAAAACTCAACTGAGGCGCAGAAAAGGCGATTTGGTAAAGTTCGCATAAATATTACGCAATGAAATCATTGCAGGAATTGATTAAAGAGATGAAAAATCATTCGTATAATCATAATATAAGTAATATGGAATTACTTTTGATGTGCAGGAATTAAAGTTCAGTTTATCGATATTTTAATAGCTATTCCATCGCCATGTTTAACGCACAAATGATTGTAACTTTTAAGGGAATCAATTTTCTATAGAATTTTTTTTCATTTTTTAAACGAAGTCAAATAAAATATACCCCACCATTCCCTAGAAAATGTTTGAGTATCATGATGACTTGCAAATATGATATCTAATCAGTTGCACAATTGATTAGAAATTCGCTGGTAAACAATTATATACAGGTTCTACAGCACTTACGAAGAGATATGAACACTTCAATTGTTGGGAAAGGTAAGCTTTCCATGTCAACAATTCAGAGCCTTATTGATGTTTATGTTTGTAGGTTTTACATGTTTAAAGGTAGGTCTGAAACAGGACCAATATCAAAACGTCGTTCATATGATAGCTATATAATGTGGTTCCTTATTGATTTTTATGTTTGTAGGTTCTACATGTTCAAAGGTAGATCCTCTTCCATGCCATTATCAATACTTCGTTCTCTATGACAGCTATTGATATTGTCGTTCCTTATATATGTTTATATTTGCAGGTTCTATCGATACTTCGTTTATATGTCATTCGATGTGCTCTGTTTCGACGAATGATCTGTGTATTCATGAAACTTAATGAGCTTCAAAACTGAGAGACTAGTTTGAATAGAAACAGGTATAAGATGGATAGACGGACATGGCTAAATCGACTTGCATATTAATCTAGGAATATAGTATTATGATTGATCTGACTCTCAATGAAATGAAACAAATAAATCGCCATAATTATGGCATCAGATTTTTTGCCCAATTTAATTTATTGGGCATGGAATGGTCGGTAGACTGCCGAAAGTTTTGGGCCTGATAATTATATAAACAAGCTACTCTTTAGCGCTTTTTTATATCTTGTTATTTTTTTTTTGGTTCGGTTGTCCTTCTTGAAGGTAATTTAATTTTTATTGGGCCAACATCGAAAATAAATGAAACAGAGATAAACAGATAAAGGTACAAAAAATGAAATCAAACATAAAACGCAAATAAAAATTCCAACGAGGGGGAACGTTGTGAGTTGCTGCGGAGACCGCAACTCTAAATTTATACCCGATACTAAGTCAGTACGGCTCTCCTCCGGCAGACGCCGCTAATATTAAACGACACGACAAAGAGTGCGTGCGAGAGAGACAGAAAATCAGTCTAAGCGTGACGTCGGGTGCAGCGTAGCCAGTGCAAATTGATTTGTTCCTTTTGGCTATAAAAATTATCTGATCTGATCCAGATTCAGCAATCTGATAGATATGGTCATTATCTATGATTCTGCGTTTTTAGTTTTCTCGAATGTGCAATATTGTGGATGCAACAGATTTTCGTCCTTTGTGGGGGCGGAAAAGGGTGGGGCGAAATTCTGAGATATACGTTTTATAGTGAGATCTAACAGAAGTGCGGATACCAAATTTGGTTATTCTAGCTTTAATAGTCTCTGAGATTTGTGGATGCCCCAGATTTTCGTCCTTTGCGGGGGCGGAAGGGGTGTGGCGAAATTTGGACACGAAACGGTCAAGGTCCGATATCACAGGAGTGTGGATACCAAATTTGGTTGCTCTGGCTGTTATAGGTTCTGAGATCCTTGAACTCATATTTTGCAATTGACAAAACCGACCATGAAACCTGTGTGTTAGAGACAGAGCGAGAAAGAATGAAATTGGTTTCTTGATTCTGGCTATAATCATTATTCGATCTGGTTCAGATTTTGCACTGTAGAAGCTATGGTCATCCTCACCGATTCTGCGTTTTTGGTTTTATCGTATCTTTAAAAATGTGGATGCCACAGATTTTCGTCCTTTGTGGGGGCGGAAGTGGGCGGGGCGAAGTTTTGAAATATTTTTGTAGCAGTGACATATCGCAGAAGTCTGGATCCAAAACATCGTTGCTCTAGCTCTTATAGTCTTTGAGCACTAGGCGCTGAAGTGGACGGACGGACGGACGGACGGACGGACAGACGGACAGACAGACAGGGCTCAATCGACTCGGCTATTGATGCTGATCAAAAATAAATATACTTTATGGGGTCGGAAACGATTCCTTCTGGACGTTACACACATCCACTTTTACCACAAATCTAATATACCCCAATACTCATTTTGAGTATCGGGTATAACAATAATTTCATCGTGGATTCGGCCACATGCGACTTTCACGTGGCGATGGGAGCTTCAATTGATTGCCAAATCGAGGCCTCTTCTCCTGATTGACCGCCTGCTTTGACGGTGTGTTGGCGGCCGACGCCACCGAATTGTGGTTTACGAGGACATGGCGAATTCGTGGCACCGCCACGCGATTGCGCTGATGCTGAGCCCCGCCGACGGGCAGCACTGAGGAGCGACTCGTGGGCACCAATTCTTCATAGGAGATCCCGGCTTCGCGGTCATTTTCAGTGGTCTCATCGGTCATATACTCGGAATCGGTGGGCGATCTTGTATCCGGCACCGCTGATTTTGTGCGTGGCTTCTTGTTCGAGCGTGTGCCAATGCTGCGTCTGCCCAATCCCCCGGTGCGACGCAATGTGTTGTCCAGGACGCGGACCCGCTTTAGTGGCGACTTGGACGCCTTCAGCTGGCTGTTGGCCAGCCGCTGTGCTGTAGACGGCGACGGGCGTATCGAATTCAGAGAGCTCATGAGGCTGCGCTTGGCGTTGGGAGTCCGATACCCCGAAGAGCTGGCGGCTGCTGATGGATTCAGTCGCTTGTGCAGATTCCCAGTGCTCTTGGTCATATTGGGAGTGATCAGCTGGATTGTTGGGGTCTTGCGCAACGACATTGTCGAGGTCGACATTGAGGACATGTTCTTCAAAATTCGGGGCGTGCGAGGGGCCGTTGAACCGGCAGTCGGCGGTGGCATCATCAATTTGCTGCTGCTGCCCGTCCTCGTGGTGGGCGGGGCCTTCTTGCGGGCCGAGCTCTGCTTGGCCTGCCGATAGCTCTCCCATTCGCCAGCCATCAGCTACAGTATGTTCTCGCCATAAACCAGAAACGGGCCATGCGATTGCACCTCATAGGCGTGCACCAGTTCAGTGATCTGCTGCTCAATCTTGGGCAGCTTCGAGGTGATGGCCTTGCGTTCCTTTTCCTCTTTAAGGAACTGGCCGCCACGATTGTTGAAACGATTCGGCTCGTTGGCCTTTGCCTCTAGAGCCTGCATGCGGGACCAAAGTTCTGCACGGCTCTCGTACAGATCGAAAATCTCCTTGTTGCACGTGTAGAAGCTCCTCAGATCATCCAGCTCCAGCTCGTGCAGCTCCAACAGGTCTTCGTTGTAATATTTATTGTAGTAGTTGGAGAAACGCTTGCGCTCCTGCTGGCTCTTGAGCGTTAGATCCCACCACTTGCTTATCTCGACGCGCAGCTGCTCGATGAACGTCTTGAGGTTCTGGCTGCGCAGTGCCTGGCAGCGCTGCACCTCCGAATGGAGGATGTCATAGGTGCGCTGCGTATTCTCGGTGCACTCGCGCACTCGTCGCATGGCGCTCTCGTCCGTCTCCTGGAGGCGATCCCAAAGCACGTAGATCTTCTCGCGCATGTCATGGATTTTGGAGCGCAGCTCCTGGATCTGCTCGGCATAACTGTTGCGCATCTGCCGCAGCCGCTCTAGTGTCTCTGGTGTTAGATTGTGGCTCAGATCGTTCAGTAGGCGATCCTCTGCATCGGTCTGGGGCATCAGCTCGAGCATCTTCATGTCATGCTTGATGGCCTTGCTCAGCTGTTCCAGCTCCGTCTGGCGCACTGCGCGCTGAGAGCGCAGGTTGTCGAGATGGTCGCGAAAGCCGTCCATCTCATCGGGCAGGGGCAGCGGGTCCGCCAGTAGAGGGAGCGGCAGTGCGCCCAGCTCTTCGCAGAGCTGCTCCTGCTGGAGCAGCAGCTCCCCGATCTCCGCCCGACGTTTCGAGAGCTCCTCGCGCAGATGCTCAATGCTTTTGTCCAGCTTCAGCTGCCATATGATCAGTGGCACATCGTCGGGCCTCTGACCAATGTCCACCGTCTCATGGAGGAGTCGGGTGAGGTCGCTGGCCTCGGCTCGGAGTGCGGCTATGTCATCCAGGATGGCCGCCTGCTTCTCCCGCGACTCGGTCAGCAGATTCGTATAGAAAATTTCCGTGTGCGCCTTGAGTTTGTGCAGAAAGTCCTCGCATGTCTTCGGCTCGAACATGAGGGACCACATTGAATGGAGCTGCTCCACATGCTCGCCAGTCATCTTAAGGATCTCTCCCTTGATGGAGGTTGGGTCAACCATAGCCAATAGGAATGGGTCTTGTATTCGCGAATGGAAGGAATTTATGTGATGTGTGCAGGATTTCGATTGCACAATGTGTTGCTCAAGGAAAATGCCTCCGCACAGATAAGTGACGCCTCTCGTGTTGGCACAAATTGCACAATGAAAATTTTGTGTTCTTGATTTGCCTCATGCCTCAAAGCACAAAACAAGTTGATTCTGATTGACGTGCGGCCAAAAAAACACCTACTTTATATTGCAAATAAGTTCCTTCAAGGTTTTCCAGTTTTAAAGATAATTTAGGATGAGAAATGTGTTTACTGTTGGGCAAATTGATCAGGTAGGTGCGGAAAGCGTTCTCCGTGGGATGATTGAAATCGATGTTGAAGTTCCGAAGGAGCCGCTCGATGCCCAGCTCGAGCTCCATGTCCACGATGCGCTTTCCAACGCACATCCGGGGTCCAAATCCGAAGGGCAAGAACACAAACGGATTCTTCAGCTTCAAGTCATTTGCCGGGCATTGCCCGTTGGAGTCTGTGGCGTTACGAATCCAACGTTCTGGCAGGAACTCAGCAGCCTTGGGGAAGTGCTCCTCGCTTGATAGCAAGCTCAGGGGAACCATCGACACACAGGTACCAGCTGGCACTTGGTATCCGCTCAAAACGCTGTCCCGATTGAGAACTCGGGCATTCATAATAGCCAGCCAACATCCGATGCGACTCTTTGATGCTGGCACGCAAATAGGGAACGTTCTTCATGGATTCCTCCGTGAAATCCGAGTCCTTGTGGGGTAGTATCTTCATCACCTCCTCTCGGAGTATGGCCTGCTTTTCGGGATTCTTGGCAAGGCAGAGAATGACCCCTGTAAATGTGCTAGAGGTCTGAAAAAATATCGAATTATATCAATCTCTGATTATTACGTGATCTGCAGAGTACGTACGGTATCAACTCCGGCCATTAGCATGTCCATGGCCATGATTGTGGCCACCTTCTTGTCGACCTTGAGCAGCTTTTCCAGTACACTCTGCTCGTTCTCAGGACGGACAACACCCTCTTTGGCTTCCTTCTCCAATCGCTCTACCGCCTCATCAATATATGCCAATACGTTAAAGAAATCTTCCAAGAGGTGGAAAAGCTTTGTGGCTTCGATCCTTTTGTTCGACTCCTTCAGCAGTCCCAACTGCCTGTCCAATGCCACGACGGAGACTGACTCCAGGGTCCAGCGATTGATGGTGTCTATGAAGTTATCAGGAACCTCTAGAGTGCTGGCATCACGGATGGCTTTAATGCTTTAAATGGAAAACAGTTTTTAAGTATTTAAAGAAACACATTTGTGGAATGGCCTACCGCTGCGCAAATTCCTGATTGACCTGGGACATTTTCTTGTAGTAAAGCCTCGCGTTCTTGGGCTGCATGAGGACTGGATTTACAGCCGATCGAAAGTCGCCCCGCGCCTTTCCTTGGGTGGGTGCGACGCCCTCGACGCCCTGAAAGAAATCCTTTCTGTGCGTCTGCCGATGGTACAAAAGAGCGTCGGCGCCAGGCCGATTTGGCCACGTGCCCTCGTGCCGGAATACTACCTCGAAGTCCTTGGGATTGTGTGTACTCAACATGGGAGGTCCTCCCATGATGCCTGGCACAACATGAATGCTGCCATAGTCTTCGCGCATGGCCATTATCAACTCCGCAAGGTCCTTGTTCATGAACATTTTGGGAATCAGAGATATCAAATTGGCCCGAGGCACCTGCCTGAAAGGGACGCGCCTGCTGCCACTCTGCATCGTCTCGGGTTAGAGCTGCAGCAGCTGTGGTCTGCCGGCGCTGGAAATGATCGGTATTGAGGCATTTTACATACCAAATCATTGCCAGCTTCTATCCTCTAACCTGCTGTCCACTGAAAGAGACGGCCGCCACTTGCTTGTGAGCTACGGCAATTCCACTACGGATTTTCAACATATTTTTGCCTTTTCTATGATCTTAACTCGTCCGCAACAAAAACTCAACTGAGGCGCAGAAAAGGCGATTTGGTAAAGTTCGCATAAATATTACGCAATGAAATCATTGCAGGAATTGATTAAAGAGATGAAAAATCATTCGTATAATCATAATATAAGTAATATGGAATTACTTTTGATGTGCAGGAATTAAAGTTCAGTTTATCGATATTTTAATAGCTATTCCATCGCCATGTTTAACGCACAAATGATTGTAACTTTTAAGGGAATCAATTTTCTATAGGATTTTTTTCCATTTTTTAAACGAAGTCAAATAAAATATACCCCACCATTCCCTAGAAAATGTTTGAGTATCATGATGACTTGCAAATATGATATCTAATCAGTTGCACAATTGATTAGAAATTCGCTGGTAAACAATTATATACAATCTACAGCACTTACCAAGAGATATGAACACTTCAATTGTTTGGAAAGGTAAGCTTTCCATGTCAACAATTCAGAGCCTTATTGATGTTTATGTTTGTAGGTTTTACATGTTTAAAGGTAGGTCTGAAACAGGACCAATATCAAAACGTCGTTCATATGATAGCTATATAATGTGGTTCCTTATTGATTTTTATGTTTCTAGGTTCTACATGTTCAAAGGTAGATCCTCTTCCATGCCATTATCAATACTTCGTTCTCTATGACAGCTATTGATATTGTCGTTCCTTATATATTTTTATATTTGTAGGTTCTATCGATACTTCGTTTATATGTCATTCGATGTGCTCTGTTTCGACGAATGATCTGTGTATTCATGAAACTTAATGAGCTTCTAAACTGAGAGACTAGTTTGAATAGAAACAGGTATAAGATGGATAGACGGACATGGCTAAATCGACTTGCATATTCATCTAGGAATATAGTATTATGATTGATCTGACTCTCAATGAAATGAAACAAATAAATCGCCATAATTATGGCATCAGATTTTTTGGCCAAATTTAATTTATTGGGCATGGAATGGTCGGTAGACTGCCGAAAGTTTTGGGCCTGATAAAAATATAAACAAGCTAATCTTTAGCGCTTTTTTATATATTGTTATTTTTTTTTTGGTTCGGTTGTCCTTCTTGAAGGTAATTTAATTTTTATTGGGCCAACATCGAAAATAAATGAAACAGAGATAAACAGATAAAGGTACAAAAAATAAAATCAAACATTGTTCGGGCCAGCCGCTGAAGAATAACCGTAACTTTAACATTATTATTGTATGAGCAGAGAGAGCCGCCTATGTTGTAAAACGTTGACGTTCTGCAGAGCTGCTGCGCTCTCCCGCTAAAGGGGCTCTCTGCCGCCGCCACTTCGGCAACTACTTTGATCTGCTGCCGCCACTTCGGCAATCACTTTGATCTAACGCCGTCGTCTATAGTTTAGTTCTATGCTAACCCCTCTGCGCATTGGTTGCATATCGATCTCGCATAAAGTTTATCTGGCAATAGCAAGCAATCGGCTTCCGCTAAGCCACCAAGATTAAATACGAATTATAAAGTTTAACCCGAAATCTCTTTTCATTTTTGAAACACATAGGTGCCAAAAAAGCTTGGCATCTGAAAACATTGGTGACCCCCCGACGTGATATAAATCCATTGCTTAATCGCGTTCCGTTAAAACACTTATTATTTATACAATATTTTGTTGTTGGGTAGTTTAACTACCAACAAATACATTTGGGTGCACGTTGAAAAACAGTTTAAAGTGCAAATTCAGTGAGAGAGTTCGGCTGGAATATTTATAGACAAATTCCGGTACTTTAAGCGTCGAATCTCTCATTCTCTGCGCAGCTGCAGCCGCGGCTCTTGACTTTTCGTGTCTTGCATTCTCTCTCTCGCGTCTATACATCGTCGCTTAAGCGGTATTTCATTTTCCGTTGTTGTGTCGAATTGCACAACGGTTAACAAAGACAACGATCCGAATACAGGCGCGGGCGGAAATATTGTGGTGGCTGATTCCAGACTGAGTCTGTATAAGCGTAAAAGTCAGTCATTATATGATCGATTGCACAGGCTTGACGAATCCTTCGCGCGGAATAAAATCGATAAGCTGAACGCCGCGGAAGTCGAGGTGCGCCTTGATATGTTGGCAGAAATTCGAGAGGAATTTAATAAGGCCCATAATGAGTTGGAGGCTCTCGATCAAAACGAGATTGGGAGTTAGCTGCGCGAAATCTTCGATACTCTTTTCATATCGTTGAAAGCTGAGTTGCTGGCTGCTGTTGAAGTAAGCCAGTCACACGCCGCTGCCCATTCTACGACTCTGCCAAGCCATTCCGGACATAGTACCATCATCATGGCTCACAAGCAGCGACTTCCTGAGCTGAAGGTGCCTAAATTTTCTGGTGGATACGTCGAGTTCTCGGATTTTATGGCAATGTTCAAATCGGTGATTGAAGCGGATGCGGATCTCAGTGACATCGAGAAATTCTAGCACCTTCGCTCTTGCCTCGCTGATGCGGCTTTGGATTCGGTTCGATCATTAGAGCTCTCCAGTGCCAATTATCGTGCGGCTCTGGATATACTTAATAAACGCTTTAATAACAAAAGACTTGTTTTCCAGGCACACATCAAGAAGATTCTTGGGCTAAAGAGGGTAGACTCGCCTTCTGCTAAAAGGCTTCGGGAGTTTTCGGATGCAGTCAATTTACACATGCGAGCGTTGCAGACATTGGGAACTGCTGAGGAGATTTCAGGATTCATGGTCATCAACATGCTGCTGCAGAAGTTGGATTCGAAGACGCAAACCAAATGGGAGGAGCACACATCGTCGGATGCTATACCTACCGCAGAGGAATTCTTCGAATTCTTGCAGCAACGCTGCCAGAAAATGGAGCGGTTGGAATATGCTACAGCGACACACGCTAGTAGCGATCAGGTAGGAAAAAACCATTCCTATACGCAGGTTAAGAAAACGTTTGTAGCTTCCAACTCTTCCGCCGACCCGTCTGTATGCGTCTTTTGCCACTCAGCGGGCCATGGAATATACTCGTGCAAGATATTCGGAAATCTCTCACCGTTGCTGCGCCACAAAGAAGTGAAGAAGCTTTCCCTATGCTTCAATTGCCTAAAGCCGGGGCACCGGACCCGCGCATGCAATAGTGGAAAATGTCGAGTATGCGGCGGTAGGCATCATAGTTTGTTGCACTTCGATAGTATACAGCCCACAACACAAGGCTGCCCAGGTATTACTCCTCCCGATCTGGCCGTTCAACCGGACACTCTTTCCGTTGCTCAAAATTCTGCTAGCAGCTCGTCTCTACCTTCGTCTACCTCACTTGCTGCCCAAGGTCTTCACTCTGATGTCGTGCTTCTGGCTAGTTCCTTGTCGTGCCATCTTAGATTCAGGATCGCAGCTGCATCTCGTCACATCCAGGTTCGCCCAGCAGCTTCAGCTTAGGAGAACTCAATCGTCTGCACTTGTGTCTGGGCTGGGCGATACCAGCGTTTCTACTGAGGGATCCACCATAAGCATTTGTATGTATTCTCGCACCTCTGCTTACACAACTACACTTACTGCTCTCATCGCCCCCACGATTACCGATTCTCAACCAAGTATGACAGTAAATGTATCCGATTGGCGTATTCCATCTAACATTCAGCTCGCTGATCCTGCATTTTTCAATCCTCAACGGGTTGATCTTCTCATTGGTGCGAGCGTTTTTTATGATCTCCTCTGCGTAGGGCAAATCAAACTCACCGATGGACTGCCTCTTCTGCAGAAGACCCGGCTTGGGTGGATCGTATCTGGCGGTGGACAGAAGGTATCAAGCTCGGCGTTTTTGGCTACGCACAATTGTCCAGATTCGATAGCTGAGATCGAAGCAAGGTTGGATAAAACTCTTCGTATGTTTTGGGAAGTGAAGAATTGTGTGAAGGCTGGGTTGAATACCAAAGAAGAAGACAACCTTTCACGGTTGCCATCCGGGGAGTATGCAGTTCGTCTGCCGCTAAATAACAATACTGATCGTTTAGGATAATCTTATGCTCAGGCTTATCGACGGTTCATCAGTCTGGAGCGAAAACTGGAGAGTAATCCTACACTCAAGGAGCGGTATTCCGCCTTTATGAGGGAGTACATTGATTTGCATCATATGCACCAAGTCAACCCTCATTCCCGTAGTCTCTGCAAATATTTCTTGCCTCATCACTGTGTCCTAAAAGAGGACAGTACGACGACAAAACTCCGTGTCGTTTTCGACGGATCCGCAGCTACATCAACTGGATATTCTCTAAATGATGTGATGATGACAGGCCCTGTTATTCAGCCTGCATTGTTTAACATATTGATTCGCTTTCGAACATATCCAGTCGCTCTCACTGGGGACATTTGTAAAATGTACCGCTGCGTACGAGTGTCTCCACCCGACAATTTGTATCAGTGCATCCTATGGCGAGATTCCATCGAGTCCGAGGTTCAAGTCTACACATTAGACACCGTCACATACGGGACGAGGGCTGCATCATTTTTAGCGGTCCGCGCAATGCACCAGCTGGCCATCGACGAGGGGGAGTCCTACCCTCTTGGCTCAGCTGCTCTGCGGCAGGAGTTTTACGTGGATGACCTTATTTCGGGCGGTAATTCGGTCGCACAGGTCATGGACAAGATGCACCAAACATCAGCTTTACTGTCCCGTGGTAATTTTAGACTTAGGAAATGGTGCTCCAGTCACCAGGAAGTACTTGAGGGAACCCCTGAAGATGACATAGAGAAGTTCCTAAAGTTTAATGATGGAAGCGACATTGCCAAAACTCTCGGCTTAGCGTGGGACCCTGCTTCGGATCAGCTGCTTTTTGCCTTGTCCGCACTGGACACAAACTCAAAGCCATCAAAGCGGTCGGTTTTATCTACGATTGCGCGGATCTACGACCCTCTTTGATTGATAAATCCAGTCATTGTCAGGTGCAAAATCTTCCTTCGGCAGCTTTGGAGAGAAAATTTGGATTGGGATGAAAGCCTACCCTCAGCGTTGCATTCAACGTGGATGGACATAAAGGAGATTCGGCGCAATGGTCAAGTCATGAAATCCAGTTCTATTAGTTCGCTCAACTCCTCGCTAGGATTTGACGCTCAGCACCCGCTCATTCTGCCAAAGGGACATTCCAGGGGTCTTGTATTCGCGAATGGAAGGAATTTATGTGATGTGTGCAGGATTTCGATTGCACAATGTGTTGCTCAAGGAAAATGCCTCCGCACAGATAAGTGATGCCTCTCGTGTTGGCACAAATTGCACAATGAAAATTTTGTGTTCTTGATTTGCCTCATGCCTCAAAGCACAAAACAAGTTGATTCTGATTGACGTGCGGCCAAAAAAAACACCTACTTTATATTGCAAATAAGTTCCTTCAAGGTTTTCCAGTTTTAAAGATAATTTAGGATGAGAAATGTGTTTACTGTTGGGCAAATTGATCAGGGAGGAGCGGAAAGCGTTCTCCGTGGGATGATTGAAATCGATGTTGAAGTTCCGAAGGAGCCGCTCGATGCCCAGCTCGAGCTCCATGTCCACGATGCGCTTTCCAACGCACATCCGGGGTCCAAATCCGAAGGGCAAGAACACAAACGGATTCTTCAGCTTCAAGTCATTTGCCGGGCATTGCCCGTTGGAGTCTGTGGCGTTACGAATCCAACGTTCTGGCAGGAACTCAGCAGCCTTGGGGAAGTGCTCCTCGCTTGATAGCAAGCTCAGGGGAACCATCGACACACAGGTACCAGCTGGCACTTGGTATCCGCTCAAAACGCTGTCCCGATTGAGAACTCGGGCATTCATAACAGCCAGCCAACATCCGATGCGACTCTTTGATGCAGGCACGCAAATAGGGAACGTTCTTCATGGATTCCTCCGTGAAATCCGAGTCCTTGTGGGGTAGTATCTTCATCACCTCCTCTCGGAGTATGGCCTGCTTTTCGGGATTCTTGGCAAGGCAGAGAATGACCCCTGTAAATGTGCTAGAGGTCTGAAAAAATATCGAGTTATATCAATCTCTGATTATTACGTGAACTGCAGAGTACGTACGGTATCAACTCCGGCCATTAGCATGTCCATGGCCATGATTGTGGCCACCTTCTTGTCGACCTTGAGCAGCTTTTCCAGTACACTCTGCTCGTTCTCAGGACGGACAACACCCTCTTTGGCTTCCTTCTCCAATCGCTCTACCGCCTCATCAATATATGCCAATACTTTAAAGAAATCTTCCAAGAGGTGGAAAAGCTTTGTGGCTTCGATCCTTTTGTTCGACTCCTTCAGCAGTCCCAACTGCCTGTCCAATGCCACGACGGAGACTGACTCTAGGGTCCAGCGATTGATGGTGTCTATGAAGTTATCAGGAACCTCTAGAGTGCTGGCATCACGGATGGCTTTAATGCTTTAAATGGAAAACAGTTTTTAAGTATTTAAAGAAACACATTTGTGGAATGGCCTACCGCTGCGCAAATTCCTGATTGACCTGGGACATTTTCTTGTAGTAAAGCCTCGCGTTCTTGGGCTGCATGAGGACTGGATTTACAGCCGATCGAAAGTCGCCCCGCGCCTTTCCTTGGGTGGGTGCGACGCCCTCGACGCCCTGAAAGAAATCCTTTCTGTGCGTCTGCCGATGGTACAAAAGAGCGTCGGCGCCAGGCCGATTTGGCCACGTGCCCTCGTGCCGGAATACTACCTCGAAGTCCTTGGGATTGTGTGTACTCAACATGGGAGGTCCTCCCATGATGCCTGGCACAACATGAATGCTGCCATAGTCTTCGCGCATGGCCATTATCAACTCCGCAAGGTCCTTGTTCATGAACATTTTGGGAATCAGAGATATCAAATTGGCCCGAGGCACCTGCCTGAAAGGGACGCGCCTGCTGCCACTCTGCATCGTCTCGGGTTAGAGCTGCAGCAGCTGTGGTCTGCCGGCGCTGGAAATGATCGGTATTGAGGCATTTTACATACCAAATCATTGCCAGCTTCTATCCTCTAACCTGCTGTCCACTGAAAGAGACGGCCGCCACTTGCTTGTGAGCTACGGCAATTCCACTACGGATTTTCAACATATTTTTGCCTTTTCTATGATCTTAACTCGTCCGCAACAAAAACTCAACTGAGGCGCAGAAAAGGCGATTTGGTAAAGTTCGCATAAATATTACGCAATGAAATCATTGCAGGAATTGATTAAAGAGATGAAAAATCATTCGTATAATCATAATATAAGTAATATGGAATTACTTTTGATGTGCAGGAATTAAAGTTCAGTTTATCGATATTTTAATAGCTATTCCATCGCCATGTTTAACGCACAAATGATTGTAACTTTTAAGGGAATCAATTTTCTATAGGATTTTTTTCCATTTTTTAAACGAAGTCAAATAAAATATACCCCACCATTCCCTAGAAAATGTTTGAGTATCATGATGACTTGCAAATATGATATCTAATCAGTTGCACAATTGATTAGAAATTCGCTGGTAAACAATTATATACAATCTACAGCACTTACCAAGAGATATGAACACTTCAATTGTTTGGAAAGGTAAGCTTTCCATGTCAACAATTCAGAGCCTTATTGATGTTTATGTTTGTAGGTTTTACATGTTTAAAGGTAGGTCTGAAACAGGACCAATATCAAAACGTCGTTCATATGATAGCTATATAATGTGGTTCCTTATTGATTTTTATGTTTCTAGGTTCTACATGTTCAAAGGTAGATCCTCTTCCATGCCATTATCAATACTTCGTTCTCTATGACAGCTATTGATATTGTCGTTCCTTATATATGTTTATATTTGTAGGTTCTATCGATACTTCGTTTATATGTCATTCGATGTGCTCTGTTTCGACGAATGATCTGTGTATTCATGAAACTTAATGAGCTTCAAAACTGAGAGACTAGTTTGAATAGAAACAGGTATAAGATGGATAGACGGACATGGCTAAATCGACTTGCATATTCATCTAGGAATATAGTATTATGATTGATCTGACTCTAAATGAAATGAAACAAATAAATCGCCATAATTATGGCATCAGATTTTTTGGCCAAATTTAATTTATTGGGCATGGAATGGTCGGTAGACTGCCGAAAGTTTTGGGCCTGATAAAAATATAAACAAGCTAATCTTTAGCGCTTTTTTATATATTGTTATTTTTTTTTTGGTTCGGTTGTCCTTCTTGAAGGTAATTT
The DNA here is from genome assembly GCF_003369915.1 of Drosophila miranda. NCBI lineage: Eukaryota > Metazoa > Arthropoda > Insecta > Diptera > Drosophilidae > Drosophila > Drosophila miranda. The sequence continues at coordinate 555,675 of NW_022881603.1, forward strand.
AATTTTTATTGGGCCAACATCGAAAATAAATGAAACAGAGATAAACAGATAAAGGTACAAAAAATAAAATCAAACATTGTTCGGGCCAGCCGCTGAAGAATAACCGTAACTTTAACATTATTATTGTATGAGCAGAGAGAGCCGCCTATGTTGTAAAACGTTGACGTTCTGCAGAGCTGCTGCGCTCTCCCGCTAAAGGGGCTCTCTGCCGCCGCCACTTCGGCAACTACTTTGATCTGCTGCCGCCACTTCGGCAATCACTTTGATCTAACGCCGTCGTCTATAGTTTAGTTCTATGCTAACCCCTCTGCGCATTGGTTGCATATCGATCTCGCATAAAGTTTATCTGGCAATAGCAAGCAATCGGCTTCCGCTAAGCCCCCAAGATTAAATACGAATTATAAAGTTTAACCCGAAATCTCTTTTCATTTTTGAAACACATAGGTGCCAAAAAAGCTTGGCATCTCAAAACATTGGTGACCCCGACGTGATATAAAACCATTGCTTAATCGCGTTCCGTTAAAACACTTATTATTTATACAATATTTTGTTGTTGGGTAGTTTAACTACCAACAAATACATTTGGGTGCACGTTGAAAAACAGTTTAAAGTGCAAATTCAGTGAGAGTGCGGCTGGAATATTTATAGACAAATTCCGGTACTTTAAGCGTCGAATCTCTCATTCTCTGCGCAGCTGCAGCCGCGGCTCTTGACTTTTCGTGTCTTGCATTCTCTCTCTCGCGTCTATACATCGTCGCTTAAGCGGTATTTCATTTTCCGTTGTTGTGTCGAATTGCACAACGGTTAACATGGACAACGATCCGAATACAGGCGCGGGCGGAAATATTGTGGTGGCTGATTCCAGACTGAGTCTGTATAAGCGTAAAAGTCAGTCATTATATGATCGATTGCACAGGCTTGACGAATCCTTCGCGGGGAATAAAATCGATAAGCTGAACGCCGCGGAAGTCGAGGTGCGCCTTGATATGTTGGCAGAAATTCGAGAGGAATTTAATAAGGCCCATAATGAGTTGGAGGCTCTCGATCAAAACGAGATTGGGAGTTAGCTGCGCGAAATCTTCGATACTCTTTTCATATCGTTGAAAGCTGAGTTGCTGGCTGCTGTTGAAGTAAGCCAGTCACACGCCGCTGCCCATTCTACGACTCTGCCAAGCCATTCCGGACATAGTACCATCATCATGGCTCACAAGCAGCGACTTCCTGAGCTGAAGGTGCCTAAATTTTCTGGTGGATACGTCGAGTTCTCGGATTTTATGGCAATGTTCAAATCGGTGATTGAAGCGGATGCGGATCTCAGTGACATCGAGAAATTCTAGCACCTTCGCTCTTGCCTCGCTGATGCGGCTTTGGATTCGGTTCGATCATTAGAGCTCTCCAGTGCCAATTATCGTGCGGCTCTGGATATACTTAATAAACGCTTTAATAACAAAAGACTTGTTTTCCAGGCACACATCAAGAAGATTCTTGGGCTAAAGAGGGTAGACTCGCCTTCTGCTAAAAGGCTTCGGGAGTTTTCGGATGCAGTCAATTTACACATGCGAGCGTTGCAGACATTGGGAACTGCTGAGGAGATTTCAGGATTCATGGTCATCAACATGCTGCTGCAGAAGTTGGATTCGAAGACGCAAACCAAATGGGAGGAGCACACATCGTCGGATGCTATACCTACCGCAGAGGAATTCTTCGAATTCTTGCAGCAACGCTGCCAGAAAATGGAGCGGTTGGAATATGCTACAGCGACACACGCTAGTAGCGATCAGGTGGGAAAAAACCATTCCTATACGCAGGTTAAGAAAACGTTTGTAGCTTCCAACTCTTCCGCCGACCCGTCTGTATGCGTCTTTTGCCACTCAGCGGGCCATGGAATATACTCGTGCAAGATATTCGGAAATCTCTCACCGTTGCTGCGCCACAAAGAAGTGAAGAAGCTTTCCCTATGCTTCAATTGCCTAAAGCCGGGGCACCGGACCCGCGCATGCAATAGTGGAAAATGTCGAGTATGCGGCGGTAGGCATCATAGTTTGTTGCACTTCGATAGTATACAGCCCACAACACAAGGCTGCCCAGGTATTACTCCTCCCGATCTGGCCGTTCAACCGGACACTCTTTCCGTTGCTCAAAATTCTGCTAGCAGCTCGTCTCTACCTTCGTCTACCTCACTTGCTGCCCAAGGTCTTCACTCTGATGTCGTGCTTCTGGCTAGTTCCTTGTCGTGCCATCTTAGATTCAGGATCGCAGCTGCATCTCGTCACATCCAGGTTCGCCCAGCAGCTTCAGCTTAGGAGAACTCAATCGTCTGCACTTGTGTCTGGGCTGGGCGATAGCAGCGTTTCTACTGAGGGATCCACCATAAGCATTTGTATGCATTCTCGCACCTCTGCTTACACAACTACACTTACTGCTCTCATCGCCCCCACGATTACCGATTCTCAACCAAGTATGACAGTAAATGTATCCGATTGGCGTATTCCATCTAACATTCAGCTCGCTGATCCTGCATTTTTCAATCCTCAACGGGTTAATCTTCTCATTGGTGCGAGCGTTTTTTATGATCTCCTCTGCGTAGGGCAAATCAAACTCACCGATGGACTGCCTCTTCTGCAGAAGACCCGGCATGGGTGGATCGTATCTGGCGGTGGACAGAAGGTATCAAGCTCGGCGTTTTTGGCTACGCACAATTGTCCAGATTCGATAGCTGAGATCGAAGCAAGGTTGGATAAAACTCTTCGTATGTTTTGGGAAGTGAAGAATTGTGTGAAGGCTGGGTTGAATACCAAAGAAGAAGACAATCTTTCACGGTTGCCATCCGGGGAGTATGCAGTTCGTCTGCCGCTAAATAACAATACTGATCGTTTAGGATAATCTTATGCTCAGGCTTATCGACGGTTCATCAGTCTGGAGCGAAAACTGGAGAGTAATCCTACACTCAAGGAGCGGTATTCCGCCTTTATGAGGGAGTACATTGATTTGCATCATATGCACCAAGTCAACCCTCATTCCCGTAGTCTCTGCAAATATTTCTTGCCTCATCACTGTGTCCTAAAAGAGGACAGTACGACGACAAAACTCCGTGTCGCTTTCGACGGATCCGCAGCTACATCAACTGGATATTCTCTAAATGATGTGATGATGACAGGCCCTGTTATTCAGCCTGCATTGTTTAACATATTGATTCGCTTTCGAACATATCCAGTCGCTCTCACTGGGGACATTTGTAAAATGTACCGCTGCGTACGAGTGTCTCCACCCGACAATTTGTATCAGTGCATCCTATGGCGAGATTCCATCGAGTCCGAGGTTCAAGTCTACACATTAGACACCGTCACATACGGGACGAGGGCTGCATCATTTTTAGCGGTCCGCGCAATGCACCAGCTGGCCATCGACGAGGGTGAGTCCTACCCTCTTGGCTCAGCTGCTCTGCGGCAGGAGTTTTACGTGGATGACCTTATTTCGGGCGGTAATTCGGTCGCACAGGGCATGGACAAGATGCACCAAACATCAGCTTTACTGTCCCGTGGTAATTTTAGACTTAGGAAATGGTGCTCCAGTCACCAGGAAGTACTTGAGGGATCCCCTGAAGATGACATAGAGAAGTTCCTAAAGTTTAATGATGGAAGCGACATTGCCAAAACTCTCGGCTTAGCGTGGGACCCTGCTTCGGATCAGCTGCTTTTTGCCTTGTCCGCACTGGACACAAACTCAAAGCCATCAAAGCGGTCGGTTTTATCTACGATTGCGCGGATCTACGACCCTCTTTGATTGATAAATCAAGTCATTGTCAGGTGCAAAATCTTCCTTCGGCAGCTTTGGAGAGAAAATTTGGATTGGGATGAAAGCCTACCCTCAGCGTTGCGTTCAACGTGGATGGACATAAAGGAGATTCGGCGCAATGGTGAAGTCATGAAATCCAGTTCTATTAGTTCGCTCAACTCCTCGCTAGGATTTGACGCTCAGCACCCGCTCATTCTTCCAAAGGGACATTCCATTACCTTTGCGCTGATAAGATATTATCATGAAAGAAACCTCCATGCCGGACCTCGCGCCTTGCTATCCAAAATTCGGCTGGAATATTGGCCCATTGGAGGTGTTAAGGCAGTGTCAAGGGTCGTCAGCAGATGTGTGAGATGCTTCAGGACTAGACCGCGCATGGTCGAACACATCATGGGAGACCTACCTAAGGAACGTTTGGAAGGATCTCGAGCTTTTGAAGTCACTGGAGTAGATTACTGTGGACCTTTTTTCTACCGATCAGAAATCCGCACGAGGCCTCCGATCAAGTGCTACATTAGCGTATTCATCTGTTTCACTTCTAAGGCTATACACATGGAGCTCGTAAAGGATTTGACCACCGCATCGTTTCTAGGCGCACTAAAGCGTTTTACTTCCACTCGAGAAAGGCCAAGTCAAATTTGGTCGGACAATGCGACAAACTTCGTTGGGGCCAAGAACGAGCTTCTGGAGCTAAAGAAGCTTTGTCTGAGCGAACCGCATATGAATGAGGTCCACGAATCCTGCTTGGCTGACTCGATCGACTGGCGTTTCATCCCACCTCGCTCTCCGCATTTTGGCGGGTTGTGGGAAGCGGCCGTGAAGACCGCAAAATATCACCTGTACCGCTCAGTTGGACCATCTGTGCTTAGATTCGACAAGCTGCGCACTCTGATCTGTCAGATCACTGCAATTGTTAACTCTCGCCCTTTGCTCTCGCTTTCAGAAAATCCTGATGATTTAGACGTTTTGACTCCTGCTCATCTGCTTTTAGGCGGCCCCCATGAGCAAATCCTCGAGCCTGACCTAACGAAGCTGAACTACAATCGTCTGGATGGCTGGCAGCGGGTCCCCCAACTACAGCAAATATTTTGGAGCCGTTGGCGCGAAGAGTATTTCACTCTTTTGCAAGAGCGCGCGAAGTGGCATACCCCCGCGCAAAACATCTGCAAGAACGACCTCGTTCTGGTGAAGGACGAAAATCTTCCTCCAATGCGTTGGCCACTGGCTAGAGTGGTCGATGTCGTTTTGGGCAAGGACGGAGTGTGTCGCGTCGCTGACCTAAAGACATCTTCAGGAAACATCAGGAGGGCCGCCACTCGGCTATGTTTGCTGCCCCTTAAGGAATCTGTTGAGAGACTAGCTCCCAACGGGGGGAGTATGTTCGTGCCAGCCGCTGAAGAATAACCGTAACTTTAACATTATTATTGTATGAGCAGAGAGAGCCGCCTATGTTGTAAAACGTTGACGTTCTGCAGAGCTGCTGCGCTCTCCCGCTAAAGGGGCTCTCTGCCGCCGCCACTTCGGCAACTACTTTGATCTGCTGCCGCCACTTCGGCAATCACTTTGATCTAACGCCGTCGTCTATAGTTTAGTTCTATGCTAACCCCTCTGCGCATTGGTTGCATATCGATCTCGCATAAAGTTTATCTGGCAATAGCAAGCAATCGGCTTCCGCTAAGCCACCAAGATTAAATACGAATTATAAAGTTTAACCCGAAATCTCTTTTCATTTTTGAAACACATAGGTGCCAAAAAAGCTTGGCATCTCAAACATTGGTGACCCCCCGACGTGATATAAAACCATTGCTTAATCGCGTTCCGTTAAAACACTTATTATTTATACAATATTTTGTTGTTGGGTAGTTTAACTACCAACAAATACATTTGGGTGCACGTTGAAAAACAGTTTAAAGTGCAAATTCAGTGTGAGTGCGGCTGGAATATTTATAGACAAATTCCGGTAGTTTAAGCGTCGAATCTCTCATTCTCTGCGCAGCTGCAGCCGCGGTTCTTGACTTTTCGTGTCTTACATTCTCGCTCTCGCGTCTATACATCGTCGCTTAAGCGGTATTTCATTTTCCGTTGTTGTGTCGAATTGCACAACAGTTAACATGGACAACGATCCGAATACAGGCGCGGGCGGAAATATTGTGGTGGCTGATTCCAGACTGAGTCTGTATAAGCGTAAAAGTCAGTCATTATATGATCGATTGCACAGGCTTGACGAATCCTTCGCGGGGAATAAAATCGATAAGCTGAACGCCGCGGAAGTCGAGGTGCGCCTTGATATGTTGGCAGAAATTCGAGAGGAATTTAATAAGGCCCATAATGAGTTGGAGGCTCTCGATCAAAACGAGATTGGGAGTTAGCTGCGCGAAATCTTCGATACTCTTTTCATATCGTTGAAAGCTGAGTTGCTGGCTGCTGTTGAAGTAAGCCAGTCACACGCCGCTGCCCATTCTACGACTCTGCCAAGCCATTCCGGACATAGTACCATCATCATGGCTCACAAGCAGCGACTTCCTGAGCTGAAGGTGCCTAAATTTTCTGGTGGATACGTCGAGTTCTCGGATTTTATGGCAATGTTCAAATCGGTGATTGAAGCGGATGCGGATCTCAGTGACATCGAGAAATTCTAGCACCTTCGCTCTTGCCTCGCTGATGCGGCTTTGGATTCGGTTCGATCATTAGAGCTCTCCAGTGCCAATTATCGTGCGGCTCTGGATATACTTAATAAACGCTTTAATAACAAAAGACTTGTTTTCCAGGCACACATCAAGAAGATTCTTGGGCTAAAGAGGGTAGACTCGCCTTCTGCTAAAAGGCTTCGGGAGTTTTCGGATGCAGTCAATTTACACATGCGAGCGTTGCAGACATTGGGAACTGCTGAGGAGATTTCAGGATTCATGGTCATCAACATGCTGCTGCAGAAGTTGGATTCGAAGACGCAAACCAAATGGGAGGAGCACACATCGTCGGATGCTATACCTACCGCAGAGGAATTCTTCGAATTCTTGCAGCAACGCTGCCAGAAAATGGAGCGGTTGGAATATGCTACAGCGACACACGCTAGTAGCGATCAGGTGGGAAAAAACCATTCCTATACGCAGGTTAAGAAAACGTTTGTAGCTTCCAACTCTTCCGCCGACCCGTCTGTATGCGTCTTTTGCCACTCAGCGGGCCATGGAATATACTCGTGCAAGATATTCGGAAATCTCTCACCGTTGCTGCGCCACAAAGAAGTGAAGAAGCTTTCCCTATGCTTCAATTGCCTAAAGCCGGGGCACCGGACCCGCGCATGCAATAGTGGAAAATGTCGAGTATGCGGCGGTAGGCATCATAGTTTGTTGCACTTCGATAGTATACAGCCCACAACACAAGGCTGCCCAGGTATTACTCCTCCCGATCTGGCCGTTCAACCGGACACTCTTTCCGTTGCTCAAAATTCTGCTAGCTGCTCGTCTCTACCTTCGTCTACCTCACTTGCTGCCCAAGGTCTTCACTCTGATGTCGTGCTTCTGGCTACAGCCGTGGTTCTCGTAAAGAATCGGTCTGGCGTTTTAGTTCCTTGTCGTGCCATCTTAGATTCAGGATCGCAGCTGCATCTCTTCACATCCAGGTTCGCCCAGCAGATTCAGCTTAGGAGAACTCAATCGTCTGCACTTGTGTCTGGGCTAGGCGATACCAGCGTTTCTACTGAGGGATCCACCATAAGCATTTGTATGCATTCTCGCACCTCTGCTTACACAACTACACTTACTGCTCTCATCGCCCCCACGATTACCGATTCTCAACCAAGTATGACAGTAAATGTATCCGATTGGCGTATTCCATTTAACATTCAGCTTGATGATCCTGCATTTTTCAATCCTCAACGGGTTGATCTTCTCATTGGTGCGAGCGTTTTTTATGATCTCCTCTGCGTAGGGCAAATCAAACTCACCGATGGACTGCCTCTTCTGCAGAAGACCCGGCTTGGGTGGATCGTATCTGGCGGTGGACAGAAGGTATCAAGCTCGGCGCTTTTGGCTACGCACAATTGTCCAGATTCGATAGCTGAGATGGAAGCAAGGTTGGATAAAACTCTTCGTATGTTTTGGGAAGTCGAGAATTGTGTGGAGGCTGGGTTGAATACCAAAGAAGAAGACGATTGTGAAGCACATTTCGTAAGCCACCTTTCACGGTTGCCATCCGGGGAGTATGCAGTTCGTCTGCCGCTAAATAACAATACTGATCGTTTAGGAGAATCTTATGCTCAGGCTTATCGACGGTTCATCAGTCTGGAGCGAAAACTGGAGCGTAATCCTACACTCAAGGAGCGGTATTCCGCCTTTATGAGGGAGTACATTGATTTGCATCATATGCACCAAGTCAACCCTGATTCCCGTAGTCTCTGCAAATATTTCTTGCCTCATCACTGTGTCCTAAAGGAGGACAGTACGACGACAAAACTCCGTGTCGTTTTCGACGGATCCGCAGCTACATCAACTGGATATTCTCTAAATGATGTGATGATGACAGGCCCTGTTATTCAGCCTGCATTGTTTAACATATTGATTCGCTTTCGAACATATCCAGTCGCTCTCACTGGGGACATTTGTAAAATGTACCGCTGCGTACGAGTGTCTCCACCCGACAATTTGTATCAGTGCATCCTATGGCGAGATTCCATCGAGTCCGAGGTTCAAGTCTACACATTAGACACCGTCACATACGGGACGAGGGCTGCATCATTTTTAGCGGTCCGCGCAATGCACCAGCTGGCCATCGACGAGGGTGAGTCCTACCCTCTTGGCTCAGCTGCTCTGCGGCAGGAGTTTTACGTGGATGACCTTATTTCGGGCGGTAATTCGGTCGCACAGGTCATGGACAAGATGCACCAAACATCAGCTTTACTGTCCCGTGGTAATTTTAGACTTAGGAAATGGTGCTCCAGTCACCAGGAAGTACTTGAGGGAACCCCTGAAGATGACATAGAGAAGTTCCTAAAGTTTAATGATGGAAGCGACATTGCCAAAACTCTCGGCTTAGCGTGGGACCCTGCTTCGGATCAGCTGCTTTTTGCCTTGTCCGCACTGGACACAAACTCAAAGCCATCAAAGCGGTCGGTTTTATCTACGATTGCGCGGTTCTACGACCCTCTTGGATTGATAAATCCAGTCATTGTCAGGTGCAAAATCTTCCTTCAGCAGCTTTGGAGAGAAAATTTGGATTGGGATGAAAGCCTATCCTCAGCGTTGCATTCAACGTGGATGGACATAAAGGAGATTCGGCGCAATGGTCAAGTCATGAAATCCAGTTCTATTAGTTCGCTCAACCCGTTCATCGATCATTCTGGACTACTTAGAGTTGGGGGTCGTCTTGGCAACTCATCGCTAGGATTTGAAGCTCAGCACCCGCTCATTCTGCCAAAGGGACATTCCATTACCTTTGCGCTGATAAGATATTATCATGAAAGAAACCTCCATGCCGGACCTCGCGCCTTGCTATCCAAAATTCGGCTGGAATTGGAGGTGTTAAGGCAGTGTCAAGGATCGTCAGCAGATGTGTGAGATGCTTCAGGACTAGGCCGCGCATGGTCGAACACATCATGGGAGACCTACCTAAGGAACGTTTGGAAGGATCTCGAGCTTTTGAAGTCACTGGTGTAGATTACTGTGGACCTTTTTTCTACCGATCAGAAATCCGCACGAGGCCTCCGATCAAGTGCTACATTAGCGTATTCATCTGTTTCACTTCTAAGGCTATACACATGGAGCTCGTAAAGGATTTGACCACCGCATCATTTCTAGGCGCACTAAAGCGTTTTACTTCCACTCGAGGAAGGCCAAGTTAAATTTGGTCGGACAATGCGACAAACTTCGTTGGGGCCAAGAACGAGCTTCTGGAGCTAAAGAAGCTTTGTCTGAGCAAACCGCATATGAAGGGGGTCCATGAATCCTGCTTGGCTGACTCGATCGACTGGCGTTTCATCCCACCTCGCTCTCCGCGGATGGCGGGTTGTGGGAAGCGGCCGTGAAGACCGCAAAATATCACCTGTACCGCTCAGTTGGACCATCTGAGCTTAGCTTCGACGAGCTGCGCACTCTGATCTGCCAGATCACTGCAATTGTTAACTCTCGCCCTTTGCTCTCGCTTTCAGAAAATCCTGATGATTTAGACGTTTTGACTCCTGCTCATCTGCTTTTAGGCGGCCCCCATGAGCAAATCCTCGAGCCTGACCTAACGAAGCTGAACTACAATCGTCTGGATGGCTGGCAGCGGGTCACCCAACTACAGCAAATATTTTGGAGCCGTTGGCGCGAAGAGTATTTCACTCTTTTGCAAGAGCGCGCGAAGTGGCATACCCCGCGCAAAACATCTGCAAGAACGACCTCGTTCTGGTGAAGGACGAAAATCTTCCTCCAATGCGTTGGCCACTGGCTAGAGTGGTCGATGTCGTTTTGGGCAAGGACGGAGTGTGTCGCGTCGCTGACCTGAAGACATCCTCAGGAAACATCAGGAGGGCCGTCACTCGGCTATGTTTGCTGCTCCTTAAGGAATCTGTTGAGAGACTAGCTCCCAACGGGGGGAGTATGTTCGGGCCAGCCGCTGAAGAATAACCGTAACTTTAACATTATTATTGTATGAGCAGAGACAGTCGCCTTTGTTGTAAAACGTTGACGTTCTGCAGAGCTGCTGCGCTCTCCCGCTAAAGGGGCTCTCTGCCGCCGCCACTTCGGCAACTACTTTGATCTGCTGCCGCCACTTCGGCAATCACTTTGATCTAACGCCGTCGTCTATAGTTTAGTTCTATGCTAACCCCTCTGCGCATTGGTTGCATATCGATCTCGCATAAAGTTTATCTGGCAATAGCAAGCAATCGGCTTCCGCTAAGCCACCAAGATTAAATACGAATTATAAATTTTAACCCAAAATCTCTTTTCATTTTTGAAACACATAGGTGCCAAAAAAGCTTGGCATCTCAAACAATGTGTTTACTGTTGGGCAAATTGATCAGGGAGGAGCGGAAAGCGTTCTCCGTGGGATGATTGAACTCGATGCTACGACTCCGAATGAGTCGAGCGATGCCCAGCTCGAGCTCCATGTCCACGATGCGCTTTCCAACGCACATCCGGGGTCCAAATCCGAAGGGCAAGAACACAAACGGATTCTTCAGCTTCAAGTCATTTGCCGGGCATTGCCCGTTGGAGTCCGTGGCGTTACGAATCCAACGTTCTGGCAGGAACTCAGCAGCCTTGGGGAAGTGCTCCTCGCTTGATAGCAAGCTCAGGGGAACCATCGACACACAGGTACCAGCTGGCACTTGGTATCCGCTCAAAACGCTGTCCCGATTGAGAAATCGGCCATTGCCGATGACCAAAGGATAGATCCGTTGTGACTCTTTGATGCAGGCACGTAGATAGGGAACGTTCTTCATCGATGCCTCAGTGAATTCGGAGTCCTTCTCGGGTAGAACCTTCATCACCTCTTCTCGGAGTACGGCCTGCTTCTCCGGATTCTTGGCAAGGCACAGCAAGGCCGCTGTAAAGGTACTTGAGGTCTGTAAAAAAAGGATGTATGAGATAAGGGTAAGTATGAGAACAACAGACTACGTACGGTATCCACTCCGGCCATTAGCATGTCCATGGCCATAACCGTCGCCACCTTTTTGTCGATCTTGAGCAGCTTTTCCAGTACACTCTGCTCGCTCTCAGGGCGGACAACACCCTCCTTGGCCTCTTTCTCTAGACGCTCTATAGCTTCGTCTACATACGCTGAAGTTATTTCTTGAACGCCATCTAGGGACTTCATTAGCTTCATTAGCTTGGGTGTTTTAACGTAACGCCAGATGGAGGGCTTCATCTCCAGATCGGCTATTAAACCAAAAAAATCGTCCAGGTACTTGAAAAGTAACACAGGCTGGTCGTTATCGCCCGACTCTTTGAGCAGTCCCAACTGCTTGTCCAGAGCCACCACAGAGACTGACTCGAGGGTCCACCGATTTATAACGTTTAAGAAATCATCTGGAGCTTCCTGGGTATCGATATCACGGAGTGCTTTAATACTGCGAAGGGGGGAGAACATACTTGAGCGTAAACAGTGATTTATTATCAGTCATACGCACCGTTGCACAAACTCCTGGTTCACTTGGGACATCTTCTTATAGTAAAGCCGCACGTTCTTCGGCTGCATTAGGACAGGATTTACAGCCGATTGAAAGTCGCTCCAGGTTTTTCCTTGTGTGGGTAAAGCTCCCTCCACTCCCTGGAAGAAATCCTTTCTATGAGTCTTCCGATGATAGCGAAGAGTATCGCTGCCAGGCCGATGCGGCCACACTCCTTCGTTCTGGAAGACGACCTCGAAGTCCTTGGGATTGTGAGTCATCAGGTATGACGTACCTCCCATCATACCTGGTAAATATAATATGTTTCCATAGTCGTCTTGCAAAGCTTTGAACAATTTCACAATGTCCAGTTTGCTATATTTTCCTCCAGGCATAAAATTCCGAACAGTAGACAGAAAAGTTGTACTAGGAATCTGATCAAAGGACGAGCTTGTAGCCACTCTGCATCATTTCTGGGCTCTGCTACAGCTGCTGTGGTCTGCCAACGCTACAAGAGATTTAAAAACGTATATCACTGTGATATCGGATCTATATGTATACTATATATTTACCAGCGGACTGCTGACAGAGAGGGCTGCTTTTTGCGCCTGAATTATAGATAGACCGCTGCGCACTTTCAACATTTTGCTTGTTAGGAACTTAATTCATTCACTGCCAGAGCTATACTGCTAAATCATTCTATTAGCTAGCTATTTGAAAGGCCTGCGAGAGCTTTGTTGCAAAAAGAGCTGACCGATAACAGAACACAAACAGAACAAGAGAGAGAGAGAGAGAGTGCCAAAACACGTTCGCGGGAGCGTGCGAATGCCAAACAGAAATAATTGTAAACATTTGCCATATTTTTTTAATATAGACTGCTATTTGATCGACTATGTTATACCTTCTACGGAATATTTAGGAATATAGTGTTATGATTGATCTGACTCTCAATGAAATGAAACAAATAAATCGCCATAATTATGGCATCAGATTTTTTGGCCAAATTTAATTTATTTGGCATGGAATGGTCGGTAGACTGCCGAAAGTTTTGGGCCTGATAATAATATAAACAAGCTAATCTTTAGCGCTTTTTATACCCGATACTCAAAATGAGTATTGGGGTATATTAGATTTGTGGTAAAAGTGGATGTGTGTAACGTCCAGAAGAAATCGTTTCCGACCCCATAAAGTATAGATTTTCTTAATCAGCATCAATAGCCGAGTCGATTGAGCCCTGTCTGTCTGTCTGTCTGTCCGTCTGTCCGTCTGTCCGTCTGTCCGTCCGTCCGTCCGTCCGTCCCCTTCAGCGCCTAGTGCTCAAAGACTATAAGAGCTAGAGCAACGATGTTTTGGATCCAGACTTCTGTGATATGTCACTGCTAAAAATATTTCAAAACTTCGCCCCGCCCACTTCCGCCCCCACAAAGGACGAAAGTCTGTGGCATCCACAATTTTAAAGATATGAGAAAACCAAAAACGTAGAATTGTAGAAAATTACCATATCTTTAAAACTGCGGAATCTGAATTGGATCGTATTATTATTATAGCCAGCATCAAGAAAACAATTTCATTTTTTCTCGCCCTGTCTCTCTCTAACACACACGTAGCATAGCCGGCTTTGCTTAGAGTAAAACATTAGCGCCTAGATCTCAGAGACTATAAAAGCTAGAGCAACCAAATTTGGTATCCACACTCCTAATATATCGGACCGAGACGAGTTTGTTTCAAAATTTCGCCACACCCCCTTCCGCCCCGCAAAGGATGAAAATCTGGGGATATTCAAAAATCTCAGAGACTATTAAGGCTAGAGTAACCAAATTTGGTATCCGCACTCCTGTTAGATCTCACTTTAAAACGTGTATCTCAAAATTTCGCCCCACCCCCTTCCGCCCCCACAAAGAACGAAAATCTGTTGCATCCACAATATTGAGGATACGCGAAAACTAAAAACGCAGAATCATAGATAATGATGATATCTATCAGATTGCTGAATCTGGATCAGTTCAGATCATTTCTATAGCCAAAAGGAAAAAATCAATTTGCACTGGCTACGCAGCGCCCGACGTCACGCTCAGACTGATTTTCTGTCTCTCTCGCAGGCACTCTTTGTCGCGTCGTTCAATATTAGCGGCGTCTGCCGGAGGAGAGCCATACTGACTAAGTATCGGGTATAACTGTAGAGTTGCGGTGTCCGCAGCAACTCACAACGTTCCCCCTCGTTTTTTTTTGGTTCGGTTGTCCTTCTTGAAGGTAATTTCATTTTTATTGGGCCAACATCGAAAATAAATGAAACAGAGATATACAGATAAAGGTACAAAAAATGAAATCAAACATAAAACGCAAATAAAAATTCCAATAATCTCATCGTGGATTCGGCCACATGCGACTTTCACGTGGCGATGGGAGCTTCAATTGATTGCCAAATCGAGGCCTCTCCTCCTGATTGACCGCCTGCTTTGACGGTGTGTTGGCGGCCGACGCCACCGAATTGTGGTTTACGAGGACATGGCGAATTCGTGGCACAGCCACGCGATTGCGCTGATGCTGAGCCCCGCCGACGGGCAGCACTGAGGAGCGACTAGTGGGCACCAATTCTTCATAGGAGATCCCGGCTTCGCGGTCATTTTCAGTGGTCTCTTCGGTCATATACTCGGAATCGCTGGGCGATCTTGTATCCGGCACCGCTGATTTTGTGCGTGGCTTCTTGTTCGAGCGTGTGCCAATGCTGCGTCTGCCCAATCCCCCGCTGCGACGCAATATGTTGTCCAGGACGCGAACCCGCTTTAGTGGCGACTTGGACGCCTTCAGCTGGCTGTTGGCCAGCCGCTGTGCGGTAGACGGCGACGGGCGTATCGAATTCAGAGAGCTCATGAGGCTGCGCTTGGCGTTGGGAGTCCGAAGAGCTGGCGGCTGCTGATGGATTCAGTCGCTTGTGCAGATTCCCAGTGCTCTTGGTCATATTGGGAGTGATCAGCTGGATTGTTGGGGTCTTGCGCAACGACATTGTCGAGGTCGACATTGAGGACATGTTCTTCAAAATTCGGAGCGTGCGAGGGGCCGTTGAACCGGCAGTCGGCGGTGGCATCATCAATTTGCTGCTGCTGCCCGTCCTCGTGGTGGGCGGGGCCTTCTTGCGGGCCGAGCTCTGCTTGGCCTGCCGATAGTTCTCCCATTCGCCAGCCATCAGCTACAGTATGTTCTCGCCATAAACCAGAAACGGGCCATGCGATTGCACCTCATAGGCGTGCACCAGTTCAGTGATCTGCTGCTCAATCTTGGGCAGCTTCGAGGTGATGGCCTTGCGTTCCTTTTCCTCTTTAAGGAACTGGCCGCCACGATTGTTGAAACGATTCGGCTCGTTGGCCTTTGCCTCTAGAGCCTGCATGCGGGACCAAAGTTCTGCACGGCTCTCGTACAGATCGAAAATCTCCTTGTTGCACGTGTAGAAGCTTCTCAGATCATCCAGCTCCAGCTCGTGCAGCTCCAACAGGTCTTCGTTGTAATACTTATTGTAGTAGTTGGAGAAACGCTTGCGCTCCTGCTGGCTCTTGAGCGTTAGATCCCACCACTTGCTTATCTCGACGCGCAGCTGCTCGATGAACGTCTTGAGGTTCTGGCTGCGCAGTGCCTGGCAGCGCTGCAGCTCCGAATGGAGGATGTCATAGGTGTGCTGCGTATTCTCGGTGCACTCGCGCACTCGTCGCATGGCGCTCTCGTCCGTCTCCTGGAGGCGATCCCACAGCACGTAGATCTTCTCGCGCATGTCATGGATTTTGGAGCGCAGCTCCTGGATCTGCTCGGCATAACTGTTGCGCATCTGCCGCAGCCGCTCTAGTGTCTCTGGTGTTAGATTGTGGCTCAGATCGTTCAGTAGGCGATCCTCTGCATCGGTCTGGGGCATCAGCTCGAGCATCTTCATGTCATGCTTGATGGCCTTGCTCAGCTGGTCCAGCTCCGTCTGGCGCACTGCGCGCTGAGAGCGCAGGTTGTCGAGATGGTCGCGAAAGCCGTCCATCTCATCGGGCAGGGGCAGCGGGTCCGCCAGTAGAGGGAGCGGCAGTGCGCCCAGCTCTTCGCAGAGCTGCTCATGCTGGAGCAGCAGATCACCGATCTCCGCCCGACGTTTCGAGAACTCCTCGCGCAGATGCTCAATGCTTTTGTCCAGCTTCAGCTGCCATATGATCAGTGGCACATCGTCGGGCCTCTGACCAATGTCCACCGTCTCATGGAGGAGTCGGGTGAGGTCGCTGGCCTCGGCTCGGAGTGCGGCTATGTCATCCAGGATGGCCGCCTGCTTCTCCCGCGACTCGGTCAGCAGATCCGTATAGAAATTATCCGCTTGCGCCTTGAGCTTGTGCAGAAAGTCCTCGCATGGCTTCGGCTCGAACAAGAAGGACCACATTGAATGGAGCTGCTCCACATGCTCGCCAGTCATCTCAAGAATAGGAATTTATTTATTTATTTATTAAATTAACAAATTATCTGTTAATAATGGTGCTTAGTTACTTAGGGCGGAAAAAGATAAGTTAAAAGTTAGCTAAATTTAAATGATTATAAATATTGCATGCAATTAGTTTAAGAGACAGATCAGGGGATAGGGTTTGACAGAGGGAGTTTTAATTATGGCATAAAACCCTAAAAGGTTCATGATCAGCATAATTAGACCTACATATGGGTAGACGGGTAAAAGTACGGGTAGGTCTAGATGGAACGGCCAAGTCAATCTGACCCAAGAGAGTTTGGGAGTCAACAGTCCCAAGAAGGAGCTTGTGCACCAACATTACACCATTGCATATTCTGCAATGGTGCAACGATGGCAGGTCAATAAGATCTAGCCTAGACCGGTAGGGTGGCAAGATTCTACCCGAGTCGCAGTTAAAGTTCCGAAGGGCAAAAATTAAAAATTGCTTTTGCACGGATTCAATAACAGCCTGCTGCTCTTTATACTGCGGGCTCCACACACAAGAACAATACTCCAATATAGGACGTACTAACGAGATGTACAGTTGTTTCGTAACGTACGGGTCTTCAAACTCCTTGGACCAACGCTTGATGAACGCTAAAACACCCTTAGCTTTATTTACAGTTGCAGCTATATGGGTGTTGAAACACATCTTATGATCAAAAAAGACTCCGAGAGTGAGACAAAATGAGGAGCGCGACGGTAAAATGTCATAAGTTTGCATTTGGAAAGGTTCAGAAAAATAAGATTAGTTGAACACCACAATAGTAGTTCACTTAGATCAAGTTGAAGGCGTGTGTGCAAATACCAATCAGAACGAGGGGGAACGTTGTGAGTTGCTGCGTACACCGCAACTCTACAGTTATACCCGATACTAAGTCAGTATGGCTCTCCTGCGGCAGACGCCGCTAATATTGAACCACACGACAAAGAGTGCCTGCGAGAGAGACAGAAAATCAGTCTGAGCGTGACGTCGGGCGCTGCGTGGCCACTGCAAATTGATTTCTTGCTTTTGGCTACAAAAATGATCCGATCTGATCCAGATTCAGCAATCTCATAGATATGGTCATTATCTATGATTCTGCGTTTTTAGTTTTCTCGAATCTGCAATATTGTGGATGCAACAGATTTTCGTTTTTTGCGGGGGCGGAAGGGGGTGGGGCGAAATTCTGAGATATACGTTTTATAGTGAGATCTAACAGAAGTGCGGATACCAAATTTGGTTACTCTAGCCTTAATAGTCTCTGAGATTTGTGGATGCCCCAGATTTTCGTCCTTTGCGGGGCGGAAGGGGGTTTGGCGAAATTTGGACACGAAACGGTCAAGGTCCGATATCACAGGAGTGTGGATACCAAATTTGGTTGCTCTGGCTCTTATAGGTTCTGAGATCCTTGAACTCATATTTTGCAATTGGCAAAGCCGACCATGAAACCTGTGTGTTAGAGAGAGACAGAGCGAGAAAGAATGAAATTGTTTTCTTGATTCTGGCTATAATAATTATACGATCTGGTTGAGATTTTACACTCTAGAACATATAGTCATCCTCTACGATTCTGCATTTTTGGTTTTATCGTATCTTTAAAAATGTGGATGCCACAGATTTTCGTCATTTGTGGGGGCGGAAGTGGGCGGGGCGAAGTTTTGAAATATTTTTGTAGCAGTGACATATCACAGATGTCTGGATTCAAAACATCGTTGCTCTGGCTCTTATAGTCTTTGAGCACTAGGCGCTGAAGGGGACGGACGGACGGACGGACGGACGGACGGACGGACAGACGGACGGACGGACGGACGGACGGACGGACGGACAGACGGACAGACAGACAGGGCTCAATCGACTCGGCTATTGATGCTGATCAAGAATATATATACTTTATGGGGTCGGAAACGATTCCTTCTGGACGTTACACATATCCACTTTTACCACAAATCTAATATACCCCAATACTCATTTTGAGTATCGGGTATAAAAAGAAAGACCGATTTTGACATCATCAGCATAAATTAGTGTAGTTGAGTATTTTATAACTTGAGGAAGGTCGTTAACAAATAAAATAAACAGAAGCGGGCCCAGATGACTTCCCTGTGGCACACCTGAAGTAACATTAACAGTATTTGACAACACGTTAGAAAACAAAACACGTTGAGTACGGTTAGAGAGATAGGACAAAATCCAATCAAGAAGATTCGTTGGAAACCCTAATAAAGAGCGCTTTTGAATAAGCAGAGCATGGTTCACAGAATCGAATGCCTTGCTGAAGTCCGTAAAAACTACATCCGTCTGCAAACCAATTTGGAAAACACGGTGGATTAGGTTAGAAAACTCAAGGTTAGTCGATGTTGAACGATGTCTGAAAAAACCGTGTTGCGACGGAGATATCAAGCTGCAACAAAGATGTTGCAGTTGCCGGGTGACCAGGAACTCAAGAAGCTTCGGGATGGCGGAAAGCTTTGCGATACCACGATAGTTTTCAATATTTGATCTTGAACCTTTTTTGTGCAGCGGAATGATGTAGGACTCATTCCAAATTACTGGGAGACAAGACTGTTCCAAGGAGAGGTTGAAGAGAAAGGTCAAGGGTTTGCAAAGGGACTGGGCACAGTGTTTTAAGATGCAGCTTGGTACCTTATCTGGACCCGCAGAAAACGATATGTCCATAGATGACAAACCTTCCAGAACAACGCTTTCCTCGAAAAAGGGCAGAAAAATGCTGTTAGCTTGAGGTAGCTGGTACTGGGTCTTGTATTCGCGAATGGAAGGAATTTATGTGATGTGTGCAGGATTTCGATTGCACAATGTGTTGCTCAAGGAAAATGCCTCCGCACAGATAAGTGACGCCTCTCGTGTTGGCACAAATTGCACAATGAAAATTTTGTGTGCTTGATTTGCCTCATGCCTCAAAGCACAAAACAAGTTGATTCTGATTGACGTGCGGCCAAAAAAACACCTACTTTATATTGCAAATAAGTTCCTTCAAGGTTTTCCAGTTGTAAAGATAATTTAGGATGAGAAATGTGTTTACTGTTGGGCAAATTGATCAGGGTGGAGCGGAAAGCGTTCTCCGTGGGATGATTGAACTCGATGCTAAAGTTCCGAATGAGTCGAGCGATGCCCAGCTCGAGCTCCATGTCCACGATGCGCTTTCCAACGCACATCCGGGGTCCAAATCCGAAGGGCAAGAACACAAACGGATTCTTCAGCTTCAAGTCATTTGCCGGGCATTGCCCGTTGGAGTCTGTGGCGTTACGAATCCAACGTTCTGGCAGGAACTCAGCAGCCTTGGGGAAGTGCTCCTCGCTTGATAGCAAGCTCAGGGGAACCATCGACACACAGGTACCAGCTGGCACTTGGTATCCGCTCAAAACGCTGTCCCGATTGAGAAATCGGCCATTGCCGATGACCAAAGGATAGATCCGTTGTGACTCTTTGATGCAGGCACGTAGATAGGGAACGTTCTTCATCGATGCCTCAGTGAATTCGGAGTCCTTCTCGGGTAGAACCTTCATCACCTCTTCTCGGAGTACGGCCTGCTTCTCCGGATTCTTGGAAAGGCACAGCAAGGCCGCTGTAAAGGTACTTGAGGTCTGTAAAAAAAGGATGTATGAGATAAGGGTAAGTATGAGAACAACAGACTACGTACGGTATCCACTCCGGCCATTAGCATGTCCATGGCCATAACCGTCGCCACCTTTTTGTCGATCTTGAGCAGCTTTTCCAGTACACTCTGCTCGCTCTCAGGGCGGACAACACCCTCCTTGGCCTCTTTCTCTAGACGCTCTATAGCTTCGTCTACATACGCTGAAGTTATTTCTTGAACGCCATCTAGGGACTTCATTAGCTTCATTAGCTTGGGTGTTTTAACGTAACGCCAGATGGAGGGCTTCATCTCCAGATCGGCTGTTAATTCAAAAAAATCGTCCAGGTACTTGAAAAGTAACACAGCCTGGTCGTTATCGCCCGACTCTTTGAGCAGTCCCAACTGCTTGTCCAGAGCCACCACAGAGACTGACTCGAGGGTCCACCGATTTATAACGTTTAAGAAATCATCTGGAGCTTCCTGGGTATCGATATCACGGAGTGCTTTAATACTGTGAAGGGGGGAGAAAATACTTGAGCGTAAACAGTGATTTATTATTAGTCATACGCACCGTTGCACAAACTCCTGGTTCACTTGGGACATCTTCTTATAGTAAAGCCGCACGGTCTTCGGCTGCATTAGGACAAGATTTACAGCCGATCGAAAGTCGCTCCAGGTTTTTCCTGGTGTGGGTAAAGCTCCCTCCACTCCCTGGAATAAATCCTTTCTATGAGTCTTCCGATGATAGCGAAGAGTATCGCTGCCAGGCCGATTTCCTCCAGGCATAAAATTCCGAACAGTAGACAGAAAAGTTGTACTAGGAATCTGATCAAAGGGACGAGCTTGTAGCCACTCTGCATCATTTCTGGGCTCTGCTACAGCTGCTGTGGTCTGCCAACGCTACAAGAGATTTAAAAACGTATATCACTGTGATATCGGATCTATATGTATGTAGTAGTTTAAGTTGCTTGATGGCAACGAGTAACATTTATTTGATAAGTATCTTGGACTTAAAATTATAACAGCTCCAAGTTTTACAAGTATGTTTGTGACTAATTATATGCGTGTACGTCTGATGCGTGGCTGAACTGACAACTGACTGATCTCTCTCTCTTGCTATCGGCTCTCTCAGAGCCGATTACTGCTCTATCCCGACGACACGACGAAAACACGACCGCTTCGTGTCTCTCTCTTTCCTTCGTTTCCTACATTCGGCTGTCCTGACGGACCATTCGCCTCGGATGGGTCTAGCCAAGGTTTCATATATTCTGAAACTGTAGAGGTCTTATAGGGACCCTCAGTATCCCCAATCTTCTCGACTTCGTACCTTCTATGATTCTTTACCCTAACCACCTTATACGGCCCTAGATCCTTTCCTTTTAGCTTTAATCCAGTACCATACTGAGTACGCTTGACAGCTACTAGCTCATTAACCTCATACTGTCTATCTAGTTTCCTTTTTAAGTCAAAACTCTTCTTGTTTTCCTGCTGTAACCGTGCAATGTTTTCAACTACTTCCTTTCTAATTTTTTCGCGGTCCTTGTTCAACTCTTCGATAAGTGATTCTTCCAATATTTCTTTTATTTTTGGATCCATTCCTATACGCATGTCTAGCCCAGTCAATATCTTGAAAGGTGTTACCTTGGTACTTCGCGGCTCAACACTGTTGATCATTTGCTGTACTTTTCCTAGATGCTTATTCCAACTACCGGAATTACCCTGACACAATTTCGACAACATAGGCACCACTATCTTGTGCATCCTTTCGACTTGACCATTCCCACGTGGAACGCCTGTGGCAATCATTAAATGCTGTATTTTCTCTCTCTCACAATATTCACGAAACAAATTGGACATAAACGCTGCACCCTTATCCGTCACTATTCTGTTCGGATTACCAAAACTAGTCCCCTGAATTTCCAAACACTTAACGACCTCTTCAACACCTGTACTACGTGTAGAATATAACCAAACAAACTTAGAAAATCCATCAACGACAACCAGTATATAATTGTACTGTTTTTTAGTCATTTCCATTGGTCCAACGTGATCAATGTGATACGTTTGTAACGGCCTATCACCCTTGTCTATTGGTTGCAAATAACCCTCACGTTTTCCTGTCTTTTCATTGACAATGATACACTCGACACAACTATTTATTACGCGCCATACTTTGTTATTTAACTTCGGAATATAATACGACTTTTCAATGATATCTTGTGTCTTTTTAACTGAAAAATGTCCTTGCTTATGTGCTATTGATATAATCTCATTTTCCAACTGAGCTGGTACTACGATAAGCTCCTTATCCGGATCCTTAAACAAAATTTGATTCTGAATATAATAATCCTCATATTCCTTGTCCTCCACAATACTTTTAACAGCCTTAACCCAATCGTCGGTTAGCTGAGCTTCTTTCAAACGATAAGCTATACTTTCGGTCACCATAAAACAAGATACACGACTCAACGCGTCAACGTGCCTCATCTTCGTTCCTGAGCGATGTTCTATAACATAATTAAAATCTTGTAGGTACATGGCCCAACGTGCTACTCTCAAAGGAACGTCTTTCTTTTTGATCGTCATTGTAAATGCATTACAATCTGTGACAATTTTGAACCTTATACCCAAAACGTATACACGCCATTTCGCTAAAGCTTCGATAATTGCCAGAACCTCAAGGTCATAAGCAGGATATTTCTCTTCACATGGCTTAGTCCTACGGCTCATATATTGAACTGGATGGAATTGGCTGTCTTCCAAACTCTTTTGCAGTAACACGGCTCCATACCCCCATTTTGATGCATCATTATGGATTTCTGTCTCCAACTTCGGGTTGTACATTTCTAAAACAGGTCTACTAATCAATGCTACCTTTAGTTGTTCAAACGCAACCTGATCTATATCCTTAAATTCAAATTTAACATCCTTCCGCAGCAGATCTGTCAATGGTTTTGCAATAACAGCATAACCCTCAATAAACTTTCGGAGATAAGAAGTCAATCCTATGAAACGCTGCACTGTTTTTTTATCAACTGGCACTGGGAAGTTTTCGACTGCCCTCGTCTTCTCATCACTTGGTCTTATCGTATTCTTTTCTATTATATACCCCAGAAAATTAACCTTTTGTCGTAACAGCTGACACTTTCTCCAATTTATACGTAGCCCATTCATTTCCGCTATCTTCAGTACTTTTCTCAACTTTAACAAACCCTCTTCTATATCTTGACTACAAATAATAACGTCATCCATATAGACTGCTGCTTTATTATTCGTTACCAAATCTCGCAACACAGCCATTAGAAATCTGGTAAACACCGCTGGAGAATTTGAAATTCCAAATGGTACATATAAAAATTCGAACTGACCATTCTGAGTCACAAAAGACGTATATTTTTGAGACTCGACTTCTACAGCCACATGGAAAAAACCATTCGTTAAATCCAACGTGGTGAAATACTTTGCACCCTGCAGTTTCTCCAACACTGTATCCATATGTGACATTGGAAAGTTATCGCGAACTATTTTCTCATTCAGCTTTCGGTAATCACAGCATAGTCTCTTGCTACCGTTCTTTTTGGGTACCAACACTACTGGTGATGCATACTCCGATGTACTTGGCTTTATAATCTTCTGAGCCAGCCACTCTTCCACTTGCTTGTCCACGATTTCCTGTTCACACAACGGTAATCGTCTCGGATGCTGGAAAACTGGTATCTCATCCACTACTTGGAACTTTCCTACCATACCCCTAACCTCTCTAGCATGTGCTTCACTGAGATGACCAACATCAATTGAAAACTCCTTCTCAGCTTCGTCAATACTTGACATGCAAATGCCTTTATATTCATTAAACAATTCCACGCATGAGGACGATGCTACCTGATCAAGTTTCTTATCTTTATCCTCGCCACAATCTCTGCGAACAAATCTTGTTCCTGTCTTAGAAACTTGCATGTCCACATGATCCAGAATAGTCCTTCCTAAAATGGCTTCAAAACCAATATCCTTGTCTGGAATGACATGAAATTCTACCTCCATTTCAATTTCATCGATTTTCACTGGTATCGAAAAGCTACCAAAAGTTACAACTTGACTATCTCCAATACCTGTTAAACATTTCTCCTGGCCGATCAGTTCAAGATTTCCAAATTTCAAAAATACCCTCCTGCGAATTAAACACAAATCTGCTCCAGTATCAATCAAACCTTGGAATACCAAATTCGCGTACTTAATATCCTTTAATTCCAAACCTGATGGAGTGAAAATACCTGACGGCTTATCAACGACTTCCTTATCTCGAATAATGTTCGTATTCGATCTCTTTTCTTGTCTGGTTTCGCCCTTGACATTACAGCTTGCAGCACGGTGTCCTGGTTGGCCACATTTGAAACAACAAAAATCATTTTTGGGACAATCTTTCCTCAAATGCGATTTGTCTCCACACTTAAAACATTTCCTAAAATTCTCTGCCATCGACCCTTTCACCGAACTCTCACTTTTATTACTCAGCGGCCAATTCTTACTCATCGGCTTGGATCCGCCTCTAGCTTTCTGGTAAACATCGATCTGAAATTTAAGCTCCTTTAAGTTTCTAGCTTGGTACAGCATTGCCTTACTTGCCCTAGCGTCTGGTATACCATCCACAAAATATTCGATTAAACTCTCATCATCTAGTTTAATTGGCTTGGCTATCTCCATTAACGCATACAAAAACTCATGCAACGACTCTCCTTTTTTCTGCTGGCGCTTTTGCAACATTCTATGTACTTCTACGGACGACAGTTTAACACTAAACTCATCCAACAGAGCTGCCTTCAACGAATTCCAGTTACGAATATCACGCAAACTACGAGCGAAAGATTTTGCTGCACCAACTAACAACTGCTTGGCATAAATGAATAATTGTAATTGACTCCATTGAACAGTAGCTGCGCATTCTTCTAATTCCTCTATCCATTGATTGATGTCGGGGTTATTAGAACCAGAAAATTGTGACACACTACCTTCCCCGTCTTTTAGCGTAAACCAAGATTTATACTCTGCCTGTCGCGTACCTGGTTGAACTGCTACGGTATCATCCACTGCTGTTACTACGGACTCATTCTCTGACTCTTCTTCATCCTCAACTGGAAAGCCGTGATGTATTAATAGTCTATCTTGCAAATCGCGCTTTCGTCCCGTCGTCTGCAACGCAAGCTCTCTTAACTTCTCTCGCAAATCTGCGACTCTCAGTGTCATTATCTCTTCAACTTGCATCGTGACGATTTAAATACAAAATAATTGATATTAGCTTATATCTAAGAAAATGTAATTAAATCAACTTAAACAACCTTATTACTGCTGGCCTGTTAACAATTTTCCAGTTAACATGGACTCCGAAAACGCCTTTAAAGTCGTCACTGTTAACGATCGCTTCTCTGTTAACGCTCACCTTACTATGGGTTTACCCTTGTTAACTCTCGCTTCTGCGCAGAACTTTCCAGACTCCAAATTTGACGCACACACACCACCACATCCAGATCTCGCTTGCCTGTCGATGTCGCTGTTGCCGTCCTCTCTTTGTTGCCTTGCCTTGCTCTCGCTGTTCGCCGTTAGCTCGTTGTCGCTTCCCGAATCGTCGCTGCTTCTGCTGTTACAAAATGGTCGTCTCCTTGCTGCTTGTCTCTTCTTGTAGTTGTAGTCACCGTCCGACGCAGTGCAACACAACAACAATCAATGTTCTTTGATTCTTGCTGTTTGCTGCCGTCGTTTTGTCGCTTCTGCTTCCTTTGGAACTAACGCACTCAGATTGTCGTCTCTGTGCCGCTTGTCTCCTTGTAGCTCTAGCCTCTCAGACGCAATGCACAACAACAACAACGAAGGTTTTGATTCTTGCTGTGTTTGCTGCCGTCTGCCGTCGTTTTGTCGCTCCAGCTCTCTTGAATGTCTGCTCACACT
The DNA here is from genome assembly GCF_003369915.1 of Drosophila miranda. Taxonomy (NCBI): domain Eukaryota; kingdom Metazoa; phylum Arthropoda; class Insecta; order Diptera; family Drosophilidae; genus Drosophila; species Drosophila miranda. The sequence continues at coordinate 581,536 of NW_022881603.1, forward strand.
AATGCGCCTTCTTCGACGAGTGTCTCTCTCGCACTTATAGGCCAGACTGCAATTCAATTTCGCACCGCGACCGATCTCTTGTGTCACCAGTCTCGTGTTCGCCAAAATTTCCAAGTACACGCACAAATCTCACTTGCAAATGTTGTTGTCTTATTTTCGGACGAGCCCCCAATTTGTAGTAGTTTAAGTTGCTTGATGGCAACGAGTAACATTTATTTAATAAGTATGTTGGACTTAAAATTATAACAGCTCCAAGTTTTACAAGTATGTTTGTGACTAATTATATGCGTGTACGTCTGATGCGTGGCTGAACTGACAACTGACTGATCTCTCCCTCTTGCTATCGGCTCTCTCAGAGCCGATTACTGCTCTATCCCGACGACACGACGAAAACACGACCGCTTCGTGCCTCTCTCTTTCCTTCGTTTCCTACATGTATACTATATATTTACCAGCGGACTGCTGACAGAGAGGGCTGCTTTTTGCGCCTGAATTATAGATAGACCGCTGCGCACTTTCAACATTTTGCTTGTTAGGAACTTAATTCATTCACTGCCAGAGCTATACTGCTAAATCATTCCATTAGCTAGCTATTTGAAAGGCCTGCGAGAGCTTTGTTGCAAAAAGAGCTGACCGATAACAGAGCACAAACAGAACGAGGGGGAACGTTGTGAGTTGCTGCGTACACCGCAACTCTACAGTTATACCCGATACTAAGTCAGTATGGCTCTCCTGCGGCAGACGCCGCTAATATTGAACCACACGACAAAGAGTACGTGCGAGAGAGACAGAAAATCAGTCTGAGCGTGACGTCGGGCGCTGCGTGGCCACTGCAAATTGATTTCTTGCTTTTGGCTACAAAAATGATCCGATCTGATCCAGATTCAGCAATCTGATAGATATAGTCATTATCTATGATTCTGCGTTTTTTGTTTTCTTGAATGTGCAATATTGTGGATGCAACAGATTTTCGTCTTTTGTGGGGGCGGATGGGGGTGGGGCGAAATTCTGAGATATACGTTTTATAGTGAGATCTAACAGAAGTGCGGATACCAAATTTGGTTATTCTAGCCTTAATAGTCTCTGAGATTTGTGGATGCCCCAGATTTTCGTCCTTTGCGGGGGCGGAAGGGGGTGTGGCGAAATTTGGACACGAAACGGTCAAGGTCCGATATCACAGGAGTGTGGATACCAAATTTGGTTGCTCTGGATCTTATAAGTTCTGAGATCCTTGAACTCATATTTTGCAATTGGCAAAGCCGACCATGAAACCTGTGTGTTAGAGAGAGACAGAGCGAGAAAGAATGAAATTGTTTTCTTGATTCTGGCTATAATAATTATACGATTTGGTTGAGATTTTACACTCTAGAACATATAGTCATCTTCTACGATTCTGCGTTATTGGTTTTATCGTATCTTTAAAAATGTGGATGCCACAGATTTTCGTCCTTTGTGGGGGCGGAAGTGGGCGGGGCAAAGTTTTGAAATATTTTTGTAGCAGTGACATATCACAGATGTCTGGATCCAAAACATTGTTGCTCTAGCTCTTATAGTCTTTGAGCACTAGGCGCTGAAGGGGACGGACGGACGGACGGACGGACAGACGGACAGACTGACAGGGCTCAATCGACTCGGCTATTGATGCTGATCAAGAATATATAAACTTTATGGGGTCGGAAACGATTCCTTCTGGACGTTACACACATCCACTTTTACCACAAATCTAATATACCCCAATACTCATTTTGAGTATCGGGTATAAGAAGAGAGAGAGAGAGTGCCAAAACACGTTCTCGGGAGCGTGCGAATGCCAAACAGAAATAATTGTAAACATTTGCCATATTTTTTTATACCCGATACTCAAAATGAGTATTGGGGTATATTAGATTTGTGGTGAAAGTGGATGTGTGTAACGTCCAGAAGGAATCGTTTCCGACCCCATAAAGTATATATATTCTTGATCAGCATCAATAGCCGAGTCGATTAAGCCATGTCTGTCTGTCCGTCTGTCCGTCCCCTTCAGCGCCTAGTGCTCAAAGACTATAAGAGCTAAAGCAACGATGTTTTGGATCCAGACTTCTGTGATATGTCACTGCTACAAAAATATTTCAAAACTTCGCCCCGCCCACTTCCGCCCCCACAAAGGACGAAAATCTGTGGCATCCACATTTTTAAAAATACGATAAAACCAAAAACGCAGAATCGTAGAGAATAACCATATCTTTTAGACTGCAGAATCTGAATTGGATCGTATTATTATTATAGCCAGCATCAAGAAAACAATTTCATTTTTTCTCGCCCTGTCTCTCTCTAACACACACGTAGCATAGCCGGCTTTGCTTAGAGTAAAACATTAGCGCCTAGATCTCAGAGACTATAAAAGCTAGAGCAACCAAATTTGGTATCCACACTCCTAATATATCGGACCGAGACGAGTTTGTTTCAACATTTCGCCACACCCCCTTCCGCCCCCGCAAAGGACGAAAATCTGGGGATATTCAAAAATCTCAGAGACTATTTAGGCTAGAGTAACCAAATTTAGTATCCGCACTCCTGTCAGATCTCACTATAAAACGTATATCTCAAAATTTCGCCCCACCCCCTTCCGCCCCCACAAAAGACGAAAATCTGTTGCACATTCGAGAAAACTAAAAACGCAGAATCATAGATAATGACCATATCTATCAGATTGCTGAATCTGGATCAGATCAGATCATTTTTATAGCCAAAAGGAACAAATCAATTTGCACTGGCTACGCAGCGCCCGACTTCACGCTCAAACTGATTTTCTGTCTCTCTCGCACGCACTCTTTGTCGTGTCGCTCAATATTAGCGGCGTCTGCCGGAGGAGAGCCATACTGACTTAGTATCGGGTATAACTGTAGAGTTGCGGTGTCCGCAGCAACTCACAACGTTCCCCCTCGTTTTTTAATATCGACTGCTATTTGATCGACTATGTTATACCTTCTACGGAATATTTAGGAATATAGTATTATGATTGATCTGACTCTCAATGTAATGAAACAAATAAATCGCATAATTATGGCATCAGATTTTTTGGCCAAATTTAATTTATTGGGCATGGAATGGTCGGTAGACTGCCGAAAGTTTTGAGCCTGATAATAATATAAACAAGCTAATCTTTCGCGCTTTTTTATATCTTGTTATTTTTTTTTTGGTTCGGTTGTCCTTCTTGAAGGTAATTTAATTTTTATTGGGCCAACATCGAAAATAAATGAAACAGAGATAAACAGATAAAGGTACAAAAAATGAGATCAAACATAAAACGCAAATAAAAATTCCAATAATCTCATCGTGGATTCGGCCACATGCGACTTTCACGTGGCGATGGGAGCTTCAATTGATTGCCAAATCGAGGCCTCTCCATGGTTTACGAGGACATGGCGAATTCGTGGCACAGCCACGCGAATGCGCTGATGCTGAGCCCCGCCGACGGGCAGCACTGAGGAGCGACTCGTGGGCACCAATTCTTCATAGGAGATCCCGGCTTCGCGGTCATTTTCAGTGGTCTCATCGGTCATATACTCGGAATCGCTGGGCGATCTTGTATCCGGCACCGCTGTTTTTGTGCGTGGCTTCTTGTTCGAGCGTGTGCCAATGCTGCGTCTGCCCAATCCCCCGCTGCGACGCAATGTGTTGTCCAGGACGCGGACCAGCTTTAGTGGCGACTTGGACGCCTTCAGCTGGCTGTTGGCCAGCCGCTGTGCGGTAGACGGCGACGGGCGTATCGAGTTCAGCGAGCTCATGAGGCTGCGCTTGGCGTTGGGAGTCCGATACCCCGAAGAGCTGGCGGCTGCTGATGGATTCAGTCGCTTGTGCAGATTCCCAGTGCTCTTGGTCATATTGGGAGTGATCAGGGCAGGGGCAGCGGGTCCGCCAGTAGAGGGAGCGGCAGTGCGCCCAGCTCTTCGCAGAGCTGCTCCTGCTGGAGCAGCAGCTCCCCGATCTCCGCCCGACGTTTCGAGAGCTCCTCGCGCAGATGCTCAATGCTTTTGTCCAGCTTCAGCTGCCATATGATCAGTGGCACATCGTCGGGCCTCTGACCAATGTCCACCGTCTCATGGAGGAGTCGGGTGAGGTCGCTGGCCTCGGCTCGGAGTGCGGCTATGTCATCCAGGATGGCCGCCTGCTTCTCCCGCGACTCGGTCAGCAGATCCGTATAGAAATTATCCGCGTGCGTTTTGAGTTTGTGCAGAAAGTCCTCGCATGTCTTCGGCTCGAACATGAGGGACCACATTGAATGGAGCTGCTCCACATGCTCGCCAGTCACATCAAGGATCTCTCCCTTGATGGAGGTTGGGTCAACCATAGCCAATAGGAATGGGTCTTGTATTCGCGAATGGAAGGAATTTATGTGATGTGTGCACGATTTCGATTGCACAATGTGTTGCTCAAGGAAAATGCCTCCGCACAGATAAGTGACGCCTCTCGTGTTGGCACAAATTGCACAATGAAAATTTTGTGTGCTTGATTTGCCTCATGCCTCAAAGCACAAAACAAGTTGATTCTGATTGACGTGCGGCCAAAAAAACACCTACTTTATATTGCAAATAAGTTCCTTCAAGGTTTTCCAGTTGTAAAGATAATTTAGGATGAGAAATGTGTTTACTGTTGGGCAAATTGATCAGGGAGGAACGCGGAAAGCGTTCTCCGTTGGATGATTGAACTCGATGCTAAAGTTCCGAATGAGTCGAGCGATGCCCAGCTCGAGCTCCATGTCCACGATGCGCTTTCCAACGCACATCCGGGGTCCAAATCCGAAGGGCAAGAACACAAACGGAATCTTCAGCTTCAAGTCATTTGCCGGGCATTGCCCGTTGGAGTCTGTGGCGTTACGAATCCAACGTTCTGGCAGGAACTCAGCAGCCTTGGGGAAGTGCTCCTCGCTTGATAGCAAGCTCAGGGGAACCATCGACACACAGGTACCAGCTGGCACTTGGTATCCGCTCAAAACGCTGTCCCGATTGAGAAATCGGCCATTGCCGATGACCAAAGGATAGATCCGTTGTGACTCTTTGATGCAGGCACGTAGATAGGGAACGTTCTTCATCGATGCCTCAGTGAATTCGGAGTCCTTCTCGGGTAGAACCTTCATCACCTCTTCTCGGAGTATGGCCTGCTTCTCCGGATTCTTGGCAAGGCACAGCAAGGCCGCTGTAAAGGTACTTGAGGTCTGGAAAAAAAGGATGTATGAGATAAGGGTAAGTATGAGAACAACAGACTACGTACGGTATCCACTCCGGCCATTAGCATGTCCATGACCATAACCGTCGCTACCTTTTTGTCGATCTTGAGCAGCTTTTCCAGTACACTCTGCCCGCTCTCAGGGCGGACAACACCCTCCTTGGCCTCTTTCTCTAGACGCTCTATAGCTTCGTCTACATACGCTGAAGTTATTTCTTGAACGCCATCTAGGGACTTCATTAGCTTCATTAGCTTGGGTGTTTTAACGTAACGCCAGATGGAGGGCTTCATCTCCAGATCGGCTGTTAATTCAAAAAAATCGTCCAGGTACTTGAAAAGTAACACAGCCTGGTCGTTATCGCCCGACTCTTTGAGCAGTCCCAACTGCTTGTCCAGAGCCACCACAGAGACTGTCTCGAGGGTCCACCGATTTATAACGTTTATGAAATCATCTGGAGCTTCCTGGGTATCGATATCACGGAGTGCTTTAATACTGTGAAGGGGGGAGAACATACTTGAGCGTAAACAGGGATTTATTATCAGTCATACGCACCGTTGCACAAACTCCTGGTTCACTTGGGACATATTCTTATAGTAAAGCCGCACGTTCTTCGGCTGCATTAGGACAGGATTTACAGCCGATCGAAAGTCGCTCCAGGTTTTTCCTTGTGTGGGTAAAGCTGCCTCCACTCACTGTAAGAAATCCTTTCTATGAGTCTTCCGATGATAGCGAAGAGTATCGCTGCCAGGCCGATGCGGCCACACTCCTTCGTTCCGGAACACGACCTCGAAGTCCTTGGGATTGTGAGTCATCAGGTATGACGTACCTCCCCCATCATACCTGGTAAATATAATATGTTTCCATAGTCGTCTTGCAAAGCTTTGAACAATTTCACAATGTCCAGTTTGCTATATTTTCCTCCAGGCATAAAATTCCGAACAGTAGACAGAAAAGTTGTACTAGGAATCTGATCAAAGGGACGAGCTTGTAGCCACTCTGCATCATTTCTGGGCTCTGCTACAGCTGCTGTGGTCTGCCAACGCTACAAGAGATTTAAAAACGTATATCACTGTGATATCGGATCTATATGTATACTATATATTTACCAGCGGACTGCTGACAGAGAGGGCTGCTTTTTGCGCCTGAATTATAGATAGACCGCTGCGCACTTTCAACATTTTTCTTGTTAGGAACTTAATTCATTCACTGCCAGAGCTATACTGCTAAATCATTCCATTAGCTAGCTATTTGAAAGGCCTGCGAGAGCTTTGTTGCAAAAAGAGCTGACCGATAACAGAGCACAAACAGAACAAGAGAGAGAGAGAGTGCCAAAACACGTTCGCGGGAGCGTGCGAATGCCAAACAGAAATAATTGTAAACATTTGCCATATTTTTTTAATATAGACTGCTATTTGATCGACTATGTTATACCTTCTACGGAATATTTAGGAATATAGTATTATGATTGATCTGACTCTCAATGAAATGAAACAAATAAATCGCCATAATTATGGCATCAGATTTTTTGGCCAAATTTAATTTATTGGGCATGGAATGGTCGGTAGACTGCCGAAAGTTTTGGGCCTGATAATAATATAAACAAGCTAATCTTTAGCGCTTTTTATACCCGATACTCAAAATGAGTATTGGGGTATATTAGATTTGTGGTAAAAGTGGATGTGTGTAACGTCCAGAAGGAATCGTTTCCGACCCCATAAAGTATATATGTAAAGCACAGTGTATCAAGCAGTTAGCACTATCCCATCTAAATTAACATTTGAACTTAAGATACCATCGATAAGACCTAACCGATATAACCAGACTTAACCGATGTTTAAAAGACCTAACCGATAAGGGGCTATCGATACGGGAGTCGGTTGTTGGAAGTAGAAGCAGAAAGTTGAACAAAAAGTCGGAAGAACAGACTCATTAATTGCACATCTTAAATCATACACTTTGTACTCTTTTTCGAAAAACACTATTAATAAACGATACATTATTATTAATCTTACATTTGGGGGCTCGTCCGCGTCGAATACAGAGCTCGGAGTGTGTGAAAAAGAAAAACAGAAGAAAGCAGAAGCTGATGCAAGAAGAGGATTGTAGAAAAGTTGTTAAAGTTGTTGTTTGTAGCTACATAAAGTTGTAAAGTTGTTGTTGGTGGCTATAAACATTAAGTTGAACAATCCAAATTCTGTGAGCCTAACAGTAGACACGGGTATTGGGTATTGGGGTATATTAGATTTGTGGTAAAAGTGGATGTGTGTAACGTCCAGAAGGAATCGTTTCCGACCCCATAAAGTTTATATATTCTTGATCAGCATCAATAGCCGAGTCGTTTGAGCCCTGTCTGTCTGTCCGTCTGTCCGTCCGTCCGTCCGTCCGTCCGTCCGTCCGTCCGTCCCCTTCAGCGCCTAGTGCTCAAAGACTATAAGAGCTAAAGCAACGATGTTTTGGATCCAGACTTCTGTGATATGTCACTGCTACAAAAATATTTCAAAACTTCGCCCCGCCCACTTCCGCCCCCACAAAGGACGAAAATCTGTGGCATCCACATTTTTAAAAATACGATAAAACCAAAAACGCAGAATCGTAGAGAATAACCATATCTTTTTGACTGCAGAATCTGAATTGGATCGTATTATTATTATAGCCAGCATCAAGAAAACAATTTCATTTTTTCTCGCCCTGTCTCTCTCTAACACACACGTAGCATAGCCGGCTTTGCTTAGAGTAAAACATTAGCGCCTAGATCTCAGAGACTATAAAAGCTAGAGCAACCAAATTTGGTATCCACACTCCTAATATATCGGACCGAGACGAGTTTGTTTCAAAATTTCGCCACACCCCCTTCCGCCCCCGCAAAGGACGAAAATCTGGGGATATTCACAAATCTCAGAGACTATTTAGGCTAGAGTAATCAAATTTAGTATCCGCACTCCTGTCAGATCTCACTATAAAACGTATATCTCAAAATTTCGCCCCACCCCCTTCCGCCCCCACAAAAGACGAAAATCTGTTGCACATTCGAGAAAACTAAAAACGCAGAATCATAGATAATGACCATATCTATCAGATTGCTGAATCTGGATCAGATCAGATCATTTTTATAGCCAAAAGGAACAAATCAATTTGCACTGGCTACGCAGCGCCCGACTTCACGCTCAAACTGATTTTCTGTCTCTCTCGCACGCACTCTTTGTCGTGTCGCTCAATATTAGCGGCGTCTGCCGGAGGAGAGCCATACTGACTTAGTATCGGGTATAACTGTAGAGTTGCGGTGTCCGCAGCAACTCACAACGTTCCCCCTCGTTTTTTAATATCGACTGCTATTTGATCGACTATGTTATACCTTCTACGGAATATTTAGGAATATAGTATTATGATTGATCTGACTCTCAATGTAATGAAACAAATAAATCGCATAATTATGGCATCAGATTTTTTGGCCAAATTTAATTTATTGGGCATGGAATGGTCGGTAGACTGCCGAAAGTTTTGGGCCTGATAATAATATAAGCAAGCTAATCTTTAGCGCTTTTTTATATCTTGTTATTTTTTTTTTGGTTCGGTTGTCCTTCTTGAAGGTAATTTAATTTTTATTGGGCCAACATCGAAAATAAATGAAACAGAGATAAACAGATAAAGGTACAAAAAATGAGATCAAACATAAAACGCAAATAAAAATTCCAATAATCTCATCGTGGATTCGGCCACATGCGACTTTCACGTGGCGATGGGAGCTTCAATTGATTGCCAAATCGAGGCCTCTCCATGGTTTACGAGGACATGGCGAATTCGTGGCACAGCCACGCGAATGCGCTGATGCTGAGCCCCGCCGACGGGCAGCACTGAGGAGCGACTCGTGGGCACCAATTCTTCATAGGAGATCCCGGCTTCGCGGTCATTTTCAGTGGTCTCATCGGTCATATACTCGGAATCGCTGGGCGATCTTGTATCCGGCACCGCTGATTTTGTGCGTGGCTTCTTGTTCGAGCGTGTGCCAATGCTGCGTCTGCCCAATCCCCCGCTGCGACGCAATGTGTTGTCCACGACGCGGACCCGCTTTAGTGGCGACTTGGACGTCTTCAGCTGGCTGTTGGCCAGCCGCTGTGCGGTAGACGGCGACGGGCGTATCGAATTCAGAGAGCTCATGAGGCTGCGCTTGGCGTTGGGAGTCCGATACCCCGAAGAGCTGGCGGCTGCTGATGGATTCAGTCGCTTGTGCAGATTCCCAGTGCTCTTGGTCATATTGGGAGTGATCAGCTGGATTGTTGGGGTCTTGCGCAACGACATTGTCGAGGTCGACATTGAGGACATATTCTTCAAAGTTCGGGGCGTGCGAGGGGCCGTTGAACCGGCAGTCGGCGGTGGCATCATCAATTTGCTGCTGCTGCCCGTCCTCGTGGTGGGCGGGGCCTTCTTGCGGGCCGAGCTCTGCTTGGCCTGCCGATAGTTCTCCCATTCGCCAGCCATCAGCTACAGTATGTTCTCGCCATAAACCAGAAACGGGCCATGCGATTGCACCTCATAGGCGTGCACCAGTTGTGATCTGCTGCTCAATCTTGGGCAGCTTCGAGGTGATGGCCTTGCGTTCCTTTTCCTCTTTAAGGAACTGGCCGCCACGATTGTTGAAACGATTCGGCTCGTTGGCCTTTGCCTCTAGAGCCTGCATGCGGGACCAAAGTTCTGCACGGCTCTCGTACAGATCGAAAATCTCCTTGTTGCACGTGTAGAAGCTCTTCAGATCATCCAGCTCCAGCTCGTGCAGCTCCAACAGGTCTTCGTTGTAATACTTATTGTAGTAGTTGGAGAAACGCTTGCGCTCCTGCTGGCTCTTGAGCGTTAGATCCCACCACTTGCTTATCTCGACGCGCAGCTGCTCGATGAACGTCTTGAGGTTCTGGCTGCGCAGTGCCTGGCAGCGCTGCAGCTCCGAATGGAGGATGTCATAGGTGCGCTGCGTATTCTCGGTGCACTCGCGCACTCGTCGCATGGCGCTCTCGTCCTTCTCCTGGAGGCGATCCCACAGCACGTAGATCTTCTCGCGCATGTCATGGATTTTGGAGCGCAGCTCCTGGATCTGCTCGGCATAACTGTTGCGCATCTGCCGCAGCCGCTCTAGTGTCTCTGGTGTTAGATTGTGGCTCAGATCGTTCAGTAGGCGATCCTCTGCATCGGTCTGGGGCATTAGCTCGAGCATCTTCGTGTCATGCTTGATGGCCTTGCGCAGCTGGTCCAGCTCCGTCTGGCGCACTGCGCGCTGAGAGCGCAGGTTGTCGAGATGGTCGCGAAAGCCGTCCATCTCATCGGGCAGGGGCAGCGGGTCCGCCAGTAGAGGGAGCGGCAGTGCGCCCAGCTCTTCGCAGAGCTGCTCCTGCTGGAGCAGCAGCTCCCCGATCTCCGCCCGACGTTTCGAGAGCTCCTCGCGCAGATGCTCAATGCTTTTGTCCAGCTTCAGCTGCCATATGATCAGTGGCACATCGTCGGGCCTCTGACCAATGTCCACCGTCTCATAGAGGAGTCGGGTGAGGTCGGAGTGCGGCTATGTCATCCAGGATGGCCGCCTGCTTTTCCCGCGACTCGGTCAGCAGATCCGTATAGAAATTATCCGCGTGCGCCTTGAGTTTGTGCAGAAAGTCCTCGCATGTCTTCGGCTGGAACATGAGGGACCACATTGAATGGAGCTGCTCCACATGCTCGCCAGTCATCTCAAGGATCTCTCCCTTGATGGAGGTTGGGTCAACCATAGCCAATAGGAATGGGTCTTGTATTCGCGAATGGAAGGAATTTATGTGATGTGTGCAGGATTTCGATTGCACAATGTGTTGCTCAATGAAAATTTTGTGTGCTTGATTTGCCACAAAGCACAAAACAAGTTGATTCTGATTGACGTGCGGCCAAAAAAACACCTACTTTATATTGCAAATAAGTTCCTTCAAGGTTTTCCAGTTGTAAAGATAATTTAGGATGAGAAATGTGTTTACTGTTGGGCAAATTGATCAGGGAGGAGCGGAAAGCGTTCTCCGTGGGATGATTGAACTCGATGCTAAAGTTCCACGATGCGCTTTCCAACGCACATCCGGGGTCCAAATCCGAAGGGCAAGAACACAAACGGATTCTTCAGCTTCAAGTCATTTGCCGGGCATTGCCCGTTGGAGTCTGTGGCGTTACGAATCCAACGTTCTGGCAGGAACTCAGCAGCCTTGGGGAAGTGCTCCTCGCTTGATAGCAAGCTCAGGGGAACCATCGACACACAGGTACCAGCTGGCACTTGGTATTCGCTCAAAACGCTGTCCCGATTGAGAAATCGGCCATTGCCGATGACCAAAGGATAGATCCGTTGTGACTCTTCATCGATGCCTCAGTGAATTCGGAGTCCTTCTCGGGTAGAACCTTCATCACCTCTTCTCGGAGTACGGCCTGCTTCTCCTGATTCTTGGCAAGGCACAGCAAGGCCGCTGTAAAGGTACTTGAGGTCTGGAAAAAAAGGATGTATGAGATAAGGGTAAGTATGAGAACAACAGACTACGTACGGTATCCACTCCGGCCATTAGCATGTCCATGGCCATAACCGTCGCCACCTTTTTGTCGATCTTGAGCAGCTTTTCCAGTACACTCTGCTCGCTCTCAGGGCGGACAACACCCTCCTTGGCCTCTTTCTCTAGACGCTCTATAGCTTCGTCTACATACGCTGAAGTTATTTCTTGAGCGCCATCTAGGGACTTCATTAGCTTCATTAGCTTGGGTGTTTTAACGTAACGCCAGATGGAGGGCTTCATCTCCAGATCGGCTGTTAATTCAAAAAAATCGTCCAGGTACTTGAAAAGTAACACAGCCTGGTCGTTATCGCCCGACTCTTTGAGCAGTCCCAACTGCTTGTCCACAGCCACCACAGAGACTGACTCGAGGGTCCACCGATTTATAACGTTTAAGAAATCATCTGGAGCTTCCTGGGTATCGATATCACGGAGTGCTTTAATACTGTGAAGGGCGGAGAACATACTTGAGCGTAAACAGGGATTTATTATCAGTCATACGCACCGTTGCACAAACTCCTGGTTCACTTGGGACATCTTCTTATAGTAAAGCCGCACGTTCTTCGGCTGCATTAGGACAGGATTTACAGCCGATCGAAAGTCGCTCCAGGTTTTTCCTTGTGTGGGTAAAGCTGCCTCCACTCACTGTAAGAAATCCTTTCTATGAGTCTTCCGATGATAGCGAAGAGTATCGCTGCCAGGCCGATGCGGCCACACTCCTTCGTTCCGGAACACGACCTCGAAGTCCTTGGGATTGTGAGTCATCAGGTATGACGTACCTCCCCCATCATACCTGGTAAATATAATATGTTTCCATAGTCGTCTTGCAAAGCTTTGAACAATTTCACAATGTCCAGTTTGCTATATTTTCCTCCAGGCATAAAATTCCGAACAGTAGACAGAAAAGTTGTACTAGGAATCTGATCAAAGGGACGAGCTTGTAGCCACTCTGCATCATTTCTGGGCTCTGCTACAGCTGCTGTGGTCTGCCAACGCTACAAGAGATTTAAAAACGTATATCACTGTGATATCGGATCTATATGTATACTATATATTTACCAGCGGACTGCTGACAGAGAGGGCTGCTTTTTGCGCCTGAATTATAGATAGACCGCTGCGCACTTTCAACATTTTTCTTGTTAGGAACTTAATTCATTCACTGCCAGAGCTATACTGCTAAATCATTCCATTAGCTAGCTATTTGAAAGGCCTGCGAGAGCTTTGTTGCAAAAAGAGCTGACCGATAACAGAGCACAAACAGAACAAGAGAGAGAGAGAGTGCCAAAACACGTTCGCGGGAGCGTGCGAATGCCAAACAGAAATAATTGTAAACATTTGCCATATTTTTTTAATATAGACTGCTATTTGATCGACTATGTTATACCTTCTACGGAATATTTAGGAATATAGTATTATGATTGATCTGACTCTCAATGAAATGAAACAAATAAATCGCCATAATTATGGCATCAGATTTTTTGGCCAAATTTAATTTATTGGGCATGGAATGGTCGGTAGACTGCCGAAAGTTTTGGGCCTGATAATAATATAAACAAGCTAATCTTTAGCGCTTTTTATACCCGATACTCAAAATGAGTATTGGGGTATATTAGATTTGTGGTAAAAGTGGATGTGTGTAACGTCCTGAAGAAATCGTTTCCGACCCCATAAAGTATATATGTAAAGGACAGTGTATCAAGCAGTTAGCACTATCCCATCTAAATTAACATTTGAACTTAAGATACCATCGATAAGACCTAACCGATATAACCAGACTTAACCGATGTTTAAAAGACCTAACCGATAAGGGGCTATCGATACGGGAGTCGGTTGTTGGAAGTAGAAGCAGAAAGTTGAACAAAAAGTCGGAAGAACAGACTCATTAATTGCACATCTTAAATCATACACTTTGTACTCTTTTTCGAAAAACACTATTAATAAACGATACATTATTATTAATCTTACATTTGGGGGCTCGTCCGCGTCGAATACAGAGCTCGGAGTGTGTGAAAAAGAAAAACAGAAGAAAGCAGAAGCTGATGCAAGAAGAGGATTGTTGAAAAGTTGTTAAAGTTGTTGTTTGTAGCTACATAAAGTTGTAAAGTTGTTGTTGGTGGCTATAAACATTAAGTTGAACAATCCAAATTCTGTGAGCCTAACAGTAGACACGGAGTTTAATAAAAGATCGGTCGTTTAATTCGGTTGGAAAATTGTGAAATTCATTGTCGCGCCGCAGCGTCGCCTTGTCCGTGCGCAGTACGTACACAAGCAGAAAAAACACGCACAGACACGTTGTGTGTGATACACACTTATAAACAGAAAAGACAAGCACTCGTCGGGTACACAGACACAAGTCGAAAAGAGCCGCAAAATGATGCAAACACCGCCGCCGTTGCACTGGAAAGAGAGAGAGAAGGAAGAAGCTGTACCAGGAACGTCGCGCCCGAGTGCAAACGAGATGGAAGATTTAGAAAATGCAGAAAACAATAGTGATGACAAGATTGATCAAATGATAAAGTTGCTAAGTTTGAAACTGCTTTGCGATGAGCAACGAGAAATGAAGATCGCTCCAGATAATTTTACAAAAGTTGTGAGCGATTGTGATGGAAAATCGGTTCCCATAGAAAAATGGTTTGAGATATTCGAAAAAAATGCCGACGCATATGAGCTTACTGAAAAGCAAAAGTATGTGCAGGCCAGAGGAAAAATGACCGGTGCAGCTAAGCTTTTCCTTGAAGCTGAATGCGTGTGCACCTATGAGGAACTCAAGAACGTATTATTGGATGAATTCACATGTAGCTATAACAGTGCAGACATTCATAAGCTGCTGCAAGAAAGAAAGAGGAAGAGTAGTGAGTCGATGCACGAGTACTTGCTGCAGATGAGAAAAATAGCAGCAGTCGGACATGTTGAACACGCGGCTGTTATAAGCCATATTGTAAACGGTCTGGACATAAGAAACGAGTATAAGTATGCCATGTATCGCTGTAAGACCTTCAGGGCCTTGAAAGAAGAGTTCGATATCTATGATCGTTTGAACAAATCGGAGAAGAAGGGCAATAACGAACAGCATAAAACGAGTTTCAAGCAGCAAAGTGGGCAAAGCGGTAAAAAAGAATATTGCTATAACTGTGGATCAGGAGAACACAAACGCAAAGACTGCAAAGCCGAAACAAAGTGTTTTAAGTGCAATCAGAATGGTCACATTTCGCGTAACTGTCCTTATGAAGCTGATAAAGTTGATAAAGTTCGCGTCATTTTGGATCGCAGTCGCATGAAAAAAATTCAAATAAACGGCATTGTTGTTGACTGTCTTGTGGATACAGGGTCAGATGTAACCATAATCAAAGAGAGTATGTTGAAGACCTTGAAAAACGTTAAACTTTTGAAGTGCACAACTATGTTGCGCGGTCTGGGTCAGATATCAACAAAGCCTGTTGGATACTTTAATGCAGAAGTTACCAAGTTACCGTGGATAAGTTGCAGACCACACAGAAGTTTTTAGTAGTCCCCAGTAGCCAGATTGATTTCGACGCACTTTTGGGGCATGATTTCATTAAAAAGTTCCGTTTCGTCGCTGATATGCAAGGATACACGTTTTTGAAGCATGACGCATAGATGAGCATGCTCTTATATATAATGTAACTGAAGAGTCATCCTTTGTAGCTCCGTCGCAATATCGAAAAGACGTTGAACAGATGATAAGAAACAGTTACCAAATGCCCACAGAAGTTGCAAAGCAGTCTCCAATCCAACTGAAGATAGTTCCCGACGGATTAATCAAGCCGTTTCATCACTCACCGAGTCGTTTATCAACAGACGAAGCCAGTGCCGTAAAGAAGCAAGTCGAAGAATGGATCGAGCAAGGAATCGTGCGCAAGTCGTCTTCAAATGTAGCGAGCAGAGTTGTCGTCGTGAAGAAAAAAGATGGTACACTTAGAGTTTGCGTAGACTACAGGAAGTTAAACAGCATGGTATTGCTGGACTGCTTCCCAGTCCCGATCATGGAGGAAGTCTTGGAAAAGCTGCAGTCGGCTAAGTGGTTTACCATAATGGACCTTGAAAACGGATTTTTCCATGTGCCTATGGAAGAGCAAAGCAAGTCGTATACGGCCTTTGTTACAAAGGAGGGATTATTCGAGTTTAATAAAGCGCCTTTCGGATTCAAGAACTCGCCAGCTGCGTTCATTCGGTTCGTAAGCTATATTTTTCAAGAATTAATCAACTCTGACATTATGCAGCTTTATATGGACGACATAATTGTTTACGCCGCGTCGCCCGAGGTATGCATGAGGAAGACAAAGTTGGTCCTGGAGACAGCTGCGCAGTTTGGCCTAAAGATCAAGTGGAAGAAATGTAGCTTCATGCAGCCACGCATTAGCTTTCTGGGCCATATCATTGAGGACGGGAGAATCTGGCCCGGCAAAGAGAAGACAGCAGCTGTCAGACGGTTTGCTATGCCCAAAGACATTAAAGCAGTTCAAGCATTTCTGGGACTCACAGAATTTTTAAGAAAGTTCATCCCTGGCTATGCACAAGTTCCCCGGCCGCTCACGAATCTACTCAGGAAGGAAGCAGTTTTGAACATTGGCGAAGCAGAGCAACAGTCGCTACAAACCTTAAAGAATCTGCATGTAATCGCACCTGTATTACATTTATACTCACGAGAAGCGCCAACGGAACTCCACACGGATGCATCCAAAGAAGGTTTCGGAGCAGTTCTGTTGCAGCAGTCTGATGGCAATTTCCACCCGATTTACTATTGGAGTAAAAAGACTACACAAGCCGAGTCCAAACGTCACAGTTACTATTTGGAGGTCAAAGCTGCATACCTCGCACTCAAGAAGTTTCGTCACTACCTGTTGGGGATCAAATTTGATCTTGCCACTGACTGTGCGGCGTTTAAGCAGACAACAACGAAAGTAGATATACCCAGAGAAGTTTCCCAGTGGATTCTGTATATGGAGGACTTTACATTCAAAGCAGTACACCGCCCAGGGGACAGAATGAGACACGTGGACTGTCTCAGTCGTTTTCCGCAGACATGCATGTTCGTGACGACGGAGCTAACAGCTCGGATAAAGAGCGCACAGCAGGATGACGATTTCATCAAAGCCACAGTTGAGATCCTGAAGCAGCACCCATATCAAGACTACAAGCTTAAAGGAGGTCTTCTCTTCAAATCTGTAAATGGCAATGACGTTTTGGTGGTTCCAAGGCTGATGGAAAGGGAAATCATTCAAGGATCGCATGAAGTTGGTCATTTCTCCACAGCGAAGACAATGCACTCAGTTCAGCAGCAATACTGGATTCCGCACCTTGAACGGAAAGTAAATAAGTTGATTACTAATTGTATCAGTTGTATAATTTTCAGCAAAAAGTTGGGCAAACAAGAAGGCTATCTTCATTGCATTGACAAGGGGGACACACCACTATACACGCTGCACGTTGATCATTTGGGACCAATGGATGCGACAGCCAAGCAATACAAGTACATTTTTGCTGTGGTAGATGCATTCTCCAAGTTTGTGTGGCTGTTCCCAACTAAGTCAACAGGTCACGAAGAAGTTGTGAAGAGGCTGAGAGATTGGTCATTTGTGTTTGGTTTTCCCAAGCGCATAGTCAGCGACAGAGGAGCAGCGCTTACATCCAACGCATTCAGCGAGTTTCTCAACGAGAACAAAGTCGAACATGTGTGTACAACGCCAGGTGTGGCGAGAGGCAACGGTCAGATTGAGCGGGTGAACCGTTCAAGTTTGGGTATCATCGCAAAGCTCTCAGCTCAGGAGTCAACGAAGTGGTACAAGCATGTGCCACAGGTCCAGATGGCGATTAATTCGCATGTGCATTCTACGTTGAAGTCGTCGCCATTCGAGGTCATGTTTGGGACAAAGATGCACAGACAAGCTGAAAGTCGACTATTGGACGTGCTCAACGAGGAGTTGGTTGCGCAGTTTAACAACGAGCGCCAAGAACTGCGTGACCAAGCGAAACAAAACATTGAGAAGGCGCAAGAGGTGTACAAGCGCTATTATGATAAAAAAAACGACGACCTGAGCACGGCTACAGACTAGGAGACATGGTCGCGATCTAGAGGACGCAGTTCGTCGCAGGACGCAAGTTGGCCAGCGAGTATCTAGGCCCATATGAAGTCACCAAGGTAAAGCGGAACGGTCGCTACGACGTCAGAAAGGTTGCTCAAGTCGAGGGGCCAAATATCACAGCAACGAGCAGTGACAATATGAAGCTATGGCGTTTTGTCTCAGAGAACGATGATATATTATCATCTGGGACAGATGAAGATGAGCAGGAGGGCCGAATGTAAAGGACAGTGTATCAAGCAGTTAGCACTATCCCATCTAAATTAACATTTGAACTTAAGATACCATCGATAAGACCTAACCGATATAACCAGACTTAACCGATGTTTAAAAGACCTAACCGATAAGGGGTTATCGATACGGGAGTCGGTTGTTGGAAGTAGAAGCAGAAAGTTGAACAAAAAGACGGAAGAACAGACTCATTAATTGCACATCTTAAATCATACACTTTGTACTCTTTTTCGAAAAACACTATTAATAAACGATACATTATTATTAATCTTACATATATATTCTTGATCAGCATCAATAGCCGAGTCGATTGAGCCCTGTCTGTCTGTCCGTCTGTCCGTCCGTCCGTCCGTCCGTCCCCTTCAGCGCCTAGTGCTCAAAGACTATAAGAGCTAGAGCAACGATGTTTTGGATCCAGACTTCTGTGATATGTCACTGCTACAAAAATATTTCAAAACTTCGCCCCGCCCACTTCCGCCCCCGCAAAGGACGAAAATCTGGGGCATCCACAAATCTCAGAGACTATTAAGGCTAGAGTAACCAAATTTGGTAGCCGCACTTCTGTTAGATCTCACTATTAAAAGTATATCTCAGAATTTCGCCCCACCCCCTTCCGCCCCCACAAAGAACGAAAATCTGTTGCATCCACAAGATTGCACATTCGAGAAAACTAAAAACGCAGAATCATAGATAATGACCATATCTATCAGATTGCTGAATCTGGATCAGATCGGATTATTTTTGTAGCCAAAAGGAACAAATCAATTTGCACTGGCTACGCAGCCCCCGACGTCACGCTCAGACTGATTTTCTGTCTCTCTCGCACGCACTCCTTGTCGTGTCGTTTAATATTAGCGGCGTCTGCCGGAGGAGAGTCATACTGACTTAGTATCGGGTATAACTGTAGAGTTGCGGTCTCCGCAGCAACTCACAACGTTCCCCCTCTTTTTTTTTGGTTTGGTTGTCCTTCTTGAAGGTAATTTAATTTTTATTGGGCCAACATCGAAAATAAATGAAACAGAGATAAACAGATAAAGGTACAAAAAATGAAATCAAACATAAAACGCAAATAAAAATTCCAATAATCTCATCGTGGATTCGGCCACATGCGACTTTCACGTGGCGATGGGAGCTTCAATTGATTGCCAAATCGAGGCCTCTCCTCCTGATTGACCGCCTGCTTTGACGGTGTGTTGGCGGCCGACGCCACCGAATTGTGGTTTACATGGCATGGCGAATTCGTGGCACAGCCACGCGATTGCGCTGATGCTGAGCCCCGCCGACGGGCAGCACTGAGGGGCGACTCGTGGGCACCAATTCTTCATAGGAGATCCCGGCTTCGCGGTCATTTTCAGTGGTCTCATCGGTCATATACTCGGAATCGCTGGGCGATCTTGTATCCGGCACCGCTGTTTTTGTGCGTGGCTTCTTGTTCGAGCGTGTGCCAATGCTGCGTCTGCCCAATCCCCCGCTGCGACGCAATGTGTTGTCCAGGACGCGAACCCGCTTTAGTGGCGACTTGGACGCCTTCAGCTGGCTGTTGGCCAGCCGCTGTGCGGTAGACGGCGACGGGCGTATCGAATTCAGAGAGCTCATGAGGCTGCGCTTGGCGTTGGGAGTCCGATACCCCGAAGAGCTGGCGGCTGCTGATGGATTCAGTCGCTTGTGCAGATTCCCAGTGCTCTTGGTCATATTGGGAGTGATCAGCTGGATTGTTGGGGTCTTGCGCAACGACATTGTCGAGGTCGACATTGAGGACATGTTCTTTAAAGTTCGGGGCGTGCGAGGGGCCGTTGAACCGGCAGTCATCGTGGTGGGCGGGGCCTTCTTGCGGGCCGAGCTCTGCTTGGCCTGCCGATAGTTCTCCCATTCGCCAGCCATCAGCTACAGTATGTTCTCGCCATAAACCAGAAACGGGCCATGCGATTGCACCTCATAGGCGTGCACCAGTTCAGTGATCTGCTGCTCAATCTTGGGCAGCTTCGAGGTGATGGCCTTGCGTTCCTTTTCCTCTTTAAGGAACTGGCCGCCACGATTGTTGAAACGATTCGGCTCGTTGGCCTTTACATCTAGAGCCTGCATGCGGGACCAAAGTTCTGCACGGCTCTCGTACAGATCGAAAATCTCCTTGTTGCACGTGTAGAAGCTCTTCAGATCATCCAGCTCCAGCTCGTGCAGCTCCAACAGGTCTTCGTTGTAATACTTATTGTAGTAGTTGGAGAAACGCTTGCGCTCCTGCTGGCTCTTGAGCGTAAGATCCCACCACTTGCTTATCTCAACGCGCAGCTGCTCGATGAACGTCTTGAGGTTCTGGCTGCGCAGTGCCTGGCAGCGCTGCAGCTCCGAATGGAGGATATCATAGGTGCGCTGCGTATTCTCGGTGCACTCGCGCACTCGTCGCATGGCGCTCTCGTCCGTCTCCTGGAGGCGATCCCACAGCACGTAGATCTTCTCGCGCATGTCATGGATTTTGGAGCGCAGCTCCTGGATCTGCTCGGCATAACTGTTGCGCATCTGCCGCAGCCGCTCTAGTGTCTCTGGTGTTAGATTGTGGCTCAGATCGTTCAGTAGGCGATCCTCTGCATCGGTCTGGGCATCAGCTCGAGCATCTTCATGTCATGCTTGATGGCCTTGCGCAGCTGGTCCAGCTCCGTCTGGCGCACTGCGCGCTGAGAGCGCAGGTTGTCGAGATGGTCGCGAAAGCCGTCCATCTCATCGGGCAGGGGCAGCGGGTCCGCCAGTAGAGGGAGCGGCAGTGCGCCCAGCTCTTCGCAGAGCTGCTCCTGCTGGAGCAGCAGCTCCCCGATCTCCGCCCGACGTTTCGAGAGCTTCTCGCGCAGATGCTCAATGCTTTTGTCCAGCTTCAGCTGCCATATGATCAGTGGCACATCGTCGGGCCTCTGACCAATGTCCACCGTCTCATGGAGGAGTCGGGTGAGGTCGCTGGCCTCGGCTCGGAGTGCGGCTATGTCATCCAGGATGGCCGCCTGCTTCTCCCGCGACTCGGTCAGCTGAATGGAGCTGCTCCACATGCTCGCCAGTCATCTCAAGGATCTCTCCCTTGATGGAGGTTGGGTCAACCATAGCAAATAGGAATGGGTCTTGTATTCGCGAATGGAAGGAATTTATGTGATGTGTGCAGGATTTCGATTGCACAATGTGTTGCTCAAGGAAAATGCCTCCGCACAGATAAGTGTTGCCTCTCGTGTTGGCACAAATTGCACAATGAAAATTTTGTGTGCTTGATTTGCCTCATGCCTCAAAGCACAAAGCAAGTTGATTCTGATTGACGTGCGGCAAAAAAAAACACCTACTTTTTATTGCAAATAAGTTCCTTCAAGGTTTTCCAGTTGTAAAGATAATTTAGGATGAGAAATATGTTTACTGCCCGCAAACAAAGTGAAACATTCATACATATACAACCTCGTATGCATATTTATCAAATGTATTCTATTGTATATAGAAGATAGGAAAATATAACGTGAATATGAGTATATCGAACACATTCGCTACGATGAAGACACCGTCTAATATTGAATAATTGAACGGCTCAGTTGGCCAAATCCGTGAACTTGAACTTGAGCGGTATGTTGGGAAAGCTGATCAGTTCACTGCGGAAGGCTTTTTCCGTGGAGTGATTGAACTCGATGTTGAAGTTCCGAAGGAGCCGGGCGATGCCCAGCTCCAGCTCCATGTCCACGATGCGCTTTCCAACGCACATCCGGGGTCCAAATCCGAAGGGCAAGAACACAAACGGATTCTTCAGCTTCAAGTCATTTGCCGGGCATTGCCCGGTGGAGTCTGTGGCGCTACGAATCCAACGTTCTGGCAGGAACTCAGCAGCCTTGGGGAAGTGCTCCTCGCTTGATAGCAAACTCAGGGGAATCATCGACACACAGGTACCAGCTGGCACTTGGTATCCGCTCAAAACGCTATCCCGATTGAGAACTCGGGCATTCATAACAGCCAGCGGGTACATCCGATGCGACTCTTTGATGCTGGCACGCAAATAGGGAACGTTCTTCATGGATTCCTCCGTGAAATCCGAGTCCTTGTGGGGTAGTATCTTCATCACCTCCTCTCGGAGTATGGCCTGCTTTTCGGGATTCTTGGCAAGGCAGAGCATGACCCCTGTAAATGTGCTAGAGGTCTGAAAAAATATCGAATTATATCAATCTCTGATTATTACGTGATCTGCAGAGTACGTACGGTATCAACTCCGGCCATTAGCATGTCCATGGCCATGATTGTGGCCACCTTCTTGTCGACCTTGAGCAGCTTTTCCAGTACACTCTGCTCGTTCTCAGGACGGACAACACCCTCTTTGGCTTCCTTCTCCAATCGCTCTACCGCCTCATCAATATATGCCGATATAATGTACAGAATGGTGTCGAGAATGTTCATAATTTTCATCAGTTTGGGCGTTTTGAACATGCGCCAGGCGGAGGGCTTCAGCTCCAGATCAGCAGATACTTTAAAGAAATCTTCCAAGAGGTGGAAAAGCTTTGTGGCTTCGATCCTTTTGTTCGACTCCTTCAGCAGTCCAACTGCCTGTCCCATGCCACGACGGAGACTGACTCCAGGGTCCAGCGATTGATGGTGTCTATGAAGTTATCAGGAACATCTAGAGTGCTGGCATCACGGATGGCTTTAATGCTTTAAATGGAAAACAGTTTTTAAGTATTTAAAGAAACACATTTGTGAAATGGCCTACCGCTGCACAAATTCCTAATTGACCTGGGACATTTTCTTGTAGAAAAGCCTTGCGTTCTTGGGCTGCATGAGGACTGGATTTACAGCCGATCGAAAGTCGCCCCACGCCTTTCCTTGGGTGGGTGCGACGCCTTCGACGCCCTGAAAGAAATCCTTTCTGTGCGTCTGCCGATGGTACAAAAGAGCGTCGGCGCCAGGCCGATTTGGCCACGTGCCCTCGTGCCGGAATACTACCTCGAAGTCCTTGGGATTGTGTGTACTCAACATGGGAGGTCCTCCCATGATGCCTGGCACAACATGAATGCTGCCATAGTCTTCGCGCATGGCCATTATCAACTCCGCAAGGTCCTTGTTCTTATATTTACCCCCTGGCATGAACATTTTGGGAATCAGAGATATCAAATTGGCCCGAGGCACCTGCCTGAAGGGACGCGCCTGCTGCCACTCTGCATCGTCTCGGGTTAGAGCTGCAGCAGCTGTGGTCTGCCGGCGCTGGAAATGATCGGTATTGAGGCATTTTACATACCAAATCATTGCCAGCTTCTATCCTCTAACCTGCTGTCCACTGAAAGAGACGGCCGCCACTTGCTTGT